>NC_139345.1:221097828-221756671 GCF_055883805.1 Amblyomma maculatum
CGTCCTTCAACTTTGTGGCCGCCAAATTCTTGAAGCAACCTACTTAAAATTAAAGTATCGCAAAGGCCTAAGGGTTGCCTTTTTAATCTTCCTGCAGGTTTTTACACTTCTGAATTTCTTATCTATAGCTTGCTTGGCCTTTTCTTCAAATAGTTTTCTTGTCATCATTGCAAACCCATCTTCCTTATCTTCCACTAATAGGGCTAGGTCATTTCGCCGTAAAAAGGAAATGGTCTTCCTGACCGCCAAATCGATTGTCTTTCTTCTACCCTGGACACAGTGCTTTAAACAATCAACGCCTTCCGAAATAACTACAGCCCGTTCCTGTTGTATCGGCGCAACTGGCTATTATTTTAACAGTCGAGAGCAACTCGACAAAATTCAGCGAAGGTTCATTACAAAACTTCTGTCCACCATACAACACAGCCTCTACATCGCGAGGAAGTTGGACGCTAGCCAAACATTTTACCTTCTTGCGGTTCACTTCATTTCTTTCCGAATTCCAGTTCCAGGTACGCAGCGCCGGCAGAACCTGTTCCCTTAGAGGGCCGGATAATCGCTTGGCTTTTCGTGCTCAAGTCCTATGCATTGTCCAAGTCCTTGTTCACTTCCCCATTGATCTTGCATGATAGAAGTGGCTTGTACTCAAAGGCACTGATGAAGGAATCGCACCTGTCTCCACAGCTCCCAGCGCAGAATTTTGAATACTTGTTTTGCATGTCGCCTGTCCTCTTGCATGCATCCGCCTTGCATTCAAGAGGACCTGGGCTCAAATTCTGGTGCCGCGCAAATCTTCACCGGATAAAAAAAATCTGCATGTCGATAGAATTGCATAAAAGGGTTTGAGGTGCGACCTGATGCCACTGTACACCTCCGGCAACGCACTTCCTCACCAGAAGAGGAGTTGGCCCCCCTGGTGCAGTAATTGGCCGCAACTTCTAATGATCAGCAGTCGCCAGCGGCTGCGGAACAAGTGATAACGGCGGCGGTGAGACCTGTGACACAACAGGGGGAGCTAAGAATTCCTGGCTCCGCTGGACAGGCCGCCGTTGGAAACAGACACTGGCAACGTTACACGCTAGAACCCTAACTAGTGAAGCTAGTTTAGCAGTGCTGTTAGAGGAACTAGAGGGTATGAAATGGGATGTCATAGGGCTTAG
This sequence comes from Amblyomma maculatum, assembly GCF_055883805.1. Lineage (NCBI taxonomy): Eukaryota > Metazoa > Arthropoda > Arachnida > Ixodida > Ixodidae > Amblyomma > Amblyomma maculatum. Next base: position 221,098,989 of record NC_139345.1, read on the forward strand.
TGAGGTTAGGAGGTCGAATGAGGCATGTACTGTACTGAAGGATGGGCATGTACTGTGTTATCGAGGTTTACCGGAGAGGCGAGAACTAGGAGTAGGTTTCCTTGTCAATAAGTATATAGCGGGTAATATAGATGAATTTTAAAGTATTAATGAGAGGGTAGCAGGCATCGTAATTAGGCTTCATAAGCGGTATAAACTGAAGGTGTTAAAGGCCTATGCATCTACATGTAGTTATGATGACCAGGCAGTTCCAACCTTCTACGAAGATGTAGAATCGGCAATGCGAAAAGAAAAGATGCAGTATACTGTACTAATGGGCGACTTCAATGTCAAGTTAGGGAAAAAGCTGTCAGGAGACCAGGCAGTAGGCGACTATGGCATTGACTCTATCAATAGCAGGGGGAGGGGGGGGGCTACTAGTTGAGTTTGCAGAGCGCAATAACTTAAGAATTAGGAATACCTTCTTTAGCAAAACGAAGAACCGGAAATGGACATGGAAAAGCCCTAGCGGGAAGACTAACACTGAAATTGACTTCATACTGTGCCAACCGCCGCTATTATGCAGGATGTAGAGGTAATCGGGAAAGTGCGATGCAGTGACCACAGGATGGGGAGGTTACGAATTAGCTTAAATCTGAAGAATGAATGCAGCAGATCAGTAAGAAAGAAAGCCATCAACGAATTAGCGATGAAGAACAATTTCAGAGATATTACTGAGTGGGCTGCTGAAGTAGGCGGTAGGATAGATAGACAGGATATCGGTAAGCTGTTTAAGGAGACAAAGGATTTGATTAAGAAACGCCAGAGTATGAAAGCTTCCGATCCAACAGACCAGATAGAATTGGACGAGATATCAAGGGTAATCAATAAGCGCAAGGTGGCCGATGTAAGGAAGTATAACATGGAGAAAATTGAGCATTCTCTGAAGAACCGGGGAAGCCTTAAAGCGGTAAAGAATAAATTGAACTCGCTTTCTCTCTCTCTCTTTAATAGCACCACTTCTCGCTCTTGAGCGATAAAGATTTAAGTGAGCCGGTGACCGCTCAAATGAGTCGGCTCACTTTAGTGAGCTGAGCCGTTCTACGCCCGTCACTAAAGTGAGCCGCTTTGTCCCGAAGGTTGGCTCGCTTCCCTATGTACATGGAATTGATCATGGGCTAAAGAAGGTAGGAAGCCGCTATAGCGTTCCCTTGTTTTTTTTTTTTTCGGGGTGGGGGGGGGGGGGGGTGCCGGGGAACAATAAAATTGAACAGTTGTGCTCCCAAATATCTCACCGACAGGGTGATGATATCGACAAGGGAAAAGAAATGGTTGAACCAATAAGCTGTTTTTAACCTGCGCTGTCGGTGCAGCATATAAACTGCCTATGTCTTGCGGAGCGGCGCATATATGGCACACAGAATGGTGCCGCAACAATAGGCTATGTGAATAACGTAATTCCCTAAACGATCAGTTTGGGAATCCTCTTGAACATTGCCGCGTATGATGCTAAAGAATGCAAGGATGACACGAGGCAACACACGCGCTTTCAACTGAATGTCTATTCAATGCGTCTACTTTTTTTTTAAGTAAGAGTGGGTGCCTAAACGCCTTCATAATTTTTCCTGGGGGGTAGTTGGTGCAATTTCACTAAAAAAGAAAACAATTTTTGGCGTAACATTTTCTACTCATACGACATGCACGCATCACTATGAATCCTTTTCGAAACAACTTTCACCAGCCACTGAGCGCTTTCGCGGTGTAGCAATTTTCCCTGAAAAAGCCTAACGATAAGTTTACCATGATCTGTTTTCATCGCACATTAACTATTGTACATTGGTGTGGGGCACCACCACTGTTACGTTTCGCCACCGAGAAGTGTGACAGCTGATGCGGCCACCGCGTAGCACCAGGCAAAGCAGCGAGCGTTTCGGCCATTTCGGCGCCGTCCAGTCCGCCGCCCAACGCTTCCTTCCGCGGGCAGGTCTCGGCGTGTTCGTGCCACGCCCCAAGTGTGTATGCGTGCGTGTGTGTGCAAATGCTGGCCAAGCCCGGCGCTAGGGGGAGAGTGCGTTGCTCTCGCCCATCTGCAGGAGATGGTGGAGATGCGGTCGCGCCACCCGCGTTTGAGTCATCTCGTCTTGTTCGAACTTTCAGGGCTCTTCTTTTCTCTCTGAACTGACAAGCCTATAAAAAGCAGCGGCAGACTCCGCTGCGAGAGAGTCTACTGGGAAGACGTCGCAGTGACGACGCCAGACACAAGCTGTGTGTGCGTGTCGGTATTCTCTCCAGGTCAGCATCTCTGACCGTTCCTTCATGATGTTGTATTAAACGTTCATTCTGTTAGAAGACGCCTCGTCTTTGCTGGGACCGTTGATGTCGTCCGCCGAGCCACGGAGCCGCCAGGCCAACGTTACCGAGGGGCCGCGAGCCGCATGTAACAACTGGCGTCAACGGTTGGATGAGCCACGCTAGCCCCAAATGTAATAACTGGCGGCAGCGGTGCGATACCCAGGCGCAACCCAAGTCTAATAGCACGTAGAGGAACCTTTGCAACGTATTGCTTTGACAAAAGAAAGTGTTGCGTGACATCGCCAATGCGCCTTACCTCCACCTATATAAAGAACTATTTTCTCGCAACCGGATAATAAGTGTTATAACAGCCTATGATTTGCGTCTTATTTTCTTATTTGTGTTTGCCAGCAATGTGCCCAAGGCATTACTTGAATGCTTACCCAACTTAACGGTGTAGTGTAGTGATCACCGTACCTGCAGCTGTGATAAAATGCTTATTTCTCACAGACACGCACTGACTGCATTTTGCAGTCCCTGAAACGCAGATTACCTTTTTTACTAAAGAAATTTTTAAACCAAGGTTTCCATTTGACGATTGTCACCCGAAGATAAATACGTGATTTCTTGATTATCTAACACATGACGGCTTCTTTTGATCTGTTCGTATAAAATTTTTCTTGGTGCGGGCTTTTCTTTGTTTCTTCTCCTTTTTAGCGATATATGTGACCTGTGTATATTTTGCTTCTGATCTTGACATGTACACCGAAAAAAAAAGGGGATTATTTTGACTTCTATGCTGATGCGCAGAAAAGCTTTGTATGCTGCTGCCTTGTCGGGCCCCAGGCACCCTCAAGCTGTTTCTCAATAGTTTTTTCGTCTGGCACCCCCAACGACATGTTGGAAAAAAATGATGATGTTGAGGCGTGTTGTTCGGTTTCGCGCTACATCTTTTCGAGAGAGCGCTTCAACACCTAAGCGTATGATCGTCTACGTTTAACAGCCAGTCTAGGCATAGCCATCACAACCGGCTTAACAATGCACGGGTAGCCAGCCTAACCAGAGCTTAGCCGAGGCTTAGCCGAGCTTTCTCTTCCATAACTTGCGCTGGCTTATATACACCGCAGCCATTTTTATTTGCTTAATGCGAGTATGTTTTGGTTGAACTTGATATAAAATACTTGTTGCTTTGTTGTTTATTAGTTTAAGATATTAGGTCTACTTCTTTCAAAGGTCTTTTTCTTAGAATTATGCCGCCAGGGGGACGCCGGTATTCCTTAAAATGATATAAAATTACCAAAGCAATGTAAAGCAATCTGGCGCAGCAAAAAAAAAAGAAAACGGATATACAAATCCTTTGTTTTTTCGTGACCGTCCATAACGGTCACGTTAAAAATGGACACATTGTGCGCAGGGGGACTCCGGGGGACCTTTGACGGTGTGGGCGAACGGTACCCGCTCCGTGCAGGTTGGCATTGTGTCATTTGGCGTCGGCTGTGCGAGACCCGAGCGACCCGGCATATACACGAGAGTGTCCACATTCGTACCCTGGATTGAAGAGCAAATTGCAGATGGGGCGCGGAAGATGCAGACTCCGCAACCTCAGAAAAGAAATCTGAAGCAGGCGGCGAAACCTCGGAATGCACTTTAGTTTGCAGGAAAACAAAAATAAATGAAATGGTGGCAAAAATACAAACAGCATCCACTTATTCGCCTGTATTTCACGAAGAAAAAAGAAACAACGCTTATGAACTATATGTCGAAGGATAGTCCTATGGATATGTTTCAAGGATGGTTTTATTGTCCATTTTAACGATTTCTATTGCCTGTAAGGATTACAAACATCATTTTGATGGCTGTAATAAAGTATTGCGATTTATATATTTATTGGCGGTTTGATAGCGCATTTACTTCCAAGCGCGCAGCGCATCCCCGTCGTCAGCCGTACCCAACATAAAATTCTAAATTGGTCTAGACCAAAGAAAAGACTCATTTCCCTCCATACTTCTAAGTTTTGACCATGCACCGCCCCATGAGTGAAGGTAGGAGTGAAAGAAGGAAATTCCAGCGGTATCTTAGCCAATGGTGGCGGAAACATTTATTGCAAATATCACAGATGGTGAGGCCCCTACACGACATTTCAGTGCCACTTTATTATAGGGAGTTACTCTTCAAACGCTAAGGAGAAAGTGCGCCAGAGAGAGCGTTAGTAATGATCTCGTGGTGGTCCTAATCGGAGGTACTGGCGAGAACGCGCTCCCAGTAGCTTAGGGCCACCTCTGGCTCAGGAAGATGGAAAATAACGCGCATGTGTGCAGGAAGTCATAAAGTATGCCACATAGCTTGCAGACAAAGGGAAATTCATCAGGAAAGTGGGCGTTGAGTAGGATGAGGTATTGGGCTTTGCACGTTTGTAGCCTGCACCAATGAGCGGCTTGAGGAGTTTGAGATTAGCGACAGGGGTGTGAGTGTTCTCCTATTGTTAGTAGGAAAGGATGTATAAACAATGAAAAGGGGAAGGCAGCTGGGGAGGTTTAGTAAACTACAGATTTGTTGAAGGACGGAGGCGATATGCTAGAAAAAAATATCTGCGGTACCGGAATCATGGAATAACGCAAAAAGTAGTTTGACTGATAAGAAAAGGAATGCTAAGGGCTTATCACAGAGCAATCAGCTTACTGTCCGGTACATACACCGCATTTCCAAGATATCCGCTAACAGCATCAAGACGACCTTAGCTTCAGTAAAAACAAAGGATCAAGCAGGTTTTCGGAAAAGGTACTGTACTATCGATCATATCCATCCCATCAAGCAGGTGATAGAGGAAATGCTTGAAACATAGCATTAAATGTTTGAGAAAAAGCCTTTGACGTATTCAAAACACCCACAGTCATGCAGTCACTGCGAAGTCAGAGTAGAACACCGATATGTGAAAGTACAGGAACGTAAGGTGGACGCGTGGGCATGTCGGTTAGGCATTGTCGGTGCAGCGCATACGACGAGGACGAAATATATCTATAGTTGCTTCACATCAGTCATAGTTCTGCATAAAATAACTAACGAAATTCGCATAAAAAGTGTGAATCAAAAAGATGCGATTTCCCCATTACAATTCACAACTTGCTTAGAGGCATCATTCGGAGGCTTGGAATGGGAGCAGTTACGGGTAAGGGTAGATTGAGAATACATCAGTAATCTGCGATTATCTGATGACAATGCCTTGCTACGTAACTCCGGTGATGAATTGCAAAGTATGATTGATGACCTAGAAAGGAAAAGCAGAACGGACGGTAGACATTGAAATCAATACGCAGAAATGTAAGACGATAATCTTGGTGCGGAAAAGCCGTTTACATTATGTAGTGAAGTACTGAAAGTGTTAAGCGAACATGTCTGTTGAGGACAGGTACTGACCCCAGATCCGTACCAGGAAAAGAAACAGTTAAGAGAATAATTTTCAGATAGAGCGCATATTGCAAGTACTCGCTGATTATGACTAGAAGCCGACCGGTATAGCTCCAGAGAAGAGTTTATAATAGTCGCATCTTATATGTGCTTGCCTATGAGGCTGAAACATGGAGGCTAAAGAAAAGGGTTCTACTTAGGCTCAAGACAGCGCTATAGGGAACGAAAAATGGTAGATGTAACGCTTATTTATTTATCATACATACTTTCAAGGCCCGTGGTTGCAACAGAAAGGAGAGGTGAAATTAATACATTATTCGCAGTGCAAAACAAACATTTCATTATAAGGCATTTTGAATGGCGATGCTGAAGTTAGCATTGTCAGAAATGCAGACTGTGGAGGCGGGAAGGCGGTTTCAGTAATTCGATGTCCTCAGTAAAAATGAGGAATTGTGCTAGTGTCACAAGATGGCACTTCGATTTTGTGTTGGTGGTCAATGAGAGATGAGATGTAACTAGGTGCGGTGAAAGAGATTATTTTTCAGGAAAGGACGGAAGCAGCATATTTTATGAACAAGACAGACGAGAGTTCCTGCGACTTAGCGAAAGGAAATAAGAGACGCCATAGTAAAGGACTCCAGAAATTTCGACCACCTGGAGTTGTTTAATGTCCACTGCAGTTAAAGGTTAAGGCTTTGGTGTAGTTGTTTGCTTGCTTGAAAAAAGATTTATTTCCTTTAATGAGAGGACGCTAGCCGGGGAAGATGGTGAACGCCAGCCTTAGTTGCTCACCAGCCCTGTCCGTGCCGTCGCAAGTGCCAGCCACCTCGCGGACACAGCGGGCCAGCCTTTTGGGCTCCGACCGACGATCACCCGAGGAGGAAAACCTCCCAAGCTTCTTCAAAGGAGGTGGGATGGGGAGGAAAGTGGGGTCTAGATTTCATCCCCCCCCCCATGTGGGAGAAAGATCAAAGACTCTCTTCAATATTTCGGGTTTAATATTTGGTTTACTGTGAGCAGCCTGGGCCGGAAACAAGAAAATGTTGGTCTGCAGCTGTCGCAGCACACTTTTGTCGGCCTTCGGCGGCTCCTTCGCCGGAGCTGGGTACCGTTGGTGCCGAGTCGTCAATAACTTATCGAAAGGACAAGGACAAGATATAAGATTGCAAGTAGCCTATGTATTGCACGTAGGGTAGTGTATACGTTGCACAAGGTTAAAATCATGACAGAGGCCACACAATGTTCGGAAAACTTAAACCCCCCCCCCCCTACAAACAAGGGAGACGCAAGGTATCTTATAATAAAGTTATTAATTTCATCATAAAGTAAATTTCAAAATGAGATCGCAGCAGCATATGGTCTATACACGGCACAAAAAATAAACTTGCGGTTAGCAATGCACACGCGTACACAAACAAGCTATAGTATAGTAATGACAGAAGGGAAATGCTGTGCGATACGAGTGAATTTTCGCTAGAGAAAAGTACTTCTCCTCCTGACCTAATGTCGCGGTCATTACGATAGAGGCTGTAAGTGTTTTCACAATCCAGTAATTCACTGCTTGTTAGTTTTGCAGAGAGCCAGGTGTAAGGCCGCGGTGGCTCTTTCTTTAATGTTTCGGCGCGCGCGCCGCAGAAAACGGCGATGGAATGCTCTACAAGCTCCGAGAACGCGACGCGACCGGTTACGTAATCTCGGCCACCGCGCTGCGCCTCCTCGCCCGCGTCGTCATGGGCGGAGTCACGCGTGCATGGCTGATGACAGAGCAACACGCTTTGTGCATTAGTGCATAGCACGGATAACGTGCGAGCTTTATGGCCTCCTGCTGATAGCGACGCAGAATTATTCTTTTGAGAGGCTTCAGACTGGGTTTTGCACACATTTGAAGATGGATGAGTTTCACAGATGCCATGAGTTGCTGCGCCGTAAACATATTGTGACATATATGCCCTGCATCGCTGGAAGTTGAACATGACAACGATCAGCAACAGTGACACAGAAGAAGACAAAGTGGTAGCAACGGTTGATGCTAGAAGAAGGTCGACGCTGCTGTGTTTCTGTGTTTTGTGTGCTGTTCCATTCTGGACTAACCTTCGTGTACTAACCTTGCCACGTATCATCTTGGTGGAGGTGAATCAAGATCTCCGTACGCACCGATTAGCCTATTTACGCTGCCAAAAGCTGGATTCGCGAACCGACCGCAGTCTACCTGAGATCACAACCACGTCTCAAGCAGCCACGATGACCTCCGAAGCAGCCCCTACCACCGCGGGAACATCGGCTCAGCCAGTTGTTCTAACGAAAATACGCCACCCTCCTATCTTTAATGGCGACGACAACCCAGACGTTGACGATTGGCTAAATGAGTATGAGCGCTGCAGCCGGAACAACCACTGGGACGCCATCATCATGCTCGCTAACATCATCTTTTATTTGGCGGGAACAGCTCGAACATGGTTTCAAAACAACTGGGATAGCTGCAAGCGAAAGCTTAAGGACTTGTTCGGGAAACCAACTGGACGCGCTCTGGCTGCAAAAACGGAACTTTCTTCTCGTGTTCAATCCCCCACGGAGTCCTACCTCGCCTAGATTCAGGATGTGCTTACGTTGTGTTGCAAGATTAACACCTGCATGCCGCAAAGTGACAACATAGTGCATATCCTCAAGGGTATCGCGGATGATGCGTTCCACATCCTATTCTGCATGGAGTGCTCTACCGTCGACTCGGTGCTCCAAGTCTACCGAAAATTCGAACAGGCTAAACAAAGACGTCTCGTACATCGCTTTGAGCGTCTTCCGAACACGGCGGCTTCCTCATCCTGCGATGACCTGGCCCCTTTGCACCAACTCTCCCATCCCACGACGGTGACTCGGATCGTCAGCAGAGAACTTGAGGCCCTAACTCCTGCACCACTCCCGTCTCCGCTGCCCGACACCGTTGCAATGATACAGGCCGTTGCCCGCCAGGAACTTGCAAACGTCGGTTTCCTCTAGCTCCGTGCCACCATCTCAACCTGTTCCTTTAGTGGCTGCTAAAACCACCAGCTCCCCACGTCGCTACCTTGGTCACAATCCTGCAGAATGGCGCACCTCAGACGACAGGCCAGTCTGCTTCTTTGCTGTCGAGTCGGCCACACTTCGCGGTATTGCCGTAGCCGTACTTTCCCCACCCCTCGCTTCTATTACAACGCTGACCGTCGGTATTACTATGAACCTCGACGCTTCGTTGCCTCACCAGAGGAGCCCCGCTCCGCCTATGATCGATCTGTACACTCTCCTCCTCAACCGACGAACCTCGCACCGAAACCGTCCCAACTGCTCGTCGCTACAGCCGATCTCCATCTCTCCGGGCTCATCGATCCCGTTCACCGGTACCTCGTCGCGGCTCCTCCCCATCACACGCCGGCGCCTACTCGGGAAACTAGCGAGTGCAGCGCCCGGGAGTGACGCTGCATTACCGACCCGGACTGTCAACTCGGAACTGACCCTCGCACCCAGACGTAACCTCATTGACATTTTTGTGGACGGAGTCTCAGTTTCTGCCCTTATTGACACTGGCGCCCACATTTCCGTCATCAGTTCCTCGCTCCGTCAACGCCTCAACAAAGTCCTCACACCCGCTTGCTCATCTACCTTTCGTGTTGCTGATGACAACACAGCTACTGTGATTGGAATACGTACTGCGAGCATAACCATTGCCAAGCGCCGTATCCCTGTGCTATTTACAGTCCTCACCAGTTGCCCTCACGACGTTATGTTAGGATTCGAATTTTAACTGCACATTACGCGCTCATTGACTCTTCTTCTGGACTGCTTCATCTTGATCTCCCACTCTGTCTTGATAAACAGGCTTCTGACACTTCAACGCTCCGTCTCCGCTCCTCTACATTTACTCGACTGCCACCAGAAGCTACAGTGTATGTGCTCATGGCGCGTTTCCCCTCCGTTCCTGATGGCGACTACGTTGTTTGCCCCATAACCAACGTAACCCTGCAGAGTAGAATCGCTGTCCCTCATAACATCGTGCACGTAGAAAATAACAACGCTTATATTGCAGTCTTGGACTTCGGCCTTTTTGTGCACGTTCTTCCTTAGGGCATTATTCTCGCCGAACTGACCCCCCTGTCTGACGTCACAGTGACCGCTCTTTTACCTGACCCTGCTGCTAAAGTGTCGATACGACCTGCACCGTCGCCACCTCTGGAGGCCCGCATATCAGGAATGGTCGCACCCAACTTGCGGCCTGACCGTACTACAGCACTTACGAGCCTTCTGAGTTCGTACAGCGATATTTTCGATTTTGGCGACCGCCCCTTAGGACAAACGGCCCTCTTTAGACATCGCATCGATACTAGTGACGCCAGCCCAATTCACAGGAGACCTTATCGAGTCGCCATTTCTGAACAACGCGTCATACAAGATGAAGTGAACAAGATGTTAGCAAAAACCTTATAGATCCTTCGAGCAGTCTCTGGGCGTCGCCTGTCGTGCTTGTTAAAAAGAAGGACAACACCTGGAGGTTCAGCGTTGATTACCGACACCTCAACAAAATTACAAAGAAGGACATTTACTCGCTCCCCAGGATAGATGATGCCCTCGACTGCTTGCACGGTGCCAGCTATTCCTCTTCCATTGATCTTCGTTCCGGTTATTGCCAGATCCCAGTCGACGAACGGGCCCGAGAGAAGACCGCCTTCGTCACTCCCGATGGCCTGTATGAATTCAAGGTGATGCCTTTCGGCTTGTGTAATGCGCCCGCAACCTTCGAGCGCATGATGGACTCTCTACTGCGCGGCTTGAAATGGACGACGTGCTTGTGCTATCTCGATGACGTCATTGCATTTTCCTCTAAATTCTAGAGCTATCTGCATCGCCTTGATGCCATTCTTGGCGTCTTCCGAAGAGCTGGCCTTCAGCTGAAATCGAAGAAATGTAGCTTCGGCTGACGTGAACTCAAGGTGCTCGGTCACGTGGTCGACGCCCCTGCCGTTGAACCCGATCCAGGCAAAATATGTGCTGTAAGTGCGTTTCTTACACCCCGTTGTACCAGTGACGTGCGTAGTTTTCTTGGGCTTTGCTCCTATTTTCGGCGGTTTGTACCCAACTTCGCGGCGATGGCTCGTCCACTCACCAATCTTTTGAAGAACGACACTCCATTTTACTGGGACCGAAAACAATCCCAAGCCTTTTCTGCGCTCATTGCAGCCCTCACCAACCCGCCCGTCCTGGGACACTTCAATCCCTCAGCCCCAATGGAGGTACGAACCGACGCCAGTGGTCACGGTACAGGTGCCATACTCGCCCAACTGCAGATGGGTCGCACTCGCGCCATTGCTTATGCCAGTCGCCTCCTTTCAGCGGCTGAATGGAATTTTTCGATCACAGAAGGTGAGAACGCCCGTTCTCCGTCATCACAGACCACCATGCCTTATGCTGGCTTTCTACGGTGAAGGACCCTACTGGTGCCTGGGCCGTTGGGCCCTAAGCCTTAAGGAATACACTTTTTCTGTCGTCCACAAGTCTGGCCGGCTGCACGCTGACGCCGACTGCCTGTCCCGCAACCCTGTAGATCCGTCACCTGTGAGCGAGTGTGGCGATGACGCATACGTGTTGGCCATCTCTGACCTTTCAAACATTCGCCACGAGCAGCGCTTAGATCAGAAGCTTTGCAGTATTATCAATCACCTCAGCACTGATCACTTTGACGCTACCCTTGCTCTGTTAGTGCTCCACAACGGCACCTTATACCGACGGAATATGCGACCAGATGGCATCGAGCTTCTGTTCGTAGTCCCCGAACACCTGCGTACCACCGTACTTCAAGAGCTGCACAAAGCACCTACAGCGGGTCATCTTGGCGTATCTCGTACGTACGACAGCGTCCGCCGCCGCTTCATTTGGCCAGGCCTCTATCGCTCTGTTCGTCGTTACGTGGCTTCTTGTGACCGGTGTCAGCGACGGAAGAAGCCCTTGGTTATCTCTGCTGGATCCCTGCAGCCGATCGACATCCCAGTAGACCCGTTTTCCCGAGTTGGCCTTGATCTCCTCGGGCCTTTCCCGCTTTCTGCGTCGGGGAATAAATGGATTGCGGTGGCCACGAAGTATACTACGCGCTACGCTTTCACCCGAGCGATACCCACCAGCTGTGCAACTGACGTGGCTGCGTTTCTTCTCCACGATGTCATCCTGCTCCACGGTGCTCCACGCCAGCTGCTCACTGACCGAGGCCGTTGCTTTCTTGCTCGAGGAGTCGACGAAATTGTTCGGTAGGGCTCCATTAAGCTCTCTTTTACCACCGCTTACCATTCACAAATGAACGGCCTCACAGAACACCTCAACCGCACGCTCACGTACATGCTGTCAATGTATATCTCGGATGATCACAGTGACTGGGATATTACTTTGCCGTTTTTAACGTTTGCGTACAATTCTTCTCGTCACGACACAATGGGCTACTCACCCTTTTATCTTCTATACGGCCGTGACCCTGCCCTTCATTTTTACAGCACGCTGCAAACCGCTAACGCCAGTTCCTACGTTCGTGACGCCATCTCCCGAGCTGACGCCGCCCGTGCTATCGCTGGCCGCCGACTGGCTTCCTCCCAAAGTTCTAAAAAAGGGCGCGATGATTCTCGCCACAGTTATGTCCACTACTCTCCGGGCTCTCTCGTCTTGCTCTGGACTCCCGGTCGTAAAGAAGGGCTGTGTGAGAAGCTCTTGCCATGCTATGCGGGACCCTACCGTGTTTTACGGCCAGTCACTCCTGTGACATACGAGCTCGTCCCTGTACATCCGCCGCAACAATCCTCTATGCCACGCACCGAGATTGTTCAATTCACCCGAATGAAGCCGTACTACCCCTGTAAAAGTTCGTCCTAGTGCGCACCAAGACTGTGCTTTTCGGGGGGGGGTAATGTGACATATATGCCCTGCATCGCTGGAAGTTGAAGATGACAACGATCAGCAACAGTGACACAGAAGAAGACAAATTGGTCGCAACGGTTGATGCTAGAAGAAGGTCGATGCTGCTGTGTTTGTGTGTTTTGTGTGCTGTGCCACCCTGTACTACCTTTCGTGGACTAACCTTGCCACGTATCAATATGTTTTCTTGTTAATGATAACTTGATGCGAAGCGAGGTTCCTTCGCAGGCGTTTCCAAAGTCGATTAGCTTCTTATACAGTTGTCTGGCACTTTTGCAGAAATCCTGACCCGCAGACAAACCGCAGCCTTTGAGCTTCATACCGCTGAGAAAAGGTACTCTCTAATCCTAAATGTGCTGAAATCTACATAGACACTTCTTAGTCGCAGAAACAGATCCGTATCGGTGGGCTCCAGATATAGCGGTGTTAGGATAGGAAATGTTGAGATGCGTAGAACATGCATTACGACCAATGCTTTCAGACTCAGCCAAATATCTGCGGGCCTACCGGCTACCCCGAAAAGCAGGTTATGCCTTATTGACCGATCATCAATATCATCAACGCGGGGTGTAATCATATTCTAATTTTTAACAGCTACCTTGACAGTTCCTCGCTATCAGCCATTGGTGGTGAGTTTACAAAATTATCAATTAAGGATTCCACCTTGGTCACTCTGCTTGTCTAATCGTACAAAGTTTCAGCGAGCCCATTCTATTTTTAGGATCACCTAGAGCACCCACAGCATCGGCAAGTTATCCGCCGAACTAAGTTGACAGGTTGCTGATTGCAGCCAGAAGGTGGTTATAAGGGTAGATGACCAGGACTCGACATCGCGGCAAACTAGTATATTTCACCATTAGTAACAGCCACAAAAACTTTGGAATAGCACATTGCACACAGAATACGCAGCAAACAATGATTAATCGATCGCGTGCTGAAAGTGACGATTGTTTACCAACCTGCATGCAGAACAAAAAGCGCATTGTCGCCACTATCCCATGTCCACTGAAGGCGGAAGATAAATCTTTGGCGCTTTTGTAGTCATATGAAGGGACAGCCGGTAACGATGCCGCCGGCCAGCATATGCTTGGTATAAGGCCATTATCCAGGTGAGGAATATAGCATGCGCCAGTGTCTTAGAAATTCAATGTTGGTTACTACGCCACCAATGAAACCGCGGAAGCTTCGGAGAGGAGTCTTGGCCGATAAAAGTGAAGTGCTGCATATATAGAACAAAAATGGGTCTGTGAGCAACGAACGCGTTGTCGTTGCTATCACATGTACAATAAAGGCGTAATCGAGATTCCAGGTGCTTTTGTAGTCTTTTGGAGAGCCTACTAGTGACGATGCCACCGGCCAGCAGATGCTTGTTGGGAGGCCATTATCCAGGTCAGGAATATAGCATGCGCCAGCGTCTCAGAATTTCAATGCCGGTTACTACGCCACCGATGAAACCGCGCAAGCTTCGGAGAGGAGACTTGACCGATAAAAGTGAAGGGCTGCATATAGAACAAAAATGGGTCTGTAAGCGACGAACGCGTTATCGTTGCTATCACGTGTAAAATAAAGGCGGAATCGAGATTCCTGGCGCTTTTGTAGTCTTTTGGAGGGGCTGCCAGTGACGATGCCACCAGCCAGCATATGCTTGGTGGAAGGCCATTATCCAGGTGAGGAATAAAGCATGCGCCAGCGTCTTAGAAATTCAATGCCGGTTACTGTGCCACCGATGAAACCGCGGAAGCTTCGGAAGTGAGACTTGGCCGCTAAAAGTGAAGTGCTTAATTTAAACCAGAAATGAGTCTGTGAGCGACGAACGCGTTGTCGTTGCTATCACGTGTACAATAAAGGCGAAATCGAGATTCCTGGCGCTTTTGTAGTCTTTTGGAGGGGCTGCAAGTGACGATGCCGCCGGCCAGCATATGCTTGGTGGAAGGCCATTATCTTGGTGGGGAATAAAGCATGCGCCAGTGTCTTAGAAATTCAATGCCGGTTACTACGCCACCGAGCAAACCGCGGACGCTTCGGAGATAAGACTTGGCCGATAAATGAAGTGCTGCATATAGAACGAAAATGAGTCTGTGAGCGACGAACGCGTTGTCGTTGCTATCACGTGTACAATAAGGGCGGAATCGAGATTCCTGGTGTTTTCGCAGTCTTTTGGAGGGGCTGCCAGTGACGATTCCACCGGCCAGCATATGCTTGGTGGAAGGCCATTAACCAAGTGAGGGATATGGCATGCGCCAGCGTCTTAGAAATTTAATGTCGGTTACTACGCCAGCGATGAAACCGCGGAAGCTTCGTGGAGGAGACTTGGCCGATAAACGTGAAGTGCTGCACATAGAACAAAAATGGATATGTGAGCGACGAACGCGTTGTCGTTGCTATCACGTGTAAATAAAGGCGGAATCGAGATTCCTGGTGCTTTTGTAGTCTTTTGGAATGGCTGCTAGTGACGATGCCACCGGCTAGCATAGCTGGGTGGAAGGCCACTATCCAGGTGAGGAATATAGCATGCACCAGCGTCGTTGAAATTGAATTCCGGTTACGGCGCCACCAATTAAACCGCTGAATGTTCGGACAGGAGGCTTGGCCGAGCAAAGTGACGCGCTGCATACAGAACAAAAACGGGTATGTGAGCGACGAACGTGTTGTCGCCGCTTTCCCGTGTATACTAAAGGCAGACAAGAGATCCTTGGGGCTTTTGTAATCTTTTGGAGGAGCTGCCAGTGACGATGCCACCGGCCAGCTTGGTGGAATGCCATTATCCAGGTGAGGAATATAGACCTTTTCACAAATCGTTGTTTCAGTAGCGCCATATTGCCCGATATGGGCGACGTCTAGCGTCGAAACAGGTTATGCCGCCATTTTGGACTGTGCTTGTGAAACCTGAACCTGAAGCGGACGGCCGTGCACCTGTTTTGTGCCCTTCAAGGCGCCGTGTTTCATACTGCTTCTTCCTTTCATTTCACCTCTGTTGTGCCGCATGACCTAATACGCCATTCATATGCTCACACGAACGACCAGTGTGAAGTAATGGCCAACGCAAACCCAGCCAGCGGATCCGGCGCTTTGTCGTCGGCATTGGTGTCAAACGCGTCGGGTTCGAGGCCCGGCGTGGTAGTCAGTGGTAAGTATTTTTATTTATTACTGCTGCACACAGTGACTGTAGTCGTGGATTATATCTGATCTTTACGTTCCGCGGTTGAGGGTAACCCGATCTAGCGAAAGCAAAGGCGTACGTAGTTCTCGGCAAGGAGGCGCCGGCGGCCAGCCGACGCATGACAGCGGTCGGTAAACATGTGGTGGTTGTCCCACACAATACAACGCAGAAGCAGAAGCCCAATCGTCCTGTTTATCGCACCTGGTGCAACGCAGGTTGCTCTTAACAATTTTAGCAAAAGAAGGAAGCGTGACGCTCGAGTAGTGTGGTACATTCTGCGAACCGGCGCGAGACAGCGGTCGCAGATCTGAGCGTTACTGATGCAGCCAGGTGCTATGTTTCGAAATGAGCTTTATGTGCAGGGCCGCGTAGGGCGCAGGTGAAAGCCGAGACAATATTTTGGCGGGCAAAAGTGCTGCATACATCCCTCATAAGCCATGAATTTCTCAGATTGTTGTGAAGTGTTATATACAAATTGACTAGTTCCTCTCTCAGCATTGTTTAATTTTTTTTTTTATCGACGAGTTCCTCTTTTGGCATTGTTTAATTTTTTTATCGACGAGTTCCTCTCTCGGCATTAATTTTTTTTTATCGACGAGTTCCTCTCTCAGCATTGTTTAATTTTTTTTTTATCGACGAGTTTCTCTCTCAGCATTGTTTAATTTTTTTTATCGACGAGTTTCTCTCTCAGATTTGTTTAATTTTTTTTATCGACGAGTTCCTCTCTCAGCATTGTTTTTTTATCGACGAGTTCCACTCTCAGCATTGTTTAATTTTTTTTTTAGACACTGAAAAAAGTTGTGCTTGGAAGAATAACAAACGTAGCCGCTTCATCTACATACATGAAAGTATTGGGCGAAGAGCTTGCTTCTCGCAAGTTGTTTGCAAATATGGTATGTGGGGTTCAACACCTCAAAGCGACTCGGGCTATGAGGGCCGCCGCACTAAAGAGCTACGGATAGTTAAGACCACCTGGGGATCTTTAAAGTGCACTGGCATCGCAAGAACACAGGCGCCCTCCCAGCCGTGCCGCAAAATGGCTCAGCAAAATCCCATTATTGAGCCAGTGTTTATATTGTTAGACTGAAATGTTAAATGTTTCTTAACCGTCGCATTATTTCTGATGTTCGTTCTACTCAGCAAATTATTTCCAGGGAAGTTTTCAGAAGCATAAATGGGCATGTGAAAAAGAAAGTGGCGTTTTGCTCCCACCTTAATTAATAGAAACATGGAGATGACTGACTTCACTTTTTCTTTGCAGAAAACCTTGTCTACGACCACCCAGACAACATCAAAGAATGGACAGAAGATATGAAGGATTGGCCCGAAATTAGAGGACCAGATATCATATATTATTTGCTACATTCGAAAGCCTGTGACCTGCGAGAAGTACGGTCATACAAGTCCCTGCAATTATATAATTATTTGCAGTCGGGCTGGGCGGGAAAAGTCCTCCTACATAAAGTCAACAATGACATTATGATCTTGAAGGCAGACGTCAGGCCATCACAAGCTGTTCACAACAAGCCTCACCGTGTGTGGGTGTCAGCAACGAAGGAAGGCGAAGTGCTACATGCAGGCTGCACCTGCATGGCTGGCCAAGCTAGAGTCTGTAGCCATGTTGGTGCTGTGCTATGGAAAGTAGACTGAGCAATCGCCCGGGGCCTTACCGGAAGGACATGTACTGATGAAGCGGCGAAGTGGAACAAGGGCACTACACGAAACGTCCAGCCCTCTGAAATTGAAGGAATTAGCTTCCACCTTCAGAAAGAGACTGTTGATCCCACTGTGCAACGTCCAGCACGAAATTCACAAGTGCTGCTTTCTGAAGCCGAAATCAGGAAGTCTCATGAAGACTCCGGTTACCCGGAGCTGTTCAACATACCAGGTATGCTTTATAGCATCTCCGAAATTTCACTACTCATTACGGAATCATAACAGTTTAGAAAATTGCTGTGCTGTATGAAAGAATATCTTGTTATTGACAAGTGGCTTAACTGGCTGCAACCATAACAGCTTAAAAAACACCGTTCTGTGTGAAAGGATAGCTTTTTCATTGATGAAAGTAGCTTAACTGGCTAACACCAACACTATTCTTTCATAAAGCACGTTTTACTGTGGACAATGAACGGTAGTTGCAATTAGTAGCTTTACATTTTGTACGCCGCAGAATACCGATGTTGGTTTCTTATCCTAAAGATCAGAAATGTTTTGAAACTGAGCTCTTGTGAAGCCGTGTTTGCTTGCTAATTGAACTCCATTCACTCCACTGACATGCTCGTCTACATTAACTTTCAGGAACACTGCTGCACGCAACCTTCACAGCACCTCACCAGCCCACACCAACAGCCGAAGAACGTGTTTGCTTGCAACACATCGTCCACGATGACATCAGTGCACTGCCCGAGAGCTGTGACCGGTGCAACAGCTTCTATGCAAAGTTCATAGTTCTTTCACCAAGAGCTGCTGCATGCCTAGAAGAAAATACGAGAGAACAGGACAGCCCACTTTGGAAAGTTGCTCGCTGCTTGAGGCTGACGGCATCAAATGTGAAAAGAGTACCAAAAAAGAGCACAACGTCATGTAAAGCTGCAGTAATGACCATGTTGTCACCAAACTTTTCTGGAAATGCTGCAACTAAGCACGGCCATAAATATGAGGCTGTTGCCCGGTAGCAGTTTTGAAAAAAAAACGGGCTAAATGTGACACTCAGTGGCACAGTTGTGCATGCAACAATGCCTTGGCTGTCTGCCTCACCTGACGGTGTTTTGCAGGCAGCTGATGCACTTTTAGAAGTGAAATGCCCATACGTAATGGATGCGGTAGGTCTAATAAAATCAGGTAAATATGATGTCAAGGAAGTTGGCGATAAGTACATATTAGCAGAGAATGGCCCAAATGGGTATTACATGCAAGTGCAGTTCCAGATGTATTGTACTGGGCGCAAACTCTGCTACTTTTATGTCTGGACAGTGAAAAGTGATGCAATCATAGCAGTGCCTTTTGAAAGCACTTTTGTACGTGCTCAAGTGCCAAGACTACAAAGGTTCTAGTTTTGTGAGCTGTTGCCAGAAATCTAAAAGCAGCATGAAAATGGCAAGCTCTCATTGTGTAAGGAGTACATGAAATTATGTGAACTGTGATCCCAGCAGTGTTGAACTTTTCAGAGCTGGACAAGTGCATGTGCCAGTTCATTTCGTGTGAAGAATTTCTCGCCACGTAACACACAATGCAATAAAGTTTATTGCCAAAAAGACACTATGATGAAGTACAATGTTGATCATTGACTCATCCTTTTCTTCAACATGTCTTGCAATTAAGGGGCCCTTTAAATTGCACAGGCCAGCACAAACAAATATTATGTCACTTATGGTTTTCTTTGATCGTATTGGCAGGGCTTGCTTGAATATTCTAAATGTCTTGATTCTGTTTATGGCCCTTTCGACGTGTATGCGCACTGACGCAATTCTCCTGGTTTGAGTTACTTCACTTTCGCTGAGCTGAGACTTTCCTGTGAAGAAGCAGTAGGTAAACCAAACAGGTTAGTGTAGTCTGAGAAAGAAAAAGGCTAAAGCTGCGCAAATACAAGGACCAGAGGCCGGAAAATGCGACACCATGGGTACACTGCATCCATGGTCTCCTGTCCTCGTCCTATTCGCACAGTCATTGACTTCGGCATGAACCAACTAGCCTGCAAGAATAGTGTGCAATAGAACAAAATTTGGTGCTTACCTTTTGTGAAAGCTGGCACATTGAGCTTGACACCTTGACTTTCAAGATTTGTGCTTAGCACAAAACCTCGGTCAGCCATTACTTCATCACCTGGGCCTAGAAAATCTTCAACACCACTTTCACTCATTATAAATTTGTCCGAAGCTCTTCCACCATACGCAGGTAACACAAACATCACATAGCCATTCGGTGCAATGGCGGTCAGGAATTTGACCGTATTATGCGCTTTGTAACTGCTGTAGGTTTGAGCCCTAGCAAGGAGCTTCGTTGTCCTCTGAAGGAAGACCTCGGAGCAGTCTATGATGCAGGTTGTTTTCTCGTAGCCATTCTCGGTGAAAGATTTTGGCATGCTGTTTCTGATCAGCGACCGTGGCAGCCACACTACAATTTTCTTCATGATCTTGTGCAGCACAGATAAGGCGCGCATGAACAGTTTGTACACGTATGAAACTGATATGCCAAATATCCTTGACAAGTGCCCATAAAGTAGACCAAGCCGCAATCTCATTAGCGTCAGCAGCAGCTGGTCCTCTACTGAGAGCCTTAAGAACGTCTTGCTGCTTTCAACTTTTACAGTATTGACTAAGCTGTCAAATGCGGGCTTTGACAATCCTGTATAAAATTGGCAGTCCTCTTCTCTCAGGTTAGATGACAAGACTTGCCCCTTTCCAAAGGGATACTGCAGACCAGATTTACAATAGGTGTGGTCATTGTGACCAAGATCTTCCCACTGTGTAGACATGTCTTTTCTTGAGACCTGTTGAAAGAATACAGCTGTATTTAGAGGCCACAAAAATAATAATGTGGCATAACAAGTGTCCAAACAATGAAACAATTTTTTTTTTATTGAGGATGTTTTGTGCTTTTATTCGATATTTTACACTTGTGTTATCCTTAATACTAAAATTGCTGCGTGCACCCACCTAGTGTTGAAACAGGTGTTCTGAGACCACAAGCAATTAAAAAAGTTCAAAACGGTAATTGGTTCAAAAACATCACTTGCCGCAGCACTGAGCAATGTAACTTTTCTCAGTGTCCTAGTGCCATGAAACCAGTGCGCACATGGGTAATTCTTTGCATATCGTTAGTGCACACAACACTTAACCTACTTAAACATTGCAGCGTAGATTCAATAAGCGATAAATGCATGCATGATAGACTCCATTAGTACAGCCAGTGTGCCTTGCAGTCTCTTAGGAACTTCCTGCATATTGACATATGACTGTGATATTGAAAAATATAAAATGCGCCATGCTTTTACTTTTCTTAACATTTAGGATATCACCTGTATTACTGATACTGATCATCACAGTTAATAGATGAGTATCTAGTGGGCCCTCAGCATCTCTCAAGAGAAAAGTATTTAATAATTGCATCTCACCAATACTCACCAATGAGGCAAAAGCTTGAAGGTTAACAAATAGGCTTGAAATTGAACTGAAGACAGAGCAGCAAGCTATGGAATGGAAAGTGACAGACATAGGATTAAGGGACAGGAAGGCAGGTTGAGCGGAGAACAAACATGAGAGAGATATCCTAGCTGCAATCAGAATAAGAAATAAGCATTGACAGTGCAAGTAATAAAATGCAAAGGTATCCACTGGTTTTTTTAGTGCAAAAAAATGTATTCCTAGAGAAGGCAAATATAATAGGGAGTAGGTGAATGAGGCGAGGAAATTTGTGGGAATAAGGGTGCTGCAGATAGCACACGATAGGATAATTGGAGGTCAGTGGGAAAGGTCGTCTTGCAGTAGCTGTAGTTATGTAGCCACTAATCAAGTTTATTAGAAATTATCGCAATAGGAGGCCAGCACTTCCCACACCTATAGCACTGCATAAAATTGTCGGACTTTTCCTATCCAAGAGTCCCCTGAGCCAGTCAGAGCAGCCTAGTTGTACGCATCACTCATATTTATGCTTCTTCCAGCTGAGGGCAGGCTATTCGGAAAAAAATGAAGAGACAGCCACTCTGTTAAAAATTCTAGTCATGGGTACTTTCTTGAGATAAACACTGGGCACCTAGCCCAAATTGAAAATGTAACACGAGACCTGTTGCACAAGCCGCTTACCTGATCTTAGTCAAATGAACATGGGAGAGACCTTTTTATTGCCATGTAAGGCGAGGTGGCACTTTGTCCAGATTACAGCATGACCAGTTAAGCTGCAGCATCATAGCAGTAAGCCGGTGCAGCATCGTGGACTCTGCAGTGGCCGTTCAACTTCAAAAATTATTTTCTTCCTTTAAGCAAGATTTGTTTTCAGAAAATAGCACGAGCTAGAAGACAATATACTTTACTACATATAGTCATTTTTTATTTTTTATGTGGGCCGCCAGGCATGCAATCTGTTCCCAAAGTTGAGGAAGATTGTATTTTTTGCGTATTTTCTACTTTAGATAGATAGATCTGTTTACTGAGTGGAAAGGAGAGAGGTCGACCAGAAATATGAATATCTGGCATGCTACTCTGCATTGGGGAAGGACAATGTGGTGAGAAGAGGTATGAAAAAAAAAACACACACACACACGGCGGCTTTTTTTTACATATTTGCTACTTTTTCTAAAAACAGAAGTACAGCTCATGATTCAAATTTATTTTTTTCCTTCTGCTATACCTTACGAATTATTGAGCCTAAAAAGCAATACTGATTTTGAAATAAATTCACAAATAGCAGAATTTTGTAAATTTAAAATATATACAAAATTTGTTGAATACATATTTTTCATCTGTGGATTACACTGGAGTGCAAAGGAACATATGAAGATGTAGGAAAAAATGTGAATCAAGTTTTGTGCTATATAAATATATATATATTTTCCAATGACTGTATTTGCATCTATTTCAAGACCTACGTAGACAATGAAAAAATATTTTTGCAAGACCTTACCTGGCAAATTACTATTCTTTATATGTACCCACAGCTACCATGATTTTTTTAGAGAAATTGTTGATGGTCGAGAGCCACATGTGGAGCGTTTGAGATGGAATGACTAAAATGTTTTGTAGGCAGTTAATGTTAAAGTATGCAGTCTCGAAATGGTTTACTGTCTGCTCACACTCCTTTATTCAATACCTACATGAAAAACACCACATTGTCAACTAACTTGGGATATCAGGGCATCATGGTTGAGTAAAGTGTTATCCAAGGACGCTTTATGCTGTACAGTACACACCAATATTGTGAGTGGTAAAAGCGTTGTTATGAGGATAAAGCCACAGTATGCCCTCATGTAGGCTATTGCAACTGCTACCCGTCAGTGTAGGTGTCTACCAGTGGTAAACTAACTCCCACAAAAGTGCAAGGCAAATACTTCATGGATACTTACTGTGAAGGCGTGTGCGGCTCGAAACTGCTGACAGTCTTCATGTGTTCCCTCAGGCAGTACTTGCATAATAAACACTGCATCGTCAATCACCACATTAAGCAAGCCTTCATTTATCAGAACAAGATGTGTTCACAAAATGCTTTACATTCCATGGTGGGCAACATTGTTGTCAGAAAAAAGCTTCAGTCACTGAATAAAAAGCCAGAGCGTGCTTTTTGTCTTTTGTACAGTCGCAGCTAGTAAATATTGCGGTGTCCACCATTGGTAGGATCATTAAAAGACAAGACAATGCTTTGTGGTTACTCACCACAGCAGCGTTTGGATCTTCCAAATGTTGACTGCCTGTTTGTCCTGCTTCAGGTGTCTCCTGCATGAAAAATGTCATCACCAATCAGCATGTTGTACTGCACCTTCATTAATTGTAAGGTGTTTTCAAAATGTTCTTAACTCTATGCCAGGCATTCCCTTTTATTTCAGAGACAGTACTACTTTCACTGTGAATTAAAAACGCCATACCAAGCTTTTGCCTTTCTTGCATTGTCAGCTAACAGATATTATGGTGTCTACCAATGATATGAACACATCTAGCCTTGGCGGATGATAAAAATCTTCATGGTTACTCACCGTGGAAGTGCCTGCATTTTCAAAATATTGACAGCTTGCGTCTCCTGCCTCAGGCGTTCCCTGCACAAATATAACTCATAGTCAAGATTCTTTAAATATATGTTGTGTTTTCAAAATGTTTTATACTCTATTGTAGGCGTCCCTTATCAGCGGCAAAACTGCTGTCAATGACAATTTAAACGCAATGCATGCACTTGTCAGGTAACAGATATTATGGCGTCTATTAATGGCACAGACCACTGTATCCTTGAAAGACAATAAAAAGCTCTTTGGTCACTTACAGTGCAAATGTCTGCATCATCAAAATGTTGACAGCCTACTTTTCCTGCCTCAGGCATTTCCTGCACAAAAATATCCCATAGTCAATCAGCTTATTGTACAAAAGCTTCTTGTTGTATTTTCAAAATGCTATATAATCTTGTGTAGGCGTCTCTTTTATTAGAGGAAAAACTGCTGTCACTGAGAATATAAAGGCAATAGCATGCACGCGTCAACTGCCAGATATTATGCTGTCTATCAATGGTACAGGCTCCTGTAACCTTCAAAGACAATACAGAGCTATTTGGTCACTTACAGTGTAAGTATCTGCACCATCAAAATGTTGACAGCCTGCTTCTCCTGCCTCAGGCGTTTCCTGCACAAAAATATCCCATAGTCAATCAACTCTGTGTACAAAAGCTTCTTGAACTCTTTCATGGGCAGTGGGAGCTATGCTGCTTGTTGGTAGCAAGGTGGTGATAAACACTTTTCCAGCAACAGCAGCATGTCACTGTCTGGTGTCATCTCTGTGAGAATTGAAAAAAAAAAAAAATATGCAGTTATGCCCTGTGGCACGAAAGGAATCGATTTACAAGTCCATTTTCTCCTAGGCTTTGATAGGCTAATATCAAGACTGGCCAGCTGAGGTTTTCTTTTATTTGTGGCCTGAAAGGGCACGTAAAATCTTGTCAATTGTGTAGTAAGCAATCTGAAAGCATTATTTTAATGTAAATTTATTACTATAATATAAAGTCATCTTCATATAACTTGAACGGAAAGAAAATATTCGGTGAATTTGTGCTCTTACTGGGTGGTGGGAAGAAAGACTATAAAAAGCCCTTTAGTAACTTACAGTGTGTCTGTTTCGTGAACTTGTTTACCATCCGCTTGTGCTCCTTAACAGAAGGGTGTATGGGAATTTCTGGAATACTTTGATAACCTGGCTTGTATATTTTGCAAAAGCTTCATTTAAGTCATTGTTCTGAACACAGTTTACTGTTTACCATAAGCACTACCTTAACCACTGGTGAAGCTGGCATCATTGTAGATATGGAAGCAATATCATGATCTTGTTTTGGTTACACTAGCTGTTAATGAGGATTTCAGAACTCTAAATATGGAACTGATCGCTGCTGTCTTGAAAGGCAATATACAAATGATTTGCTGGTAGTTATCGTAGAAGCACTCACGTCTTGAAGTTGAATTTCTGCTTCCTAGCTACGCACTGCAGATAAACACCATCCAGTAGGCTGCTGTGTGGTGCACTTGGCAAAACAATATGAGTGTTTATTTTATAGTGTGTATTACTTGCAATAATGATAAAAGCCAAGCGTGCTAAAAGAAGATGTTATGCCTTCAGGGGACTTCATATGTTGGATTCTATTTACTTTTCTCGTATGACACTGGAATATCTTTTTAGAAATGATCCCCCTTAAAAAAGGCGTACTACCAAGAGCATACTGCTATCGGAAAATTCTGTGGTATTACTCACGGCATCAGGTTTTGGATGCTGCATTGTACCATCTGCTTCAGCTGTGTTCGGCACTTCCTGCCAAAGAAAACAGTGCCTGATAAGGAAATACCCTTTTTTTGGCAGTGACTTCAGGGGTATCACTGCCACCTACATCCACGACAATCTGTGGAAATCAATAGGAAGCACAGATCAGTGATGTAAACAGTCGATCATGGGGATCTACGGTCTCAAATGTACTTTGAATGGTAACATCGTCGGAGTCAGATATGAGCGCCTTCTGTATTATAAGCAACCCGAAGGTTTTTGCACCAAGCATGCAGTGCAGCAGCACATGACAGTGACCCCCCCCCCCCCACACACACACGCACACAAAATAAATATTGCCCCTCCGCACTCTGCAGTGACAGACTTTATGCATTTTCGCGACCGCTTTATTTCATCACGCAAAACCAACAAGCCCACCTATACCACATGACAAATTCGGATCCAGAAAACTGCACTGTATGTTTGTTATTTTCTTAGTATCCTTGTGTTCTTACACCGATTGTTCCCATGCATACGCAGCTAATGGTCAAAACTTATATCCTCGCCCTTATTTGAAAATCAAAACTAAGCTCTCTGTTACCATATCGGAACTTATTTTGAAAAAGTAAACTCATGCACAGCAATATTTCTCTAGATTAATGCTGGTATATAAATGATAGTAATGACAGCTCTTTCAAGCGCAATACATTTAAGAGCTTCATCATAGTCTCAGTGAATCGAACTTGCTCCAGGAGTCAGATTATCTCTCAGTGCACACTTTGATGAGGTTGTGGTGGGGTGCGTGCATGTCCCACAAAGTGGCTGGAAGTATTTTGAAATTCCCGTATGAAATTGTTCATTCAAGATATGGCCTTCCTGGAGTATAAAATAAATATTTTACTTGCCGTTTCCTCTAAGACGAGATACTTATTTGCTATTCTCCCGGTGCACTGCAGGCTTCTAACACTGTCATGTATTTATTGCCTGAGGTGCTCGCACTGCACAAAAATCAGTTGCTGAAATACTAAATCAAAAGCCACTGAGTAGCACTTGCCAGAGTGTCTTCACTGCTCCCTGTGTTTTTCGTTATTCGGCTCAATTTCATCACGTAGTTAATTAACTATATCGCAGTCTGTCGCTAACGCAGCAACTTTTCCACGTCCGACTTTTTTTTTTTCAAGCGTTGTTAACATCGGCCCCAAACTGACCTCGTGTTCTGGAGCTTCGTGTCCAGAATCTAAGAGCCCACCGTCAGATGTTCTTGCAGTCTCTTCGTGGAGTTCACGTTTTGTCTGCAAAACAAGCCGCAGAAGTCATTATAACGACCATTGGAATGGCTCACTTGAGTACCTTTTTAGCTGGCGGTATGTATTCTTGCCTCACCAGGCGACGCCGTCCCGTAACCACCTACAGAGAATCAGAACGCTAATTAAAATCAGAATGTTCGCGTTTCAAAGCAAAAACGAGGAACTCACCTTTCTCTGGTAGCCCAAGTGCAGCGCGGGCACAGCGTTCACGTCGGTCTTAATTCCGCCGACGAAGTGTCGTGAGCAGACCCGCGACCACGAACTCACTGCAAAATCTTTCCGGTTGATTGCAGCTATCCACTGCCTTCGCATATCGGGTGATGCAGGAAACCGGTGCAACGTAAACATGTCACATCGGCAGTGCTCCCGCGGAGTGCTGTGTTGTGGGCACACTTCAGTCCCCAAAATCGTTCTCTTCCGCTGGTTGTTGGTACACCCATACACAGCGCAGTGCTGCCCTGTAGACTTGCGATTGGCGTATGCCATTATTTGCGAGGGTAAGTCATTCGCGAAGAAAATAAATGCAAACGTCGACGGATACCCACCGCTTCACATTGCAAGCGCGAGGCAAGTCACAGTCCAGCCCAAACAGGCAACATTGATGCGTACTCACGACGCCAGAACGTCAGAAGCGCCCCCGTGAAAAGGTCTATAGCATGCGCCAACGTCTTAGAAATAAAATGTCGGTTACTACTCCACTGATGAAACGGCGGAAGCTTCGGAGAGGAGAATAGGTCGGTAAACGTGAAGTGCGGCATATAGAACAAAAATGGGTCTGTGAGCGACGAACGCGTTGTCGCCGCTATCACGTGTACACTAAAGGCGGACGCAAGATCCCTAGTGTTTTTGTAGTCTTTTAGTGGGGCTGGCAGTGACGATGCCGCCAGCCAACATATGCTTGGTGAAAGCCTACTATCTAGGTGAGGAATATAGAATTCGACACCATCGTCGAACTTCAGTGCGGTTACAGCGCCACCAATTAAACCGCTGAAGGTTCGGACAGGAGACATGACCCAGCAAAGTGATGCGCAAAGTGACAAAAACGGATTTGTGAACAACGAACGCATTGTCGCCGCTTTCACGTGTACACAAAAGGCGGACGCGAGAGCCCTTGCGCTTTTGTAGTCTTCTGGTGGGACTGCAAGTGACGATGCCACCGGCCAGTATATATGCTTGGTGGAAGGCCACTAATCTGGTAAGGAATATAGCATGCGTCAGCCTTGTTGAAATTCAATGCAGATTGCTGCGCCATCGATGAAACCGCTTTAAAGGTCCGACAGGAGACATGGCCGAGCAAAGTGACGCGCTGCATGTAGAACAAAAACCGGTCTCTGCGAGCGACGAATGCATTGTCGCCGCTATCCGTTTTACACTAAAGGCGGACACGAGATCCGTGGTGAATTTGTTGTCTTCTGGTTGGACTGCGAGTGACGCTACTACCAGCCAGCATATGCTCTGTAAAGGCCATTATCCAGGCGAGGAATATTGCATGCGCCAGACTCGTAGAAATTCAATGCCGGTTACTGCGCCTCGGATGAAACCCCTGAGGCTTCGGACAGGAGACTTGGCTGAGGAAAGTGACGCGCAGCATATAGAACAAAACCAGGTATGTGATGCGACGAAAGCATTGTCGCCGCTATCCTGTGACACTTAAAGGGGCACCGCGACGTTATACAAGCGGCTAATTTTTGCCTCCAGGAGGTTCCTTGTGCAGTCTCAATATCAACCAAAGAAAGATCATCGAAATCGGTTCATGAAAACGAGAGTTATTGATTTTACAAAATTAAAAATATAAGCAAACGAAAACACCACCCTTGAGAGGGATACCCTCGCTCATTTCACTCTCCCAAAGGCTGACCAGGGCGCCTCCAATTGAAACACGACCTGATGCTGACGTAGCGGAAGCTTGCGCGCAATGGTGGCTTGTTCAAGTCGACAAGTATCCGCGCTTTTTGACGGCGTCATTTCCATGGCAACAACAGCCACGTGGGTTTGCAGCAGACGCTTTTGCTCTCTTCACTCTCTGTCGTCTCCGCGAGAAAATGAGCTTTCCCGAGACGACAGATACGGAGCGCGAGCTCCTGCGACGCAGCCAGGAGTTGAGTATCCTGCCATACGCGGACACCCCAACAGAAGCGAGGTCGCCCAGTCCAGCGAGCTGCGCTGGTGAAGTCGATGAAGAGGCAGGCCCAACACCGCCGCCTGAAGACCCCGCGTGCGGCGATGACACAGATTGGTAAATATATTAAATAGCAGCTCATAAATATTATAACGACTTTATATCGAAGGGCGTGAGTTTGTATATAACAGGCAGCCAACTATTATTGCTATAATCTGCACGAATTCAGTATTCCTTTATGAAAAAAGAAAATTGTAAACACGTGTTGCCTGTTGGTCCCCTCGTATTTATCTCATAACGAGCCCCTCATTCTCCCTATATTTGTTTGCTCTTCAATGACTGTAAACACCCATGCGATTTTACTGCAGGTGTCGATGTGACCGGTGCCGCGCGATGCCGACAGCGACATAACCAGTGTGCTGCCGGCACATGTCGCAGTGCACAGCGCGCAGCGCACAGTGCATATGCGAGGATGAATATTTTTTTACGCTGTGCCTGGACACAGAAGTATTACGAGTCGCATATTGCGAACTCGTCGAGAGGGGCGAAGAGCCAGAAGTGGACATTCGCAAGTAAGTGAACCATTTCGTTGTGCTGCGCAAACACGCACATGGCATGCTATTCGCGAGTAGTTAAAATGCTTTCAGCGCAAGTCGCTGTTCTGTTCAACGATGACCTACTGCATGTATGTGTCGCTCCCTAGCTGGAACGTACGCTTACTCACGGTCGCCCAGCGCCGGGGAATGCGGGAACAGCCAATTCATTAGCGAGTCGAAACAACTTTAATCAAACTGACTTGCGCCCGCCGGAGCTCCAGCCAGGCCGGCAATTTCACACGTGCATATTATAGGCTAAAAATAAAGTCATGCCTACGCGCAGCTGTGTATGTTTTAAACCATTTACAAACTGTTTTAGAAGTACCAGTGATACGCGTCTCCGCGGTTTCGGCAGGCGAGCTGTACAGCAAGGCCTGCAGATGTGATATGTTGTAGAGCTTTGTTAGTAATTAAAATGAACTATATGAACTTTCAACTGAAAAAGCAATATTGTAATAAATGCTCGGGTATATAAAATAAAGGTTGCACAGTTGGCTTTCCACCATTTCAGATTCACAATATATTACAATTGCTACTTAACGAATACATGTACTTCTAGCATCACAAATAATGCAGGGAAGCCAACTCAGTGGGCCATCAAATGCACACCTTCTACACTTGTGATTTCTAACCACACTGCAGATGTAAAATAAAAAATGGGACTTACCATTGTTGCTGTGGACCTTTATTTTGCAATATTGCCTCTCAAAATTAAAAATAGGTTGCTTAGTTCACTTCAGTTAATTGTCTAATCCCAAGGTCTGGAACAAACAAATGTTTGCTTTGCTGAAAAACTCACCTGCACAAACCACAAAGATTTGTATCTTGGTTTGTAAATGGTTCAAAAAACCACCCAGTACTGTGTGTCATTCAGCCTATCCTGTGGATATAATTCAAGGCTCTCACTTGGCAAGGCAATTTTAAGAAAACAATGGACATCATCCCAGAAAGAACATTTCATCCTTTAATGCACACAAGTAATAGTTCATTTACAAAGCAGGGATATTTGTACTTTTGTTCACACTAGAAGTGTGTGCTGACAATGCTGAAAAATCACATATGCCACATAAGCTTTCGAGCTGTACCTATAAGATAGTGCAGTTGCATGACAGTCATTTTCGAACTGTGAAATTAAGTGATAATGCTGCACAATGATGACTGTTGCGTTCCTAATGTCTATAGGCTTCTACGTTGCAGAGAAGCAGAAAAAAAGCATACATATGTAACTTTATTCATTACAGAAAATATCGATACACAGCATATCGACAGTTTACAAGGTGGATGTGGGGCCGGCTTGGCCAAGGCAACCGGAAGGTTATACCGGCATGTGCCGTATGGATGATCAGAAAGACATTTCCGTCTCTGACCTACCATGAATTTAAGTATCCTGAACTCTAAAAAAATGAATAAAAAGTGCTCTTCTCAATTTGTGTTAAGTGCAGAATTTCTTTCACATAACATCTTTTCCAACAGCACCAACATCTCAAGAAATGCTGTAGTAAATAACTATAGCAGCAACTAAACCATTATGCCCTTAACGAAGGGTTATTTGTTCCTGCTTCCATTTGCTGTCCTCAAGTTCGAAGACGGCCTTAGTGCAATGTACGTCTCAAATCCATTTTCGTGCCCGTCAGTCCTGCTACACGGCGAGTGTCTCGGTCGTATTGAAGAACTTGATCCCGCGCTTGTAAATACTCTTCCTGCCACGCCTACTTCATTAGACGTTAATGTTCTCAGCTCTTACGATATAGCGACCGCTTCGACACCACCCGATGTTCTTCAACAAGCTATTGACGCAGATCTTCCACCCGCACAACACGATCAGCTCGCTGGTCTTCTACAGAACTTCACTTCTACCTTTGACCTTCCTCACACTGCTCTGGGTCGCACGTCTGTCCTCACGCACACAATCGACACTGGTACAAACACACCTTTACAACAGCATCCTTATCGCGTGTCAGCCTCTGAGCGCCAAGTCATTGCTGATAATGTGGACGACATGCTTCGCCGGGGCGTCACACAGCCATCTAACAGTCCATGGGCTTCTCCGGTTGTTTTGGTCACCAAGAAAGATGGTTCCATCCGGTTTTGCGTCGATTACCATAGACTAAACAAGATCACGCGCAAAGATATCTATCCTCTGCCGCGAATAGACGATGCCTTGGACTGTTTACAGGGAGCCGAGTATTTCTCCTCATTAGATTTGCGCTCTGGCTACTGGCAGGTACCGATGGCTGATGATGACCGCTCGAAAACTGCCTTTATAACACCGGACGGCTTATACGAGTTCAACGTTATGCCCTTTGGCCTTTGCAATGCCCCAGCTACTTTCAAGTGCCTGATGGACACTGTTCTTCGTGGACTCAAGTGGCAGACCTGTCTTTGTTATCTGGATGACATCGTAGTTTTTTCCACCGACTTTTCTACTCGCCTTCTCCGCCTAAAGCATGTCCTCACGTGCCTCGCCGACGCTAGGCTTCAGTGAATTTGAAGAAGTGCCACTTTGCCGCTCGAAAACTCAAAATTCTAGGCCACGTAGTCTCTAAGGACAGCATTCTTCCTGATCCCACGAAACTTCGCGCAGTTGCAGAGTTTCCGAAGCTAACCTCCCTGAAGCAGCTCCGGAGCTTTATCAGCCTCTGCTCCTACTTTCGACGCTTCATCTTGAACTTCGCCTCTATCATCGCTCCTCTGACCCAGCTCCTTGCCGGTAGCTCCGACCTTTTTTCCTGGACTCCAGCCTGCGACAAAGCCTTTAACACTTTACGTCGCCTTTTGGTTTCGCCTCCCATTCTACGCCACTTTGATCCGACTGCGCCTACGGATATCCACACTGACGCCAGCGGTATTGGGCTTGGTGCCGTCCTTACCCAACGTAAGCCTGGTTTCAGCGAGTATGTTGTGGCATACGCCAGCCGAACATTGACGAACGCAGAGTCTAATTATTCAGTCACAGAAAGGGAATGTTTGGCCATTATTTGGGCCGTCGGGAAATTTCGTCCCTATCTGTATGGCCGACCGTTTTATGTTGTGACCGATCACCACGCTTTGTGCTGGCTCGCCTTTCTGAAAGACCCATGTGGTCGCCTTGCTCGCTGGGCTCTCCGTCTCCAGGAGTATGACATTCATGTCATTTATCGGTCAGGTCTGCGCTTTTGCCCTACCGCCCTGATGTTTCTGAATCAACGCCACTCTCGGACGCCGCCCAGTACGCAGAATGCCGCCAGCTAGCTCGCTCGCTTACAAAGGAAAACCAGTGGCAACAAAAACACCATCGTGACACTGGCGAGGCTCCTTCTTATGCACCCAACTCCTTGGTGTGGCTCTGGGTTCCTGCCACAACCGCCGGCCTTTCAAAGAAGCTTCTTGCTTGGTATCACGGTCCATACCGAGTCCTTCAAAAAGACATATCCTGTCAACTACGTAGTTGAGCCCGTTACGACCTCTGCGGACTTGCGTCGCCGTGGACGCGAAATAGTTCATGTGGACCGAATCAAGCCATACTACGATCCGTCTGTACTTTCGGCTCCATGAGTCGCCAGGATGACTCCTTCTCTGCCCGGGGGGAAACTGTGGTGTGGTAATCTTCATCGTTATTGCCACTGACATGCATCGCGTGCTGGCGCTCTCGAGGACGAAGAAGTTGGTCGTTTGTCTTCGTGATTCGATACGCCTGACGCTCCGCTGCGAATTCATCCTGAGCAGCTGAATCCCTCTGCGTGGACTGAATAAACACACCCCCTACAGCACTAATAAGTATGCTCACCTTATAATGCAACAGACAGCAAATTGCTTCATAATCCTAGGGCACAAAATACAGTCCGAACATTGAAATTTTGCCACTGATGTAGGTAGCGACACGTATGCATACCTGCCAGGTTCACAGAAAAGGCATTAGGGAGATCTGATAGGAGAGGGGGAGGGGGGCATTTACCAGTCATTTATAATGACCGAGTTGCTTTTCATTTTAGTTCAAATGAGTGGGAATCATGTTTTTGTGTGCAAACCACAGCAGACGTGCCACATTACTCTTCCCTGTGGGGGATCTTCGCAGTAGCAGATGCTGGCCTTTTTGCGAAATTCCTTCAAATGGTCGCCCCTACAACATTTTGCCAAAGAATGTGACCGACGGTTGTGTCGGACACAGATGATCGAAACTGGGCGATTTTTTTTTTTTTACCATGCTGAACTGCCTCTCACATTCAGCATTGTTGTGTGGTATACAGAGAATTCCGAAAATTACTGCTGAGATACGGCTAAATTTCTTTTGCCCATCTACGCTTTTCAGCTGGGACATGGCACTCCGCTGATTGTCAGCACGTTCCTCTTGTAGCACATTTTGAGGAATGTCAAATGCCTGAAGTTTGACATATTCCATTCCGAGAGAATTCAAAGCTTGGTTTTTCTAATCTTGCTGCTTTAGTGGCAGAAAAACCGGAAATCGCTCCACACAAAAAAAAGAACATTCTGAAATGACATAGTATCAATGAAATTCAGATCTGCAACTCTAAATCTAATTACTGCATTGTCAGCCAAAGGAAACTTGAGGCGAATATAACCTCAGGCAGTGACCCTGTATTTCCGAACCACCTCATAAGATTGTTCTTGTTCACTTGGCTCAAGTTTCTGAACAATCCGTTTGGCTTCCAGTCTAACCACAATGTCTTCATCGTCCTTCTGTGCTGGTAATCAACTGTAAGTGGGTCCTTGTGCACCTTTAGAAGGCGTGGCCTCACAAAGCTTGAAAAGAGATTTTCAAAAAGCCCAAAAAGTGAAGACAAAAGTAAAGAAAAATAAAAGGAGGACAACCACGGAGGTAAAAATGCCACAAAAAAAGTAAGTCGGGATAACTAGAACTCGTGTGCAAATTCTGCAGAGGGTACCTAAAGAATGCCCAGCTTATGCCAAGCAGTATCATAAATGTCTAAACAAGGGGAACGTTGCCACAGTGCACCATGAACAGATATAATGCTCAGTATCAAGTGCACTCTGTCGAGGGTCAAGAAAATGCAGAACTGTACGTGTCAGAATTGAAGATGGAAAAAAAATGGGGCAATGAGGCAAAAAGAAATTCTCTTCAACGATGGTAACTCAGTGTGATCCCCCCACCATATGGTGAAGTGAGGTGCAGGATCCCCTTTACGGTTATCCATTGTGCGTCTATGAGGTTTGAGAACACAGTTAAAAGTTAAGCCGGTCAACCCGTGAAGTATGTGTGTCGGTGTGTGATTGATGAATGCATGCAAAGAAGTCACTGTTTCTTTACAAACACTTGGATAATTATACCGAGTAGTCCAAACTATAAGCAAGCGTCATGTTTGTAAACAAAGGTGGCGCTGCGATCGGCAGCGACAAGGGGTGTAAGCAAAACGCAGCGTGCCTACACTGCGCCAAGCGACGCCGCCTTCGAAACCAGTTCGCACGTGCAAATATTCTGAGGCGTAAGCTTTGCTTGTGCGTAGAAATAGTTTGGTCTATGTCTGGAGAGTGGTTCAACACTTTACTAGCCAATTACTGCTGGAATTACGTGACGAACAGCACTGCATTGGCTTCCTTCTCCGTGGCCTCAACAGCGCGTGGCTACAGCAACGTTGGACTGTAGTGGCTGATTAAATTAAATGAAAACGAGAAATCACTATATATAAGAAAAACTAATATATTGTGAACATTGCCCAACTTCCGGGCCTATTGTTAGCGCATGCAAGGACGATGATATAAATGATTGGAAGTGCATTTTTCATATGACGACTATTTTGATGGGTAGTTTTCTGCTGCTCCAAGCACCTTCACTCTAAACAACAATATTACCGGCAACTATATTGAACTAGAAATCATATTTTAGCTCACTGTATACCAGCAAATTAGGTCATAGAATTTCACTGAACAAGAACAACTCAATCTTCTAGTTCTTTGTAACATTCGCCTAGTACTTGTTTTATCCTGCTGCCAACTTGTTTTATCCTGCTGGATAAACAGACGTTCGACGTCTGTTTAATATCGTTATTATCGCACAGACATAGTCAGGGTCATTCACAGGTTAATATATACATGAAGGCTCGAAGAATGCTGTATTTTTGTTTTCTTGTTATGAGCGCAAATGCAATGTTCTCCACAATGTCTGCGATCACTTGCACCACAATTTGCGCGATCTACTGAGCATTTTTTAATATATTGGTGCAATTTTTATTCAAATGCGCGTCATCTTATTCTGCTTATTTTTCATCCCTCACAGTCAATTCTACTTTAGGACATTAAACTTAATGTACCTTATATACCACATTTAAATATCTTGCTCAATAAGAGCTGGTTGTACGTGGT
The DNA here is from genome assembly GCF_055883805.1 of Amblyomma maculatum. NCBI lineage: Eukaryota > Metazoa > Arthropoda > Arachnida > Ixodida > Ixodidae > Amblyomma > Amblyomma maculatum. Next base: position 221,134,523 of record NC_139345.1, read on the forward strand.
TAATTCGTTCATTATGATCTTAATGACCTTAAAAATAAAATTTAATACTCTGAGAAATAGCGCTGCTTGACTTTGTCCGGATCCTAACGATGTTCACTCGATTTCAAGGACCGTTGATGAAGTGCGCGTCACTCGTTGGAATTCGGGAAAGTGAAAACAGAGAAAAGCTACTTCGCAACTATTGGCCTGTTTCAGCAATATCACGCTGGAGTGACCGCTCAAGGTAACTGCAGTTGCGTTTGCAGCAGCTTTTGTGTCCTTTTTTGTACAAAAATATGTACGCGGGTAGTACCGCAGATGAATGGAACTCACAGCGCGGTTTCCTAGCTGCATTGGATTAAGATCATACGCGCATGGAATATCACGCCTAAACTTCTTATGGTCTGGTAGTATATACACCAAAACGTGAACGAGCTGCAGGCGTTTGTTATTGCGCTATTCGCCATGTGGCCGAAAAGCAGTCAGGACAATTAAGAGTTGCAAAAGAACTGATCAAGTTTCAGTGCAGAAGTGCAACGCACGTTAACTGCCAAGGCAATCTGCCGTCGAAGGGTCTACAATTGTTGCGCTCAAAGCCTCTGTCATTCGCTCTCATCTTTATCCGACCGCAAGAAACAAGTGAGAAGAGATACCATTTTCTTTTTTGTGCCCTGTGGCGCATCAAAACGCACCACACATTGCAGTAATATCGGGAATTGTGCTCGGAAACACAGCAAGCACCATGCATCCAATGCAGACGGCCTATGTTTTGCCTATACCACGAGTCACTGCTGTCGCCAGCGCCGCCGCATCTCCACTGACGTCACGGGCTGACACTTGTGTATATTGCATAGTAGGAGAAAAAAAAAAGACATGATTGGGATATAAGACGACTCGGTAAATGACAAGAGGAAATACTGACAGTGAACAAATACTGCGATAAAAGACTATAAAGATAACACAACAAGTATTCTAAATATATTAAGGCCTTTATAGTCTTCTTTTATCACAGTATTCGTGTTGTGGTGTCATGGATTGTGTCATATTCTTTTTTATTATTATTATGCAGTGCAATTTGGAGTACTCGCTATAAATATCCAAGTGTTTGCAAAAAAAAAAAAGTTACTTTGTTGAACTTATTTCTCAATCACAATGCCCAAACACTTACTTCACTGGTTGACCGGCTTAACATTTAACTCTGTTCTCAAACCTCATAGATGCACGACTGGTAGCCATAAAGGGGATCCCGCCCCACTGTTCATCGTTATGGGGGGGGGGGGCGATGACACTAGGTCCCCATGAAGCTAAGCTGGACACAGAGGCACAGTGCAACATATTACCTCAGAAAAAATTGCCAAAAAAATGGGATGAGACTGCACATGCAACCATCTAACGTCAGGAGAATATAAACATACACCAAACATAAGATCTAAGTGATGCCTGAAGTCAGAGGAACCTGTGCTGTAAGAGGTCAAATCATTAAGGTGAAATTCCGAATCGTCGATACTGACGTCACACCTGTACTAAGACAGAATGCAGTCCAAGAAAGTTCAAGAAAAGCTATTATTCAAGGCGTTGGATGCATTAAAAGTTTTGTGTATGATGTCGGCATCAAGGAAGAAGACAGCAAACAGAGAACAAACCACCGAGAAGGATTCCCGGTTTCAAGACGAGTGCTCAAGAGCTCGGTGCAGGACGACTGCGTGGTATCATAAGACAGGGCTGTCATACCAGTATCATTTGGAGTGAAGTCCGGAGTGTGCTTCACGAAAGTCACCCAGGAAAGGATAAAACGGGGATGGCTGCAGGATGCCACATTTGGTGGCCGAGACAGCAGCAGCATGCTCTCAGCATCAAAGCCAACAGTGCAGTCTCTCAAAAAAGGCCCCCGGGATCACTGAAGCAGAAGTAGAGCAGTTTATGGAGAAGAGGCGACCTTGAATTGACAGAAAGCGGATGCCCATAAAATCCTGCCCCGCCAGCGCAGTGCAGTGGTTAGGGCGCTCATCTGCCGTGCCCAAGAAGGCGGGATCTAGTCCTGGCCTCGGTGGCCACTATTTGATGGACGCAAAAAGCGAGGCGTCTGTGTGCTGTACAATGTCAGTGCATGTTAAAGAACCCCAGGTGGTGGAAATTTCTGGAGCCCGCAACTACAGCATCTCTCATAGCCTGAGTCCTTTTGGGACATTAAACCCCACAAACCAAAACCAAGCCAATCCAAAAACCAGGTCACACACAAGCTGGTGGGCATGCCATCAATGTGAAGGAGCCGGTGTATGCTTAGAAAACCGGGACCGATGCACAGTCACTAGCTCTGCCTTTGACTTCCTTGCTTGATTTAGCTGCACCATTGGCAGCTTTTCAGTGCTTCTTCTCCTGAGTTCAGAGTCTGCCTTCTTGAATGAAGCACACCTGGCACAGTGGTGCAGCATCTCTTCAATGAGCTTGTCCACATAAGCTGAAAAAGATGATGTTACTAATGGCACTGTGCAGTTGGCTTTACATACCATAGGTTGCCTTTGTCGTCACTGGGCAGACAACTTCATCTTTTTTTGCACGCTGCATTTTCCTTTTCCATTTGGGCTCACCACTTGCGGTGGTTGCTTGCAGTCGGCCTGCATTTTCATTCTGGTGCAGAGCTGCCAACTGCGTTCTGAAAATTCCATATCACAGTTAATAACTTCTTTGCACACGGAAGAAACTTTCCTTGGCCTTTAATGCACGGTGGAATCTTACACCTTGAACATACCTTGCAAACATCATCTCGGGTGTGAAAGCCACGGACGTTGGGGCAAATCTGGTTATCAGGCTGTGGTCCGACTCAAGGCTCGAAGTCTGCCCAAAAGATGAGAGCTGCTCGATATATTTTAGCAATGACTTGTCCAGAGCGATCGCCACAAGTCGCGAATAAGGTGGGGTACCTGGAAATGTTTGCTTTCTTCAGCAGACTGCATAAGTGTGCCACATGTGTAACTTTACCTGGCAGCAGCCACTTCCCATTCGGTATGTTATGATGCAGGCACCTTGGATAAACATCCCCGTGACCAATGTGCACATTGATGACGTGGTTGAGCATGCCTAAAGAAAGTTTCAGTGGTAAATATTGCCACAACACAAAGGACAGTGACCAAAAAGTGATATTTACATCCTCAATGAGACCTGGCAAAAAAAATTTGCCTGATGTATTGGACAATGAAATTGCAAGAGCAGTAGCTATCAAAACAAGTCAAGTGTTGCTTTTGTAAAAGCGTTTTCCGACATATGTTTGAAGCCTCTGTAACAGTCTAGTTATCATCAGCGTAATGAGACTTTCCATTGAAAGGCACAGGCCCCTTCCACATTTCTCTTACTGAACTTATCACATGCCTGCTGCAACCACCGTATGTGTGCATGACTTCTAGTTGGTAATGGGCACAAAGACATATCGTGGTGCCACCTCTCGAAAGTGCCCGTGTGACAAAGTGGGATAATGCGCGTTGAACTGCTGCTGTAGAACGGTTTTCCAGAGAGTTTAGTTCCGCGTTAGTATTACGTTCATTTATTTATTTAATATACACCTCGGTCTGGGCTGTATAAGCTTAACTTGAGGTAGTAAGACCACTCAGTCGACAAGAAAGTACTTCACCGAATTAGAGTTGCCGAAGTTGGCGAGCTTTGATGACGACGCGCACCGGCTGCAGCATTGCTGTTGCTTTTATGGAAAAAAAAACACTGAAGCTGGCTTTTGCACGATCCTACGTTTTTTTAGGAGAATAGTGCTCCGTGAAGAAGCGAGCATTGTTTCCATCCTTCCAGCTATAGGATCACTAGCTTCACAACTGATAAGCACAAATTAAAATGCGCGCACCGATCTGTTTAGCGCTAACTCCATGGACTAAATCTTGATCAGTGAAATGTCTGCTGCACGCATTAGAATGGCCACTCGCTTCTTTGCTCATTCAAATCTTGATTAGCGAAGATTATGTGAGCTTATTTTTATGGTAGAAATGGGAGCTTGCGCCATGTTCTGTCGCTTACGTCCGGGTACAGAGCAGTAACGGACCATAAAAACAGCTTAAATAAACTTCAGCAGCCTCAGCAACTATGCAAGACCAAAAAGTGCAATGCTGGCACTCGTTATCAACCAAAATGCGACTGTTAGCTTTTAAAACACACAAATTCAATTGAGCGTCTGCTCCAGCAGCAGTGAAAGGAGTCACGTGATCCCACTTGCTCCCCTAGATCGACACTAGCGCCGTTCGCTCCAGTGGTGGCGCTCACGCCCAATAGTGGAAGTTGCGCAGCCTCTCGTTTTCACAGGAGCTCAAAGAAAGAATGGAGTCTGTGCAAGCGCATTATATGGTGGGGACCAGAACAGGCAACCACATTCATGGGCACCACGAAAAGCAGGAACGCACATTCAAACACTTGTAAGAATGTGATCAGTGGTTATAAATATGCACTCGAGCACAAAGAGAGTGCCAATTTGATTGTACAATGTGCGAACACTTCATAATTTGTCTCTATGGACATTGGCGCATACTTGAAAAGTTTAAGAGTGCAGTCAGAAGTACTCCACAAGGTTGCAGAACCCAATGAAAATTTAAAGTATGCGAAGATCAATGACACAGTCTGCATTGACAGTCTTGGGGAATATTGAAAAACTATGTAAAACCTATAAATATATACTGACTGTACTAATGCAGCACCTCTAATAAAAAAGATACACATAACAGCAGTGTTCCTACAAATTTTTCAACCCATAGCCACGGCAAACTTTACTTACTTTTCCATATGGCTACAAGCAACTGTCCATCACCCGCACTGACAGCTGCACACCAGTACAGGTGGTTCACTACTGGCTGTATCCAGTCAACAAGAGCAGCACAGGCAGTCTTCTTGCTTTCTGCTGTTAGCCGTTTCTTGATCGCTGTAAACAGAATCACAAGAGGTAAATGAGTTGACAACTGCAAGATATGATCCCTCGAAACCAGTATTTCCTTAGCCACCGAGGCACTTTGGCGAATATCACAGAATGATCACTTTGATAGAGGAGCTATACAATGACTTCATTATGCATATAAAGGTGATGGATGGTTGTTTTGAAGATACTGTGATGCCACTTGGAATCTGCAATGCGTTTGCAGCTTTTGAGATTTATGGGCACTGTATTGGGTAGCATGAAATGGCAGATACATTGATGATGTCGTTTTTGGTAAAATGTTTGACAAACATAACAAACGTTTGGTCCGTGTGTTAGACTTCAAGCATAAGCCACCCTAGCTTTCAATTTAAGGATGTGCCGCATTGGCGAGCATCCAGCGGTGGTGCTCGGCCATCTCGTCGATGAACACAGCGAGAGTCCAGAAGGCCTGCAATATCTTGTGGTTATGTTCATACTTCTGATGCTTTATTCACTGCTTTGCCAACGCTGCCCATCCACTGAAGTGCCTTCTCGACGAAGGAGCTTTGTTTGAATTGACGCCCGAGTCTGCCTTATTCTACCAGCGGAACTTTCTTTTGAACTCACATCTTATCCTCCAACTTTTGGCCTCTCTGCACCTGCAGAAGTCCACACTGATGCCGGTGGTGTTGGTATATCGGCACCTTTTTGTTAAATGTAACTACGACCAAGAGTATGTTATTGCATATGCAAGCCACTTTCTTAGCAAGCCAGAGTGCAACTACAGTTTTACCGAACAGGAATGCCTTGCTGTGATCTTCACTGCGCAGCAGTTCCAATCATACATGTTTGGCCGCTCATTCACGATTATGAATGATCTTCAGTCCTTCAGCTGGCTAATCGTCAATATATCTATGTAGTCACCTTGCATGTAGGGCCCTCCGTCTATAGGAGTACAACTTCACTGTTGTATACGACGGCAGAAGGTAACACCCCAAAAAATGTCTTTCTTGAATGCATTTGCTCTCAACCAAGTGTGACAATGAAAACTTCTATCCTTAAATAACAGCTGTCATCCTGTACTTTCCTGTCATTGAGGTACTATTTAAAACTGAGCAGCTCGAAGGTTTGACTCTACAGCTCCTCCTTGCCACATTATGAAAGCTAACGTTGTACGTCTGGTGCAATTTTGTCATCGGTAAGCTTTTCTTCCATAACAAAAGCGCACATTTGCTGCGTTGACAGTGCATAGGACATGCAAAGCTTCTAGAAAAGTTGTGCATAATTCAATTAGCTCATGTAAACAGGGGTCATATTAATGGCATGTCTGTGTTGCCTACTTCAAAAAACATTAGGCAGAGAGAAAGTTGCTCTATCATCACTGCGCTGTATGCAAACAGAATGATGACTACAAGCAATGCAGATATTCCTGCAAAAAGATTTTAGGAGTGTTGAGAAAATTTTCAAGGAAGAGATAAAAAGGAAATAATATTGGTGTAATTACTTACTCTTCGCAACATGCCATGTATCGAATTTATGGTCAATGTCAGGCTCCTTGGTTTTCATGTGCTTCTTGATTGAAGGGTGCCTGTCAGTGGTGAGCGTTGTTACTGCCACATTGTGTTTTTTCAGGTCCTCAAGCCCCTTCACCAAGCCATACTTCTCCATGTTATTGCTTGTTTTGACCTGGTCATTCTACAAAAGATTTGCACAAAGTGATTCAGTTTAGCAAAAATGGCATGAGCAAAATAGGCAAGCAAGAATGTTTTAAGTATTATAAAATAGTGAAAACCAACCTCTCCAACTTGCACCTGGACAAAGAGAATGACTTTGTTCGTTAAAATGTCCATGAAGGTGTAAGTGAGGAACTTGGCGCAAAATCCAGGGGAGTCGCAACGGCCATCTCCTGCCAACTCCACTTGGGCACTCAGGCTTCTCAAAACAATGCCTTGTTCAGTGTCCCAAATCTGCAACATGGGTAGAACGGGAGAAAGAATATGGTTGCACAGTATGAAAGAGCACTGAACAAGGGTTGAAGAGGCACCTCAGCCCAGACAAAGACAAGTTCCGTTGTCGAAACATTGGCTCGACTTGCGAACCGAGGCTCCCCCTCGACTCAGATTCAATGCTCTTTCAAGCCTGGAACATAATTCAGTTGTATGGAGGTATCCGTAAAATCAAAAAGTTCGCTACGCTCGATGCCAAATGAGTCTCTAGAAGCGTGCAAGATGCACTGTTTCATGTCTTAGCTCAATAACTATGCACATTTCATTTACATTTTTACTCACAAAATGAACAAAAACTAAACCAAGGCAAAAAAATGTATGTTTTGCTGGGTACATACATGCTGGATGGCAGGCTGGAAGAGTATCCGTTGGTATGTATAAAACATACGGGTTGATGGCACCTGAATGTTTGCTTGTTTTATCAGCCTCAAAGTCTTTTCTGGGTTTGCACCAGAGAAGCAAATGGCAGCACATAAGACTAAGCTCCTAAGCTCCCCACAGGCTTCCTTTTAAGCATTGGCTGGCTATGCCAGCTTACTTTATGTTTGTATGCGCACATAGCATCCACTCTAAGCATAGAACCACAGACGGCAGTGGAAACTTTGATTGGCGCCTGGCACACCTTGCACAATTTGAAGAGTTCCAGCAGTGAACTTTCAAAAACAATGAACTTCCGTTCTTCCACTGGGGCATCAGAAGGCTCATATCTGGAAACAAAAAGTGTCACACATCACACATTCTTAGCACAACAGCAGTGTATATACAAGCATGACAAACAAGCAAGCACAAAATGTGCACAGGCAACAATACTCAGAAAGTGGTACCGCTGCGTATGCAAAGTCAAATGAATGAAGTCTTACGTCAATGATTCCTCAAATGAGGGTTCATAGGTCACGTCATGGACATCTGGAAGAGTTGGCATTGACGATTCAGAAGGAGGCTCAATTCTGTAAATACAAAGCAGAGACATATTAAATAGGAGCTCTGGGCTACAGTGGATGCAACCCCAACCCTTGGCAGTTCCTTCTCTCTTCCATATTAGACTCCTGCAAAATATGCCATTTCACCTTAACTACACCAACGTAAAAAAAAAAGCACGGTGTGATTAGTACCAGAGTGATGTATTCGTTTTGCAGCACACAAAACACAACCACAGCCCTTAATGCTCAGACGAGGCAGTATAAAATAACAATTAAGGGACTACAGTCCAGGATGCACCCTGGCCCAGCCTATTTTCCTCTCTCAAAGTGATCTATGAACTATTTGAGAGAAGTAAGGCAACAGTGATGGTGGAGGTGGAAAAGTATTTTTCTCCTTATCTAATCTACTGCTCTAGTTACATTTTTTAGATGTTGCCCCCGACCAGAAGATGGAGGATGTCTCACTCCTCTGCAATACCTAAACAAGTGCAGAAAACATCACAAAAAAGGACCCTCCCAGAGTGGTGGGGAAATCCTGTTTTTGCAGCTCGAAAAGATCTCCCAAAAGCTTGACTGAGTCATATTAGGTGAGGGTCCAGTCTCTTTGTCCTGGTTTTCTCTCTTCATACATATCCCTCGAAGTTCCATTATTTGTGTCTTTACATATGAAGCAGGTCAGAATGAATGGACCCCCTCCTCTTACCCTTGAAGATGAGGCCCTGGGCTGCAGCTTCCTTAACCCTCACCTTAATCCAGTGCTGATGCAAAGTGTTGCATAGACTTAGCGGGACTGCTGCCCATTTACAGGTACCAGAAATTCATTGAACAAGCACAACTTGCTGTTACATCAATAAGACTTACATGAACGATTCCTCAAATGAGGGCTCATGGTTTCTGGCCTCTTCAAAAGCACCCGCTGCATTTGGTGTAGAGCACCTGGGAGTCTCATGGTTAAAAGATACACCAGAACCCCAATATGTCTCCTCCTGTACTGGCAATGGCGGTGACTCTGTCTGTGTCCCCTTTGATGTAACAGACTTCAAAAAATGCCAGCCTGCACACCTGAAAAAAAAGTGACAGGAGCAATATTTAAAATAGTGAGAAGTAACCCAATTAAAGGCTCCTTCTAATCTTGCTGTCAGTGCTTAACGTGGAGCGATGAAATGCAATTATGTGTTTGGAACACAATAAAAAGTGGAATGTTTGTGTTTGCACATCTCGTGTCATAGACACTTTGAAATAAAAAAAGAAAACCAGAGGGCTCATTTTCTTTTGTGAAATCAACATCTGTGAAAAGTATGAAATTGTTAAAAGTGAGAGCTACAGTAATAAAACATGGCCATGTCCTTTACCTTTCACTTAGTTACTTTTTTGCTTACTGACACTATCATTTAAGTGAAGTAAGATAAAGTTAAAATGATTTTATATGAATAGTGCTCATGTAGCCATTAATATTCAAAGGAGTTATGGTAAAACGGCTATATAATTCATGATTAATTACGAATAAAGTGCATGAAAGTTCTTGTAGCTATAAATAAAAAACAACTCATTTTCATTTTCTTTTATTCTTGTGTAGAAAAGCCCCTCCTCCTTTAGAAACAATCTGTGGAATCGCCACTGTCATATTCTCAACTGCAATATCTATTACAAGCCTCCATCGTATACTCTTGAAATTTACAGTAAAGCCCACATTGCTTTACTGTATTCATGAGACCTGTAGATAAAATAATACATCTGTGCAGTTTGTTCATCAGTGATCTCCAATAACCCGAAAGGTATACGTACTCACAATAAGAATGCATACTTGTGCAAGCTCAGTTGTCCCAAAAGCAGTGGAATACATTTTACAGGTTGCATTCAAAATGCACTGGCACTGTGCTTGTATTAAAGCAGTTAATACAATACAAAATTGAATATAGAAGGCAGGAATGACTACCCACTTTTGCACTTCAGCTGCCGGGCAGGTTCCTCCTCAGTTTGTGTGGCACTGTGACAGTTCTTCTTGGAGTAAGTGTGGTCTCCTGCAGCAATTTCTCCAAACTGAATAAGAATCAGAGCAATAAAGTGGTAATATAAATTGCTATTCTTTAAAATCATTCTGCCAGTGATTCTACGCACATGGTTTGCATCAGGTGACTCCGAACGCATGTGATGGCATGGGAGATGGTCAGCACAAATTTCCACAGTGGCACCAATGCCATGGTCGAATGTTGCCCACTCAGAGTAAGTTTCCTGTTGGAAAAAAGCCTCATGGTTCAACCCTGTATTGCTTTAGAAATAATCATTCACAGGATGTCTCACATGAAAATCTTCAGCTGGTGACATAGCAGCATCCTCATCTTCATGAATTTCCACTACAGGAGACTCCTGCAAGATGAGATCAAATGTGTCTATCAACCACACTTTCCAAAATAACATGCTTAAATCTTCCTACTTTAATGCCGAATGTTCAATGAAAACGTTTCATTGTGCTAATATAATGTTTGAAGTTTTCTCACCCCAGTAAAAACAGCATAGAAGAATGTTCTGTGTATGAATTAAAGCTTTCATACTAAGCTATTTTTACTAGTGCTTTTTTATTCGGCACAGTTCACATTGCTGCTGCAATTTCTGTACACATTACAAATTAGCAGTGAGCACAGAAGTGCCCCATAAGGCTATCGACTTGAATGCAAAAGGAATGTTTTGCTAGGACGTGATCATATGTGGTGGGCTGCGCGTGTACCACTCTAGCTATATTTTACATGGTGGACTACACCCACCAACCAGCAAATCTAGGAAAGAAAGATATCCATAGCTCTAAGCTTCTCCTCTTACAAACATTTACGGCATGATATATAATCAACTTATACCACTTCTGCCTTTTTCTCTACAACTTCACAATATAATGAAGAGCTTAACTAAAAAAATGAAACCTCTCATGCCTAACCTATATAAGCGCAACCTTATAGCACCACTGCAGATTACATCAGTGCCTTAATTACCCGATGCATAACAACTAGCATTACAAAGCCATGAATAATTCTGTCATTTCATTAATGAAATATGCCATGTAGAGGCAGGTGAGGAGGCGCGTATTTTTTTTCTTTTTGCTTGTATTTTTAAATTTCTGAATTGAATAACTTCACTTTCCATGCGTTGGTTCTTGGCACTCTTTCTGAACCAGAGAATTCCCCACATCAAGCAGCAGCGCTTTGCAGCTCCTTTATTATAATTGCTAGAACCAAGATGGGTTCAATATAGAGAAAAGCGGTGGGCTAGATTTTCAAATTAACGCTTCTTTTTTTCGCATTAACCACTGCACCAAACATCAATTTTCCATGCAATTACAGAAAACGCGAAGCTACATACATTATGCAAGGCAATCACGCGAAGTACAGGTGTTGTACTATGTTCCAACATGATCACAACGGCTGCATTGCATTTGATCATCCATACTGGGAAAACTGGGCACTCACCTCTCCCGCTTCGGTAGGCTGCTCATCAGCAATGCCGGGAACTGCGCCGCAACGAAGCCGTCTTCGTTTCAAAGGATCGGCTGCGCCTTGGAAGGCGTTCTGTTCAAAGTGCAAGGAGCAGACCCTGCGCGCAGTATGGTTCGGCACACCAAGAGCCTCGAGCCATAGTTTCCGTTGCTCAGCGGCGGTCGGGAAGCGATGGAATGTGACTCCCACAGTACCATCGGTGCTCATGCAGCCAAGGGCTGCGCACCGCCTCTTTGCCATGAGAGCAACAAACCACGAAGTTAACGCAGCAAACCACGTACTGTACGCACTGTACGCGCAATGAATGCAGCGAAAAGAAACGATGAACGGCGACGAACGTAACCGAGCTCGCAGCGGTGACGGTCGAAAAGAGCAGAAAGAGCGCGGATATTGACGGAAGCGTGAGGATATAGATAAATAAACTACCTCAGCTGCTTTGAAATTCATAGAGAAATGTACGCCCTATTTCGAAGGAATGGTTTGAAGCAGATAATAGACTAGCGCCTGTCACGTCACACGCATTTGATTGATATTAAAACATGTATTGGTGGGCATGAAGTGAGTACGTTCGAAGACAAAAACAGCCTGTATTTATTTTTCTTGCAGCAACTTTAAGAACATTACTTGCAAAGCAATGAGTGTACGCTCAGCGAATCACCAGACCAGCGCCCACCCAGCGCCCCCAAAAATGTGATGTCATATCCGGTGACAAAAAATTCCGTTTGGTGCTGCCCGCGTCAGCGCGAAAATGCAACTTCGGGAGCCGGTTAAATTATTAAACGACAAAATTTCGTCGTTCTCACTGGCCGTTTGGACATCACCATGCCCCATTCTACACAAATAAAGAATACAAATAACATGGTTAGCCTACGTCGCGGTGCCCCTTTAAGACGGACAAGAGATCCTTGGTGCTTTTGCAGTCTTGTTGTGACGATGCCACCGGCCAGTATATGCTTCGTGGAAGGCTATTATCCAGGTGACAAATACAGCATGCGCCAGCGTCTTAGAAATTCAATGCTGGTTACTACGCTACCGATGAAACCGCGGCCAAGTCTCCTGTCCGAACAGGAGACTTGGCCGAAAAAAAGTGAAGTGCTACATATAGAAACAAATAGGGTATGTGAGCGACGAACACGTTGTCGTTCTATCACGTGTACAATAAAGGCAGAATCGTGATTGCTGGTGCTTTTTTAGTCTTCTGGGGGGGCTGCCAGTGACAATGCCACCGGCCAGCATATGCTGGGTGGAAGGCTCTTATCCAGGTGTCGAATATAGCATGCACCAGCATCGTTAAAATTCAATGCCGGTTACTGCGCCATCTAATTAAACCGCTGACGATTCGGACAGTAGACATGGCCGAGTAAAGTGAAGCGCTGTATATAGGGAACCCAAGGATCGCAGGGTGGCGCTGCGGGCGCCAGTGAATAGCGCCCTCTCCGGCTAACGCCATGTGATTGGTCGGGGAGAGTAAATAGTTCGCCTGCAGACTTTCGTGTTGTTGCGGCTTCTGCACGCGGAAGGAACTTGCTTTGCGCCTGCTCGCTTTCTTTGTCGCTCGCGTTGTTGAAAGCTGCTGGCGCGCGCCCGCGCCCTGGCCGCAGTCTACTCGCTTTGCGCGCGCTTGGATTTCTGTGCTGAAAGAAAGCTGTCTTGCGCGCGCGTTCCTGCTTCTACTTTTCAAACTCGCGCTTAGATGAAGTGCTGTTTGAAGCGAGTGTGCAACAATATACGCGCTGCAATGTGGTTTTGAGAAAATAGCCGACTGCGGTGCCTATTTTCGCAGCGCAATTGCCAAAAAGGGAGAGCTGTTACCCAAGCCACACCAGCCATCGACCCAATAATGGGGATTGATTGGGGATAACTGGCCCACAAGTGGCCCAACTGTGCCAACGAGCTACCAATAATGCGCCGCCATGATATAACCTAACCATTATTGGCCCAGTGAACTTCATCCATATCCTTTCTTGGCATTCAACCGGCTAACAGCAGTCAAACATGTCCATGCATATTGAACAGCTTGCCATTATTGTATACACAATGAGAAAACGCGATCATCATTAGCCAACCAACTACAATGGTTTCCCAATATCTTCCACGCCATGGTATAACCTGGTAAATATATTCCGGTCAATAACAATGGCTCCTCAATATTGAATATATCTAGGCATACAGTGGTCAATAATGTTCAACCAACTTTGGCGGCTTCCTGACATTGTAATATCTTGGTTTCTACTGGTCGCTATTGTCTAATGATCCCTGATGGCTGGCTAGCATTGAACATATCATGGCATAGATTGGGCAATAGTGTTATGCCATTATGGCTGTCTTGTCAACATTGAATATATATTGGTCAATATTGTTCTGACAGTCATGGCAGCCTGCCAACAATGTATACAGATCGGCTTATATTGGTCAATATTTGATGGACTGTGATGGCTAGCCAGCACTGCACATATCATGGCATAGCTTGGTTAATACTGTCCAGCCATTATGGTTGTCTTGTCAACATTGAATATATCTTGGCATACATTGGTCAATATTGCCCCACCAGCTTTGGTGGCATCCTAACATTGTATATCTCATGGTTTATAGTGGTCAATATTGCCTATTGAGCATTGATGGCTGGCCAGCATTGTTCATATAATGGCATAAATTGGTTATTATTGTCCGGCCATTATGGTTGTCTTGTCAGCAATAAATAAATCTTGGCATATATTGGTCAATAGTGACCCGCATGTCATGGCAGCCTGGTTAAATGTTTACATATTGCATTATATTGTGCGTTGGACTGTGATGGCTAGCAAGCATTGCACCCTAATCGTATAGGTTGGGCAATAATGTTCTGCCAATATGGATGGCTTGTCAATATGGAATATATCTTGACATATATTAATCAATATTGTCCCATCAGCTTTGGTGGCATCCCAACATTCTATATATTGTGGTTTGTAGTGGTGGATATTGTCTAACGAGCTTTGATGGCTGGCCACCATTGCACATTTCAGGCTGCGGCGGCGCTAAAGAAACAACAGAAGCAGCTCTGACCAACACAGACATTTTTCGATGTGCATGTATCCAAATATGAGAGTGTTTTGGGGCTACTTTCGTCCCAACTAAATTTTTCGCTGGCCCGGACGTCAGTTTATGTTCAACTGAAGAAGATATTCATATTCCATACTTAATTTGGGCCACCATATATATAATGTTTATTGGGATTAATGTATACATTGTCCTAAAATGGTTTGACTGAGCTGACCAAACATAATGCACAGAAGCGCCCATCACGGAAAATGCAGAATATATTTTTCTGAATAAATTTTCCACGATTCACTAATTGTTGCGGATAACCTGCGATTATATTTGACAGTTTTGGTACTCTTTTATTTACAATTTGAGGCACGATTATTTGTTGTGTACAATTCTGCATGTAATATTTTCGAGACAATTCCTGCAGACTAGAGAGGCCGACTTTCATCACGCGTGGATGTAGCTAACACAGATAGTGTTCCAAACTTTAGCCAAGTGTTGAAAAAATTCTCACAGCACGTGGAATCTGCACTGCAGAAATTTGCGAAGGAAAGAATAATGCTGCAGCATACAGTGCATCACGTATCATTATCGTTATCAACTAAGTGCAGCGTCATTACCATTGATACTGTCATCATTGTCATTACCACTAATTGCAGCGTAATTCTCGTCGCTGTCCTCACGGTAGACAAGGAGAATTATATATGGTGCTAGTTTCGCGATCCAGGGTTTAGCGCAGTTGGTTAAAGCGCTAGCTAGGCTAGGAGTTCGATTCCCGGTGGAGACGATTTGTTTTTTCCGATCTCGTCAAATCAGGATGATTGAAAAAGATATACACATCAGTGCACAGATCCAGACCCTGAACACATCTCGCGCACAACTCTCCCGCACGGGATTGCGTCCATGGGCCTATATATACTCATACGAGTGCACAAGCATACGCGCACACATCTGATCTGACAGGCAAACGTTTAATAGATGCGTGTCCACGAAAAAAATCCTGCGCAGTCAAGAAGCGCAAGGTGCTCAAATGCAAAAAACGCAACAGAACGCGTGTGTTGCTTGAACAAACACCAGGGTTTACGTTTGGATAGTAAACGCAGAAACGATCGAATATACCCGGTGAATCCACATCCTGTAAACGTTTGTCCATGATTGGAAAGACGCTCGCGTAGCATTATTAGTTCCGCCTTTTTTTACGTGATGGAAAGAAACCCAACATGTTCAAGCGATAGCAGAGGCGGAAGAGATCGATCGCACTAGCCAATCAAACACGCACGGCATGATTCGCCATTACGCTAGCTGTTTCCGTCATTCAGCAAAAGCACCGACTATACCACGCCTCAGTACTAGCTGCTCTTATGGACAGATATTTTGGGTTGCTTTCAAGGCCTTCGAGTTCTGATATGTACTAAACAAATTTGTACTGTACTATTTTGTGCTCTGCTGTGGGCTTTAGCAACAGACAGACTGAACGACTTTGGCCATCGGTGCAGCAGCGCATGAAATATTTCAGCTAAAACAAATACAAGCAACATATATTCTACACGAGAATGCTAAATTGGGCGAGTTGGTGCATTCGCATTTTAGGAAACGTAGCGCAAAGAAGACAAGGGCAAAAAAGAAGGAAACACACACGAGCGCTTACTCACTCGTGTGTGTTTCCTTCTTTTTTGTCATTGTCTTCTTTGCGCTACGTTTCCTAAAATATATTCTACACTATGTCCAGCTAAATCACTTGACAAGAAAAGAAACCTGAACTGTCCTGGAATAGTTCGGATTCTAATGCGACGTAAATCGCACACTGCCAAAAAGTTGTGTACATGTGGAAGATAATTAAAAAAAATCAACAGCACTACATGTGGCAAGGCAAATGAAAAAATAAAAATTTAAAACAATTAGCTACAGTGCAAAGAATGCGCGCTCATGTGTCGCCAGCATATATGGTAACAAAATTGAAATTGCATAATAACGATGCTCTCTATGGAAGGTATTTTTGTTCGAAAGTTGCAATACATGGCTCATAATGATGCATTTGACTACTGCTTTTGACAGCATTCTCCTAAGCACTGATAAGAAAATATTCTTCAGACATTCATTGCCTTATTATCCAACCATATAATCACCGCACCGAAGGCATTTCCCTCCAGAGAACAAAATAATTCTATCACATCGTGCGAACTAGGCAGCTAATAGCAATTCATATATATTAAAAGTACTGCGAGTGCGTTACTTTAGCAGTTTTGGGGCAATTTTAGAGAACACCACTCTAGAATAATTTAACACATGATTGAGAATTAGGCTTCCTCTCTCAAATATTCTGCCGCTTTCACAAGCGCAGCTTCCGCGGGCTGAGAGATGATTATACCGTGCTTCTTTCTGAGGAATATACCTTGTCCCAAGTTCGTAGATATAATTTCATTGTTGACCCTTGCTTTCTTCCTGTTCTTTCTTTACTGCCAATTTAGTTCTTAAGATGTTAGCTCGTCGAGTATTTTGTATTTCTTGCTGCTTTATATGTCCACGCTTTGTTCTATGCGGATTCTTTTTTGCTCTAAATGTCGACCTGATTTGAAAAAAAAAATAAAAAGGTAATAAAATGGGAATTTTAACCTTGAAGTACCCGTAGTTATGGTCGTTTTCGCTTTTCTTTTCCTTAATAGGAATACAGCAAGAATACGGGCTGTTGCATCGCTCAATTGCGCGTGATGACGTTTCAAGAGCACTCTGTCATGAACAGCGACCTGTGTGCCATCTTTAGAAAAAAAATATGTTCATTTGTTCGAACCGAAAATTATTCCGTCCAAACTGAAGATTGTTTTACGTATGTGATTATTATTTGAAACACTGAGGTAAAACGTATTTTGCATTAACAAAAAGATGCTGTGAAATCATCATGCCATTGAAAATGTTACCGAGCCAAATGTCGAGGCGACCAAAGAGCTCCGAACGCACTCCTCGTTATTTTAGCGAAGCCAATGGCAAAACTCTGCGCATTCCTCCTCACAAGCTTTGCGCAAAGAGCATATGGTTTCCATTCTCTCGTCCTTTCGCCGCCTCTCCGCCCGAGGGCCTTGACTAAAGCAATTCTCCAAACCGCTTTCAACTTCCGGTCTTGTAGCCTTTTCTCCCCGTGAAGCAGCCATCAAAGAAGGGCAGCGACCTTCACTGCACTCTCTTTCCTCCCGGCTAGGCATGCGTTGCTCACAATGCCCCCCACTCTACCCCCCGCACTCTTCCCTTCCTTCCCGCCAACTTTCCTGGCCGGCAGCCTTCTGGGCTCACGTGGTCCTAGGGGACCTCTTTCATTTCTCTCACCCCCTTTCGAGTTTCATGCCTGCTCTTTCGACAGATCTCAAGCAAAAAAAAAGAGAGAAAACACAATGATCCTTCTGCCTTCTTCCAACCGTGCCTCGAAACTCGACACAAGCGGCTGATTCAGAGGCGTCTGGTCGGCCACACAATCCCCACCCGCTCGAGCTGCTCGTGCTCCGGCAGCTTTGGACAGCAGAACCGAAAAACCAAGCCTTGTGAAAGTTCCGATTTGTTTTAATGGCCATGCCTGAAAGAGGATATCTGTGAGTACCACCAGCATTTTAAGTTGTTTGTTCATAACTGATCTTTCTGAGATTATTTCTTGCTTCCTTTCCTTGCTTTCTTTCCTTGCTTTCTTTCATTTTCTTACCAGGTGTAATAAAGCATCAGATCCCTGGGATGTACTTAGCGTGGCAACATTCATTTCGGGTAAAATTTGTCGGGCTAGTTGGTTCATAGTTCAATGCAATAAAAAGCTGCGCTAATCAGACACGGACGAAGGAAAGGTAGGACGCACACAAACGCAGACTGACAACTTTATTTCGTGAAGAAAACCAAGGCATATATACGCGATCTACGCTACTATCTAATCACAAAAAACAGCAAGCGAAAAAGTGACGTGCACTAAAAACACAACATATCAAATTCTGCTGCAGAGATGATAAACATAACTAGGGCCGGCCCGCTAAGTAAACCAAAAATCTTCCAGTCTAATTGATTATCAGCACAACCATCAAATGGTAATGCACAGTGATGCAAGTCAAAACCAATAGTACAACATACCACCTTCTTCAGGCTGGACAACGAAACATGGTATAAAACCAGGTCACACAAGCAGCTTAAACAAGCCTCGTCAGAAACAAGAAATGCAGTGAAAAAAGGCACCAAGTCAGGCTAAAACCAATTGTCTAACATTAATACCAACCACAACAACAACACTAACGACAAAACAAATATCGCGAAGCTATGACATCCGACCAACACGCGGCCCACAACGCAGACACATGAAAAGGCAAAAGCAGAACCTATACATGACCGTCTAAAAACTTAATTTCTTTTTCCGACAACGAAATAGAGGGCTTGCTGACGCAAACGCTTGTGGTGCTGATGAAGAAGGTCTCAATTACAAGGCGCTCCCATTTGTCTTTCGACCTGGCCAGAAACTTCGTCCTCTCAAAGTAAGGCACGCATTCCCGTTTGTTTTCTTTCTTGCAGTCAGCACAGTGCTCGGCCAAAAACCCTCTTTCATTTTTCTCTACATTCAACTTGTGCTCTTTTGCTCTTTCATTAAAGCATCTGCCGGTTTGGCCTATGTAAACTTTTCCACAACTTAGGGGAATGCGGTAAACTACTCCAGAAGCACATTCTGTGAATTTCCTTTGATGTTTGATAATGCAGGGAGGCTTCCTATTCACTTTCATCATCGCACACACCTTCGAGAGTTTGCAAGGTGCGGAGAAAACGATGTTGACGCCGCCTTTCTTCGCAATTCTCTTTACGTTGTGCGAAAATTTATGAAAATACGGGATTACGTGGATCTTCATTGTCTGCTCTTCTTCATTACTTTTGCTGCCAGACTTCATTTTCTGTAGCAGTTTCTCGCACACGCTCGAAATGATATGCGGAGGATACCCAGCAGCTCGCAAACGCTGAAGCTGATGCTGAAAACTTTTTTCAGCCATATGGGCGCATGACTTTTCCAGGGCCGACGTGATGCACAACGAAATGATGCCTCTCTTGACCAGCTTTGAATGGGCACTGCTATATGGAAGCAGCGCTTTTCTCGACCTGGGTCTGAAGGACCAACATAAACATTGTTCCCCTATGTGCAAAACTAAGTCCAGGAACTGAAGTTGTCCTTCTAAAGGAAATTCGCTGGTGAACCGGAGCCCGCCTGAAACACTTGAAAAAGTAAACAGGACCATCGCAGCCGTATCGTGGATGTTGCCGATCGCAGGAGCACTAAGGAAAACCAGATAATCGTCAACATATCGGCACACACAAATTACACCCAAATCTTGCAACTTCCCTTGTAAGCGCCTGTCAAAGGAAGCCAGAAATATATCGCTTAGAGCGGGAGCTATGCTTGAACCTATGCAAATTCCAGCTTTTTGAATGTGGTACTGTCCGTTGTGGTGGATGGCTGAAGACTTGAGATAAAAATCTAAAAGTTCAAGGAAATTGCCTGTGTGGAGACCAACCGCATTCTGAAACCGCAGTTCCCCATGAAGCTCAACGCTTTCTCTGATGGCAGCGAACAGACCGTCGTGTGGAATCGAATAAAACATGTCTTCAATATCCACCGAAAAGGCTGTGGTCTGAACTGGAAGCCCGCTCTTGATTTGTTCAATGACTTCCTTAGAGCTGCGAACAAGGAACGGGTCGTTCCCTGGAAGCAAGTTCAGGTGTTTCTGAAGGAAATTTCCCACCTTGCGCTGCCAACAGTCTCTGTCAGACACAATTAAACGAAAGGGGCAACCAATTTTGTGTGTTTTCCCGGTGAAAAACACTTCAAGGCTTCCATTGACCTCATCTTTCACGGCCTTACTTAATTGTACCAATTTCAAATCTTTTAAAAGCTTGACAGCTTCCCGTTTTCTTTTCTTAGGGTCATGCTTCACTGGATTGAAGTTTTTGGCCACAGCCTCCAGTGCTTTGCTTTCAAACAAGCCCTGCGGTAGAACTACAAAGCCACCTTCTTTGTCTGATTGGATAACCGTAAGGTTTTTGGACTGCAAATAATTGGCTACCTTTTTGAGCGGCGGCTTCAGAATAACCCGGTCCCTCACATGACGGTATACATTCCACCCCTTCGCCGACAATCATTTCCTTGTCTCGTTTGGTCACACTCTCCCCCAGTCGGTGCACTAACCCGAGCAATCCTGGCCGGGTGCTGTGAGGCTCAAAGCAGTACTTGGGGCCTTTTCTAAGATGTCCAGGATGTCCTTTGGGGTGCTGGCCCCACCTAGCACTGTGACAGAGCTTGAAACTCCGTCCTGACGTCTTGCAACAGGCAGCTGCGCCAAAACTTGCCTCCACAGGAATTCTGTTGACCTTGCAGCCATTTTCAGATGTTCCATGTACTGCCCATGTGATTTCCGGAAATCTGCTTCATCGTACAGAAGACTCTTCAACCAATCACGCAGAAGCCGCACTTGTCGCCAAGCTTCAGACTTCATGATCTTGCAAATTCTTCTGGCATGTGCCCACGACGGACCAATATAACCAAAAGGTAAAAGGACTTGGATAGGCACGATCTTTTTCTTCAAACAAAAGGCCAAAAACATCGAATGGCACGTTGCCACTGCTATTAGACAGGCGCACGAGATCGCTGCATTTTGCCTTGCTTGGTTACACAAGCAAGGCAAGTTTTGGCGCAGCTGCCTGTTGCAAGACGTCAGGACGGAGTTTCAAGCTCTGTCACAGTGCTAGGTGGGGCCAGCATCCCAAAGGACATCCTGGACATCTTCAAAAAAGGCCCCAAGTACTGCTTTGAGCCTCACAGCACCCGGCCAGGATTGCTCGGGTTAGTGCACCGACTGGGGGAGAGTGTGACCAAACGAGACAAGGAAATGATTGTCGGCGAAGGGGTGGAATGCATCTACCGTCATGTGAGTGACCGGGTTATTGTGAAGCCGCCGCTCGAAAAGGTAGCCAATTATTTGAAGTCCAATATCCTTACGGTTATCCAATCAGACAAAGAAGGTGGCTTTGTAGTTCTACCGCAGGGCTTGTTTGAAAGCAAAGCACTGGAGGCTGTGGCCAAAAACTTCAATCCAGTGAAGCATGACCCTAAGAAAAGAAAACGGGAAGCTGTCAAGCTTTTAAAAGATTTGAAATTGGTACAATTAAGTAAGGCCGTGAAAGATGAGGTCAATGGAAGCCTTGAAGTGTTTTTCACCGGGAAAACACACAAAATTGGTTGCCCCTTTCGTTTAATTGTGTCTGACAGAGACTGTTGGCAGCGCAAGGTGGGAAATTTCCTTCAGAAACACCTGAACTTGCTTCCAGGGAACGTCCCGTTCCTTGTTCGCAGCTCTAAGGAAGTCATTGAACAAATCAAGAGCGGGCTTCCAGTTCAGACCACAGCCTTTTCGGTGGATATTGAAGACATGTTTTATTCGATTCCACACGACGGTCTGTTCGCTGCCATCAGAGAAAGCGTTGAGCTTCATGGGGAACTGCGGTTTCAGAATGCGGTTGGTCTCCACACAGGCAATTTCCTTGAACTTTTAGATTTTTATCTCAAGTCTTCAGCCATCCACCTTAAAGGACAGTACCACATTCAAAAAGCTGGAATTTGCATAGGTTCAAGCATAGCTCCCGCTCTAAGCGATATATTTCTGGCTTCCTTTGACAGGCGCTTACAAGGGAAGTTGCAAGATTTGGGTGTAATTTGTGTGTGCCGATATGTTGACGATTATCTGGTTTTCCTTAGTGCTCCTGCGATCGGCAACATCCACGATACGGCTGCGATGGTCCTGTTTACTTTTTCAAGTGTTTCAGGCGGGCTCCGGTTCACCAGCGAATTTCCTTTAGAAGGACAACTTCAGTTCCTGGACTTAGTTTTGCACATAGGGGAACAATGTTTATGTTGGTCCTTCAGACCCAGGTCGAGAAAAGCGCTGCTTCCATATAGCAGTGCCCATTCAAAGCTGGTCAAGAGAGGCATCATTTCGTTGTGCATCACGTCGGCCCTGGAAAAGTCATGCGCCCATATGGCTGAAAAAAGTTTTCAGCATCAGCTTCAGCGTTTGCGAGCTGCTGGGTATCCTCCGCATATCATTTCGAGCGTGTGCGAGAAACTGCTACAGAAAATGAAGTCTGGCAGCAAAAGTAATGAAGAAGAGCAGTCAGTGAAGATCCACGTAATCCCGTATTTTCATAAATTTTCGCACAACGTAAAGAGAATTGCGAAGAAAGGCGGAGTCAACATCGTTTTCTCCGCACCTTGCAAACTCTCGAAGGTGTGTGCGATGATGAAAGTGAATAGGAAGCCTCCCTGCATTATCAAACATCAAAGGAAATTCACAGAATGTGCTTCTGGAGTAGTTTACCGCATTCCCCTAAGTTGTGGAAAAGTTTACATAGGCCAAACCGGCAGATGCTTTAATGAAAGAGCAAAAGAGCACAAGTTGAATGTAGAGAAAAATGAAAGAGGGTTTTTGGCCGAGCACTGTGCTGACTGCAAGAAAGAAAACAAACGGGAATGCGTGCCTTACTTTGAGAGGACGAAGTTTCTGGCCAGGTCGAAAGACAAATGGGAGCGCCTTGTAATTGAGACCTTCTTCATCAGCATCACAAGCGTTTGCGTCAGCAAGCCCTCTATTTCGTTGTCGGAAAAAGAAATTAAGTTTTTAGACGGTCATGTATAGGTTCTGCTTTTGCCTTTTCATGTGTCTGCGTTGTGGGCCGCGTGTTGGTCGGATGTCATAGCTTCGCGATATTTGTTTTGTCGTTAGTGTTGTTGTTGTGGTTGGTATTAATGTTAGACAATTGGTTTTAGCCTGACTTGGTGCCTTTTTTCACTGCATTTCTTGTTTCTGACGAGGCTTGTTTAAGCTGCTTTTGTGACCTGGTTTTATACCATTTTTCGTTGTCCAGCCTGAAGAAGGTGGTATGTTGTACTATGGGTTTTGACTTGCATCACTGTGCATTACCATTTGATGGTTGTGCTGATAATCAATTAGACTGGAAGATTTTTGGTTTACTTAGCGGGCCGGCCCTAGTTATGTTTATCATCTCTGCAGCAGAATTTGATATGTTGTGTTTTTAGTGCACGTCACTTTTTCGCTTGCTGTTTTTTGTGATTAGATAGTAGCGGAGATCGCGTATATATGCCTTGGTTTTCTTCACGAAATAAAGTTGTCAGTCTGCGTTTGTGTGCGTCCAACCTTTCCTTCGTCCGTGTCTGATTAGCGCAGCTTTTTATTGCATTCATTTAGGATTGTTGCAACTGTGGTCTGCGAATTTGCGCTAGCAGTACGGCAAGATAGCTCGTTTGGATGATTTGGTGCAGTATGTTGTCAGCCTTGATCATCATGTCAATAACCGATATGCTTGCGAGAGCGGAAAGTCATTTATTTCGACCGCAGCACGCCAGTCAGTCCTGGACTGTATATTCAGCGCACTATTTTATATGCATAAACTCTGGCCGCAATTACAAAATTTACGGCGCAGAGGTGGCCAATTTGTATTGCAAAAGAAAAACGTGGCCTTGTAAAACATGACTAGTCTTTTGTGCGATTTTCAGGTTACAATTTCATCGCGCGTGTTTTGTGCGTCTGAAGTGATCAGTTTCTTTTACATACTATATTCAAAACTCGGAGTTAAGTTGAGCTTTCTAGGACATGATTTTTATTTTCGAGAGAATATTTAATATTGTAATTTGCCGTTATGAATGCGCGTTTGGAATGGTCTAAACGGCACGTGGCTTGTTCTCGTGTTTGATATTTCTCCTGCGCTAATCCCGAGTAGTAGAAGTGTCATAAAACAGCCACTTAAAATAACTTATTTACAGTTACTACATTAATTCTCATATTTTACCACACATACAAATTTGTTTCCACAACAAACGTGATGCTAAGCTACGGATTTCTTTGTTTTTTCAATTTGGGTGTATCATACAAATCCACAAGCATCTGGTTCGTACGTTGTTTTGGCTGTAGCTTTGACAACTTTTAAAGCGTTCTGTTCGCAGTAATGATGCTGTGTATACTACATTTAGCAGCCGCGGTCGAAATGCGATCGCCGTTTTTTGCGTCTGTTTTTTCCTTCGTAGTGTGGGGCTCCGCAGCCCCTTTAGGTGTTTTAAACCGCGCGCGCTTCTTCCTATTTGTATTGTATTTGCACGGGCAGCCCGAGTGCGCATGAGCAAGCAGATAATCTTGGGGGGCGTGATGTAAGCGGCGACAGACGAGGGTAGATAAGCGCGTGAGAAGCGAGGCGCGGGGCTTTTCTTGCCCCGGCGGAGAGGCTGGCGCGGGGCTACCGGCGAGCGTCATGGGCCAGCAGGGTGTGCACGGACGATTGAAAGATGGCCGACGCAAAGATGCAAGCAGTGCCTGCAGGAACAGCCTAGGCGTATTTCTGTGAGTTGCTGGCCCGCGAGGAGCAATCTTTCTTGTGTCGCCGTTAGCGCTTTGGCCCCATTGCTCGTTTTATTCGCTCCGCAATGTGTGTTGTTTCGCCGCGGTATGGCCCTGACATTCTTCCCGCTTTCCGTTGGTGTTCTATTGTCGCGCGCATGAACAGCCTGTTCTCAGCGCAGTCATAGAGAAAGAGATTGGTAAAGAGCGGTCACTCGGCGAAAACTGGCCCCAGGAAATGACGCGCGACTTTTTGCGCTGCCGCCGATTGATGGATGGCGGCACCAACGTGCGCATGCGCGGACGCGCGCGCGACGGCACTCGCTGCAGCGGTAGCCCGCCGGAGCAGACGACAAGAAGTTGTCGAAGGGAGTGGTTGTGAGCTCGTGCTTCGCCGCGCTTGTGCGGCACAGACCTCTCGTGGGCTGCTGCGCGGAACGACAGCGGTTGGAAACAACGGCAAGTTGAGCAACATTTTTTGCTTAACTACGTTGCATTTCAAGCAGTTTACGCTGACCATGCCGGCCGGTGCCAATAAGTTTCGCAGCTCGTGAACAGGCGCGCCGGCTATTCAGGCGCAGTTCGTTACGCCGTAACTCTGGCGGTTCCCAACCACGGCGAGGTGTAATATGTTGTGTTTCCAGGAAGCAGCTTCATTTCGAACAGTTTAGCTCGTCACGCTTGACAAAGTGGCATGTGAAGGCACCAAGGGACGCCGTTGCGCCAAAATGGCGTGTTCGCCGGCCGGTGCGGCCATGCTGACGCAGTTTGCCGAACGGCTAGTTTTGCTAAGTGTCGCGTTTAGCAGAGCAACGGTAAAGTGAGAAACGTTTCATTCTTGACTTCCTTGTGAAACTACGCAGTATTTCAGGCAGTTTAGCTCAGTACGGCGGTCTGCGCTTCACAAAGTCGCACGTGAAGGGCAGCCAACAGGCATGACAAGGCGCTCGCCAAGATGGCTCGCCGGCCGCGATGACGTGCGACATGGCGTGAGGTTTTGCGAACGGCTAGTTTTGCGTGGTGTCGCGTTTAACAGGGCAACCGCAAGATGAGAAATGTTTTTCTTGTAAAACTGCGAGGCATTTCGGGCAGTTTAGCTCAGCGCGGTGGTCTGCGCTTCACAAAGTCGCGTATGAAAGGCAAGCCAACATGGCGCGCTCGCCGGCCGCGGTGAGGCCAGGCCGCGGTTTTGCGAACGGCTAGTTTTGTGTGGTGTCGCGTTACATTTAACGGGACAACGTTAAAGTGAAAAATGTTTTATGAGGCAAGCTTCAGCTGTTCAGTGCTCTTGAGGAATATTGTTAGATTAGTGGCTGTTATTTTACGCTCTGTAGAAATGCATTTTCAGATAGGTTAGGTTAGCCTGCATTTCCTGACCTCTACGTTGCAAGAGTAGCTTTTGTATCAATTTTACGAATGACAGCTTTTCTGTTCTGGACCATAACTGCTGCTCACCAAGTTTTCAGTACCCACATGCGCAGATGTGCGCGGTGCAGTGGCCTTCCATTTCATTGCAACTTTCTGCATCATGTTCATTCCTTTTCCAACAGCACTGCATGGCCCCGCGGACTGCAGCCGAAGCACGGCAGATGCGACGAGTGAATGGTGTGGCCTTCCCTCAAGCGTCAGTAGCCGCGACTGGGACTGTGTAGTTTATGTATAATGCCTGTTTTGTTACATATCATTGCAATAATTCGGAAATCAGTTATGCTATTTTTTGTCTGTACCTAAGTGCTGTTTCTCATCTTGTGTGTTTTTATTTTTCTGTATTGTGCACATCGCCTAATGTATGTCAAGTATTGTCAATGCATGCGTCAACATCTGTTGCATCTCTTGTGTTTTATATGCAGCAAAATAAATTCATTTCACAAAGCACTTGGCGTCTTTTCTGCAATACTGTTTTGCAAAGGCTGTGGCGCAGCTGCGTTGATGGCCAGTTTTGAGAACAGGGAATCTATTTTTCCTGTTGTTATGCATGCTGAAAATAAATAGAAACACTAGCAGATCATTTAAAACCAAAATAATGCTCCAAAAGGGCAGGGAAGGGCGCAGCGCATGGCTAGCATTCAAATCGCGCGCCTTTCAGCAAGACCGGAAGTAGTTGCCGCCGGCCGCTTGGTGCACTACAGTCAAATGGGCCGTTGGGCCCTATGGGAGTGTCCGCTCTTTACCAATCTCTTTCTCTATGGCGCAGTAGCGACATGTTTCTTTGTTTTGCTTTTTTGTTTATCCGGAATAAACCGGTGTTTTTAAGAGACTGGATTTGTCACTCGTCGGGCGAGACCATGGCTCGCGGACCCGTTTTTTGAAGGCGAGGCCTTCATCTTGCGCCCAACGTGATTTTTTCTCGAGCTTTGTTTTGCCCCGTGAGTGTCGCAACTTTAGTGATAACATTTCATGTTTTCATGCGTAGCTATGGCGGATAATCTCAACTTACCTGGCGCAGGCGCCCAGTTGAAAGCTGAATTTCCACCTACCACCCATGCGGGTTCTATGCATGAGCAATTAGGAGAACAGAAAAGTGAACAGTCGGATTTTCAAAGCGGAATTGTTGGCCTGCTGTCCCAGCTACTTGCGTCAAAGGCACAATTTAGAGAAGATGGGAAGCGAGCCAGTTTCCTCCCTCCCACTCCCACTCCCTTGTATCGCGATAACCATCTGCAGCTAAATTTGCCCGTGCCGAGGTTTGAAGGATATGCCGACAAGAAATCTGTTTGCGATTTTCTTCATGAACTCGATGACTATCAGATGGCAATGGCAATTTCGGACAGTGCTCTTGTCACACGTGTGATTCCTGTAGCTTTAGTAGGTTCCGCAGCAGCCTGGAGGCGTAGACAGCGGCCATTCACAACAAAACAGGACTTTGTACAGCGTTTTCGGGAAGAGTTTTTGCCGCCTGACTACGTCATCCGCATAGTGATGTTTAGCTCGTTCGTTGCCAATCTTCGGAGGGGCGGAAGCCTCTCCAAACGTGGTCATTCGGCAGTGAAGAAGCAGAAGACGATGATCTGAGGATGGTCAGGAGGAGATATATATTTACAGAAGCCAAATAGTATACATAGGGAAAGTTACAGCAACAAGTCACACAGACAACTGTAACTTAAAGGAGGGCATGAAACGGCTAGAAAGGTCACTGACAAACGTTTTCAATGTGCAGACCAAATGCTTCCGAGCATTCGCTCAAAGTAAAACTCATCGAAAAAAATCCAGCGATTTGTTATTAATTTTTAAAAACAGCGTTTTTTGAAATTCGCGGGCTGCGCCATTTCCGCGTGGCGGCGAAATTTGGGATTATTCTGCCGTGATTTCCTACGTCACCAGTCCCAGAGTGACAGGCCACGACAGGCTGCCATTGGCTGCAGCCGCGACGCCCTCTACGTCACTGACACACTTCCGGTAGCTGCGAAAGTCGTCTGCTCGAGTGCTGCAATGCATGCGTGAACCCGAGCTTGGCGCTTCGGTTCGCGATGTTAACCGAAAAGGTGGTGGCATCCGACTGAAAGTTCGCGTCGGTGCAGGAGTGCGAAAAGAGCACTAGCTGGTCCGATTTAACACCGTACCGATTAAATAGGCAGCATCAACCTTTATGTACCGACCGACGGCGCAGCAACGTACTGTAGTCCCGTCTCGTCTTTGCCGCATCGACCATTTGTGCGGCGTATTAATAACTAAATGGAACGTGCGTCAAAATGGTGTACCCTCAGCTTCATCGCGAAATTACACAAATTCGCACCGCTTAAGTGCAGCACCCGATGCCGCCAGGCGCGGGCGCTGCGGCCGACGGCACTGCGGTCGTGCGCTGCTCCCTGCTCGTCGATAGGCCTTGTTTCTTTTGCATCGCAGCCACGGCGGACGGCATTTTAGAATCGTCCGCTTCGCTGCGTCTCTAGTGTAGTCTCTCGCGTGCTCCTGTGCACGATTCTTGCGTGTAGCTTCGGAAAACAGTGACAACCTGCGCTGCCGAACTGAATGTGCCGAGCTGCTTTGCTGATGTTTTGCGCCGTCGATTCAGGCTCGGACGATGCGTACACATGAGATAAACACGCGTGCACGTTGCGCATTGGCACTTCCTAAACGATGTGCGAAAGGACGTCAAAAAAAACACTACACTACACTATCTTTTTTGTTAATCTCAATTTTAAGATTCGCGGACGAATAATTCGTGCTCATCATCCGATATCCAAACTCTGTAGTGATCATCAGTCCGTGCTCTCGTCGGTGATACGTACGCGTATACATTCCATTCGTTATATTGTGGAAGAAGGCCACGTCGAGACGGCAAGGTCGAGACGGCAAGGCAACGGATGCCGAGTCTGGCGTTTTATTCCGATGGACAGAACCCAAGCGCGTGCCGGAGCCAGCGCCGCGGGACGATGATGATGGTATGTACAAGAGGAATAAGAAGATCATGGTATGTACAAATGAAAGAAGATCCGTGGAGGGCTCACACAATCTGCCCGGGGGGTCGGAAGCGGCCAGCCTGGCCGCTCCTAATCAGCCGATGTACCGCGGCGCACGAACGGCTTCAAGCGAGATACATGAACAATTTCAGTTCCACGGTGGCGTCGGTCGGCGGGGGGATCAACAGGTGTGACTTGGTAGTTTACTGGGGACGTTTGGTTGATGACCTTGTAGGGACCAACATAGCGGCGCTGAAATTTATCACTAAGGCCAGGGGTGCGCAGTGGTGTATAGAGTAGTACTTCGTCACCAGGACGAAAAGAGACCACGCGATGCTTCGAATCGTAGCGACTCTTGCGGTCTTGCTGGCACGCTTTTGTGTTGAGGCGGGCAAGATGCCGGGATCGGGTCACACGGGATAAGAACTGGGCTGGTAATGATGAGGAGTAATCGGGCGTAGAGAAGAAGGAAGTGTCGAGGATTGTAGTGGGAGGACGGCCGAAAACGAGAAAAAATGGGGAGTAACCGGTAGTCCGCTGTACTGCAGTATTATAGGCGAATGTGACGAATGGTAGAACAGTATCCCAATTTCGATGATCCGGTGTGATGTACATGGATATCATGTCCGATAGGATGCGATGAAATCGCTCAGTCAGTCCGTTAGTCTGGGGATGGTAGCTTGAGGTTGTCTTATGGAGGGTGGATGAGGCCCGAAGAACTTCGGATACGACTGTCGATAAGAAGGCCGTCCCGCGGTCACTTAGAAGCACCCGAGGAGCGCCATGACGCAATACAATTGACCGCAAAAAGAAATTAGCTACTTCTTCAGCGGAACCAGTCGGTACAGGGGCCGTCTCAGCATAGCGTGTAAGGTGGTCGACAGCTGTTATAATCCAATGGTTACCCCTGTCGGAGAGAGGTAGGGGACCATATAAGTCGATACCGACTACGTCGAATGGCGTGGCGGGACATGGAAGAGGCTGTAGGAGGCCAGCGGGCGAAGAAGTCGGCCCGCTTGCGACGTTTGCACAGATGGCAGGAAGCGACGTATTTAGCTATGGTAGAAGATAGGCCAGGCCAAAAGAATCGTCTTTTCACGCGGTCATATGTTTTGTTAAAACCAAGGTGACCGGCAGTGGCGTCATCGTGGAAAGCCGCCAGTATACGCGGGCGAAGCGCACGCGGCACGACTGGAAGCCAACGAGTTCCATCAGGGCAATACACGTAGCGGCGTAGTATGCCATCTTCGAGCTTGAAATTGCGAAGCTGTCGGCGAAGCCTAGCATTGGGCGGGTTCGAAGCGCCGATAAGCCGGTCGATGATGGGCCGGCAGTAGGCATCAGCTAATTGCTGCGAGCGGAGTGCGTGTTTGTGCTCAGAATCGTCAAAAGAAACTGCTGTGATATGCGTCGGGGAAAGAGATGGTCGGCTGTGGTCAGAGGTAGAAATGCGTTGCGAAGAAAAACAGCAGGCTGATTCCCTAAGTGGGCAGCGAGAAAGAGCGTCGGCGTCTTGGTGTTGGCGACCCGATTTATAAATGAAGTCGAAACTGTATTCTTGCAGGCGTAGAATCCAGCGGCCAAGTCGGCCTGTCAAATTTTTCAGTGAAGACAACCAGCAAAGAGCATGGTGATCGGTCACAACTGTAAAGTGCCGACCGTAGAGGTAGGGGCGAAACTTTTGAACAGCCCAGACGACGGCAAGACATTCCTGCTCGGTAATGGTATAGTTTTTCTCAGCTGGAGTCAAGGTCCGACTGGCGAAGGCAATAACTTTCTCACGCGAAGTTGCATCGCGCTGGAGAAGGACAGCGCCAAGACCGTGACCACTGGCATCAGTGTGCAGGATGGTAGGAGCGCTGTCGCTGAAGTGGCCAAGAACGGGATCTGATGTGAGGGCGTTCTTTAGGTCGGTAAAAGCAGTGTTGCACTGTTCAGTCCACACGAAAGAGCTTCGCGCTTTAAGTAGTTCATGAAGTGGTGCCGCAATAGTTGCGAAATGCCTTATGAAACGCCGGAAATATGACGCCAGGCCGAGGAAACTGCGCAAATCTGTAGTCCGTTGTGGGCGAGGAAAGTTCAAAACCGCGCTGATTTTATCAGGGTCTGGACGAATGCCATCATGGCTAACGAGATGTCCCAATATTTTAATTTCCTTCTGTGCAAAGTGGCACTTCTTGGTGTTGAGCTGAAGGCCCGCTGAAGAAAGACACGTCAGGACTTCATTCAGGCGCGTGAGATGGTCGTTAAAAGTTGCCGAAAAGATAACAATGTCGTCCAGGTAACATAAACAGGTTCTCCATTTTAGGCCACGAAGTACCGTATCAATCATTCTTTCAAATGTCGCTGGTGCGTTACACAGGCCGAAGGGCATAACATTAAACTCGTAAAGTCCATCGGGAGTTGCGAAAGCGGTTTTTTCTTTGTCGCTCTCATGCATAGGTATTTGCCAATAACCTGAGCGGAGATCCAAGGTCGAGAAATATTGGGCGCCTTGTAGAGAGTCAAGCGCGTCATCTATTCGCGGCATAGGGTAGACATCTTTACGGGTAATTTTGTTGAGTGCGCGATAATCAACACAAAATCGTACCGATCCGTCCTTTTTCTTAACTAATACTACTGGGGAGGACCATGGGCTTGTTGATGGACGAATAATATCGCGACGGAGCATGTCATTCACATTTTCTTCGATTACTTTTCGTTCCGAGAGAGAAACCCGATAAGGTCGTCGGCGTACGATCGAGTTACCTTCAGTAATGATGCGGTGGTGTGCAACACTAGTCCGTCCCAGTGGTGGGGAAGTGGCGTCAAAAATGGCTTGATGGGCTTGAAGCAATTCCAGCAATTATTTGCGTTGGTGCGGCATGAGGTCCGGACTGATTGTCTTCGACAGCATGAGAAGAGAGACGTGCGATGAATCACGTTGCTGAGGTAGCGGGGCGGTGAGCACCATCATGGACATAGGGTGAGCATCCACTATGCATGGCAGGGAAGTTCCTTTAGTCAGCACGAGGGATTCACGGGATGTGTTCGTGGCAGCTACTATCGCTGAGCCGCTGCGGAATCGTACAAGACTTGATGGGAAGGCAATTCCACGTGCAAGATGACGATGAGATGGTGCGATGAGTACATCCCCGTCAGTGATGTGTTCTGAGACAACGGTAACAAGCTTTTCGCACTGTGGAGGCAATACAGTATCAACTGCGGCAATGAGGGAATGATGTCCTTCAGAAATGTCAGATGAAAAATCACTGTCTGTCATATGAATGACACGGTCGCCACAAGAAATTAACGCTGAAGCGGTCGACAAAAAATCCCATCCAAAAATCATCTGATGCGCACACGGTGAAAGCACAGCAAACTGCACATGGTGGCGGACGCCGTCTATAACAATTCGAACTGTACACTTTGCTGAAGGATGTAGAGGGACGTCATTTGCTCCACGAAGTTGAGGTCCATCGTATGGTGTCGTTACCTTCCGCAAACGGTGGCACAAACCAGCGCGAATAACAGAAATTGCAGCCCCTGTGTCAATCAAAGCTTCGACCGGTAATCCTTCAGCTAAAACGGAAATCATATTGTACGGGCGATGAGGAGGACTTTTGGTTAGTTCGCAGAGTGCAGTTTCACCTCCGGAAACTGCATCGCTTAGTTTTCCGAGTGACGGATAGGAACAGTTGTTGCTGGTCGAAGTGGAGAAACAGAGCGGCGGTATGGGGAAAGGGACCGGCGTCGGGATACATGGGCACCACTTGGTTCAGACGAGGATACCGGCGGTGGAGAGGATCGACGAGGTGGGCCGTGATTAGGTCGTCGCTGATAATATGAGGGTACGTCGCTTTCGAAGGCGTCGTAACCACGCCGCTCGTTCTGAATGCGTCGACGACAGAAGCGGGATATATGTCCTCGTATTCCACAGTAGTAGCACACTGGGCGAGAGGGGCGCCAAGGTGCGTAGTAGGGTGGCGTAGGCTGAGCCGTCGTCACAGCGTTGATGGGGTTGTAGGGCGATGCCAGTTGGGGCGGCGGAACAAAAGGAGGGGGTGATGCTGTGACGTGCGCGTAAGTCGATGCTGGGCGGGGTGCAGGAGGGTCGGACGCCATAGGTCGGGTGATGGTTGCAAGCTCATCTTTAATGATGTTGCGGAGACCGGCGTCATTAGAAGGTACGGAAGAATGATCGCACCCATGTCGACAGACAGGCTTGAGGGCTTGGAGCTCCTCCCGGATGATGGCTCGAATCAGTGCTCTCAGATCCAGGTCAGCAGAGGTCGGGCCAGCAGCAATGCCGGGCTGCAATCGGGAGGACTGCAGCTGGTCGATGCGTTGGCAGGTCGCAATAATGGCGTCAACAGTAGAAGGATTCTGGGCAATCAGGGTATTATAAGCCACAGAATTCATTCCTTTCAAGATGTGGTGTACGCGTTCAGGTTCCGGCATGGTGGGACTAATACGCCGGCAAAGTGCAAGTATGGCCTCTATGTAAGACGCGTACGACTCATCGGGACCTTGGAGGCGAGAGGCGAGCTTGTTCTTCGCGACTTCAGTCCGAACTGCTGGGTCCGCGAAATATTGGCGGAACTGTTGCTTGAATGTGGTCCAGTTGGTGGTGTGGGGTTCGCGGTTAATAAACCAGGTTCTGGCGACCTCAATGAGGTAGAAAGAAACATTCAGAAATTTTAGAGCATCGTCCCACCGGTTGTAGTTACTGCATCGTTCATAGGTGTCCAGCCAGTCATCGACGTCTTCATCGCGACGACCAGCGAACAGCGGCGGGTCGCGTTGTCGTGTGGGCACAGTCGGAGGGGGTGGTGCAGCCGAGGTAGAGGGTCCTGCCGATTCGTGGGTACTCTCGGTAGACATAACGATGGTGGCAGGCGGTAAACAGCGACCGGAACGCAGCTCCAGCGAGAGGCAGGGCACAAAACGGCAAGGGGATCAAGTCCTACCTCCACCACTTGTGGAAGAAGGCCACGTCGAGACGGCAAGGTCGAGACGGCAAGGCAACGGATGCCGAGTCTGGCGTTTTATTCCGATGGACAGAACCCAAGCGCGTGCCGGAGCCAGCGCCGCGGGACGATGATGATGGTATGTACAAGAGGAAGAAGAAGATCATGGTATGTACAAATGAAAGAAGATCCGTGGAGGGCTCACAATATGCACAAGAGATGCCTCTCGCCGACCATAATGAAAGCAGCTCCGGACTAAAAGTGACGACGACATATGTTTGCACGCGGGCAACTCGCCCTCTCGATCGTCTGCCAGCATCCATGCAGAGTCGATGCTATCGCGTCAACTCCGCGAGGGGTCACCGGCCGCCGTTGGTCAAACCGCAGAAGACTGTACCAAAGAGACTGACCCAGGTAGCGCGAGAGAAGAAAGCGGTCTTGTAGAAAGCCGTGCTCGGCAGGAGTGCATGCTAATTTGCGCTGAATGGGACAGGGATATGAAGGAAAGTGCTCCCTCCGCGGCGGCCGCCGGTATGTGTGGACTCCCACCTGCAGGTATGCGCTCGCGAACGACCCGAGTCGTTCGGCTGCTGTCGCACACAATTCCGAGAGGTCAAGAAACTGAAGACACCGGCGGCCGAGGAAGACAGCAGACAAGGTTGAAAGCTATGCAAACGCAGACGGGACGGGAAAGGCAGAGACCGTGAATGCATGGGCGACGCTCTTGGGAAAACAGGCGCGACGACCGGAAGTCTGAGAACCGAGCGTCACACGATGGCGCTTCGTGGGCGGGGCTAGCGGGGCGGAGTTCCCGAGCTGTTTTCTTCGTTTTTTTTTCTGGTGTCTCGAAGTGTTGAGTTGAGGGGAGCGAGGAGGAGCGCCAATTTTAATCGCCGATATCTCTGGTGTTAATGAAGCTAGCTAAAAAATTCTTGCGGTGAATTGACCTGTGAGGGAGTACCTATCTCTCGACCGATTTGCTTTACCCAGTTTTAGGCATTGCATGACCCCTTTAAAAGAAAATGGAAACTCTACACAGAGAAGTCACTTTACGGACCCTTACTTTCCTACCGAGCGTTTCGGTTAAAGTCTAGGGGGTGTAAATACGTGCTAAGCACGGAGCCTCCATCTTGACTGTCGAACATGGTCCGATGACCGCTTTTTGATACCAGGCATCAACAAAGACCCAAGGGCGGTCACCTTAGGTGATCCGCCCCAAAAATGAAGCAGCCAATCAAATTATTTAAAAACATGCCACAACCCCAGTGGGTTGGGAATAATCTCGGACCCAGGTCCTTAATTACGTCCAATAAAAATACAACATTCAAAACACACACTCTTTCCACTCGCCGGTCCCCAAACCCTCTCACACGGCGTTGTCTTTCCTTCCCCTCCCCGGCGTGTTTGCGACGCGACCTTGCAGCTGACGCCTTCCTGGAAGAAACGCCGCGAGGGATCTGGGGACTAGACCACCCGTCCCGTTCAAGAAAAGGGGGAAAAGGGGGGGGGGGGGCAGCACCGTCCCAGAGAACTACAGCGTCGCCGTTGCTCGCACCCGATGAGCCGCTGCGTGGGGGCTAAGTGCCGCGCCTATTGTCACCTTCTACAGGACGTTTAGTGAGCGCTTGGGGCAGGGCGAACGGCTTCGCTAGCTGGCTCTCTCTCCATCGATGTCTGGCGACACAGCGGGAAGCCGCCGGGCTGAGTCGCTGCTTGGGAGGCCAAGGTTCGCTCCTATTGTCGCCTTCTGCAGGACGTTTAGTGAGCGCTTGTGGCAGTGCAAAACGGCTTCATTATCCGGGTCTCTCTGCCCCGATGTTTCGCCACCCAGCGGGAGATCGCTGGGCGAGCCGGCCGTACAGTTTTTCGTAGAAGCGTGCTGCTGTTGTTCCCTGCCGATAAGGGAGCGTCTGCCGTCCTTTCCTTGTGACGCCTTTGGGGCGAAAGGACGAAACAAACCAGGCCTCCCGCGCGCCCCGCGAGCCGCGGCTAGCACCCGAGTAGAGGGGAGAAAAGGAAAAAAAAACGCTGGCTCCTTGGCCTCGACGCGCGGGGGTTCGACCGACAGCTTGACTACACGCGCGAGTCGCTTTTCAATGCGGCCTTACACGTCCCTCTTAAGAGGGTAAATGAGCTTGGAATCCTGTCATTTCAGCCTAATACAACAAAGGCCGCAACAACCCGCGAAGAAAACAAAACATGTAAGTCACTTCGCATGTGAATGGAACACCAAATGAATCTCGCGACACAAGATGGGTATAACACAAAACAAATCACACATTCGCATCGGCGGACTGGACAGTGTTCGTGAAAGTCCCGCGCGCGAGCAATTGGATGTCCTCATGGCAAGTTCACGCGCCCTCCACCGTTCACATCACACATTGCACCGGGTACGCGGGAACATTCACGCGTCTCCGAAAGGCCATGGCTCAAGCGTGTGCTTGCTCTACGCCCCAAGTCACATTGGGGACACGGGTTAACGCGTCGGCGTTACCATTGCTTGACCCTTTCCTGTGGGTCACCGTCACATTGTAGCGCTGTAGGGCCAGCGCCCATCGAGCGAGTTTTGCCCCATGAGGCGTACTAGTAGTGAGATAGGACAGGGGGTTGTGGTCAGACACCACGTTAATTTCTGCCCCGTACACCCAATGATCAAATTTCTTTAGTGCCCAGATAATGGCGAATGCTTCCTGCTCCATCGTAGACCAGCAGGTCTGCGTCGGCGTGAATCGGTGGCTGGCAAACGCTATCGGCCTTTCCCGTCCCTCGTCTCCCATCTGCGCCAAACAGGCCCCCGCTGCAACGTCGGACGCGTCGCTGAACAGGCAATATGACGTTTTAATGTCGGGGGTGTTCAGCGATGCAGCTTCGCACAGAGCTGACTTGAGCCTGTCGAGCGCGTTTTGCGCTTCCTGGCTCCACGGAATCGTGTTAGGTACACCTCGCGTCGTCAAAGACATGAGTGGTGCGGCCACCTCGGCGTATCTTTCAACGTAATCGCGGTAGTAACCACATAAGCCTAGCAGACTCCGTAGCTGTCTCTTTGTTGCGGGGAGCACGAGCCCACGAATGGCCGATATCTTTTCTGGGTCGAGCCCATGGGTTCCGCCTCCCACTATGTGTCCTAGGTACTTAATGTGGGCCTGTGCGACCTGACACTTTTCCCGGCTCACTTTAGGCTTGGCGTCGCGCAACAAATCAAACATTATTTCTAAGTGCCGCAAGTGTTCAGTCCCCGAGGAAGAGAAAAGGCGATGTCATCGAGGTATGCGGCCGCATAAGCCTGATGTTTCGAGAGGAGCGTGTTCATTATCCGCTGAAAGGTGGCCGCGGCATTCTTTAGCCCGAACGGCATGACGCGCCAAGCATATTGTCCCTCGTGAGTTACGAAGGCGGTCAGATGTTGGCTCTCCGGAGCTACCGGCACCTGCCAGTATCCGCGTCGCAAGTCGATGAGAGTGATATACCTAGCGCGGCCCACCCTCATGATGAGCTCTTTAGGGGGTGACATTGGAAAGGCATCCGTGCGCGTCGCTGCGTTTAAAGCGCGATAGTCAACACACATGCGCACCGATCCATCCTTCTTACCCACGCATACAACGGGATGGGCGCACCCGCTTTCCACCGGATACACCAGCTCGAGGTCTAGCAACTCGTTTACCTGGCGGCTCACCTCACTCCTTAATAACTCCGGCACGCGATATGGGAAAGTACGTTTGAGCTGGTGGCCTTCGTGCAGCTCTATCTTATGTGCCC
This sequence comes from Amblyomma maculatum, assembly GCF_055883805.1. Classification (NCBI taxonomy): domain Eukaryota; kingdom Metazoa; phylum Arthropoda; class Arachnida; order Ixodida; family Ixodidae; genus Amblyomma; species Amblyomma maculatum. The sequence continues at coordinate 221,172,330 of NC_139345.1, forward strand.
CAACTCGTGCGACTCCCGGCGTTTTGCTGAACAAATCAGCGTAAGCGGCAAACACCTCCGAGATCTCGAGGCGGTCCTGAGTAGGTAGGTGTGCGAGTTTCTCCGCATCCATCAGACAACCACCACATCTCTCAGGCACAGACCGAGGGGTGTACTCGATTTCACCAAACTCCTCGTCTTCCTCGAAAACTACTCCGACATGGCTGACACGTGCGTAGTAGGGTCGCAGCCTGGTCGCATGCACTATCGCTGTAGCCTTTTTTCCCTTGTCGATTCTGTACGAGTTCTGCCTCTCTTGCGCGGTTTCGACGAATGGACCGAGCCATTTGGGGGCCATTTTACTGCCAGGGTCTGTGTCAAAGAGCAATATCTGGTCTCCGACGACAAACGTCTTGCTCCGTGCGCGCCTGTTATACGCCTGCGCGTAACTTCCCTGACGTGCGCTCGCCGTCAAACCCGCTACTTCTGCTGCTACTTCTAGCTGCTCGCGTAGCTGTCGCAAATACTTCGCGGGTTCTTCCCTCAGTGTGTTCGGGAGGGGCTGCTGGCCTGTCCATGTTCGCTGCAGAATTGCTAGCGGTCCGATAGGGTTTCTACCGAATAAGAGCCGGAACGGTGCCACGCCTGTAGTGTCATGGGGGACTTCCCTGTACGCCCAGAGAACGAACGGGACCAGTCTATCCCAGTTCTTGGGATCTTTCTCAATAACATGGAACAACATGTTCTTCAAAACGCGGTTCCACCTTTCCACTGTCCCGTGACCGAAGGTAGTACTGAAAGTACGTCTTAGTGCGCGAGGTGAACTGCGCCCAAGTTTAATCGCGGCGTTTCGTCGTGCGCTCAAAGCGTTCGAGGTATTCTGAGGGGTGAAACTTCAGCTCCTTTAAAACGGCTGTTCTTACCGACTCATAACTGCCACACTCATCGTCCCCGAGGTTACGGAGAAGGTACCTGACACGCTCAGCTAGTGCTGGCATGATTAAGTGAACGCGGCTTTCGTTTGGCACCTTGTACGTCGTGAAGATTTTCTCGACTTCCTCGAACCATAACGGCACGTCCGCGTCACACGGCAGCTTCAGTCCCTTAAGGACTTTAGCGCATTGGGAGACTGGATCGGGCCCCATTCGACGCTGATCGTCAATGTCTGACATTACAGACGTCTGCCCGCTTCCCGCTATCGCCATTGCAACCGCTGGATCTAGCCCAAGTTTCTGTAACTCTAGGCGTTCCTGTAAAACAATTTTCAATTTTTCCAGCTCAAAATCTAGTTCCATGCGGCGAATTGCAACCGCATCGGATACAGACATCTCCGCTACTTCACGTAGCGCTCCTGCTACTGGCTGAGTTGTCGCTTGCTGCGACTGCTCGCTGTCATCTGTTACATCTCCCCCTGTCTCTCTCTCGCCTACGCTCGCCATCAAACTCCGTGTTAAAACCATACGCCACTTTACACTTGAGCCATAGCCACTTCAACAAAGCGCAAGAAATCCCGCTTACCCGTGCTGGTGTCGCCAGTTGGGGCCTCCGTCCCTTGGTGCCGCAGCCTCGTCAGAGTCCTTCCCCAGAATGCTGCCTCTGGTTCGGGGCCTGGATCACCTTGCTGCTTCAGGCTGGACGTGCGGACGCTTGTTGCCTTGTGGGTTCCCAGGGCCTGGGTGCTCTGGGTGATGCTCGTGGTCGCTGGTTGCCGAACACTCTCATGCTGCGCCAGTGATGTTTCGCTCGTTCGTTGCCAATCTTCGGAGGGGCTGAAGCCTCTCCAAACGTGGTCATTCGGCAGTGAAGAGGCAGAAGACGATGATCTGAGGATGGTCAGGAGGAGATATATATTCACAGAAGCAAAATAGCATACATAGGCAAAGTTACAGCAACAAGTCACACAGACAACTGTAACTTAAAAGAAAATGAAGACTCTCGCACAGTGAAGTCACTTTACGGGCCCTGACTTTCCTACCGAGCGTTTCGGTTAACGCCTAGGGGGTGTAAATACGTGCTAAGCACGGAGCCTCAATCTTGACTGTCGAACATGGTCCGAGGACCGCTTTTTGATACCAGACATCAACAAAGACCCAAGGGCGGTCACCTTAGGTGATCCGCCCCGAAAATGAAGCAGCCAATCAAATTATTTAAAAACATGCCACAACCCCAGCGGGTTGGGAATAATCTCGGACCCAGGTCCTTAATTACGTCAAATAAAAATACAACATTCAAAACACACACTCTTTCCACTCGCCGGTCCACAAACCCTCTCACACGGCATTGTCTTTCCTTCCCCTCCCCGGCGTGTTTGCGACCCGACCTTGCAGCTGACGCCTTCCTGGAAGAAACGCCGCGGGAATCTGGGACTAGACCACCCAGCCGTCCCGTTCGAGAAAAGAGGGAAAGGAGGGGGGGCAGCACCGTCCCAGAGAACTGTAGCGTCGCCGTAGCTCGCACCCGATGAGCCGCTGCGTGGGGGCTAAGTGCCGCGCCTATTGTCGCCTTCTACAGGGCATTTAGTGAGCGCTTGGGGCAGGGCGAACGCCTTCGCTAGCGGGCTCTCTCTGCATCGATGTCTGGTGACACAGCGGAAAGCCGCCGGGCTGAGTCGCTGCTTGGGAGGCCAAGGTTCGCTCCTATTGTCGCCTTCTGCGGGACGTTTAGTGAGCGCTTGTGGCAGTGCAAAACGGCTTCATTATCGGTGTCTCTCTGCCTCGATGCTTCGCGACCCAGCGTGAGATCGCTGGGCGAGCCGGCCGTACAGTGTTTCGTAGAAGCGTGCTGCTGTTGTTCCCTGCCGATAAGGGCGAGTCTGCCGTCGTTTCCTCGCGATGCCTTTGGGGCGAAAGTGTGAAACAAACCAGGCCTCCGGCGAGCCGCGGCTAGCACCCGAGTAGAGGGGAGAAAAGGAAAAAAAACGCTGGCTCCTTGGCCTCGACGCGCGGGAGTTCGACCGCGAGCTTGATTCCACGCGCAAGTCGCTTTTCAATGCGGCCTTACACGCATCAAAGATGAGCATTGTTCCAGGACGCAAGGCGAACACGAGGGTTTGCTCGAGTTTTTGCGCAGCTTTCAAGAGCTGCACGAGCGAGCAGATCCTGGAGCTCCGGAACCAGAAAAGGTGGCTCATGCCATACATCGATGCCATCCGAGGTACCAGCCATATCTCCGGCGCCGCCAGTTCATGGACTTCGAGGACTTGGCCAGGGAGGCCTCCTGCATCGAGGCATCTTTTCTGGTGGAGTTCAACTACAAGCCACCTCGCCCAGCGGAACCTGCCTCGAGCCGTCCTGTGCATGGCTGGGATCATTGGCAGCCTGCAGCATGATGACCTCCAGCTTCCGTATGGGGGCAGGCGACTTCCACGAGGTCGCAATCCCTGGTGTGCCTCCTCCGGTAACTGGCCGACTGCAGAGGGTTCCAGGCCCGACTGGGCCTCCTCCGGTGACTGCCCGACTGCAGGGGGTGGCAGGCCGGACTGGGCCTCCTCCAGTGACTTGCCGACTGCGGGGGGTGGCAGGCCGGACTGGGCCTCCTCCACTGACTGACCGACTGCAAGGGGTGGCAGGCCGGACCGGGTCTCCTCCACTGACTGACCGACTGCAGGTGGTGGCAGGCCGGACCGGGCCTCCTCCGCTTACTGTCCGATTACAGGGAGTGGCAGACCGGACCGGGCCTCCTCCGCTGACAGGCCGAGTGCAGGGGGTGGCAGGCCTGACCGGGCCTCCTCCGGTGAGTGGCGAGCGCAAGGGGTGGCAGGCCGGACCGGGCCTCCTCCGGTGAGTGGCCGAGCGCAAGGGTTGTCAGGCCGAACCGGGCCTCCTCCAGTGAGTGACCTATCGCAAGAGGTGGCATGCCGGACCGGGCCTCCTCCGGTGAGTGACCGATCGCAAGGGGTGGCAGGCCGGACCGGGCCTCCTCCGGTGAGTGATCGAGCGCAACGGGTGGCTGGCCGGACCGGGCCTCCTCCGGTGAGTGACCGAGCGCAGGGGGTGGCAGGCCGGACCGGGCCTCCTCCGGTTAGTGACCGAGTGCAAAGGGTGGCAGGCGGGACCGGGTCTCCTCCGGTGAGCGACCGAGCGCAAGGGGTGGCAGGCCGGACAGGGCCTCCTCCAGTGAGTGGCCGAGCGCAAGGGGTGGCAGGCCGGACGGGGCCTCCTCCGATGAGTGGCCGAGCGCAAGGGGTGGCAGGCCGGATGGGGCCTCCTCTGATGACTGGCCGACTGCCGGCTGTCGCAGGCCTGAACGGGATTCTGGCTGCTGCCTGCTACAATGCGGGCGAAGCAGCGTGGCCAACACAGAGCCTCGTGTTTGGTCATCTCATCACTCGGCGGCCAGGGTATGGGGCTGCTGCAGATGTCAGCCTAAGCGACGTAAGAGACGAGGAAAGAAGTAGTCTCCTCCGGCACAGACAGCCCCGGCACCAGAGGTGATTGGCGGCCCCTTGGAACGTGAATCACGGCCTCAGGACATCAAGGACCAAACGGTAAGCAATTTGCCGTCCACTTTCCGTCTCCAGGATGCCCGCCCTGATAATGCACTGTTGGTGGCTGTTAAAATAGCGGGGATAGAATCAATAATGGCAGCGTTTGGGCGAGTTGGTTAGACATGTTAAACCTGGAAAGCGCATAAAAACACATGGACAACAGCAAGATACAGACACACGAGCGCTCACTTCCAACTGATTTTAATTTCATGCGAGAAGCAGAATATATGTACACTTGAGATCACATTCCCATGCGAAGGAAAAAACTCAAACCGGAAAAAATATTAGCCGGCTGCACATGTAAAAGATGAGATATGCAATCTCTTTCTCAGACAGCAAAATCGACGTCAGTCTCTTGCTGTTGTCCGTATGTTTTTATGCGCTTTCCAGGTTCAACGGGGATAGAAGTTCCCGCTCTACTGCATACAGGTTCCACTGATTCTGTTTTTGGCGATATGGTCAAGCGAGCATGCCATTCAAGACATCTGCAGTTACGAGAAGTGACTACAAAGCTTCGGATGGCGTCGCTACAGTTATCGTCAGCAACCTCTGCAGCACGTCTAACAGTTACCGTCAATAGGCGCGAAATAAGGCAGCGCTTTCTGCATCTTCGCGGACTCTCTTGTCCGGTAATTTTGGGCCGCAACTTCATCTCGAAGGCAGGAATCATTGTCGACCTACATTCAGGCAGCTACCGATACGGCATTAATGCAGAACCACTCAATTTCATTACAAAGATGACAGAGCGTCACTCAAATCTTCTGGTCGCGGATCTCCCCTCAGTCGGAGTGGCAGAAAGTGGTGTTCTCACTGTCCTGCAGTCTTTCACAGGGTCACAAACCGAAAGATCCAGAATCCAGGCGACACTTGAGCCCTTCTCTACCATGTTCACGGAGGCTCCTGGAAAAGCTAACGTGCACACGCACAGGATTGACACCTGATTGACAGCTCCCGCCTGATCCGTCTCAACCCCAGGCCGTTGAGCGTCCACAAGCGAGGACTCCTGGATGCCTCTCTGGATGAAATGGTGGCTACCAGTGCAGTAAGACCCTCAAAGAGCCCTTGGGCTTTTCCCGTTATTCTTGCGCCTAAGAAAGACGGCACAGCACGCTTATGTGTCGACTATCGGCGGTTGAATGCTGTAACAGTCAGAGATTCGTACCCTTTTCCGTCAGTCGACTCTGTTATGTTTGCGCTTGGATCAGCAAAATTCTTCAGTACTCTAGACTGTAGCAGGGGTTTTCTGCAGATACCGATTCACCAGAGTGACATTGAAAAAACTGCATTCACTTGCCATCGGGAATTATTCGAGTTTGTTCGACTGCCTTTCGGTTTATGCAATTCACCTGCTACCTTTCAGCGCGTGATGGATATAGTGCTCGGAGACACGAAATTCAACTATGCAATGGCATACATGGACGACGTCGTGGTGTTTTCAGAAAGCTTAGATGAGCATCTGATCCATTTAACCACTGTTTTGCAACGAACGAAGGACGCACGCATCACCATTAATCCCCGCAAAGTGCAGTTGGTTTCACGCAGAATCAACCTGCTTGGTTTCAGTGTTGAACAGGTCACAGTCCGGCATGACGAGGAGAAATTGCAGGCCATATTGCAGCTGCCATCACCAACAAACGTCAAGAGCCTGCAGCGATTCTTGGGCATGGTCGGTTTCTACCGCCACTTTATTTCAAACTGTGCGGACCTGGCAAGACCCCTTCATCAGCTTCTCCGGAAAGGCGCCCGTTGGTCCTGAACAGACATGGAGCAGGAATCGTTTCGGGCGCTGTCAACAGCTATCGCCGATACTGCTCGTCTGCGGCTGCCGAACCTAAAGCGGCCCTTTACAGTGCAGATTGATGCGAGTCAGTATGGAATAGGTGCTGTTTTACTTCAGGATCACGAAGGGAAGCTTTGCCCCTTGGCATTTGCAAGTCGCACTCTCTCATCGCCGGAACGAAACTACACGGTAACAGAGAAAGAGTGCTTGGCAATTGTATTTGCGCTAAAAACGTTTGACATGTATTTGGATGGGGGTGAGTTTACAATTCAGACCGATCATCAGGCACTGTCTTGGTTGTCAAAGCTGCAAATCCCAGCCGACCGTCTAGCCCACTGGGAGCTCGCTCTTCAGAAATATAATCATAGGGTGGAGTACAAGAAAGGCACCTTCAACAAGGCAGCCGACGCCCTGTCCCGAGCTCCGTTACCTGCAGATGGCGAGCAAGCACCGCAAGTCCTGGTGATCGCAGAAGCCGCTGATGCCTGGGGAACGCTGGTTTCCCGTCAACAGCTGCTCGAAGCTCAGCTAAGCGATCCTCAGTGCATCCAAATACGAAAGGGCCTGGACAGCGCCAACCCTGTAGGAGGCACAGCGCCTACCGGCAGCTATGACTGCTACCTGGAAGCAGAGGATGGACTTCTCCTGAGATATATACCCGCTGCCCACACAAATGGTGGTGAGTCTCCATTTCGTGTTGTACCAAAGAGCCTCCGTAAGCTCTTTTTAGAGTATTTTCACGACACACGCCTTGCACGCCACAGCGATGGCAAGAAAACATATGAAAAGTTGGGTGGCATCGTGACTTGGCCCCGCATGAGAAAGGATGTCGTTGCATACGTCCGTACTTGTCTTAAAAGCCAGACAGCGAAGGCAAGGGGAGGTAAACCACCGGGCTTCTTGCAACCTGTGGAGAGCCGTTACCAGTGGGAAATTGTTGCCTGCGACGTAATGGGCCCTTATCCTAGATCTGTGAAAGGAAATCGCTACTTGCTAGTGGTCATTGATCATTTTTCTAAATGGGTTGAATTATACCCGCTGCGTAAACTGAACTCAAAGGTAGTCTGGGATAAACTCCTACACGCATTCACTCGGTTCGGCTTCCCGGCGCAACTAATCACTGATAATGCGACGTATTTCACGGGCAGGATATTTGCTGACACCTGCAAAGCTCTTGGCGTGCAGCACAAAAAGACTACGCCCTACCATCCTCAGGCCAACATCACAGAGCGGGTCAATAGAAACCTGAAAAACATGCTCGTGGCTTTCACGGAACGTCACAAAGACTGGGATTTGCTAGTGCAGGAGATGGCTTTCGCCACATGAACCACAGTAAACCGGTCGACTGGTTTTACGCCGGCAGCTATTCTTTTTGGCCGTGAGCTTCGATTTCCCATTGAACACGACTCCCATGACTCTGATTTACAGGCTCCCAGTTATTCCAGGTTCACCCAGGATCTCTCCAGTCGTCTCGCTGGAACTCTAAAGGAGGCCAGGGAGAACTTGGACCTCGCCCGCCTGGAGCACTGCGGCCAGTACAACAAGGGCAGACGTCCTTTGCAGTTCGACGTTGGGGATAAAGTACTCCGCCGCTCGCACCCGATAGGTGATGCCACAAAAGGATTTGCCGCATCTCTCGCTCCTCGGTGGACTAGTCCTTTTGTAGTAATAAAGCCTCTTTCGCGGCTCGCTTACATGCTTCATCATGTGCAGGGTGGCCGGGAGACCGGACCAGTCAACGTCGCCGACCTGAGAAAGTACTACGAGCAGCTAGAAAGTACGTAACGGCACTCGGGTCTACCAGATGTGAACCACCTGGACCATCGTCTGAAGAATGCCACCAATCCAGTGGTTTCCTTCAACTGGGCAGCTCTTCAGAACCAGCATTGTTTTTGTACTCCTCCCAGTGCCCTTCTTTGTTTCGTTCTTTGATATCTCGGGAGGTGTCCCGTCTTGAGAGGGGAGAGTGTGGGGCTCCGCAGCCCCTTTAGGTGTTTTAAACCGCGCGCGCTTCTTCCTATTTGTTTTGTATTTGCACGGGCAGCCCGAGTGCGCATGAGCAAGCAGATAATCTTGGGGGGCGTGATGTTAGCGGCGGCAGACGAGGGTCGATAAGCGCGTGGGAAGCGAGGCGCGGGGCTTTTCTTGCCCCGGCGGTGAGGCTGGCGCGGGGCTACCGGCGAGCGTCATGGGCCAGCAGGGTGTGCACGGACGATTGAAAGAAGATGGCCGACGCAAAGATGCAAGCAGTGCCTGCAGGAACAGACTAGGCGTATTTCTGTGAGTTGCTGGCCCGCGAGGAGCAATCCTTCTTGTGTCTCCGTTGGCGCTTTGGCCAAGGTATATATACAATGGTAGCCAAGGCTGGGCCCAAAAACGGTCTAGCGCGATAGCAGCCCAGCCACTTTGGGGGGGGGGGGTCGAAACACTTAGATAATGAAATTCAAAAGCACAAATAAAAACGCTATAAAACAACATAAAGAAATACGTATTTTAATGCCACGTTTTATAAAATAGGTAAACTATTTTAGCAAAACATTACTTTGCATTTTTAATTTTTTGCAACGTTCTTGTTACGCCCCCTGTTGATGAGTGTGCGGTGCATTTGCAGCTTGACTTTGCAGGCCTTGTTTCGGCACCCAGCCACAGTGGCCGCGGGAGCTCACGAAGCGGTTTCTTATCGCCAGTCTCGAAATGCCCCTTTTGCGAAGTTTTCGTCGTCCTTGCGCGTCGCGTCTCTGTCACCGTTTTGTAAAATTTGCACCCCGCCGCACCGCTGCGGCAGTTTTCTCGGTTTTTGTCGCTTCCTTCGACGTGCGGCCAGTGCGAAGTCTTCTTCCGTCTTTGCACGCTTCGCGCTGTTCTTTTGAAGCGCTTAGCGCTTTATTTCAAGATGAGCTTGCGGCGTGTGAAGAAACGATGCGCCGTGGCGCATTGCGACAGCATGAACAGTGCCGTCGGTGTCAAGCTACACCGCTTCCCGCTGGACTTTCACAGGTGTCGTCTGCTACAAGGCGTCTGCTCTAGGTATGCTCCGAATGCTTTCGTTTGGCTGTTCGCTGCTGTTTCTGTAACCAGTTCGTGCGCACGTGGCTTCATTTTTTCGGGGATATTTATGTACTACACTACAGGGCACACACTTTAAGTGCTGAGCTGTGCGAAAGAGGCCCACCATTTGTCTGATTTATGGTGAGTTTCATGCAGCCGGCTATCACCAGCGTTAACTTGATACCGGACTCTCAGGAGCAACCACGCGCATGCTACTGACCGGAAGGCCAGTTTAAAACCAATTGTGCTGCCTGACAAGTCTGACCAAAACACTGTTTAGTTTTCCAACACTGCGAAGCCAATTTGACCCTCGCAACTGGTAGTATCAAAATTCAACCACGTGTATATGCGCGGCCTTGAGGGTGCTTTAACAGAATTCACTCAGCAGGAGTTACTGCCTGTCTTCTTATTGCTATTCTGCATATGCATGACCGTTAGGGTAACTTTAAACGCACTTCATTCTCGTCAATCTTAACCATAGAAAAGTATAGCTACCCGCATGCCATGAGGACGAGCGTACGTAACCGCACTCTTAGGCGCTGAGAGCTTGGGGCGAGCATTTACTACCATAGTTCAGATATAATGGAAATATAATGTACTGCAGTTAGCATTGACAGGAATAATGACGCATTGGCGTTTGGAGTATGCAGTATTCCTTACGGCGCAATTGTGAATAACGTGCACGTTGCATCACGTCCAGGTACCGAGCGTGGGTGCAGTTCTACCACATTGTCAGCCTGGAGAAGAAGACACCATGGCAGCTGCGAGACTTGCGGGTTTGTTCCAAGCACTTCGAACCGTCTGCGTATCTGTCGTCAAAAAGGCTGCGACCCGTGTTGATGCGCCTACTTATGTCATGTCATGTTTGCCTCAATTGAAGCTGTCTTAGCACTGTCTTCTATGCTTTTCAATTTCCTACCTGGCAACGTTCGTGGAACTGCAGGGCTTTTTTCTATCCGCACTGTGACCAATAAAATGAATAGCCAGCTTAAAGAAACTACTGCTTGAGCTGCCTGTGACGTGTATTTTTTGTTGGTGTGCTTTATCACTGTATTTGTTTGGTTGCTGTAATAAACCATGAATATGAAAACCATACTTGCCGTACACTGTATTGCAAACTGTGCACTTGAGCCTGTGCTTTGTGCATCATACCTTGTACTCAAAAGTACTAGCACCAGTATTTCCACCAAGGTTTCCACTACGAATGATGCATGATTGCATTCTTAGCCAGCCAAGGTAAGCCATCGTCTGAAAGTGTTGCTGCCTTTCAATGCTGCCTTCTTTGCCAGTAACTTTCATTGGGTTCCGACTTGCACATTGGCATGGCCATAACTAGCAGGAACTCGAGCACATTTGACTGGCAAAGGTTGGTGCGCACTGGAAGGCAACCTTCATGAGATACCGGCTTGAAAAGGCGGGTTCTATAAAAAGACCACTTTAAAATTCGCGCTAAAAACATACGTATGCGTGACGTCATTCAACGTCACTCATGCGTAGTTGCCCCCCAATATGGCGGTGCCCATAAGCCGCCACTTTTTGGACCAATGGGCGTCTATGGAACCTTCGCTACCATTGTATATCTACCTTGTTTTGGCCCCATTGCTCGTTTTATTCGCTCCGCAGTGTGTATTGTTTTGCCGCGGTAAGGCCCTGACATTCGTCCCGCTCTCCGTTGGTGTTCTATTGTCGCGCACATGAACAGCCTGTTCTCAGCGCAGTAGCGCCTTATGTTTCTCTGTTTTGCTTTTTTTTGTTTATCAGGAAAAAAACCGGCGTTTATAAGACACTGGATTTGTGACTCGGCGGGCGATACCATGGCTCGCGGACCCCTTTTTTGAAGGCGAGGCCTTCAGTAGTTTCTTTTTGGTTTTTGCGGCACACTATCCTAACGAAAACTATTCAAAGGAAAGGAATTGACTTGAAGCGTGCAGTTACGACGACGTCTTTCTTCTAAAGTGTTCGATCACAAAGGCACTACAAGTATAAGGGGGCAAGCACTGACTACCGTTTAACGAATAGATAACGGCATATATAATTTTGGTGTATGTTTCCAGCATCAACAATACATTCACATGGGAAGCCGTGCACTGCCAGATGTTGCAACCAATGTCACGAAGATAATATGGCCGGCCTCACCGAGCATGAAGCTTATTTCAACACTGAGTAAACCAGACAAGAAAGTTGCCTGAGGGCCAAAAGGTAGTGCTTTATTTTGCATTTTTACTCCACGGTCTAGCTGTACTTCCACTTTCCAATAGTTTTCGGTCTTAATGGGATTAATGAATGTTGCTTTTATTTGCTGGTGGCGTCTGCGAAAGGAAATACATTGTAACGCACACTGCTCAAGTCCATATCTTTAAAGGCTGCATGGAGCTGCTGCCCGTACAACCGACCACAAAAGAAGCTGCGATGAACTCAGCGCCTTCCTCCAACCTGGGACCTGAGAACACCTTGCCAAGGGACGCAGAAACAGGAGGAGCACTGAAGTCTAAGAGTTCTGCCTAAATTTTTCCATGCCCTGTAACACATGCACACCTAATAAATCACCATGCAGTGAACATTTCAGCTGTAATATTTTCTGTGCATGGGTATTCTCAGCATGCTTTATTTAAATAAAAAGCTGCATGAAAAATATCTGCACTGCATAAGTAGGGCATGGCTTTGTAGTTGCCTATTAGCCATAGCACGAAAAAGCAACTAGCTGTGGTGCCGTATTGCCAACAGCTCTGGCTGGATGCCAATAATGGAAAACCAGTGGGCAAGATTGAATTGGAAATAGTGGGTAGCCGATAAATTTGGCTGGATGCCAGTTGTGAAATCCAGTGAATAAGCATGGATACAAGATATTGGATGGCCAGTGAGCTTGGCGGGATGGCCGTAATATAACAACCAGTGAGTGAACTTGGGTGGAAGATACTGAGTAGCCATTGAATGCCAGTAAAAAGGTAGATGCCAAAACTGGTTTTGATAGGAGAGCCAATCAAATTTGTTGGCATATATTTTGGATCTTCGTGCGCCCAAATCAGACGCCAATATTGACCAATATTGCGACCAATATATCCCAATATTGGAACATTGGCGGTCCATTGACGGCGTGCTGCTTGGACAGTTGGTGCCTATGAACTTAAAAGATGCGTGGGTTCGTTCGCATCTTAGGCGCGCTTTTTGGTATATGGCGATTGTCGTGCAGTTGCGTACTCAGAGCATTTTATACGTAGCTTCCACCTGAATAGAATGTGCATTCACATGTATACAAACAAACATAAACCATTCTCCTGCAAACGAGTTATTTTCGCGTTTTAATTTTCGTAAATCGCATTCAGCTCCTAATGACTGGTCCCGCAAATGATCGAGTAATTTCAAATCCACAAAGTAAATGAGGCAGTTCTGGACAATATCTAGAAAAACAAATTTTCGCTGTGTGGTTATTACGTTAGTGTTCTTATAACTTTTATATTGGTATATAACATTTATTCAATCACTCTCCCCGCCGCGGTGGTTCACGCGTTAGGGACTGCTGGTTATGGCGACGCGGGGTTGATCCAGGCCGCCGCTCGCTGGAGGCGAACTGCAAGGAGACCTTTGAAATATACGTGCCCGTGAAATAACCACGAAAGGGAGGGGGTGGGTGAAATTATTACAGGTCACCAATACAGCGCCCCTCGTAGCATTGTCGCGCTGAGGTGTGCGTTAAACAGTATAAAACTAAACGAACATGTTCACTCATTTGTAGCTTTGCTTACAGGTCATTTTATATATCCTGTCTTGGAGCTTCAGTGTTTGCTTTCTAAAGAAGAAAGGATCTGCGTCTGAGATTGAGTTGCGAGGCAGCATCCTTGTTCTCGTTTGTTAGTTTTGCTCCTTACGTCGTGGGCTCGAAATAAACCAAACGGCCAGTCTCTGTTATGTGACATGTTTCTTTGCAGCTAGCATGGACATGCCCTGAAAAGCGCCAGCTTGCGGTTTTTCTCCGCCAAGTATACCTGCAAGGCAGGAATTCAGGGGCACTACAAGCATGCTGCTGCTGCGTGCTGTTTCAAAAACTTCCATGAAGATGAGTCCTGCACAAGCCTGGCACAACAATGGGGCAAACCCAGTGGCAAAAATCCGAAACCCTCTTTAGAGAAAATCTGGGCGTTAATGAAATGGGTATAATAAGAATGAAATACCTGCCTCAAATCTCACGTCGTATACTCGATGTGGTCGCTGAATTGCGACCCACACTTAGCCTTCACGATAACAGCGTTGTCTTCTACAATCTGCTGAACAGAATGCACATGGTTGACTAACAGCCCTCCTTTTTTGACATTTGCACTGCGAAAATAGCCGGCCAGCATATGCTTGGTGGAAGGCCATTATCCAGGTGAGGAACATAGCATTCGCCAGTGTCTTCGAAATTCAATGCCGGTTACTACGCCACCGATGAATCCGCTGAAGCTTCGGAGAGGAGACTTTGCCGATAAAGGTGGCGCGCTACATATAGAAGAAAAACGGATCTGTGATCGACGAATGAATTTTCGCCGCTATAACATGTGCAATAACGGCGGACGCGAGATTTCTGGTGCTGTTGTAGTCTTCTGGTGGGACTACCAGCGACGATGACACCGGCCAGCATATGCTTGTTGGAAGGCCTCTATCAACGTGCCGAATATAGCATACGCCAGCGTTGTTGAAATTCAATGCCAACGATCAAACCGATAAAACTTCGGGACAGGAGATTTAGCCGAGCAAAGTGACGCGCTGCATATAGAACAAAAACGGGCATGTGAGCAACGAACACGCTGTCGCCGCTGTCACGTGTGCACTAAAGCAGGCCGCGAGACCATTGCGGCTGTTGTAGTTTCCTGGAGACGATGCCAACGACCAGCGTATGCTTAGTGGAAGGCCATTAACCAGGTGAGGAATATAGCATGCGCCAGCGTCGTTGAAATTCAATGCCGGTTACTGCGCCACCGATGAAACCGCTTAATGTTAGAAACAGGAGACATGGCCGATAAAAGGGACGTGCTGCATATACAACAAAAGTCGGTCGGTGAGCGACGAACGCGTTGCCACCGCTATCACGAGTACAATAAAGAACGACGCGAGATTCCTGGTGCTTTTGTAGTCTTCTGGAGGGACTGCGCATTGTCGCCGCTATCCCATGTACACTAAAGGCGGACGCGAGTTGCCTGGTGATTTTGTAGTCTTCTGGTGGGACTACCAGTGACGATGACAGTGGCCAGCATATGCTTGTTGGAAGGCCGTTATTCAGCTGAGAAAATAGCATGCACCAGCGCAATTGAAATTCAATGCCGGTTACAGCGCCACCAATTAAACCGCTGAAGCTTCGGAAAGGAGACATGGCCGAGCAAAGGGACGCGTGCATAAAGAGCAAAAACGGCTTTGTTTGCGACGAACGCATTAGCCGCTGTCTCTTGTACACTAAAGGTGGATGCAAGATCTCTGGTGCTTTTCTAGTCGTCTGGTAGGACTGCTAGGTGCGATGCCACCGACCAACATACGGTTGGTGAAAGGCCACTATCCAGTGAGGAATATAGAATGCGCCACCGTCGTTGAATATCAATGCCTGTTTCTGCACCACCGATAAATCCGCTAAAGCTTCAGACAGGAGATATGTGCGCAGCCATGTGATGCATTGGATGTAGAACTCAAACGTGTTTTTGAATGACGAATGCATTGTCACCCCTAACCCGTGTACCCTAATGGCGATTAGCAAAGCTCCAGGGTTCGTTGCCCGGTATCGGCCAGTGTTAGAAGTAGCGGCGCAAAAGTCGGAAGGGAGATCATTGGTGCTTTTGTAGTCTTCTGTTTGGACTGCTGGTGACAATGCCGCCTGTCAGCACATGAGAGAAAGGCCATTGTCCGCATCAGGAAGATAGCATGCACCATATTCGTTGAAATTCAATGCCGATTTGTGTGCCGCCGATAAATCCGGTAAAGCTTAAGACAGGAGACACATGCCAAGGCATGTGACGCATAGGATGTAAAACTAAGACGTCTATGTGAACTACGAACGCATTGTCACCGCTACCCTGTGTAGCCAAAAGGGGGAAGCGAGATCTGGTGCTCTTGTAGTCTTGGTGGGACTGCCGATGACGATGCCGCTGCCATGCGCGTGATAGAAAGGCCACGTCATGAAGATGGCATGCGCCATTCTCGTTGAAATTCAATGCAGATTGATGCTCCGTCGATAAACTCGCTGAGCTTCAGAAAGGAGACATCTGCCCAGCGGAGTGGCGCATTGCATGACGAACATTAACGGGTTTGTGAGATCGAATGCGTTAACGTCAATGTCCTGTGTATACTAAAGGCAAAAGCGAGAACTCTCGTGTGCTGTAGTCTCCTGGTTTACTGTCAGTGACGATGCTGCCTACACTTGATAGAATTGCCATTGTCCGGGTCAGCAAGATGGCATGCGCCATAGTTGATGAAATTGAATGCCGGTTCTTCGCCTCCGATAAAACCGCTGAAACGTCAGACAGGAGACGCGTGACCAGGAAAGTAACGCACTGCATGTAGAACACTAACGAGTTTGTGAGTGACGAAAGCATTGTCTCCGCAATCCCGTGTACACTAAAGGTGGAAATGAGATCTCTGGTGTTCTGTAGTCTTTTGGTGGGTCTGCCTGTGACGATGCAGCCGGCCTGCACGTGACAGATAGGCCATTGTTCAGATGGGGAAGATGTCATGGATCATATTCGTTGAAATTCAATGCCGGTTACTGCGCAACCAATAAAACCGCTGAAACTTCGGAGAGGAGACGTGTGACCAGAAAAGTGAGGGAGTGCATTTAGAACACTAATGGGTTTGTGAGCGACGAACGCTTTGTCGCTAATACTCCGTGTACACTTAAGGCGGAAGATAGCTCCTCGCTGCTCTTGTATTCTTCTGGTGGGACTGCCGGTGATGATGCCGCCGGCCAGCACGTGATTGGAAGAAGGCCATCACCCAGTTTATGAAATTCCATGCGCCATATTCGCTGAAATTCAATGCCCCTTACTGGGCTAGCATCGAAACCACTTTAGCATCGGACAGTAGTCATGTGCCCAGCCAAGTGACGCATTGCGTGCAGAAGACTAATCCCAAGCAGCATGCCTTCAATGGACCGCCACTGGTTCAATATTGGGATATATTGGTCCCAATATTGGTCAATATTGGTGCATGATTGGGGCGCACAAAGATCCAAGATATATGCCAACCAATTTGATTGGCTTTCCTATCAAAACCAGTATTGACGTACTACCTTGTTTACTGGCATTCAATGGTACTCAGTGATTACTCAATATCTTCCACCCAAGCTCACTCATTCGTTGTTATATCACGGCTATCCCGCGAAACTCATTGGCCATCCAATACCTTGTATTCATGCTGATTCACGGTTAATCAGAACTGGCATCCAGCCAGATTTATCGGGTACCCAATATTTCCAATCCAATCTTGCCCAGTGGTTTTGCATTATTGGCATCCAGCCGGAGCAAATGGCAATCCAGCACATTATAGTGCTGAATGTTTAAATACTACGGCTAGTTGCTATTTTGTGCTATGGCTAATAGGCAACTACAAAGCCATCCGTTACGTATGCAGTGCTGATATTTTTAATGTAGCTTTTTATTTAAATAAAGCATGCTGAGGATATTCATGCACTGAAAATAATATAGCTGAAAGGTACATTGCATGGTGATTTATTATGTGTGCATGGGTTACAGGGCGTAGAAAAATTTAGGCAGAACTCTTATATTTCAGTGCTCCCTGTTTTTGCGTCCCTTGGCAAGGTGTTCTCAGGTTCCAAGTTGGAGGAAGGCACAGAGTTCATCGCAGCTTCTTTTGTGGTTGGTTGTAGGGGCAGCAGCTCCCAGTAGACTTTAAAGATATGGACTTGAGAAGCATGCATACAAATGTATTCCCTTTCGCAGATGGCACCTGGAAATAAAAGCAACATTCATAAATCCCATAAAGAGAGAACACTTTTGGAAAGTGGAAGTACATCTAGACCGTGGAGTAAAAATGCAAATTAAAGCTCCACCTGTTGGCCCTCAGACAACTTTCTTGTCTGGTTTACTCAGGTTGAAATAAGCTGCATACTCGTTGAGGCCGGCCATAATAACTTGGTTACATTGGTTGCGTGCACGGCTTCCCAGGTGGATGTGTTGTTGACACTGGAAACATAAAACAAAATGATATTTTTCGTTATCTATTCGTTAAACGGTAGCCAGTGCTTGCCCCCTTCAACTTGTAGTGCCTTTGTGATCGAACACCTGTAGAAGACGTCGTCATAACTGCATGCTTCAAACTTAGTAGCTTTCCTTTAAATAGTTTTCGTTAGGGGAGATTGCCGCAAGAACTAAAAGAAACTACAAAAAAACAGACGCAAAAAATGACAGTCCCATTCCGACCGCGACTGCTAAAGTTAGTGTACACCACATCATTACTGCAAACAGATTATTTTAAAATTTGTTAAAGCTGCAGCCAAAACAATGTACGACACAGATGCTTCGGGGTTTGTATGATATACTCAAATTGAAAAAATAAAGAAATCCGTAGCTTAGCATCACGTTTGTTGTGGGAACACGTTTGTACGTGTGGTAAAGTATAAGAACTATGGTAGCAACTGTAAATAAGAATCCCCTTTACAAAATTTTTTGCATAGAGTTCTTCGCGCGGCCAGTAGAAGCTCTTGCACGTAGAAGCTAAAGTGTCATGTTTAAGGCAAGCCTTTTTTTTCTGCGCGATATTACAATATATAATTGTGGATAAGTGCATTTTTGAACGAAGAGTTTTTTTTTATTATTTTCGCAAATAATCAAATTGAGCAGCAAGAATAAGTGTGTCGGCAGATCTTCTTTCCGGACGCTTTTGGTTTTCTACATTGATACTAAAACTGCACCTGCTGGCTATTTTATGACACTTATAAAACTCGGGATTAGCGCAGGAGAAAGATCAAACACGTGAATAAGCTACACGTCGTTTAGACCATTCCAAACGCGCATTCATAACGGCAAATTACAATATTAAATATTCGCTCGCTACTAAAAATCATGTTCCAGAAAGCTCAACTTAACCATGAGTTTTGAATATAGTATGTAAAAGAAATTGATCACTTCCGACACACGACACGCGCGATGAAGTTGTAACCTGAAAATCACACAAAACACGCATCATGTTTTACAGGGCCGCATTTTTCTTTTGCGATACAAATTGGCCACCTCTGCGCCTTAAATTTTGTCTTTGTGACCAGAGTTTATGCATACAAAATAGTGCGCTGAAAATGCAGTTCAGAATTGACTGGCATGGTGCGGTCGAAATAAATGGCTTTCCGTTCTCGCAAGCATATCGGTTATTGACATGATGATCAAGGCTAACAACATACAGCACCAAATCATGGAAAAAAAGGTATCTTACCGTACGGCTAGAGCAGATTCCCAGACCTCAGTTGCAACAATCCAAAATGAAAAGTTGCCACGCAAAGTATATCCCAGTGATCTGATGCTTTATTACACCTGGTAAGAAAAAGTAGCAATCTTAGGACAAGACAAAGCAAGAAATAATCTCAGACAGCTCAGTTATGAACAAACAACTTAGAATGCTGGTGGTCCTCACCGATATCCTTTTTCAGGCCTGGTCATTAAATCGAATTGGAACTTTCACAATGCTTGGTTTTTCGGTTCTGCTGTCCAAAGCTGCGGGAGCTCGAGCAGCTCGAGCGGGTGGGGATTGTGTGGCCGGCCGGACGCCTTTAAATCAGCCACTTGTGTCGAGTTTCGAGGCATGGTTGAAAGGGGGCAGAAGGGCCGTGGTGGTTTCACTCTCTCTCTCTTTCTCTTTTTTTGCTTCAGATGTGCCCAAAGAGGAAGCTAAAGCTCGAAAGGCGGTGAGAGAAATGAAAGAGGTCCCGTAAAATCGAGCGAGCCCGGAAGGCTGCCGGCCACAAAAGTTGGCTCCCCCCACCCCTCCCCACGTCCCATCTCCCCTTCTCTCAGACGCCAAGAATGCCGCCGCGACATTAGGCCGGCATAACCCGCGTCCGTATCCCCCCCCCCCCCCCCAAGAATATCCCACAGATCCTAAGAAGAAGAAGTTGGCAGGAAGGAAGGGAACAGTTCGGGGGAGTAGAGTGGGGGGCATTGTGAGTAACGCATGCCTAGCCGGGAAGAAAGAAAGGGCAGTGAATGTCGCTGCCCTTCCGCGATGACTGCTTCATGGGGAGAAAAGGCTACAAGATGTGAATTTGAAACCAGTTTGGAAAATTGCTTTAGTCAAGGCCCTCGGGCGGAGAGGCGACAAAAGGACGAGAGAATGGAAACCCTAAATTCTTTGCGCCAAGCTTGTGAGGAGGAAGGCGCAGAGTTTTGCCCTTGGCTTCACTAAAACAACGAGGAGTGCGTTCGGAGCTCTTTGGTCGCCTCGACTGTTGGTTCGGTAACATTTTCAGTGGCACGATAATTTCGCTACGTTTTTTTTGTTAATGCAAAATGCGTTTTACCTATGCGTTTCAGTAATAATCACATACGTAAAACAATCTTCAGTTTGCACGAAATCGTTCTCGGTTCGAACAAATGTACATAATTTTTTTTACTAAAGATGGCACACAGGTTCATGACGGAGTGCTCTTGAAACGTAATCAGGCGCAACGGAGCGATGCAGCAGCCCGTATACTTGCTGTATTCCTATTAGGGAAAAGAAAAGCGAAAACGACCATACCTACGGGTAATTCTAGGTTAAAAATAACCTTGTTATTAATTATAAATTTTTTCTTTTTCCAAATCAGGTGGACATTTAGAGCAAGAAAAAATCCACATAGAACAAAGCGTGGGCATATAAAGCAGCAAGAAATACAAAATACTCGACGAGCTAAAATCTGAAGAACTAAAGTGGCAGTAAAGAAAGAATAGAAAGAAAGCAAGGGTCAACAATGAAACTATATCTACGAACTTGGGACAAGGTGTAGTCCTCAGAAAGAAGCGCGATAAAATCATCTTTCAGCCCGCGGAAGCTGCGCTTGTGAAAGGGGCAGAATATTATATATAGAGGAAACCTAATTCTCAATCATGTGTTAAATTCTTCGAGAGTGGTGTTCTCTAAAAATGCCTAAAAACTGCTTAAATAACGCACTCGCATTACTTTTAATATATATGAATTGCCATTAGCTACCTGGTTGACACGATGGAATAGAATTGTTTAGTTCTCTGGAGGAAAATGCCTTCGGTGCGGTGATTATATGCTTGGATAATAAGGCATAGAATGCCTGAAGAATGGTTTCTGATCAGTGCTAGGAGAACGCTGTCAAAAGCTGTAGTCAAATGCATCATTATGAGCCATATATTGCAGCTTTCGAACAAAAATAACTTCCACAGAGAGAATCGTTATTATGCAATTTCAATAACGATTGAAACGAGAGCACAACGAGAATAACGAGAGTACAGGAATAAGATGCAAATTTGTGTGTGGTAGATATTAGAACTCGAAGGCGTTGAAAGCAGCCCAACATATCTGTCTATAAGAACAGCTAGTGCTGAGGCGTAGTATAGTCGGTGCTGATGCTGAATGCCGGGAACAGCTAGCGTAATGGCGAATCAAGCAGTGATTGTTTGATTGGCTAGCCCGATCGATCTCTCCCACCTCTGCTATCGGTTGAACATATGTAGGGTTTCTTTCTATCGTGTAAAAAAAGACGGAAATAATGATGCTACGCGCGCGTGTTTCCAATCATAGACAAACGTTTACAGGATGTGGATTCACCGAATATATTCGATCGTTTCTGCGTGTAGTATCCAAACGTAGCCACTGGTGTTTGTTCAAGCGACTCACACGTTCTGTTGCGTTCTTTGCATTTGACTACCTTGCGTTTCTTGACTGCGCAGGAGTTTTTTCGCGGACACGCATCTATTAAACTTTTGCTTGTCAGATGTGTGCTCGAGCTTGTGCGTATGCTTGCGCACTCGTATGCGTATATATAGGCCCATGGAACAAAATTCCATGAGCGAGAGTTGTTGCCGAGATGTGTTCAGGATCTGTGCACTGATGTGTCTATCACTTTCAATGATCCTGGTTTGACGAGATCAGAAAAAGAAATCGTCTCCAGCGGGAATCGGACTCCTAGCCTAGCTAGCGCTTTAACCAACTGCGCTAAACTCTGGATCGCGAAATAAGCAGCATTTATATTTCTGCCTGTCTACCGTGACGATAGCGACGAGAATGATGCCGCAATTGGTGGCAATGACAATGATGACAGTATTAATGGTAATGACGCTGCGTTTAGTTGATAACGATAATGATACGTCATCCACCGTATGCAGCATCATTATTCTTGCCTTCGGAAATTTTTGAA
Organism: Amblyomma maculatum; assembly: GCF_055883805.1. Classification (NCBI taxonomy): domain Eukaryota; kingdom Metazoa; phylum Arthropoda; class Arachnida; order Ixodida; family Ixodidae; genus Amblyomma; species Amblyomma maculatum. The sequence goes on from NC_139345.1 coordinate 221,193,951, forward strand.
GTGTAGATTCCACGTGCTGTCAGAATTCTTCAACACTTGGCTAAAGTTTGGAACACTATCTGTGTTGGCTACGTCCACGCATGATCGACATCCGGCCCTCTAGTGTGCAGGAACTGTCTCGAATATATTATATGCAGAATTTTACGTAACAATTAATCGTGCCTAAAATAGTAAATAAAAGAGTACTCTACCAAAATTGTCAAATATAATCGCAGGTCATGCGCAACAATTAGTGAATAACGAAAAATATGATCAGAAAAACATATTCTACATTTTCCCTCATGGGCGCTTCTGTGCATATTGTGTGGTCAGCTCAGTCAAACAAATATAAAACAATCAGTACAAATTCCCAAACAAAATATGGTGGCACAAATTACGTATGGCGCATGAGTATCTTCTACAGTTGAAAGTAAACTGATGTCCGGGCCAGTGAAAAATTTATTTGGGACGAAATCAGCCCAAAAGCACTTTTGGGATGCATGCACATTGAAAAATGTCTGTGTCGGTCAAAGCTGCTTCTACTGTTTTCTTGGCGTCGCCGCAGCCTGAAATGCGCAATGGTGACCAGCCATCAAAGCTCGTTAGACAATATTGACTGCTAGAAACCACGATATTGTGATGCCACCAAATCTGATTGGACAACATTGACCAATCTATGTCAAGATATAATCCATGTTCACAAGCCATCCATATTGGCAGAATATTATTGCCCAACCTATGTCATTAGGGTGCAATGCTGGCTAGCCATCACAGTCCATAGAACAAATTGAAGAATATAATGCAATATGTATACATTGTTGGCAATCCGCCATGACATGCGGGTCACTATTGACCAATATATGCCAAGATTTATTTATAGCTGACAAGATTTATTTATAGCTGACAATCATAATGGCCGGACAATATTAACCAATTTATGCCATTATATGTGCAATGCTGGCCAGCCATAAAGCTTATTAGACAATATTGACCACTATAAACCAAGATATATGCAATGTTTGTATGCCACCAAAACTAGTGGGGCAATATTGACCAATACATGCCATGATATATTCAATGTTAACAAGACAACCATAATGGCCGGGCAATATTAACCAACCTATGCCATGATATGTCCAATGCTGGTTAGCCATCACAGTTCATCAAAAAATATTGACCACTATAAGCTGATCTTTATACATTGTTGGCAGGCCACCACGACTGTCAGAACTATTTTTGACGAATGTATGCCAATATATATTCAATGTTGACAAGGCAGTGATATTGGCAGAACATTATTGCCCAACATATGCCATGTTATGTGCAATGCTGGCCAGCCATCAAGGCTCATTAGACAATATCGACCACCAGACACCAAGATATTACAATGTTAAGAAGCCACCAAAGTTGGTTGGACATTATTGACATCTGTATGCCTAGATATGTTCAATGTTGAGAAGCCGTTGTTATTGACCGGAGAAAACTTACCAGGTTATACCATGGTGCGGAAGATATTGGCAGACCGTTGTAGCTGGTTGGCCAATAATGACCAGGTTGTCTTCTTGTGTATACAATAATGGCAAGGGGTTCGATATGCATGGGCATTATTGACCGCTGTTATCCGGTTGAATGCCAATAACGGATATGGGTGAAGTTCACTGGGTCAATTATGGATATGTTATAGCATGACTGCGCACTATTGGTAGCTCTTTGGCACCATTGGGCCACTTGTGGGCCAGTAATCCCCAGTCAATCCCCAATATTGGGCCGATGGCTGGTGCTGGCTGGGATGGGTTATTGAGCGACGAATGCATTGTCGCCATTATTCCTTGTACAATAAAGGAGAAAACAAGATCCCTGGTGCTTCAGTACTTTCGTGGTGGGACTGCCTGGGATGATGCCTCCGGACAGCACGTGATATAAAGGCCAGGAAGATGGCGTGCGCCATAGTCGAACATATGCCGGTTACTTCGCCCCAGATAAAACCGCTGAAGCTACAGACAGATGTGACTAGCCAAGTGAAGCATTTATTGTGGAGCACTAACAGAAGGGAAAATGTTTGGGCGTGTTGGTTCATCGTCACCGCAGCGTAGCCCTCAAAATCACAAAGGACGAGGAGGGGACAGGACAATAGCGCACTTTCAACAAATGTTTATTGTGGTTGCAGAGCATATATATCTACACTTCAGAATCACAAAACAGGTTTGTGAGCAGCACTAACAGGTTTGTGAGCAACGAAAGAATTTTCTCCAATATCCCGTGTACACTAAATGCGAAAGCGAGATCCCTGGTGCTTCTGTAGTCATCTGGTGGTTAGATCGGTGAGGATGTCGCCGGCCTACGCGTGATATAAAGCTCATTGTCTAGGCCAGCAAGATGGCATGAGCCGTAGTCGTAGAAATTCAATTCTGGTTTCTGCGCCACCGATGAAACCACAGAGGCTTTAGACCGGAGACGTGTTACCAGCAAAGTGACGCACCGCATGTAGAACACAAACGCGTTTGAGAGCGACAAACGCATTGTCGCCGCAATTCCGTGTGCACTAAATGAGGAAACGAGATCCCTGGTGCTTCTGTAGTTTTCTGGTGGGACTGCCGGGGACGATGCACCCCACCTGCACGTGATAGATAGGCCATTGTTCAGATCTGGAAGATGTCATGTACCATATGGTTGAGTCTCAATGCCGGTTAAGGCGCCACTGATACAACCGCTGAACCTTTAGACAGGAACATGTGAGCAGGAACGTGATGCTCTCCATGTAGAACACAAACTGGTTTGTGAGCAAAGAACGCATTGTCGTCGCTATCCCATGTACCAAAATGCGCAGTCGAGATCGTTGGTCCTTTTGTAGTCTTCCGGTGGGATTGCCGGTCACGATGCCGCCGGCCTGCACGTGAGAAAAGGCCAGTATCCAGGTCAGGAGGATGGAATGCCTCATATTCTTTGTACATAAGTGCCGGTGACTGCGACACCAATAAAACCACTGAAGAATCAGACGGGAGAAATGTGGCCATCCAAGTGAGGCATTGTATAGAGAACGCGAACAAAATTACATTTAAAGAAAATAAACTGCAACATGTTTCAGAGCGACGAACGCATTGTCGCCAATATCCCGCGTACACTGCAGGCGGAAGACAGATCCTCGCTGCTCTTGTAGACGTCTGACGGGACTACCGGTGATGACGCCGCAGGCCAGCGTGTGATTGGTGGAAGGCCATCACCCATTTTAGAAATTGCCATGCGCCATTGTTGTCAAATACAATGCCTATTACTGCGCCAGCAATAAAACCGCTTAAGCATCGCACAGGAGTCAGGTGCCCAGCCAGGTGGCGCTTTGCATGCAGGACTAATGGGTTACTGAGTGACCAACGCATTGTCGCTAATATCCTGCGTACACTGAAGGTGAAACCAAGATCCTTGGTTCTTCAGTAGTCTTACTGCCTGTGATGATGCCGTCGGCCAGCAGGAGATAGAAAAGCCATTATCCAGGTCAGGAAGATGGCATGCGCCATAGTCGCTGAAAGTCAATGCTGGTTATTGCGCCACAGATGAAATCCCTGAACCTTCGGACATGCGAAATTTGCCCAGCAAAGTGGCGCACTGTGTGTAGAACAACAACGGGCTCGTGATCGACGAAAACATTTCGGCCCCTATTCTGTGTTCACTAAGCGGAAGCGAGATGCCTTTAGCTTTTACAGACTTCTTCAGGGAGTGCCGGTGACAATACCGCCGACCAGCACGTGATAGAAGGCCATTGTCCAGGCAAGGAAGTTGGCATATGCTCTAGACTTTAAAATTTAGCACTTGTTTCCACGACACCGATAAAACAGCTGAGGGATCTCACAAGAGACATGTGCCAAGCCAAGTAACACATTGTATGTAGAAAGCCAACACGTTTCTGTGTGGCGAACAAATTGTCTCCAATATCCCGTGCAGACTGAAGGCGGAAGATAGATCCTCGCTGTTTTTGTAGTCTTCTAGTGCGACTTCCGTTGACAATGCCGCCGGAAAGCACATGATCAGAGGAAGGCCATTATGCAGTTTAGGAAATACCATGCGCCATAGTCGTTGAAATTAAATGCCCGTTACTGTGTCAGCAATTATACTGCTTAACCATCAGACGGAAGTGATGTGCCCAGCCAAGTGGCGCATTGCATGTAGCAGGCTAATGGATTATACAGCGACGAACGCATTGCCGCCAACATCCCGTGTACAATAAAGGCGAAATCGAGATCCCTGGTGCTTCAATAGTATTCTGATGAGACTGCCTTTGACGATGCCGCCGGCCAACATGTGATTGGAGGAAGAACATTACCTGTTTGAGGAATATATCATGCGCCATAGTCGTTGAAGTTCGACGCTCGTTACTGCGCCGGCAATAAAACTACTGAAGCTTCAGAGAGGAGAAATGGGCAGCTCAAGTGGACCGGAATGGGAGAATTTAACTCCGGCGACCATTATGTGTTTTATTGTGGGCACGAATCGAAGAGAAGGAATGGGGTCGCTCTCATAGTAAACAGAAGAATGGGCAAAAGCAGTGCTAGGGTACAACCACAAAAACGACCGAATAATTTCACTTCGGATCCAAGGTAACCCTTTCAACATAACAGTTATCCAAGTCTATGCACCAACCACTACTGCTGAAGAAGCTGACGCTGAGAAATTTTATGCTGACCTGCAATGCCTTTAAACCGCACTCCATCATCAGACGTCCTTTTTCTCATAGGAGACTGGAATGATAAGGTCGGGAGTGAAGAAATATCCGGAATTATAGGCAAGTTCGGTCTTGGTGAGCCAAATGAAGCTGGGCCGAGGCTAGTAGAGTTTTGTCAAGAAAACAACCTGACCATTGCGAATACTCATTTTCAACAGCACAAGAGGCGCCTGTACACACGGACTTCACCGGACAGTCTGTACAGGAATCCGATCGATTATATTCTTTGCCTGCAGAGATGGAGAAGCGCTATACAAGCAGTAAAAACAAGGCCTTGGGCCGATTGTGGTACCGATCATCAGCTTCTTGTTGCGAAAATTAAGCTTCGATTGAGGAAAATGCAGAAAACTAGAAGGCCTTTCAGGTATGATCTGGATCAAATTTCATTAGAATATGCTGTGGAAGTGAGGAATCGATTTCAAGAATTAGATCTAGAAGACATACAGCCCGAAGAGATGTGGACTGATGTTCGCGATATAATACAAGTTGCTACTAAGGTAGTTTCAAAGCAAACGAAACTGGTTATCTGAAGAGGCTTTGCAAATAGCTGAGGAAAGGAGGATGGCAAAAGTTATGGGGGAAAGAGAAAGATACAAGGTTCTCAATGCGGATTTTCAGAAAATAGCAAGAAGAGATAAGAATGCCCTCCTGAACATACAGTGCCAAGCAGTTGAGGACAACAGCCAATTAAGGAAAACAAGAGCTCTGTATAACACAATCAAATATATCAAAGGAAGCTTATGTGCTAAGCTGGGCGTGATAAAGGACAAACGAGGCAAGGACCTCACTGAAGCCTCAGAGATAAAGAAGAGGTGGCAGAAATACACAGAAGAACTGTACAAGAAGGACCCGAATGTGCAAACCCAACATAAGACGGTTGTGATTACTGATCTTGAGCCGGGAATTCTGAAGAGTGAAGTTGAATGGGCCTTAGCCAGCCTTGCTAAGAACAAAGCTAGCGGAATATCATTCCAGCTGAGTTGCTTCAAAACCTCAGCCATGACGCTATTAACATTCTGCATACATTATGTCAGAAGATTTGGACAACCCTGCAGTGGCCACAGGATTGAAGGAAGTCAGTTTACATCCCCATTCTAAAGAAAGGCAGTGCCAAAGACTGTTCCAACTACCCCACGATCGCGCTTATTTCGCATGCTAGCAAGGTGATGTTGAAAATCCTCCAAAGTAGGCTGCAGCAGTATGTGGATCGGGAGCTTCCGGACGTGCAAGCTGGGTTTCGCAAGGGCAGAGGAACTAGAGACCAAATTGCCAACCTTCGCTGGATAATAGAAAAAGCAAGAGAGTTCCAGAAACCCATCTACTTCTGCTTTATTGATTATGCGAAAGCGTTTGACTGCGTAGATCACAGCAGAGTGTGGCAAGCTCTCCAAGAGATGGGAGTTCCAATTCACCTCATCGGTCTCCTCAGGAACCTGAAGGGCAAGAGGCCACAGTCAGAACTGGGCATGGTCTTACTGATTGGTTTCCGATTGAGAAAGGAGTGAGGCAAGGCTGCATACTGTCGCCCGGCCTATTTAACCAATATGCAGAGTGCATCATGAGGAAGGCCGGCCTGGACGAGTCTTCAGCTGGAGTGAAGATTGCTGGAATTGTATCAACAACCTTAGATACGCGGATGATACCACTTTAATGGCAGAAAGTGAAATTGAACTCAAGAGACTTCTGTTGCGCGTACAAGAAGATAGTGAGAAGTTTGGGCTTAAACTGAACATTAAAAAGACAAAGATCATGGCGTCTTGCCCTATCAAGTCCTGGAGCATCAATGGACAAGAAGTGGAAGCTGTGACAGATTTTCTCTTCTTGGGCTCCAAGATTACCTCGGAAGGAGACTGCAGCCTTGAAATTAGGAGACGCCTCCTTCTGGGAAAGAGAGCAATGGTTAGCCTTGACCGCCTAGTAAAGAGCAGAGACAGTCTGCCAACCAAGATCCGTATAACTCGTGCTATGGTCTTTCAACTTGTGATGTATGGATGCGAGAGTTGGACTGTGAAAAAGGCTGCCCGCCGAAGAATTCATGCGTTTGAATTGCGGTGCTGGCGAAGACTCTTGAGAGTTCCTTGGACTGCCAGAAGATCAAATCAGTCGATATTGTCGACCATAAACCCTGACTGCTCATTGGAGGGTCAAATTTTAAAGTTAAAGCTCAGCTACTTTGGTCATCTGATGAGAAGAGAGGAGTCGCTGGAGAAAGATTTATGTTGGCAAAGGTGGAGGGTCGCCGGAGAAGGGGTAGGCAGCAAACGCGATGGCATCCTCGAGGCACTGCAGATGAAGTTATGTGATGTTAGGAGTATAGTGAGAGACCGTAAAGCGTGGCGTGACATGGTCCAGAAGGTCACGAAGAGTCGGACACGACTGAACAACTGAGCTGAACTCAAGTGAGGCACAGCATGTAGAACACAAACGGGTTTGTGAGCGACGAACGCATTGTCGCCAGTATCCCGTGTACAGTAAAGGCGGAAGCGACATCCCTGGTGCTTCTGTAGTCGTCTGGTTGGAATGCCGGTGACGATGCCGCCGGCATACATGTGACTGAAAGGCCATTGTCCAGTACAGGAAGATGGCATGCACCATAGTCGTTGAATTTCAATTCCGGTTACGTAGCCACCGATAAAACCAGTGAAGCATCAAACAGGAAAATGGCTCCAGCCAAGTGACGCCTTGCATGTAGAACACTAACGAGGTTGCGTGCAACGAACATATTGTCGCCAATATGCCGTGTACACTAAAAGTGGAGCGAGATGTTGATGCTTCTGTAGTATTATGGTGGGGCTGCCGGTGACGACGCTGCCAGCTTGCATGTGGTAGAAAGGCCATTGTCCATCTCAGAAAGACTGCGTGCGCCATATTCGTGGTACTTCGATGCCGGTTTCTGCGCACCGATAAATCCGGTGAAGCTTCAGACAGGAAACATGTGCCCAGAAATGTGACGTATTGAGTGTAGACCTTAAACGTATTTGTGAATGACGAACGAATTGTCTCCGCTATCGCGTGTACCGGAGTCGGAAGCGAGATCCTTGTTGCTTTTGTAGTATTCTGGTGGGACGTCCGTTGACGATGCCGCCGGCCTGCACGTGATAGAAAGTCCATTGTCCACGTCAGGAAGATGGCATTCCCCACGCGTTGTGTGTGTGTATTTGTGCCTTTTTGTCCCGTTGCCTTCGCGCAGTTCTGTTTTGTTATAACCATGCCTAACAGTCGTTGACATTCAATGCCGGTTTCTGCTCCGGCGATAAATCCGCTAAAGCTTCAGAGAGGAGACATATGCCAAGCCATGTGACGCGTTGCACGTAGAAATCAAAAGTGTTTGTGAATGACGAAATCATTGTCGCCATTATTCCGTGTACCCTCACCAGAACGTCCAAAAACGGCAAGGTGCTTCGCTTCTCCATTTCTTGGGTGAACTGAATCTCCGGTTGTATGGAATTTAGATGAGAGAGAGAATTTTGGACTTCAGATTTTCTAATAATTGACAACAGTCTATTGAGATATCTCAGAAAAATTTTCCGCGGTGCGAGAAAAAAGTTCAGGGCTCTTTTTTTGATGTGCTGCATAGTTATATTCGCCGTAGAGAGAGATTGAGGCACCCATTTGTGTTCTCTTAACTTGTTTGTAGAGTTCTCCTCTGAATGAGAAGTATGTGTTTGATAAGCATAGTTCCAGAAGGCGGCATACCTCGTCTACACTGAGTGGGGTTCGTGCGCTGAGTCTATCGTCGCGTTGTAGGGTTTCTCGAGTGGCGGCCAATGCGAGATTTACAAGGACATTTGTAAAAAGGGACACCACGTCCAAGGAAACAAGGCAATCATCGGCCTCAAGGCTTACCTGGGATATGAGTTCGTTAAAATCCCCGGCGTGTCGGACGTGGGTTGCGGTTTTCTTCGTGATTGGTGATATGAGCTTGGGCGGGTATTCCGACAACGAATGGAGGGGGGAGAAACGAAAGTCGACAATCGGACGTAGAGGGGTCCCAGGTTTATGGATTTTTAGAAGACCGTTGAAGGCTGGGGCCGATCCGTTGGTGCATGATAACTGAGGTAGAGCTTTCGGTGGTTTGGGAGGATTTTTTAAAACCTTTTTCAATACTTTGTTAAACTTTGTCTTGGTACTTGTTGCAGCGTCCTTCTTCAATTTTTCGTATTCTTGACTGTTGAGTAGAGAAGAAATTTTCTCGTCATAGTCCTGTCTGTTCAGACCGACTGTTGTGTTGCCCTCGTCCGCTGGGAGGATTATGATAGTCGTGTCTCTCGGGAGGTCTTTGAGCGCCTGCTGTTCATCCCGTGGTAGATTTTCTTCTTTTCGGCTGACAGCAAAGTTTTCAGTACTCGGACTGTTTTGAGCCCGGCTTTTTCTCGAGCCCCTGTTTTCAGCTGTTGGAGGCCGTCTTCAAGAGCAGATACAACTTTCAGGAAAGGAGGTCCGTAAGCCTGAATATTGACTTTGTGTCCCTTGGCCAGAATTGAAGTTTCGGCGGGTGTTAGATTTCTGCAAGACAGGTTCGTGACCACGTTTGAATGGTCAGTAGGAGGGTTGTCAGGTCAAGGTTGTAATTCTGCCAGCTTCTTCATTTGCTTGGTGGGGTTTGTGTTGACTTCTGAAGCTGCTGTCTCCTGGGCGAAGGCTTCAATGGGTGTTAGAAGCTTGGGCGTCTTGTGCTCGAGCTGTCGACGAGCAAAAACGGCGTCGGATTCTTTTTTCTTGATCATCGTGCGGCACTCCCGTATCCGACCAATTACTAGGGGCTGTTCTGCCTTGTCGATGATGTTTCGTCCTTTCTTTGTGAGGACCGGGCTTCGGAGTCGTACTCAGTGGTGTATGACTTTGGTATCCTTGTACTTCTGGTTGAACTCCAGGTGTTTCCGGTACACCGAGCTACTCTTCATAGTCTTGACGTACTTCTTTGCAAGCTGCATAGCTTCTAGCCCAAAGTCTGCTCGGAGAGATTGAAAGCTAAACATTTCGACATATTTGCCTGTCTGGTTGGGTTGATAGCTAAGTGAAACTAGAAATTTCTCCAACCCAACACTTTTTATTTTACAAAACCCGACATTTCGGTTTTCGACACTCGCTACACGAACCCCACTTAGTGTAGACGAGGTATGCCGCCTTCTGGAACTATGCTTATCAAACACATACTTCTCATCAGGGGGAGAATTCTACAAACACGTTAAGGGACCATCAATGGGTGCCTCCATTTCAGTCGGTATGGCGGATATAACTATGCAGCGCATCAAAGAACGAGCTCTCTACTCCTTCCGCCCGCCGCCGAAAATGTTTCTGATATACGTCGATGACTGTTTCTCAATCATTAAGAAATCTGAAGTCGAAAATTTTCTCTCATTTCAATTTTCTCTCATAAAACAAGAGATTCAGTTCATCCTAGAAATGGAGAAGCGAGGCACCCTGCCGTTTTTGGACGTTTTTGGAAGGGTACACGGGATAGTGGTGACAATGCGTTCGTCATTCACAAACACTTTTGAGTTCAGGCCAGAAAGTTGGCATGTGCCCTAGGCGTTAAAATTCAATACCAGTTTCTGCGACACCAATAAAATTGCTCAAGCTTCAGACAAGAGACATCTGCCCAGCCAAGTGACGCGTTGCATGTAGAAAACAAACAGATTTGTGAGCGACGAACGCATTTTCGCCGTTATACCATGTACCCAAGGAGCGGAATCAATATTGCTGGTGCTTTTTGAGTCTTGTGGTAGGACTGCCGGTGACGATGCCGCCGGCCTGCACGCGATGGAAAGGACATTGTCCAGGACGGGAAGATGGCATGCACCATACTCGTTGAACGTCAATTCCGGTTACGTCGCCACCGATAAAACCAATGAAGCATCAAACAAGAAAATGACCCCAGCCAAGTGACACATTGCACGTAGAACATTAATGGGTTTGTGAGCAACGAACATACTGTCGCCAATATGCCATGTACACTAAAAGCGGAGCGAGATGTTGGTGCTTCTGTTTCTCGAGTGGCTTCCGATGAGACTGCCGGTGACGATGCCCCCGGCTTGCAAGTGATAGAAAGGCCATTGTCAAGGTAAAGAAGATGCCGGGCGTCATAGTCTGAACTTCAACGCCGAATACTGCGCCACCGATAAAATCGCCAAAGCTTCGGAAAGGATATTTGTGTCCAGCCAAGTGACGCATTATATATAGAATTTCAACACGTTTCTGGGCGACGAACACATTGTTGCCAGTGCACTGAAGGCGGAAGATAGTTCCTCGCTGCTCTTGTATTCTTCTGGTGGGACTGCCGGTGATGATGCCGCCGACCAGCACGTGACAGCAGGAAGCCCATTACATAGTTTAGGAAATACAATGCGCCATGGTCATTGAAATGCAATGCCCGCTACTGCGCTAGCATTGAAACCACTATAGCATCGGTCAAGATTCATGTGCCCAGCCAAGTGAGCCTTGCCGAGCCCTCCCACGTGGGCAGAGAAATCGTCCACATGGGCGCTAATTCAGCCCCATTTGGGTGCCAGTTGTGGGCGATTCCTCTGCCCCAGGAATACGCAAGACAAACACACAGCAAGCCGTGTAAGAAATATTTTCATGGCGGGGCGGGAGATCAGCGGGGTCGTCGTCTGGGAGGGCAGGAAGCGAGCAGCCAGCGGCTCGACCAGCAGCGAAGAGAGCGAGGCGACGGCGTGCTCCTCTCTTTATAGCCCGCGCGCGGGACCGGTTTTTCCGGAGTGAGCGGGGAGAGGGATTGGGTACAGCACCGGCAATCGGTAGCCGCGGGAGAAGGGCTCCCTTAAAGGTTTACTGGCGCGGTCCCTACAAAGTAGGCTGTAGGATAGTTAGAGAGAATACCGGTAAGCTGTCTAAGGAGACGAAAGATTTGATTAAGAAACGCCAGAGTATGAAAGCTTCCAATCCAACAGACCAGATAGAATTGGCTGAGATATCAAAGCTAATCAATAAGCGCAAAGTGGCCGATATAAGGAAATATAACACGGAGGAAATTGAGCATGCTGTAAAGGACTGAGGAAGCCTTAAAGCAGTGAACAACAAATTAGGAATAGGCAAAAATCAGATGAATGCGCTAAGGGACAAGGCGAGCAACTTCATCGCGAATATGGACAAGATAGTCAAAGTAGCCGAGGAGCTCTATACTGATCTCTAATGTCGTGAGCTGCCTAAGTAGTCAGGACCGTAATGAGATTCGCGGTAGGAAAAATATTCAGACGTTCCACCAGTGACGAAGGACGAAGTCAAGAAAGCATGAGAAACTATGAAAAGGTGGAAATCAGCTGGAGAGGATCAGATAACTACAGATTTGTTAAAGGACATGGAGATATCATGCTGGAAAAACTGGCCACCCTGTATATGCAGTGCCTGGTGTCATCGACGGTACAGGAACCATGGAAGAACGAAGACATTATCTTCATTCGTAAGAAAGGGGACGCTAATGACCTTAAATATTACTGATCGATCACCTAATGTCTGTTACGTATAAAGTACTTACTAAAGTAATCGCTAATAGAATAAGGACAACCTTAGAATGCAATCAAGCAAAGGATCAAGCAGAGTTTCAGAAACGGTACTCTACTCTCGACCATATTGCCGCGAAACCTTCAAAACCGTATTTTTTGTTTTTTTATCAGCCGCCGGCATACGGCTTTATCACTCTGATTCTGAATCGCGTATCAGTTCTGTATTCTTTGTTTGTTAATGCTCGATGTCGCGAGCCGCCCTTTATCAGTTCTGTTGAAGCGCAAGACGCACCGAGATCTGTCTCGAAGATTCCGGACACTCATGTGTCTTTCTACTGTGTTCCAGTTTATGCCGGGAGCAGTTTGTGACGTTATTTAGATTGTTCTGGGCAGCCTTTAAATCGAGCGTTGACGAGTGTGACGAGCATTCTTTGTTCGACGATCGACGAGCACGTTTATTGCTATCGCCGCCGCCGAGATTCTTAGTTCTTTTGCGGGCGCAAGTCAGCCCAATAAACAGTTTCTTCAGAGCAATCATCTCTTCGTTTGTGTCATCGACCTTGTCACCACCACGTGAGATCTGGTGGAGGTGCTGGGTATCGATCCCAGTACCATCATACCATCAAACAGGTGACAGAAAAATGTTCGGAATATAACCAGCCCTTATACATAGCATTCATTGATTACGAGACAGCATTTGACTCAGTAAAAACCTCGGCAGTGATGTAGGCATTGCGGTAGACGAGCCATACATGAAAGTTTTAGAAGGTATATATAGCGGCTGCACAGCAACCATAGTTCCGCATAAAGAAAGTAACAAAATTCACATAAAGAAAGGTGTTAGGCAAGGAGACACGATCTCCCAGTGCTATTCGCAGCCTGCTTAGAGGAAGTACTCAGAGACTTGGAATTTGAGCAGTTAGGGATACGAGTAGAGGAGAATATCTCAGTAATCTGCTATTTGCTGATGGCATTGCCTCGCTAGTAACTCAGGGGATGAATTAGAAGGATGATGTATGACCTAGACAGGAAAAGTAGAAATGTAGGCATGAAAATCAGTATGTAGAATACTAAGGTAGTGTTCAACAGCCTCGAAAAAGACCAGCAGTTCACGTCAGGTAGCGAAGCACTGGAAGTAGTAGGCGAGTATGTCTACTTAGGACAAGTAGTTACAGCAGAACCGGATCATGAAAAGGAAATAAGAAGAATAAGATTGGGATGGAGCGCATTTGGCACGCACTCGCAGATAATGACTAGCAGCTTACCGGTATCGATCAAGAGGAAAGTATACAGCAGTTGCATCCCCTGTACTCACCTATGGGAGTAAAACGCGGAGGCTAACCGAGAGGGTTCTACTTAAGTTGAGGACAACGCAGAGGGCCGTGGAAAGGAAAATGACAGGGGTAACATTAAGAGATAGGAAGCGTGCAGAGTGAGTCAGACAAATAACTCAAATTACTGACATTCTAGTGGAAATCAAGAAGAAGAAATAGGCATGGGCAGGGCATGTAGTGCGAAAAACGATAACAAATGGTCGCTTAGGGTAACAAACTGGATTCTAAAGGGAGGAAAGCGAAGCAGGGGGCGGCTTAAAGTTAGATGGGCGGATGAGGTAAAGAAGTTCGCAGGGGTCAAGTGGATACAGCTAGCACAGAATCGGGTTAATTGGAGAAATATGGGAGAGGCCTTCGCCCAGCAGAGGGTATAGTCAGGCTGATGATGATGATGATGATGATGTCTCCTTTCTGAAGCCACAGCGAGTTTATGGGTGGCGCAGTAACCGGCATTGAAGCTCAACGACTATGGCGCATGCGATCTTCCTGACCTGGACAATGGCCTTTCCATCATGTGTAGGCCGGCGGCATCGTCACCGGCAGTCCAGCCTCAAGCCTCAAAAAGCATCAGAAATATCGTTTCCGCCTCTTGAGTACATGGTATAACGGCGAAAATGTGTTCGTCGCCCAAGAATTCGTTTGTGTTCGACATGCAATGCGTCACTTGGGTAGGCACGTGTATCTTGTCTGAGGTTTTAGCAGTTTTATTGGTGTCGCAGGAACCGGTATTGAATTTTAACGCCTAGGGCACATGCCAACTTCCTTGCCTGCATAATGGCCTTTCTATCACGTGCTGGCCGGCGGCATTGTCACCGGCAGTCCGTCCGGAAGTCCGTAAAAGCTAAAGGGATCTCACTTCCGGCTTTAGTGAACAGCGAATAGCGGCGGAAATGTTTTTGTCGATCGTGAACCAGTTTTTGTTCTATAGGCAGTGCGCCACTTCGCTGAGCAAATTTCTCGTTTCCTCATGTCCATCGGTGGCGGAACAACCGGCATTGAATTTCAGCGACTATGGCGCATGCCATCTTCCTGCTGGCCGGCGGCATCGTCACAGACAGTTAGACGACTAAAGCACCAGGGATTTCGGTTTCGCCTGTAGTGTACGGGGATATTAGCGACAGTGCGTTCGTCGCTCAATAACACAGTCTCCTGCATGCAAAGCGCCATCTTGCTGGGCACCTGACACCTGTGCGATGCTTAAGCGGTTTCATTGCAGGCGCAGTAACAGCCATTGTATTTGAGCACCTATGGCGCATGGTATTTTCTGAACTGGGTAATGGCCTACCTCCAATCACACGCTGGCCTGCGGCATCATCACCGGCGGTCCCGTCAGAAGTCTACAATGCAAACGAGGATCTATCTTCCGCCTGCAGTGTAGACGGGATATTGGCGATAATGCGTTCATCGCTCTGAAACGTGTTGGCGTTCTTTCTTTTATTGTAATGTAAATTTCTTGGCGTTCCAGGCCTCATTTGGCTGGCCACATTTCTCCCGTCTGATTCTTCAGTGGTTTTATTGGTGTCGCAGTAACCGGCACTGAAGTTCAAAAAAAATGACGCATGCCATCCTCCTGACCTGGATACTGGTCTTCTCTCACGTGCAGACCGGCGGCATCGTCACCGGCAATCCCACCAGAAGGCTACAAAAGCACCAACGATCTCGTCTGCACTTTGTGGTACATGGGCTAGCGACGACAATGCGTTCGTTGCTCACAAACCAGTCTGTGTTCTACGTGCAGTGCGTCACGCTCCAGGTCACATGTTCCTTTCTGAAGGTTCAGCGCTTGTATCAGTGGCGCCTTAACCGGCATTGAAGTTCAACCAGTATTGTACATGACATCTTCCAGATCTGAACAATGGCTTGTCTATCACGTGCAGGTGGGGTACATCGTCACCGGCAGTCCTACCAGAAAACTACAGAAGCACCAGGGATATCGTTTCCTCATTTTGTGCACACGGAATAGCGGCGACAATGCGTTTGCCGCTCACAAACGCGTTTGTGTTCTACATAAATAATAAAGTTAAATTGGTTCACAGGAAGGGAAAGGCGCTGTAACTGTCACACTCGCTCTGTAGACACCCGAACCGCGCCGTAAGGAAAGGGAGGGAGGTGGGAATGAAAGTGGAAAGAGAGAAAGAGGAGCCGTAGTGGAAGGCTATGGAGTAATTTCGACCGCCTGGGGATCTTTAACGTGCGCTGACATCGCACAGCACACGGACGCCACTTCGTTTCGCCTCCATGAAAACGCAGCCGCCGCGGTCGGGTTCGAACCCGGGTACTCCGGCACAGTAGTCGGGCGTCTTACCACTGCACCACCCCGGCGGGGCGTGTTCTACATGTAGTGCGTCACATGTCTCCGGTCTGAATCCTCAGTGGTTTCATCGGTGGCGCAGAAACTGGAATTGAATTTCGACGACTACGGCTCATGCCATCTACCTGGCCTAGACAATGACCTTTGTATCACGCGCAGGTCGACGACATCCTCACCGGCATAACCACCAGAAGACTACAGAAGCACCAGGAATCTCGATTTCGCTTTTAGTGTACACGGGATATATGAGAAAAAGCTTTCGTTGCTCACAAACCTGTTAGTGTTCCTCATTAAATGCGTCACTTGGCTAGTCACATCTGTCTGTAGCTTCAGCGGGTTTACCGGTGGCGAAGTAAACGGCATAAGTTCGACTGTGGCGCACGCCATCTTCCTGGCCTTCTACCACTTGCTGTCCGGAGGGATCATCCCAGGCGCCCCACAAGAAAACTACTGAAGCACCAGGGATCTCGTTTTCTCCTTTAGTGTACACGGCATAATGGCGACAATGCATTCGTCGCTGAATAAGCCATTAGTCTGCTACATGCAATGCGTCACTTGGCTGGGCACATGACTACTGTCCGATGCTAAATTGGTTTCGATGCTAGCGCAGTAACGTGCATTGAATTTCAACAAATATGGCGCATGGAATTTCCTAAACTGGGTTAGGGCCTCTCTCCAAGCACGTGCTGGCCGGCAGCATCATCACCGGCAGTCCCACCAGAAGAATACAAGAGCAGCGAGGAACTATCTTCCGCCTTAAGTGTACACGGGGTATTGGCGACACAGCGTTTGTCACTCACAAACCCGTTAGTGTTCTACATGCAGTCCCCCACTTTTCTGGTCACACGTTTCCTGTCCGAAGTTTCAGCGATTTTATCGGTGGCGCAGTCACCGGCATTGAATTTCAACGAATATGATCCATGACATCTTCCCCATCTGAGCAATGGCCTATCTTTCACGTGCAGGCCGGCTGCATCGTCGCCGGCAGTCCCACCAAACGACTATAGAACACCAGGGATCTCGTTTGCGCCTTTAGTGTACAATGGTTTTCGGCGACAATGCGTTCGTCACTCACAAACCCGTTTGTGTTCTACATGCAGTGCGTTACTTTCCTGGTCACATGTCTCCTGTCTGAAGTTTCAGTGGTTTTATCGGAGGCGAAGAACTGGCATTCAGTTTCATCGACTATGGCGCAAGCCATCTTCCTGACCCGGACAATGGCATTTCTATCAAGTGGAGGAAGGTGGCATCGTCACTGGCAGTCCCGCCAGGAGACTACAAAAGCACCAGAGTGCTCGCTTCTGCCTTTAGTATACACGGGCTATTGACGTCAACGCGTTCGTCCCTCGCAAACCCGTTAATGCTCTGTTGGTCATGCAATGCGTCACATCGCTGGGCAGATGTCTTCTTTCTGAAGCTCAACGGGTTTATCGATGGAGCAAAAATCTGCATTGAATTTCAACGAGTATGGCGCATGCTATTTTCCTGACGTGGCCTTTCTATCACGCGCAGGGCGGCGGCATCGTCACCGGCAGTCCCATCAAGACTACAAAAGCACCAGGGATCTTGCTTCCCGCTTTTGGGTACGCAGGGTAGCGGTGACAATGCGTTTGTCGTTCACATAGACGTCTGAGTTTTAAATCCATTGCGTCACATGGCTGGGCACGTGTCTGCTGTCTTAAGCTTTAGCGGATTTATTGGCGGCACACAAACCGGCATTGATTTTCAACGAATATGGTGCATGCCATCTCCCTGACGTGGGCGATGGCCTTTCTCTCATGTGCTGACAGGCTGCATCGTCACCGGCAGTCATAACAGAAGACTACGAAATCACTAATGATCTCCCTTCCGACTTTTGCGCCGCTACTTCTAACATTGGCCGATACTGGGAAACAAACCCTGGAGCGTTGCTAATCGCCATTAGGGTACACGGGTTAGGGGTGACAATGCATTCGTCATTCAAAAACACGTTTGAGTTCTACATCCAATGCGTCACATGGCTGCACACATATCTACAGTCTGAAGCTTTAGCGGATTTATTGGTGGTGCAGAAACCGCCATTGAATTTCATCGAATATGGCGCCTTATGAATTGTTATGAATACAGAGACATGGAATGGGAGCAGTTAGGGATAAGAGTAGTTGGTGTATATCTTCGTAATCTGTGAGGAATATAGCATCGGCCACCATCGCTGAATATCAATGCCGGTTTCTGCGCCACCAAATAAACCGCTGAAGGTTCGGACAGGAGACATGGCTGAGAAAAATGACGCGCTGCATGTGGATTAAAAACGGGTCTGTGAGCAATGAACACATTGTAGCTGAGCTAGTCGGTGGTGGTTCAAGCATTATGGTGTCGCAGCGCTGAAAGACAAGGGCAAAAAGTCGAGGGGCACACACAACTACGGAGATTCAGTGCAGTTGTGCGTGTCCCGCGTCCTTTTGTCCTTGTATGCCAGCGCTGCGACCTCATAATGTTTGAGAACGCATTGCCGCCGCTATCAAGTGTACAAAATTGGCGGACGCGAGATTCCTGGTGCATTTGTAGTCTTGTGGTGGCAGTGCCAGTGACTGTGCCACCGGCCAGCTTATCCTCGATTGGAGGCCACTATCCATGAGAGGGATATAGCATGCATCAGCGTCGTTGAAATTGAATGCCAGTTTTGGCGCCACCGATATATCCGCTGAAGCTTCACACAGGAGACAAGTGCGCAGCCTTTTGACGCTTTGGTTGTAGAACTCAAACGTGTTTGTGAACGACAAACGCTCTGTGACCTGCTATCCCGTGCACCCAAAAGGCGGAAGAGAGATCCCTGGTGCTTCTGTAGTCTTCTGGTGGGACTGTTTGTGACGATGCCTAGCCTGCACCTGATAGAGAGGCCATTCTTCAGGTCAGGAAGATTGCCGGCGGCATATTCATCATCATCCTCATCCTGACTATATACATTGCACGGCGCAGGCCTCTCCTATATTCTCCCAAATAACCCGGTCCTGTGCGAGCTGCATCCACTCGACACCTGCGAACCTCTTAACGTCATCAGCCCACCTAATTTTCTGCCTTCCCTGTTACGCTTTTCTTCCCTTGGAATCCAGTTTGTTGCGCTAATTGGCCATCGGGTATAGTTTCATCGCGCTACATGTCCTACACATGCCAATTCCTTGTTTTTGATTTCCATTATAATGTCAATGACTTGAGTTTTTCTCTGACCCACTCTGCACGTTTCCTATCTCTTAACGGTATTCCCACCATTTTCCTTTCCATAACTCTCTGCGTTGTGCTCAAATTAAGTAGAACCCTCTTTGTTAGGTTCTACGTTTCAGCCCCATATGTATATACCGGTAAGATGCAACAGTTGTATACTTTCCTCTTGAGTGATACCGCTAAGCTGCTATTCATAATCTGGGAGGGCTTGCGAAATGCGCTCTATCCCAGTCTTATTCTCCTTGTTATTTCCCTTCATGGTCCGGATCTGCGGTTAATACCTGTCCTAAACAGATATATTCGCCGACTACTTCCAGTTCTTCGCTACCTAAAGTAAACTGCTGTTCTTTCCCTAGGCTATTCAACATTAACTTAATCTTCTGAAAATTAATTTTCAAGTCTACCTTTTTCTTTTCCTGTCTAGGTCATCAATCATTCTTTGCAATTCATCCCCTGAGTTACTTAGAACGGCAATGTCATAAGCAAATCACAGATTACGACGATATTCACCAACTACTCTTATCCCTAACTGCTCCCATTCCATGTCTCTGTATTCATAACAATTAATAAGGCGGCATATTCGATGAAATTCAATGCCGGTTTCTGCACCACCGATAAATCCGCTAAAGCTTCAGACTGGAGATATGTGTGCAGCCATGTGACGCATTGGATGTAGAACTCAAACGTGTTTTTGAATGACGAATGCATTGTCACCCCTAACCCGTGTACCCTAATGGCGATTAGCAACGCTCCAGGGTTTGTTTCCCTGTTTCGGCCAATGTTAGAAGTAGCGGCGCAAAAGTCGGAAGGGAGATCATTAGTGATTTTGTAGTCTTCTGTTGGGACTGCCGGTGACGATGCCGCCTGTCAGCACATGAGAGAAAGGCCATTGCCCACGTCAGGAAGATGGCATACACCATATTCGTTGAAAATCAAGGCCGGTTTGTGTGCCGCCAATAAATCCGCTAAAGCTTAAGACAGCAGACACGTGCCCAGCCATGCGACGCAATGGATTTAAAACTCAGACGTCTATGTGAACGACAAACGCATTGTCACCGCTACCCTGCGTACCCAAAAGGGGGAAGCAAGATCCCTGGTGCTTTTGTAGTCTTGATGGGACTGCCGGTGACGATGCCGCCGCCCTGCGCGTGATAGAAAGGCCACGTCAGGAAGATAGCATGCGCCATACTCGTTGAAGTTCAATGCAGATTTTTGCTCCATCGGTAAACCCGCTGAGCTTCAGAAAGAAGACATCTGCCCAGCGATGTGACGCATTGCATGATGAATAGAACATTAACGGGTTTGTGAGGGACGAACGCGTTGACGTCAATAGCACGTGTATACTAAATGCAGAAGCGAGCACTCTGGTGCTTTTGTAGTCTCCTGGCGGGACTGCCAGTGATGATGCCACCTTCCTCCACTTGATAGAAATGCCATTGTCCGGGTCAGAAAGATGGCTTGCGCCATAGTCGATGAAACTGAATGCCGGTTCTTCGCTTCCGATAAAACCACTGAAACTTCAGATAGGAAAGTAACGCACTGCATGTAGAACACAAACGGGTTTGTGAGTGACGAACGCATTGTCGCCGAAAACCATTGTACACTAAAGGCGCAAACGAGATCCCTGGTGTTCTGTAGTCGTTTGGTGGGATTGCCGGTGACGATGCAGCCGGCCTGCACGTGAAAGATAGGCCATTGTTCAGATGGGCAAGATGTCATGGATCATATTCGTTGAAATTCAATGCCGGTAGCTGCGCCACCGATAAAATCGCTGAAACAACGGACAGGAGATGTGTGACCAGAAAAATGGGTGACTGCATGTAGAACACTAACGGGTTTGTGAGTGACAAACGCTGTGTCGCCAATACCCCGTGTACACTTAAGGCGGAAGATAGTTCCTCGCTGCTCTTGTATTCTTCTGGTGGGACTGCCGGTGATGATGCCGCCGGCCAGCACGTGCTTGGAGAAAGGCCATCACCCAGTTTAGGAAGCTCCATGCGCCATATTTGTTGAAATTCAATGCACGTTACTGCGCTAGCATCGAAACCAATTCAGCATCGGACAGTAGTCATGTGCCCAGCCAAGTGACGCATTGCATGTAGCAGACTAATGGGTTATTCGCGACGAATGCATTGTCGCCATTATCCCGTGTACACTAAAGGAGAAAACGAGATCCCTGGTGCTTCAGTAGTTTTCTAGTGCGACGCCTGGGATGATGCCTCTGGACAGCACGTAGTAGAAAGGCCAGGAAGATGGCGTGCGCCACAGTCCAACTTATGCCGTTTACTTCGCCACCGGTAAACCCGCTGAAGCTGCAGACAGATGTGACCAGCCAAGTAACGCATTTAATGAGGAACACTAACAGGTTTGTGAGCAACGAAAGCTTTTTCTCCAATATCCCGTGTACACTAAAAGCGAAATCGAGATTCCTGGTGCATCTGTAGTCTTGTGGTGGTTATGCCGGTGAGGATGTCGCCGGCCTTCGCGTGATACAAAGGTCATTGTCTAGGCCAGGCAGATGGCATGAGCCGTAGTCGTCGAAATTCAATTCCAGTTTCTGCGCCACCGATTAAACCACTGAGGCTTCAGACCGGAGACATGTTACCACCAAAGTGACGCACTGCATGTAGAACACGCCCCGCCGGGGTGGTGCAGTGGTAAGACGCCCGACTACTGTGCCGGAGTACCCGGGTTCGAACCCGACCGCGGCGGCTGCGTTTCGATGGAGGCGGAACGAATTGGCATCCGTGTGCTGTGCGATGTCAGCGCACGTTAAAGATCCCCAGGCGGTCGGAATTACTCCGTAGCCCTCCACTACGGCTCCTCCTTCTCTCTTTCCACTTTCATTCCCACCTCCCTCCCTACCCTTACGGCGCAGTTCGGGTGTCCACAGAGCAAGTGTGACAGTTACAGCGCCTTTCCCTTCCTGTGAACCAATTTAACTTTATTATTTATGTAGAACACAAACGCGTTTGTGAGCGGCAAACGCATTGTCGCCGCTATTCCGTGTGCACAAAATGAGGAAACGATATTCCTGGTGCTTCTGTAGTTTTCTGGTAGGACTGCCGGTGACGATGTACCCCACCTGCACGTGATAGATAAGCCATTGTTCAGATCTGGAAGAGGTCATGTAACATACTGGTTGAACCTCAATGCCGATTACGGCGCCACTGATACAAGCGCTGAACCTTCAGAAAGGAACATGTGACCAGGAACGTGACGCACTGCACGTAGAACACGAACTGGTTTGTGAGCAACGAACGCATTGTCGTCGCTAGCCCATGTACCACAAAGTGCAGACGAGATCGTTGGCGCATTTGTAGTCTTCTGGTGGGATTGCCGGTGACGATGCCGCCAGTCTGCACGTGAGAGAAGACCAGTATCCAGGTCAGGAGGATGGAATGCGTCATATTTTTTGAACTTCAGTGCCGGTTACTGCGACACCAATAAAACCACTGAAGAATCAGACGGGAGAAATGTGGCCAGCCAAATGAGGCATTGTATATGGAACGCCAATAAATTTACATTACAATAAAGGAAAGAACGCCAACACGTTTCAGAGCGATGAACGCATTATCGCCAATATCCCGTGTACACTGCAGGCGGAAGATAGATCCTCGTTTGCCTTGCAGACTTCTGACGGGACTGCCGGTGATGATGCCGCAGGCCAGCGTTTGATTGGAGGTAGGCCATTACCCAGTTCATAAAATACCATGCGCCATAGGTGCTCAAATACAATGCCTGTTACTGCGCCAGCAATGGAACCGCTTAAGCATCGCACAGGTGTCAGGTGCCCAGCAAGAGGGCGCTTTGCATGCAGGAGACTGTGTTATTGAGCGACGAACGCACTGTCGCTAATATCCCCGTACACTACCGGCGAAACCGAGATCCCTGGTGCTTCAGTCGTCTTACTGTCTGTGACGATGCCGCCGGCCAGCAGGAAGATGGCATGCGCCATAGTCGCTGAAATTCAATGCCGGTTGTTCCGCCACCGATGGACATGAGGAAACGAGAAATTTGCTCAGCGAAGTGGCGCACTGCCTATAGAACAAAAACTGGTTCACGATCGACAAAAACATTTCCGCCGCTATTCGCTGTTCACTAAAGCCGGAAGTGAGATCCCTTTAGCTTTTACAGACTTCCGGACGGACTGCCGGTGACAATGCCGCCGGCCAGCACGTGATAGAAAGGCCATTATGCAGGCAAGGAAGTTGGCATGTGCCCTAGGCGTTAAAATTCAATACCGGTTCCTGCGACACCAATAAAACTGCTAAAACCTCAGACAAGATACACGTGCCTAGCCAAGTGACGCATTGCATGTAGAACACAAACGAATTCTTAGGCGACGAACGCATTTTCGCCGTTATACCATGTACCCAAGAAGCGGAAACGATATTGCTGATGCTTTTTGAGGCCTGTGGCTGGACTGCCGGTGACGATGCCGCCGGCCTGCACGTGATGGAAAGCCCATTGTCCAGGTCAGGAAGGTGGCATGCGTCATAGTCGCTGAGCTTCAATGCCGGTTACTGCGCCACCGATTAAACCGCTGAGGCTTCGGACAGAAGACATGTGACCAGCAAAGTGACGCACTGCATGTAGAACACAAATGCGTTTGTGAGCGACAAACGCACTGTCATCGCTTTCCGAAGTGCACTAAATGGGGAAAGGAGATCCCTGGTGATTCTGTAGTCTTCTGGAGGGACTGTCGGGGGCGACGCAGCCGTCCTCCACGTGATAGATAGGCCATTGTTCAGGTCAAGATGTCATGTACCATAGTCTTTGAATTTCAATGCCGGTTACTGCACCACCGATAAAACCGCTCAATCGTCAGACAGGAGGCATGTGCCCAGTCATGTGACGCATTGCATGTAGAACACTAATGGGTTTGCGAGCGACGATTGCATTCTCGCCAATATCCCGCGTCCACTAAAGGCGGAAGCGTGATACCAGATGTATTTGTAGTCTTCTGAAGGGACTACCGGTGACGATGCCCCCGGCCTGCACGTGATAGAAAGGCCATTGTCCAGGTAAGGATGATGGCGGGCGCCATAGTCGGAACATCAACGCCCATTACTGCGCCATCGATAAAACCGCCAAAACTTCATAAAGGATATTTGTGTCCAGCCAAGTGACGCATTATATGTCGAATGCCAACACGTTTCTGAGCGACGAACCTATTTTTGCCAATACCCCGTGTGCACTGAAGACGGAAGATAGTTCCTCACAGCGCTTGTAGTTCATATTCAGATATGTGGCGCAAAAAACGCAAACACATATCTGAATATGATCCAGCACCAACTAGCCCCTCAAGCCGTTATTTTTCTCTTGTAGTCTACTGGTGGGACTGCCGGTGATGATGGCGCCGGCCAGTACGTTACAGCAGGAAGGCCATTACCCAGTTTAGGAAATACAATGCGCCATAGTCATTGACATTCAATGCCCGTTACTGCGCTAGCATTGAAACTACGTTAGCATTGGTCAAGATTCATGTGCCAACCAATTGACGCATTGCAATTAGCGTACTAATGGGTTATTGCGCGACGAACGCATTGTCGCAAATATCCCGTGTACACTTAAGTAGAAAACAAAATCCATGGTGCCACAGCAGTCTTCTGGTGGGACTGCCTCCGACGATGCCTCTGAACAGCACGTGATAGGAAGGCCAGGAAGATGGCATGCGCCATAGTCGAACTTATGCCGGTTACTTCGCGACTAATAAAACCTCTGAAGCTTCAGATAGATGCGACCAGTCAATAGACGCGTTGAATGTAGAACACTAGCGGGTTTGTGAGCGACGAACGCATTTTCTCCAATAACCCGTCCACACTAAAGGCGGAAACAAGATCCCTGGTGCTTCTGAGGTGCTCAGATAGGACTACTGGTGACGATACAGTCGGCCTGGAAATCATAGAAAGGCCATTGTTTAAAACTTCAATGCCGGTTATTGCACCACCGATACAGGAAAGGGACGCACTGCATGTAGAACACAAGCGGGTTTCTAATTGAAGAACGCATTTTCGCCGCTATCCCATGTACCAAAATTCGAAAGCGAGATCGCTCGTGCTGTTGTCTTCTGGTGGGATCGCCGGTAGCAATGCCGCCGGCCTGCACGTAGTAGAAGGCGATTATCCAGGTCAGGAGGATGGCATAACTTCAGTGCCGAACTGCGACACCGATAAAACCACTGAAGTAGCAGACAGGAGAAATGTGGCAAGCCAAGCGACCCAATTTATACAGAACGCCAAAACAATTACGATGAAACGTAATAGGGAACGCCAACATGTTTCTGAGCGACGAACGCATTGCCGCCAATATCCCGTGCAAACTACAGGGGAAGATAAGATCCTCGCTGCTCTTGAAGACTTCTGGTGGGACTGCCGGTGATGATGCTGCAGGCCAGCACGTGACTGGAGGAAGGCCATTACACAGTTTAGAAAATACCAGGCGCCATAGGTGCCCAGATACAATGCATGTTACTGCGCCAGAAATGAAACCGCTTAAGCATCGCACAGGAGTCAGGTGCCCAGCCAGATGGCGCTCTGCATGCAGGAGACTAATGTGTTATTGAGCGACGAACGCACGGTCGCTAATATCCCCGTACACTAAAGGCGAAACCGAGATCCCTGGAGCTTCAACTGTCTTACTGTCTGTTACGATGCCTCCGGCCAGCAGGAAATAGAGAAGCCATTGTAGAAGTCAGGAAGATGGCATGCGCCATAGAAGCTCAAATTCAATGCCGGTTGTTGCGCCAGCGATGGACATGAGGACACGAGATATTTGCTCAGCAAAGTGACGCAGTGCCTATAGAACAGAAGAGGGGTCGCGATCGACAAAAACGTTTCCGCCGCTATTCTTTGTTCGCTAAAAGCGGAATTGCGAGATCCCTTTAGCATTCACTGACATCTGGAAGGACTGCCGGTGACAATGCCGCCGGCCAGCACGTGATAGAAAGGCCATTGTCCAGGCAAGGAAGTTGGCATGTGCCCTAGGCGTTAAAATTCAATACCGGTTCCTGCGACACCGATAAAACTGCTCAAGCTTCAGGCAAGAAACACGTGCCGAGCCAAGTGACGCATTGCATGTAGAACACAAGCGATTTTGTGGGCGACGAACGCATTTTCCCCGTTATACCATGTACCCAAACGGCAGAAACGATATTGCTGGTGCTTTTTAACCTTCTGATAGGACTGCTGGTGACGATTCCGCCGGCCTACACATGATGGAAAGGCCATTGTCCAGGTCAGGAAGATCGCATGCGCCATAGTCGTTGAGCTTCAATGCCGGCTACTGCGCCACCCATAAAATCGCTGTGGCTTCAGACAGGAGATATCATCATCATCATCAGCCTGACTATACCCACTGCAGGGCGAAGGCCTCTCCCATATTTCTCCAATTAACCCGGTTCTGTGCTAGCTGTGTCCACTTGACCCCTGCCAACGTCTTAACCTCATCCGCCCATCTAACTTTCGGCAGCCCCCTGCTTCGCTTTCCTCCCTTTAGAATCCAGTTTGCTACCCTAAGCGGCCATTTGTTATCGTCTCTTCGCACTACATGCCCTGCCCATGCCTATTTCTTCTTCTTGATTTCCACTAGAATGTCAGTAACTTGAGTTATTTGTCTTACTCACTCTGCACGCTTCCTATCTCTTAATGTTACCCACGTCATTTTCCTTTCCTGGGCCCTCTGCGTTGTCCTGAATTTAAGTAGAACCCTCTTGGTTAGCCTCCACGTTTTACTCCCATAGGTGAGTACAGGGGATGCAACTGCTGTATACTTTCCTCTTGAGCGATACCGGTAAGCTTCTAGTCATTATCTGCGAGTGCGTGCCAAATGCGCTCCATCCCAATCTTATTCTTCTTATTTCCTTTTCATGATAAGGTTCTGCAGTTACTACTTGTCCTAAGTAGACATACTCGCCTACTACTTCCAGTGCTTCGCTACCTAACGAGAACTGCTGGTCTTTTTCGAGGCTGTTGAACACCACCTTAGTCTTCTACATACTGATTTTCATGGCTATATTTCTACTTTTCCTGTCTAGGTCATACATTATCCTTGCAATTCATCCCCTGAGTTACTAGCGAGGCAATGCCATCAGCAAATCGCACATTACTGAGATATTCTCCTCTACTCGTATCCCTAACTACTCAAATTGCAAGTCTCTGAGTACTTCCTCTAAGCAGGCTGTGAATAGCACTGGGAGATCGTGTCTTCTTGCCTAACAACTTTCTTTATGTGAATTTTGTTACTTTCTTTATGCGGAACTATGTTTGCTGTGCAGCCGCTATATATACCTTCTAGAACTTTCATGTATGGCTCGTCTACCGCAATGCCTACATCACTGCAGAGGTTTTTACTGAGTCAAATGCTGTTTCGTAATCAATGAATGCTATGTATAAGGGCTGGTTATATTCCGAACATTTTTCTATCACCTGTTTGATGGTATGATGGTACTGGGATCGATACCCAGCACCTCCACCAGATCTCACGTGGTGGTGACAAGGTCGATGACACAAAGGAAGAGATGATTGCGCTGAAGAAACTCTTTATTGGGCTGACTTGCGCCCGCAAAAGAACTAAGAAACTCGGCGGCGGCGATGGCAATAAACGTGCTCGTCGATCGTCGAACAAAGAATGCTCGTCACACTCGTCAACGCTCAATTTAAAGGCTGCCCAGAACAATCTAGATAACGTCGCAAACTGCTCCCGGCATAAGCTGGAAAACAGTAGAAAGACACATGAGTGTCCGGAATCTTCGAGACAAATCTCGGTGCGTCTTGCGCTTCAACAGAACTGATAAAGGGCGGCTCGCGACATCGAGCATTAACAAACAAAGAATACAGAACTGATACGTGATTCAGAATCAGAGCGGTAAGGCCGTATGCTGGCGGCTGATAAAAAAACAAAAAATACAGTTTTGAAGGTTTCGCGGCAATATGGTCGAGAGTAGAGTACCGTTTCTGAAACTCTGCTTGATCCTTTGCTTGATTGCATTCTAAGGTTGTCCGTATTCTATTAGCGATTACTTTAGTAAGTACTTTATACGTAACAGACATTAGGCTGATCGATCAGTAATATTTAAGGTCATTAGCGTCCCCTTTCTTACGAATGAGGATAATGTCTTCGTTCTTCCATGGTTCCTGTACCGTCGATGACACCAGGCACTGCATATACAGGGTGGCCAGTTTTTCCAGCATGATATCTCCATGTCCTTTAACAAATCTGTAGTTATCTGATCCTCTCCAGCTGATTTCCACCTTTTCATAGTTTCTCATGCTTTCTTGACTTCGTCCTTCGTCACTGGTGGAACGTCTGAATATTTTTCCTACCGCGAATCTCATTACGGTCCTGACTACTTAGGCAGCTCACGACATTAGAGATCAGTATAGAGCTCCTCGGCTACTTTGACTATCTTGTCCATATTCGCGATGAAGTTGCTCGCCTTGTCCCTTAGCGCATTCATCTGATTTTTGCCTATTCCTAATTTGTTGTTCACTGCTTTAAGGCTTATCAGTCCTTTACAGAATGCTCAATTTCCTCCGTGTTATATTTCCTTATATCGGCCACTTTGCGCTTATTGATTAGCTTTGATATCTCAGCCAATTCTGTCTGGTCTGTTGGATTGGAAGCTTTCATACTCTGGCGTTTCTTAATCAAATCTTTCGTCTCCTTAGACAGCTTACCGGTATTCTCTCTAACTATCCTACAGCCTACTTTGTAGGGACCGCGCCAGTAAACCTTTAAGGGAGCCCTTCTCCCGCGGCTACCGATTGCCGGTGCTGTACCCAATCCCTCTCCCCGCTCACTCCGGAAAAACCGGTCCCGCGCGCGGGCTATAAAGAGAGGTGCGCGCCGTCGCCTCACTCTCTTCGCTGCTGGTCGAGCCGCTGGCTGCTCGCTTCCTGCCCTCCCAGACGACGACCCCGCTGATCTCCCGCCCCGCCATGAAAATATTTCTTACACGGCTTGCTGTGTGTTTGTCTTGCGTATTCCTGGGGCAGAGGAATCGCCTACAACTGGCACCCAAATGGGGCTGAATTAGCGCCCATGTGGACGATTTCTCTGCCCACGTGGGAGGGCTCGGCAAGGCTCACTTGGCTGGGCACATGAATCTTGACCGATGCTATAGTGGTTTCAATGCTAGCGCAGTAGCGGGCATTGAATTTCAATCACTATGGCGCATTGTATTTCCTAAACTGGGTAATGGCCTTCCTGCTGTCACGTGCTGGCCGGCGGCATCATCACCGGCAGTCCCACCAGAAGAATACAAGAGCAGCGAGGAACTATCTTCCGCCTTCAGTGCACTGGCAACAATGCGTTCGTCGCTCAGAAACATGTTGGCATTCGATATATAATGCGTCACTTGGCTGGACACAAATATCCTTTCTGAAGCTTTGGCGGTTTTATCGGTGGCGCAGTATTCGGCGTTGAAGTTCAGACTTTGGCGCCCGGCATCTTCCTTACCTGGACAATGGCCTTTCTATCACTTGCAAGACGGGGGCATCGTCACCGGCAGTCCCATCAGAAGACTACAGAAGCACCAACATCTCGCTCCGCTTTTAGTGTAAATGCCATATTGGCGACAGTATGTTCGTTGCTCACAAACCCATTAATGTTCTACGTGCAATGTGTCACTTGGCTGGGGTCATTTTCCTGTTTGATGCTTCATTGGTTTTATCGGTGGTGACGTAACCGGAATTGAAGTTCAACGACTATGCTGCATGCCATCTTCCCGTCCTGGACAATGTGCTTTCCATCGCGTGCAGGCCGGCGGCATTGTCAACGGCAGTCCTACCACAAGACTCAAAAAGCACCAGCAATATTGATACCGCTCCTTGCGTACATGGTATAACGGCGAAAATGCGTTCGTCGCTCACAAATCTGTTTGTTTTCTACGTGCAACGCGTCATTTGGCTGGGCACATGTCTCTTGTCTGAAGCTTGAGCAGTTTTATTGGTGTCGCAGAAACCGGTATTGAATTTTAACGCCTAGGGCACATGCCAGCTTTCTGGCCTGAACTCAAAAGTTTTTGTGAATGACGAACGCATTTTCACCACTATCCCGTGTACCCTTCCCAAAACGTCCAAAAACGGCAGGGTGCCTCGCTTCTCCATTTCTAGGATGAACTGAATATCTTGGTTTATGAGAGAAAATTGAAATTAGAGAAAATTTTCGACTTCAATTTCTTAATGATTGAGAAACAGTCATCGACGTATATCAGAAACATTTTCGGCGGCGGGCGGACAGAGTTGAGAGCTCGTTCTTTGATGCGCTGCATAGTTTTATCCGCCATACTGACTGAAATGGAGGCACCCATTGATGGTCTCTTAACGTGTTTGTAGAATTGTCCCCCTGATGAGAAGTATGTGTTTGATAAGCATAGTTCCAGAAGGCGGCATACCTCGTCTACACTAAGTGGGGTTCGTGTAACGAGTGTCGAAAACCGAAATGTCGGGTTTTGTAAAATAAAAAAAGTGTTGGTTTGGAGAAATTGCTAGTTTCACTTAGTTATCAACCCAACCAGACAGGCAAATATGTCGATATATTTAGCTTTCAATCTCTCCAAGCAGACTTTGGGCTAGAAGCTATGCAGCTTGCAAAGAAGTACATCAAGACTATGAAGAGTAGCTCGGTGTACCGGACACACCTGGAGTTCAACCAGAAGTACAAGGATACCAAAGTCATACACCACTGAGTACGACTCCGAAGCCCGGTCCCCACACCGGAAGGACGAAACATCATAGACAAGGCAGAACAGCCCCTAGTAATTGCTCGGATACGGGAGTGCCGCACTATGATCAAGAAAAAAGGAACCGACGCCGTTTTTGCTCGTCGACAGCTCGAGCACAAGACGCCCAAGATTCTAACACCCATTGAAGCCTTCGCCCAGGAGACAGTAGCTTCAGAAGTTCTCTTAACTTGTTTGTAGAATTCTCCTCTGAATGAGAAGTATGTGTTTGATAAGCATAGTTCCAGAAGGCGGCATACCTCGTCTACACTGAGTGGGGTTCGTGCGCTGAGTCTATCGTCGCGTTGTAGGGTTTCTCGAGTGGCGGCCAATGCGAGATTTACAAGGACATTTGTAAAAAGGGACACCACGTCCAAGGAAACAAGGCACTCATCGGCCTCAAGGCTCACCTGGGATATGAGTTCGTTAAAATGCCCGGCGTGTCGGACGTGGGTTGCGGTTTTCCCCGTGATTGGTGATATGAGCTTGGGCGGGTATTCCGACAACGAACGGAGGGGGGACAAACGAAAGTCGACAATCGGATGTAGAGGGGTGCCAGGTTTATGGATTTTTAGAAGACCGTTGAAGGCTGGGGCCGATCCGTTGGTGCATGATAACTGAGGTAGAGCTTTCGGTGGTTTGGGAGGATTTTTTAAAACTGTTTTCAATACTTTGTTAAACTTTGTCTTGGTACTTGTTGCAGCGTCCTTCTTCAATTTTTTGTATTCTTCACTGTTGAGTAGGGAAGAAATTTTCTCGTCATAGTCCTGTCTGTTCAGACCGACTGTTGTGTTGCCCTCGTCCGCTGGGAGGATTATGATAGTCGTGTCTCTCTGGAGGTCTTTGAGCGCCTGCTGTTCATCCCGTGGTAGATTTTCTTCTTTTCGGCTGACAGCAAAGCTTCCAGTACTCGGATGTTTTGACCCCGACTTTTTCTCGAGCACCTGTTTTCAGCTGTTGGAGGCCGTCTTCAAGAGCAGATACAACTTTCGGGAGAGGAGGTCCGTGAGCCTGAATATTGAATTTGTCTCCCTTGGCCAGAATTGAAGTTTCGGCGGGTGTTAGATTTCTGCAAGACAGGTTCGTGACCACGTTTGAATGGTCAGTAGGAGGGTTGTCAGGTGAAGGTTGTAATTCTGCCAGCTTCTTCATTTGCTTGGTGCGGTGTGTGTTGACTTCTGAAGCTGCTGTCTCCTGGGCGAAGGCTTCAATGGGTGTTAGAAGCTTGGGCGTCTTGTGCTCGAGCTGTCGACGAGCAAAAACGGCGTCGGTTTCTTTTTTCTTGATCATGGTGCGGCACTCCCGTATCCGAGCAATTACTAGGGGCTGTTCTGCCTTGTTGATGATGTTTCGTCCTTCCGGTGTGGGGACCGGTCTTCGGAGTCGTACTGAGTGGTGTATGACCTTGGTATCCTTGTAGTGTGTCCGGTACACCGAGCTACTCTTCATAGTCTTGATGTACTTCTTTGCAAGCTGCATAGCTTCTAGCCCAAAGTCTGCTCGGAGAGATTGAAAGCTAAACATTTCGACATATTTGCCTGTCTGGTTGGGTTGATAACTAAGTGAAACTTGAAATTTCTCCAAACCAACACTTCTTTATTTTACAAAACCCGACATTTCGGTTTTCGACACTCGCTACACGAACCCCACTTAGTGTAGACGAGGTATGCCGCCTTCTGGAACTATGCTTATCAAACACATACTTCTCATCAGAGGGCGAATTCTACAAACACGTTAAGGGACCATCAATGGGTGCCACCATTTCAGTCGGTATGGCGGATATAACTATGCAGCGCATCTAAGAACGAGCTCTCAACTCTTTCCGCCCGCCGCCAAAAATGTTTCTGATATACGTCGATGACTGTTTCTCAATCATTAAGAAATCTGAAGTCGAAAATTTTCACTCATTTCAATTTTCTCTCATAAAAGAAGAGATTCAGTTCATCCTAGAAATGGAGAAGCGAGGCACCCTGCCGTTTTTGGACGTTTTGGGAAGGGTACACGGGATAGTGGTGACAATGCGTTCGTCATTCACAAACACTTTTGAGTTCAGGCCAGAAAGTTGGCATGTGCCCTAGGCGTTAAAATTCAATACCGGTTTCTGCGACACCAATAAAACTGCTGAAGCTTCAGACAAGAGACATGTGCCCAGCCAAGTGACGCGTTGCATGCAGAAAACAAACAGATTTATTAGCGACGAACGCATTTTCGCCGTGATACCATGTACCCAAGGAGCGGAATCAATATTGCTGGTGCTTTTGAGTCTTGTGGTCGGACTGCCGGTGACGATGCCGCCGGCCGGCACGCGATGGAAAGCACATTGTCCAGGACGGGAAGATGGCATGCACCATAGTCGTTGAACTTCAATTCCGGTTACGTCGCCACCGATAACACAAATGAAGCATCAAACAGGAAAATGACCCCAGCCAAGTGACACATTGCACGTAGAACAGTAATGGGTTTGTGAGCAACGAACATACTGTCGCCAATATGCCATGTACACTAAAAGCGGAGCGAGATGTTGGTGCTTCTGTAGTCTTCTGATGGGACTGCCGGTGACGATGCCCCCGGCTTGCAAGTGATAGAAAGGCCATTGTCCAGGTAAGGAAGATGCCGGGCGCCATAGTGTGAAATTCAACGCCGAATACTGCGCCACCGATAAAACCGCCAAAGCTTCAGAAAGGATATTTGTGTCCAGCCAAGTGACGCATTATATATCGAATGCCAACACGTTTCTGAGCAACGAACGCATTGTTGCCAGTGCACTGAAGGCGGAAGATAGTTCCTCGCTGCTCTTGTATTCTTCTGGTGGGACTGCCGGTGATGATGCCGCCGGCCAGCACGTGACAGCAGGAAGGCCATTACCCAGTTTAGGAAATACAATGCGCCATAGTCATTGAAATTCAATGCCCGCTACTGCGCTAGCATTGAAACCACTATAGCATTGGTCAAGATTCCTGTTCCCAGCCAAGTGAGCCTTGCCGAGCCCTTCCACGTGGGCAGAGAAATCGTCCACATGGGCGCTAATTCAGCCCCATTTGGGTGCCAGTTGTGGGCGATTCCTCTGCCCCAGGAATACGCAAGACAAACACACAGTAAGCCGTGTAAGAAATATTTTCATGGCGGGGCGGGAGATCAGCGGGGTCGTCGTCTGGGAGGGCAGGAAGCGAGCAGCCAGCCGCTCGACCAGCAGCGAAGAGAGCGAGGCGACGGCGTGCGCCTCTCTTTATAGCCCGCGCGCGGGACCGGTTATTCCGGAGCGAGCGGGGAGAGGGAAGGGGTACAGCACCGGCAATCGGTAGCCGCGGGAGAAGGGCTCCCTTAAAGGTGGCTGGCGCGGTCCCCACAAAGTAGGCTGTAGGATAGTTGGAGAGAATACCTGTAAGCTGTCTAAGGAGACGAAAGATTTGATTAAGAAACGCCAGAGTATGAAAGGTTCCAATCCAACAGACCAGATAGAATTGGCTGAGATATCAAAGCTAATCAATAAGCGCAAAGTGGCCGATATAAGGAAATATAACACGGAGGAAATTGAGCATGCTGTAAGGGACTGAGGAAGCCTTAAAGCAGTTAACAACAAATTAGGAATAGGCAAAAATCAGATGAATGCGCTAAGGGACAAGGAGAGCAACTTCATCGCGAATATGGACAAGATAGTCAAAGTAGCCGAGGAGCTCTATACTGATCTCTAATGTCGTGAGCTGCCTAAGTAGTCAGGACCGTAATGAGATTCGCGGTAGGGAAAAATAGTCAGACCTTCCACCAGTGACTAAGGACGAAGTCAAGAAAGCATGAGAAACTATGAAAAGGTGGAAATCAGCTGGAGAGGATCAGATAACTACAGATTTGTTAAAGGACAGGGGGATATCATGCTGGAAAAACTGACCACCCTGTATATGCAGTGCCTGGTGTCATCGACGGTACAGGAACCATGGAAGAACGAAGACATTATCTTCATTCATAAGAAAGGGGAAGCTAATGACCTTAAATATTACTGATCGATCAGCCTGATGTCTGTTACGTATAAAGTACTTACTAAAGTAATCGCTAATAGAATAAGGACAACCTTAGAATGCAATCAAGCAAAGGATCAAGCAGAGTTTCAGAAACGGTACTCTACTCTCGACCATATTACCGCGAAACCTTCAAAACTGTAATTTTTGTTTTTTTATCAGCCGCCGGCATACGGCCTTATCACTCTGATTCTGAATCGCGTATAAGTTCTGTATTCTTTGTTTGTTAATGCTCGATGTCGCGAGCCGCCTTTATCAGTTCTGTTGAAGCGCAAGACGCACCGAGATTTGTCTCGAAGATTCCGGACACTCATGTGTCTTTCTACTGTTTTCCAGCTTATGCCGGGAGCAGTTTGCGACGTTATCTAGATTGTTCTGGGCAGCCTTTAAATTGGACGTTGACGAGTGTGACGAGCATTCTTTGTTCGACGTTCGACGAGCACGTTTATTGCTATCGCCGCCGCCGAGTTTCTTAGTTCTTTTGCGGGCGCAAGTCAGCCCAATAAAGAGTTTCTTCAACGCAATTATCGACTCTTCATTTGTGTCATCGACCTTGTCACCACCACGTGACATCTGGTGGAGGTGCTGGGTATCGATCCCAGTATCATCATACCATCAAACAGGTGACAGAAAAATGTTCGGAATATAACCAGCCCTTATACATAGCATTCATTGATTACGAAAGAGCATTTGACTCAGTAAAAACCTCGGCAGTGATGTAGGCATTGCGGTAGACGAGCCATACATGAAAGTTCTAGAAGGTATATAAAGCGGCTGCACAGCAACCATAGTTTCGCATAAAGAAAGTAACAAAATTCACATAAAGAAAGGTGTTAGGCAAGGAGACACGATCTCCCAGTGCTATTCACAGCCTGGTTTGAGGAAGTACTCAGAGACTTGGAATTTGTGCAGTTAGGGATACGAGTAGAGGAGAATATCTCAGTAATCTGCGATTTGCTGATGGCATTGCCTCGCTAGTAACTCAGGGGATGAATTGCAAGGATGATGTATGACCTAGACAGGAAAAGTAGAAATGTAGGCATGAAAATCAGTATTTAGAAGACTAAGGTGGTGTTCAACAGCCTCGAAAAAGACCAGCAGTTCACGTTACGTAGCGAAGCACTGGAAGTAGTAGGCGAGTATGTCTACTTAGGACAAGTAGTAACTGCAGAACCGGATCGTGGAAAGGAAATTAGAAGAATAAGATTGGGATGGAGCGCATTTGGCACGCACTCGCAGAAAATGACTAGCAGTTTACCGGTATCGCTCAAGAGGAAAGCATACAGCAGTTGCATCCCCTGTACTCACCTATGGGAGTAAACCGTGGAGGCTACACAAGAGGGTTCTACTTAATTTGAGGACAACGCAGAGGGCCGTGGAAAGGAAAATGACAGGGGTAACATTAAGAGATAGGAAGCGTCCAGAGTGAGTCAGACAAATAACTCAAGTTACTGACATTCTAGTGGAAATCAAGAAGAAGAAATAGGCATGGGCAGGGAATGTAGTGCGAAGAGACGATAACAAATGGTACCTTAGGGTAACAAACTGGATTCTAAAGGGAGGAAAACGAAGCAGGGAGCGGCTGAAAGTTAGATGGGCGGATGAGGTTAAGAAGTTCGCATGGGTCAATTGGATACAGCTAGCACAGAACCGGGTTAATTGGAGAAATATGAGAGAGGCCTTCACCCTGCAGTGGGTATAGTCAGGCTGATGATGATGATGTATCCTGTCTGAAGCCACAGCGATTTTATGGGTGGCACAGTAACCAGCATTGAAGCTCAACGACTATGGCGCATGCGATCTTCCTGACCTGGAGAAAGGCCTCTCCATCATGTGCAGTCCGGCGGAATCGTCACCAGCAGTCCTATCAGAATGTTAAAAAGCACCAGCAATATCGTTTCTGCCGTTTGGGTACATGGTATAACGGGGAAAATGCGTTCGTCGCCCACAGATTCGCTTCTGTTCTACATGCAAAGCGTCACTTGGCTCGGCACGTGTCGCTTGCCTGAAGCTCGAGCAGTTTTATCGGTGTCGCAGGAACCGGTATTGAATTTTAACGCCTAGGGCACATGTCAACTTCCTTGCCGGGACAATGGCCTTTCTATCACGTGCTGGCCGGCGGCATTGTCACCGGCAGTCCTTCCAGAAGTCTGTAAATGCTAAAGGGATCTTGCTTCCGCTTTTAACGAACAAAGAATAGCGGCGGAAACGTTTTTGTCGATCCCGACCCCTCTTTTGTTCTATAGGCACTGCGTCACTTTGCTGAGCAAATATCTCGTGTCCTCATGTCCATCGGTGGCGCAACAACCGGCATTGAATTTGAGCTTCTATGGCGCATGCCATCTTCCTGACTTCTACAATGGCTTCTCTATTTCCTGCTGGCCGGAGGCATCGTAACAGACAGTAAGACAGTTGAAGCACCAGAAATCTCGGTTTCGCCTTTAGTGTACGGGGATATTAGCGACCGTGCGTTCGTCGCTCAATAACATATTAGTCTCCTGCATGCAGAGCGCCACCTGGCTGGGCACCTGACTCCTGTGCGATGCTTAAGCGGTTTCATTTCTGGCGCAGTAACAGGCATTGTATCTGGGCACCTATGGCGCCTGGTATTTTCTAAACTGTGTAATGGCCTTCCTCCAGTCACGTGCTGGCCTGCAGCATCATCACCGGCAGTCCCACCAGAAGTCTGTAAGAGCAGCGAGGATATATCTTCCCCTGTAGTTTGCACGGGATATTGGCGGCAATGCGTTCGTCGCTCAGAAACATGTTGGCGTTCCTTATTGCGTTTCATCGTAATTGTTTCGGCGTTCTGTATAAATTGGGTCGCTTGGCTTGCCACATTTCTCCTGTCTGCTACTTCAGTGGTTTTATCGGTGTCGCAGTTCGGCACTGAAGTTATGCCATCCTCCTGACCTGGATAATCGCCTTCTATTACGTGCAGGCCGGCGGCATTGCTACCAGCAATCCCACCAGAAGACAACAGCACGAGCGATCTCGCTTCTGAATTTTGGTACATGGGATAGCGGCGACAATGCGTTCTTCAATTAGAAACCCGCTTGTGTTTCACGTGCAGTGCGTCCCTTTCCTGTATCGGTGGTGCAATACCCGGCATTGAAGTTCTAAACAATGACCTTTCTATGAAGTCCAGGCCGACTGTATCGTCACCAGTAGTCCTATCTGAACACCACAGAAGTACCAGGGATCTTGTTTCCGCCTTTATTGTGCACGGGATATTTGAGAAAATGCGTTCGTCGCTCACAAACCCGCTAGCGTTCTACATTCCACGCGTCTATTGACTGGTCGCATCTATCTGAAGCTTCAGAGGTTTTATTAGTCGCGAAGTAACCGGCATGAGTTCGACTGTGGCGCATGCCATCTTCCTGGCCTTCCTATCACGTGCTGTTCAGAGGCATCGTCGCATGCAGTCCCACCAGACGACTGTTGTGTCACCATGGATTTTGTTTTCTACTTAAGTGTAATTTGACTGAAGATGAAGCGCACGGGAAGACGCACAAGAGCAGTGAGGAACTATCTTCCGTCTTCAGTGCACACGGGGTATTGGCAACAATATGTTCGTCGCTCAGAAACGTGTTGGCATTCGACATATAATGCGTCACTTGGCTGGACACAAATATCCTTTATGAAGTTTTGGCGGTTTTTTCGATGGCGCAGTAATGGGCGTTGATGTTACGACTATGGCGCCCGCCATCATCCTTATCTGGACAATGGCCTTTCTACCACGTGCAGCCCGGCGGCATCGTCACTGGTAGTCTCATCAGAAGACTACACAAGCACCAGGTATCACGCTTCCGCCTTTAGTGGACGCGGGATATTGGCGAGAATGCAATCGTCGCTCGCAAACCCATTAATGTTCTACATGCAATGCGTCACATGACTGAGCACATGCCTCCTGTCTGAAGATTGAGCGGTTTTATCGGTGGTGCAGTAACCGGCATTGAAATTCAAAGACTATGGTACATGACATCTTGATCTGAACAATGGCATATCTATCACGTTGAGGACGGCTGCGTCGCCCCCGACAGTCCCTCCAGAAGACTACAGAATCACCAGGGATCTCATTTCCCCATTTAGTGCACTTCGGATAGCGATGACAGTGCGTTCGTCGCTCATAAACGCATTTGTGTTCTACATGCAGTGCGTCCCTTTGCTGGTCATATGTCTTCTGTCCGAAGCCTCAGCGGTTTATTCCGTGGCGCAGTAACCGGCATTGAAGCTCAGCGACTATGACGCATGCCGCCTTCCTGACCTGGACATTGGGCTTTCCATCACGTGCAGGCCGGCGGCATCGTCACCGGCAGTCCAGCCACAAGCCTCAAAAAGCATCAGCAATATCGTTTCCGCTTCTTGGGTAAATGGTATAACGGCGAAAATGTGTTAGTCGCCCAAGAATCCGTTTGTGTTCTACATGCAATGCGTCACTTGGCTAGGCACGTGTTTCTTGAAAAGCACTAGTCAATAACACATAAACCATATTCGTTCCTTTATTATTGATAAAGTGGCCTTCAGCAATAGTACAAAGCCTGAACATTTAGGAAGATGCTGTGCTAGACAGCTAATATTTCCCAGAAGCCTGAACCATTTCACCTGTAATAATA
This sequence comes from Amblyomma maculatum, assembly GCF_055883805.1. Lineage (NCBI taxonomy): Eukaryota > Metazoa > Arthropoda > Arachnida > Ixodida > Ixodidae > Amblyomma > Amblyomma maculatum. The sequence continues at coordinate 221,233,310 of NC_139345.1, forward strand.
TCTCGACAGTGTGCCCTATTGAAAAAACCTATTTTCGGTTTTAATAGGTCCTGTATGAAAAAATATGGGAGTATGCAGGAGCTGAAATGGGGCATAAAGGACCCATAAAGAAGCATTCAGGACTAGTAGGAGGAAGCATAGGATATGCATATACGTCCTGTTTCTCCTTTTCAGACTCCTTTAACTCCTGTATATCATATGTGGGATACATATTAGGAGTTATCGGAGTTGTGAATAGGTCATGTGTACCATGATACAGGAATTAGATGGGCTCCTTAATCAGGATTTGTTTATGCAAGTTTGAAAAGGCAAAGTTTGATATACGCATACGGTGTCTCAGCTAAATTGAATCAAGAATTAAAAACAAGAAAGCCTTTTCCAAATGTGAATGAAATGAACATGAAAGTTTATTTTTCATTTCGATCTCTGCATGCGCACCAATGAGCGCATGCGGTAATTACAATCAACATATCGCTGCAAGTCTTCCGACCTTATGGCGCACGTTCATATCTGTAACTGATGACGAGTCTGCAATACGGAAGTGCAGGGAAAAAATTCGCCTTTCCACATGAACATAAGTATGCTTGAGCATAGCTCAAAACACACGTAGTCGCCCTCCGAGCCATTCACTGATAGCTGCATATCAACAGCGATGCTTATTTAAGGATTTGCATATGCAAAAGGAGTGATGGGAAGTGAAATACTGCCGCCGCTGCTCAGCTGGCAGCATGCGAAGTTAAAAGGCGATATATGACAAGCGGCTCCATGCGAGATATCTCTGTAGTAGAAAGTAAAATGCGGTCTAACACGGTGAAAAAAATAGCCAGTACGTAACCTAGTCGCATAGTCTTAGGTGTATGTGCAAAAAACTGATACGTTTGAATGATAGATATATTGCCTATTGTGTTGATAGAAAAGGAAAAGATTCAATGTTTACAGTATTTGGGCGTACCTCTAGAATTCTATGAAGACAGCAAGCCACTTTGGCGCGCCCAAGTTCAGGAAGTACGGGAGAAGGCTGACAAGTGGAAAGGAGTGCCGCTGTCTATCTTTGCACGAGCCACTGTGTGTAATCTATTTTTTGCTGCCAAGGTGTGGTACGTCATGCAAGCACTTCATTGTTCTAGGTTGAGTTTTCAAAAGCTGCACCGAATCTTTGCTGTGTTTGGATAGGCATCAAGCTGTTAAAGATGTAGTCGGGGTAACCTGTTCCGGCCAATTAAAGACGGAGGTCTCGGGCTTGCTCACTTATTTGTGCGCCAGCTTGTAAACAGATTTATTTTTTTTCGCGACGTTACCGACCCCTTTTTGCGGACTGTGTGCCAAGTGAGGCTCGCGCGGGCGTTGCCCAATTTCGTTGTTGCTACGAAAAGCATGCCAGGGCGTCTTTCTAGTTTTTTCAAAGAGGTTGTCAGCAGTGTTCGGAATCTGTCAGCTCGCTTCTCGACAGAATACTTAAGTTCAGTGAAAAAGAAGAACCTGTATAAAGCTGTTTGTGACGACTTCTTCTCTGTTCCTGTGTACAGAGCCTTGTATAGCGGCCGTCTAGGTCAAGACGTACTGAAGCGTGTCAAAAGAATGCCAGTTTCTCCTGGGGTAAAGAGGTTTTTCTTTAGGTTACATACAGGAACATTATCGGTACAAACGTTTTTCGAAAGCAAGGGCTTTTATCTGCCATGTGGTTCACTTTGCTTAATATGCAAACAGCCAGAGACAATAGACCATGTATTTCTGCACTGTTGGGAGGGCGTCTATTTTTGGGATGTGCTGCAACGAACGTTTAAAAAAGAATTACCATTAGACTCATACGGGATTATATTCCTGCCAACTGAAAATAATGATGGGATTCCACTTGATACGGTTATGCTAATAGGCCTGCACAGTCTATGGCGGTCCAGAATGTCGGGTTTTCACTGTGACCCTGACGCCCGCCCAGCAAGGCTCTACTTTCGCGAGAGTATACACGCATTGGTTGAAATGCACAAATTGAAGGCCGCTGTGCCAGACTGGATTTCAAGAGTCGAACCATTATGCGAGCTGAAGGAATTTTAACTTGACAAAGGCAACTCGTATAAGCCTGCCGGCTTCTGTATTAAGTGTCATGCTTGGGGCAACCGTTCTGCTGTGCGCCTTCTGTTTGTAGCGGTTTTTGTTGGTTTTGTTTTGTGTTGGTGATGACCGGCAATAAAGAAAAAAAAAAGTCGCCGTGGTGTAGTGGTTAGCATGCTGGGCTAGTATGCGGTGTAATCCGTGAGATCATTGTTCGATTCCTGGAGCGGCAGGATTTTTTATTTTCTTTATTTACGTACATTTGTTTGTTTACCTGAGCGTCTTTTAGCCTGCATCCGCACTGTCCCCACAACAAGAGGCGCTGACCACATTCTACAACGCACATAACCTGCGACTCCTACTACTCCTACCATTCCCACCACTCCCAATATGAACTCCCAATAACCCGATATGAATAGGTCCTATATATAGGTTTTTTCAATAGGGTGGGCTGGGCACTTATTTTTCTGTCTACTCCAACATGCAAAAACTATCATGTGCATTTCCAACAACTTTGTGTCAGGCCAGGTTAAAGTATTGCCATTTAATGTTTTTTTGAGGCTTCAAAACACCCCAATGTAAACAATAGGCGTGTACTTTGTAGAAACACCACATTTTTTAAGTTTTGAGCTCTGTAGTGCAGCCTGATAACAAGTTGTCGATAACGTATTGTCGTCTGACTGTTGCACAGCGCGTGTGAGTCTCTTTACGCCACGTTTTCGGACTTACCACTGCATCTAATAAACACTGCCATGCACTCGGAACATCGGCGATCATAAATGGACACGCTGATGTCTGTCCGGACATCGGCGCACGCATCACATCATCACGGCACTCTCGTAGTCTCACACAGCACTTTCGTTACGATGTAGCATGGACATCATAGCATCTCACTGAAAGCACAAACCGGCGCTTACACCCCATTCGCACAACAAACAAGGATGACGCGATGCTTGGGCCAGAGACACATCGGCGGTACCCAGCTTTTTCAGCGCCGCTTGTATGTATGTAGAACTTGCAGCCCCGCAAAGCACATATAAACCTTGAAATGAGCAGAAAGAGACGCGTTACGTGACGTATCTCATCGCAGATTGAAGCGAGGAAACTTTGAAGAATCAAAACTACATAGTTACCGTCGTAGACGATAATCCACATGATAACGAGAACCAAACGAGCGGGCGTGCGGGCCGCGGGCTGGCCCTGAACACCGCGATTACATGCGCTTGCGCGCTGGTCCTGCTTGCCACCCTGCCGCTGTCCAACTCACGTAAATCTATCATCATGCCATCAGGTAGTATATCACCCATTCTAGGCACTATTCTTACCACTGCACTGTTATTCTTAATTTCACATTTCACGTATGCTTGGATCCACCGTGCTTGGACTACTTGGACCTCGTACACCTCGTATCAACTTCGATCTGGCTACATTTGGCTATCGCTACCGAGTAACCACTACAACACTACAATCTACATATCCGGCTTTTCCGACGTATCCCAAGTCCAAAAGGCCCAGCCCCATCCATCTATCTTGCGTATCCCGGAGAAAAATGCATAGGGTCCATCGGACGTTAAACTTGAACCCCAGCGACCGGGTCCGTCCGCCGTACCTCTAAAAAATATTTACCGGATCCGGCCGACGTATCCCGAAGTAAAAAAAGCACCGGGTCCGTCGGACGTACTTTTAAGACCATTGATGGGGTCCGTCCGCCGTACTTTTAGCCACAGCCTTTATTTTAAATCTGCCGTGCACCTACTACACACAAATGTTCTCGAAGTACTTAAGATCCTGATGCAATCAGCATTTGAGAATTCACCATTGAGTTGTTCGGAATGAATAGACAACAGCGATGTTATAAGGTCCGCTTCTTTGATATTTGAAAAATTTCTGAGAATCCTTCTTGTCAATTATTAATGCCTAGAAAGTGACAGACAGGAACGAGAGGCCAACTCCTTATGTGCATAAGCCATGCAGGAAGATTTGAGACTGAAGTTTCTAGCCACAAGTCGCATTTTGATGAGTTTATGAATATGAAGTACAATGTGTAACTTTGAAGGGCCATTTTTTTAGTGTTTTCCGTTCTTTTCAATTATGCATAACTGTTTATGCTCATTTCCTTGATTAAAAGTTGTTGTTTATTTATGTATTAAACAGACTATGTCTGTCATACATGTGTGCACGGGCAGACCATGGTAGCGCATGCGACCGGCCCGATATTGGAAATTGATTGGCGACGTCTGGTCCCCCAGTGGCGCGGCGTTGCTAATGAGCTACCAATAATAGTACAGCCATGCGATAACATTGACCACTCTTGGACCAGTGATTTACACGTTCCCCCCATGATTGGCATCAATGGGCAATAATGACCTTGCATATAGAATTGCTTGCCAACATTGTATACACAATGATATATGATGACCAATATAACCCAGCCATCGGCAATGTCTTGCCCATAATTCGCGAATCATGGCATACATTGGTCAATATTTTCCTGCCAGTATATACGCCTTGTCAACAGAGGTGGGCATTTGACCTCAAAAACCTCGACCTCACCTCAAACTCAAAAAATATTTGGCGACCTCACTCAACCTCAACCTCAAACTCAAAATGTGAGGTTGAGGTCGGGCGCTCGACCTCAAAAAAAAAAAAAAAAAAGAATCATTAAATTAAACCGTAACTTAAAGCAAATATACATTTCTCGGTAACCCTAGGGTATATAGGCTAGCCAGAATTTTGTCGTATGAAGGCTGTATTTTACTCCTAATTTTATACAACAATTAATATCCCGGTTAAAAGCAGAAAAACTCCGGACACTACATGTCCAACTCTGCACTAAAGTGGCAATCCTCTCCCCCTCGTCGCCTACCCTTTTGTGGTCGGTTTCAATCTAAGGCCTACATGGGTACCACGTTACTACGCATAGGCCCATAATGCAATACAAAGAGTTTATCCCATCTGACCCACGTGAATAAGATTCGTATTAGAAATAAAACAAGCCAGTTCTTACTATAAACTGAAAAGACAAATGCTGTTGACCCTAGTGACGACGACAACAATGACGATATGCTCTTTTGCTTTTCTTGCCACATAGCGCTAAACAGACAAGGACACAGCGGGACACGCGGGACGGGCGTTTTTTTTTTACCGCCCGTCCCGTATGTCTGGCTGTGTCCCTGTCTGTTTAGCGCTATGAAGCAAGAAAACCGACACTAACTCGCCCAAGCTTCCATCCTTGCTCTTTTTCTTAATTCGAAAAAAAATGATGATTTCCGAGCTTTTTTTAATACACTGTACAATGTTTTGGGCCAGAATACATTAAATTAAGAAAAAATAGGAATACAGTCGTGCCTGGCTAGTATGGACGCTTTGGTTTCCGACCAAAACTGTCCATAAAGCGAGTCATCCATAATAACGAGTCATGAATAAAAACGAAAAGTATATAATCGAGAAAAAATATATAATTAATGGCTGCTGTTATAATTAATTTGGGTATATAAACACAGCCGAGATGTCGATGCTACCCTCTTCTCCATAAATCCGTCGACCCGAAACGTCATGTCTGTTCTTAAACCTTGTCAGCCATCCTCTTGAGTAGCTGAAGTCAGTTACGCCTAGACAGAGCGTAGAATAATATTTCTCAGTAAACATCTCCCTGTTTTACTGAACAAAAATTCTGTAAGTCATCACAGATGAAACCTATCAAGACGGAGGAGAAGAAGCACCCATAATGTTGCCGAGGCAGCGAGCCTTCTCTTGAAGCATTTCGTCGCTCACGACAGCACCATTCGCGAGCGCATTCCCGAACCACATTAACAAGGCTCACTCCATTTTTTCGAACTGTGCTGGGCGCTGTCGGACTGTGGCTTTCGCTGCGATGTCAACGTTGAGCCATTTATCGGAGTCCTGTAGTATATATAGATGGTATACCGTCGACCTGGCGAGGCTGAGGCCTAGTTGAACCTGGGTCCAGTCTTTCACGGCTTGGATTGACTAAGATGGCTTTTGCCGCTTGTATTCACAGATTTCTTCGCGCCTAAGTTCAGCTCCATTCTTTTGCGTTTAACTCCCGCTATGCCAAAAGTCAGACCAAAGTTGAGGGTTACAGGCTCCTGCTTCTTTGCACTCTTTTTCCCTAGTTAACCTCCCTGACTTCCCGTTCTTCTGATTCTTTCTTGCCTTGTACTGTTTCTGTAAGGAAGCGAAGGAGTCAAGTTGGCAGGCTACTATACAGAGGGCTATTGAACAGCCCTTTCCTGTTCCGTTTGTATGTGTTCCTATGAAACAAACACTGCAAGCTGAAGTACAGTTTAGAACGACGACTAGCCGCCTACGAAGAGCTCAGACCTTGTCAAGGCCGCATCGTTGACTCAAGGCGAAACCGACATGCGGATCGCTGTGGTGCAAAATGTGGTAGTTCGGCAGCGCAACAGTGACGAAAACCAGGATCATGAAAAGGAAGGGCGTCCAGGACGGGACGCCCGGTTCTGGTTGCGTGCTCGTCGCCTTTCTTTTGTCGCTCTACTTCGTGAGTGTCTTAACACTGACCGAAAAGCGTTAACGGCTTCGTGGAACACACTTTGTATTTTGGGATAGAAAAACTTCAGTTCCCACCCCCAATTTTGGCGCTTGTCTTTCTTCTTATTATTTCTTTCTTACGCTTTTACCGGCCTCTCTTCTGTTCACGTTCAGCAGAATTTATTGCGACCACATGTTGCTATTTTCCCGACTGCGGCCTCTAGTTGCAGCGCTGCCGATGCACCCAGAAATCTCCCGGTTCCCTCCTTTTGGGGTCTTTCTTTGTTAGCTGACCCTCGGTTTGCTGTGTACGATCCCTGCCATCCACCCTCCTTTTCTCCTCCTCCTCCCGTCCTTTCCGCTCTTGCGCCCCCCCCCCCCCCTTCCCTCCTAAAACGACGACACGCCCGCTTTGGTTCTTTCCAACTCCACAGGACTCGTTCAGGCACCCGACCATACGTATGGGCTGTCGCATAGGTCCCCGGCCTGCGCACCCTTCTTTAACTTGCTTTCGGACTCCCCTGCTTTTTTCAAACGATGTCCATATTAACGAGACAAAAATACATAGGCCGAATAGGCTGTGTGCATTCATCCCCTGTCCATTGTTCAGAGAGCGAGTTTCTATATTAACGAGGCATAAATACATTGAAAAATCTTCGCCCCCAGAAAACTGTCCATAATTCGGGTGCTCCATATTAAGGAATGTCATTTAACGGGGCACAAATTTTCCATAATAGCCACTCATGAAACGACTTGTGAAGACTAAATCCATAACAAAACAAACAGAAGAGGAAAAGACAGCAAAACACCAATTAATCATAAAACTCGGCCAACGCCAAATAAACCTTCAGAAAATTTCGAAAACGAATGTTGTTTATCTTATGAGGTCCCAACCGGCCACTCCTGGGCGTTTGTTTATAATTCTGTGATCCCGTGGCGTATTGCAAGAATTGGCGGAATTGCTTCTTCGAACACCACGCTTACATTAAAAAATTGCAAGGGTCAGAACTGCTAGGAAAGAGGGTTAAACGTGAACCACTTTGCTGTCGCGAACATCGGCTCGCCCGTCAAATTTCGCCGGAGCAAAATGTCCAACTCCCACCCGCCTAAAATTAAAAAAAAAAAAAAACACACGATATAAATACTTGTACGTCCGAACTGAATACTGGATGCCATTTCGCCAATTCTGAGATGAGCTTCTTTGTGGTATTCACGTGTTTTCCTTTGAAGACTGAACGAATAAATTGCACGGTGGTGTCTCCGAAGCTGCTTCGCCGCATGCACCGTACGTGAATCTAGAGAAGCCGTTTCCCCGTTAGTGTCGTAATAGTTACAGACGTAAAATAAAGACAAGAACAACAGAAAGGAGGCGAGCAAGCAGCCCGGAGGGACCGCGCCCCCTGCTGTGCACGCGCTCCTCCCTTCGCCGTCCGTCTCCATGCCGTCTCCATGTCGCCGTCCGTCGCATGGCGTCTCCATGCGAGCGTTCCTGCGGAGCGAGCGGACGCGTTTCACCTGGGCTCCGTGTTTTTTTCATTGAACTGCCAGATTTTTTGAGTCGCACCTTAATGAAAGTGCGTCGACCGGATGCATGAAGTTGTGTGGACCACCGGGAACTCGAATTCCGAGGTAGGGGACCGCTTTTGCCAAATTTAAAGGACTTTTGTGTGCCGAGAGGAGCGCCCGCAGCTGGGCCTAACGTCGACTCCGGCCTTGGCCGGAGGAGCGGTAGGCCCAGCCCGAGCCTCGGTGAGGCCGCCAGCGGAACATCGAATCATCGGTGATTACGCAAGTGAGCATTGACCTAAGATAACTACAGCTATGCGAGTAGAGGTGGACGGCGTCGAAATTCCGCCGGACCAGTGCACAAGATCGCAAGGCTGGAAAACTGCCGGCGAGAGGGTCAGGCACAAAGGCATGGGCAAGTTAGGCCTAAATGCCGTACTTCAAACGAACCAAGATGGCGCTAAGGCCATGGCTGCCACTGGCAGCGATACACGTCACTCAAGGGCAAAACGTATAAACAAGGGCAAATTGTTGAAGGGCGCGCGCATGCCAGACTTGCCGCGCGGCGACATAAAGATCGTATTACGACCACGAGACGGGCTCCACGTGAGCGACGTGACCCGCGTTGAACTAAGTCGTGCAATTGTGGCGGCGGCACAGATCCCCGGCAATGAAGCAAGTGAAGATGTCGTGTGCCCCAACCTCCAGCAGAATATCGTTGTGGTGAGCACCTCCAAGAGAGAGAACGCCGACCTATACACTGCAGTCGGAAGGATCGACATACGCGGCACGGCACACGAAGTAAGTACCTACGAAACGGCCCCCCACGGCACGGTGAAGGGCGTCATAAGGGGCATCCCGCTCGAGGATACGGCCCAGGATATTCAGGACAATGTTGTGCACAAGCATAACCCAACGGCGCTACAGGCAAACCGGATCGGTAAGACCCGATCAGTCGTCATTGCTTTCGAAGGGCATAAAGTACCCAAATACGTGAGATACGGCAACCTGCTCATGGAGTGCACGTTACATAGAAAACAAATCGACGTATGCTATGCGTGCGGAAGAGTGGGCCACAGAATAGACGTGTGCCCGGATCCTTCGAACACGATCTGCCGAGGGTGCGGAATCTCCAACCCCGTCGAAGATCACGAATGTGTCCCGAACTGTGGCCTGTGCGGAGGCAAACACCTGACAGCGGACAAGGCCTGCAAAGCCCGCTTCAAGACACCCTACGTCGTCCGCCGGCGGCGCTGGGAACGGCGCCGAGCAGAGGAAGAAGACATCGGGAGAAGGAACCAAGACAAGAGAGGTCCTGCAGGCGGACCCCACCGCAGCGCCTCCAAACAACGGGGCCGGTCACACACGCCGGGCCGCAACAGCAACAACAGTGGCTGTCAACAACAGTCGCCAGAGTCAACCGGACACCGAGGGATCGCCGAGAAAAAGGTGGGCCGGACCAACAGGTCTCCCGTCGCTCTAACCAGCGACACCGAATTCCCACCCCTCACCCCCTCCCTTAACTCACAAGCGAATCCGCAAAAGGACAGTAGCGAAGTGATAGAGCTTAAGAGGATCATAGAGCGCCAAAACGCTCAGATCCAGGAACAGAACGCCCAAATACAGGCGCTTATGAATAAGATCGAAACACTAGCGAGTAACGGCAGCTTGGCAAATTCAGGACACCAAGACAACACGGCGACAAGCAACGCCGCAGGCTTGCGCAAGCTGCCGCGGAGGGCCCCCCCCCCCCCTCTCCCCGCCAAGGGCGGACAGCTGGAGAGGCTGAGGCCATGCAACGTGCAGCAAATAACCTAGAGGCGATGGACGCCGAAGAGAGCCCCGCGAGCGGAGAGGAAACTGCGAACGCAGAGACCGCGACCACGGTAACGACACAGATCCCGCGAGAAGGAGAGCTTATGGCCATTTTGGCCGCAATTTCCCAAATTAACGAAAGGCTCAGCAAAATAGACGACCGACTTAAAGCTGTCGAGAGTCAGCCTCAGACGCCATCGGCGAAGCACAAACGTCAAGCGCTAAAAGTAGCCTCAACATCGGTGAGGAACCACTTCGCGTCCCTGAAAAAGGAGCGGGCCGAAAAAATAAAAAACGCGATCGCGAAAAGGCGCAATCGACTCGAGACAGCCGGAAAGGATGATGCAGAAGCCAAGTAAGAAGCACAAGAAGACCGGGGGGGAAACCACCGTGATTTACCAATGGAACTGCCGTGGGATTCGCAACAAAGAAGCGGAACTAATGTTATACATTGACGGGCAAGACAACAAGCCTGATGTAATTGCTCTACAGGAGACGAATGGGAAACCAAGACTTCCGGGATACGTCACTTACACGGACCCCACGGAGAACGGAACGGCGGTGCTCGTTCGCAGCAACGTGGCGGCAACTCAACATGTTACGGCGCAGAGCGGGTGCGAGCACACGCTGGTCGAAATTCATGCAAGAGAAATTGGCAGCGCGGGCAATTTATTTGTAATGAGCGCGTACTGTCGGCCGTCACAACGGCAGTACGAATTTGACCGCATCGTGAGTCAGGCGAAAGGGTTGGCGGGGACCAGGCCGCTCCTGATCCTCGGCGACTTTAACGCCCCTCACACAACATGGGGCTATAAGTTCCAGTCAAAAAGAGGAAAAGCATTGGCCAAAGCAATGGAGGATCACGAGATTGCCCTCCTGAACGAGCCTGACGTAACTACCAGAAGAGGCAACAGTGCCGCGAGGGACACTACGCCAGACCTTTCGTGGTTATCGGGAACGCTAGACGTCTCCTGGAGAAGCGAAGAAGTGGACCTGGGTTCTGACCACAGCGTGATCGGCATCACGATCCGAGGTTCCCGATATCGGGCTGTATTGGGGACAGCGCGGATCACGGATTGGGACAAGATGAGAAAGTTCACCCAAGAACAAGAAGAGGCGTCTGAGGAAGAATCGGGACGAGCTGAAACACAACAGACCTACACCGAATGGTCGAGGGACCAGAAGAAGACCCTCCAAAAATTTACCCAAGAAATCGCAACGACTTCGCAGACACCGTACGTGGACGCCAGACTGACCCACATGTGGGCGGCCCGGCACTCGTTAACGCGGCGATGGAAACGTCAGCGGCACTACAGAAAGCTGGCCAAGCACATAGCAGCCTTGAACAAGCAGATCGCCGAGCACGCGGCCAAACTATGTAGGGAGAATTGGCTGAAGACCTGCGACGGCCTGCAGGGCAAGCTCTCGACGCGGAAGACGTGGTGCCTCTTGAGGCATCTGATCGACCCGCTGAGTAGCAAAACTGCGACCAATCGCAACCTTACCAAAGTATTGAACATGTACAAGGGAGACGGCCGCAGGCTCCTGGAAGACCTGAAGGCGAAGTACCTAAAGACAGAGAAGGGACAGTACCCGGAGCCAGAGAGGTACGAAGGACCCGACAACGAAGACCTGGACCGGCCGTTTTCCATGACGGAATTGTGGACAGCGATAGATCAAAGTAACAAGAAAAGTGCACCCGGCAGGGATGCCATAACATACAAACTACTCAGTAACATGAGCAGTAAAGCGGCCCGCGGCCTCCTAGGGCACATCAACGAAGCCTGGGAGAGCTCGCGGTTGCCGAAGGAATGGAAGAACGCCGAGGTCTGCATTCCAAAGCCCGGCAAGGCCCTCACGATAGACAACATGCGGCCCATCTCCCTCACGTCCTGCGCGGGGAAGGTGATGGAGCGTATGGTCCTTCGCCGGCTGCAGAAGCACCTCGAAGAAACAGATCAGATGCCGGAGACGATGTACGGCTTCAGGCAACATCTCAGCACCCAAGACGTGATGATCCAACTTCACGAACTGGTCGTCAAGCCGGCAACGAGGCACACGCCGCGCGGGATACTCGCCCTCGACCTGAAGGGAGCGTTTGATAACGTGTCCCACGCGAGCGTGTTGCGGAATCTGAATATGACCAGGTGCGGCCGAAAGACATTCGACTACATCAAAGAATTTCTGTCAAACCGAACAGCGACCATCAGAATAGGGGAGGAGAAGTCAGACCCTGTCGAGCTGGGTGATAGGGGCACCCCACAGGGATCGGTCTTGTCGCCCCTGCTCTTCAATCTGGCCCTCCTGCCCATGCCCGGTCTACTCAAGCAAATCGAAGGCGTGGACCATGCGTTCTACGCCGACGATATTACGGTGTGGACAGCTCGAGCCGGTTCTGATGCCTGGATGGAGGAAGCCTTGCAGAACGCGGCAACAACCGTGCACGAGTACGCAAAGTCATGCGGACTGAGCTGCGCTCCCCAGAAATCAGAGTTGCTTATTATCCAACCGGGAAAATCCAAGAAAGAGCTGCCGCCGAACGTGATCGTCACCATCGACGGAACGGCTATCAAGCCAACACAGCAGATTAGGATCCTCGGCCTACTACTTCAGGCCGACGGGAAGGCACACGCCGCCGTCACAAAGATCAAAACTACAGCCGAACAGATACTCAGTATGATCAGAAGGGTATCTAATAGAAACCGAGGCCTCAAAGAGGACGATGTCATGCGCCTGATACGCGCATTCGTCGTGTCACGGGTTACCTACTCCGCCCCCTATCTCCAGCTGACGAAGGCGAATAGGGACACCCTAAACACGATGCTTCGTAAGGCAACGAAGCAAGCACTGGGCATTCCCATATACTCGTCCACACAAAGACTGCTGGACATGGGCGCCCACAACACGGTGGAGGAGCTCATTGAAGCCCACCTCTCTAATCAGAGAATCCGGCTCAGTCATACGAAACACGGAAGAGCCGTCTTACGCAAGATAGGATGGCCGATTGAGCCAGTACCCCTCAAGGAAGCCCTTCCGGAAGACTGGAAGACGGCCATTCAGACCAAACCCCTTCCCCGGAACATGACGCCGGGCAAGGACGACGAGAGGCGCACCGCGCGGGCCAAAGCCATAGCCCGGAAGCTGGAAGAGAACCCCAGTGTCCTCTACGCGGACGCCTCGCTCCGAAAACACAGTGACTGTGCAGCAGTGGTGGTTACGTCAAAAGACAGGCTGATCGTCAGCGCGTCCATAAAGACAACAGACGCCGCAGTTGCAGAAGAAGCGGCCATGGCCCTCGCACTCGCACAGCCGAGCGTGGACACCCTGGTCACTGACTCAAAGACAGCCTACAGAAGCTTCCGCAGAGGGGTAATATCCTCCGCGGCCCGAGCCATTCTATCCAAGTGCAAGCCTCCGGGAAGAGCTATAGAGCTCGTGTGGGTCCCGGCTCACTCGCAGGTAGCAGGCAACATCATCGCAGACTACCATGCCCGAGAAATGTCAATCCGGGGCGAGAACGAGCCGGAAGAGCTACCGCATCCGGTTACCAGCTTTCGGGAAATTACAAGTATGTACCGAGAGGAAAGGTGCAGACTGTCAGAACCGCACCCCAAGCTCACCAGGCAACAACAGACGATCCTGCGCCGAGTGCAGGCGGGATCGCTTGCGCATCCCGTATTGATGAGCCGCATGTACCCTGCGGAACACGACATGCTCTGTCCTTTTTGTAAAAAAGAAAAGGGCACCCTGCCGCACGTTTTGGCAGAATGCAAACAACTCAAAACCCCCCCTCCTCCCCTTCCCGCCAACACCCCCAATCCCCAACCCCTTGAGCGATGGGAGACCTTGTTGTCCAGCCCCGCCCTATCGATCCAGCTCGCACTGACAGACAGGGGCCAGGAGCTGCTGGAAACATATGGGTCCCGCAACTAGGGAACCACCCCGTCTGGTGCAAGCATGCACCACCGAATTATTTCGGGCTTAATAAATGTTGATTCCTCCTCCTCCATGGCATCTGGCTTTGCTCATGCAGTGAATGCCGAACTGTCACCAATACACACCAAAAGGCAGTGGCGTATGTGTGCCAGCTCCGCTTTCAGAGACTAGATCGCGCTTTCCAATACTTGCAAAAGAAAAAGAAAAAAACTAAATGACCGCGCTGGCAAGTGGAAAGGAGGGTTGTGCTATAGGCCTCTGAAAAGATGCCAAAGAAAGAGCCTAATGTGAGGAAATAAGCCTGTTCTCTTTTCGACAGTTTACGAACTTAATTGACATACAAGAAAATATATATAAAGAAATACCATGTTGACGAAAGTAATAACAAATGTCGCACACTAAAAACAGAAGTGAACTGCGCTTCCCAGAGCGTATAGAAGGTTTAAGACATCGACTTAGTACTGCATTCCTCAATGCTAGCATGTAATTGGCTTCATTCACGTATATCTAAATTGTTTTTAAAGAAAAAAACAAATGTCTAAAAACATTATTCCGACATCTGGCCACAAATATTTTCATCCGATTGATTTGTCCGTCTCGAGCAGACGGGAACACAAAAGAGACACGCTCAGTTCGCTACACAAATTCGTCCGTCTAGACACCAAAATGTCGAGCCGGAAACCACCTCAATACTTTCTAGCTCATAAAAACATGTAGGAGAATGCTTCTCTTTTTTTTATGCGCCTGAATAAGAGATTTCAAGAGAAACCTGATATTATGAAGTTAAGAATCCCTTACTCTCCTCCTTCCTCCTGCATTGCTTGATTTCACTAGAATTTGAGAGAGAATCAAAGGGCCTTAGCGGAGCGAAATCAATTTTTTTTTAATTGGGCTTTACTGTATGCAAGCCCCATATAATTTTTTGTCTCTTCTATCCCGGCAAATAGTTAACATGCGCAGGCTTTTTTTCCTGTATACCAGCTGCGCCTTATAAGCTGTGCCGTCCGTTTCATCCTCTTGCATGTTTTACCGCTATATTGGGTATGTAAGGAACGCTAGCACCTTCATCCCATTGCAGTTGTTCGGGGCCACCTGTGAATCTGTTAGAAGAAACAAGCAGCACAAGACCAAAGAGAGGTTGTTCTGGTGAATACAAGAATATAAATTTAAAGGACCGGAATATAGAACGATGACGTACAATTCGAAAGGGAGGGATTCAATAAAATGCTCAGATGGTATTGTGCCAGTTTTCTTGGTTTGTTCTTGTTTTCCTTTTTTTTATCTGTCAGTATCACGTCCTTTAACAATTTCGCTGCACCATTTTCTGTTAAGTTTCCGTGTAATGTACAGCGGGGTGGTCCTTAATCGAATGTAAGGCAGCAGCCGTGATGTTAGCGCCTAAAAACGGGCATGCACACGACAAACAGGTCTGCACCGCGCCGTCTGCGCAAAGACAGTTTGCTTCGCTTTTTAGTTTGCTTATTTCTTTGCGGCATCCGACAAAGGCACCCCGGTTCAACGTGAGTTATGTGCTTTGCGCGCTCCTGGGTGTTTGAGCCTGCGGCAAGCATCGGCTCAAACAAGTCAGAGGAAACGGGGGTGGCGGGCGGGGGGCATGAGTAGTTCGTGAAGTAAAATACATATATATATATATATATATATATATATATATATATATATATATATATATATATATATATATCCTTTCAAGAAGACCAGAGGGAAGCGTCCTCGGGCTGCGGACATTACTGAGGAATGTCGAAAGCTGGGCAGGGGCTGCGGCATCCGGTCGTCCGAAAGGGGGGTAACCAAACACCGAGAGTCGGCGGGCACACCGCAGGCAGTGCGCTCGAGCTCCGCGTCAAAAGGGGCGCTCTTCGAAGAAAGCCGCGGCAACAGCAAAAAGCCATGGGCCTCACAATTTCGACCTCACACAATGACGACCTCACTCAACCTCAAACTCACGCGTGAGGTTGAGGTCCAATTTCGTGACCTCACTCAAAAAATTTCGAGCTGTCACCGACCTCACCTCAACCTCACCTCACTCCGTGAGGTTGAGGTCATTTTGAGGTTGAGGTCGACCTCATGAGGTTGCCCACCTCTGCTTGTCAACATTGTATATAGTTTGGCATTCATTGATCAATATCATACCGCCAGTCTTAGTGGCTTGCCAACTTTGTCGGCATCTTCAGTTCCAGTTGCCGATATTGCCCAATGAGTGGTGGCCACTGCCCTACATTGAACATATCAAGGCATGCATTGGTAAATATTGTCCAGCCAGTATGGACGGCTTGTTAACATCGAATATATCTTCGTATACATTGGTCAATATCCCCCTGCCAATCGTAACGGCTTCCCAACATTGTGTATATCTGCAGATAAAATGGTCGACGATGACATACAATGGTAAATACTTTCCTGCCAGTATAGCTGGCTTATCAACATTTGTCTTGGCATATATTGGTCAATGTTATCCCATCAGTCTTAGTGGCTTCCCAACGATGTATACTTGTTGGTTCTAGTGGGCAATATTGCCCAATGAGCTATGCAGACTGGCCAGCATTGCACCTATCATGGCATACATTGGTGAATATTGCAATGCCAGTATTGATTGCTTGTCATCATTGAATGTATGTTGGCATACATTGGTCAATATCCTCCCGTCAGTCGTCCTGGGTTCCCAGCATTGTATATCTGCAATTACACTGGTAGATGTTGCCTGACAAAGTGTAATGGCTTGCCAAAATACCATACATCTTTACATACGTTAATCAATATTCGCCTGCCATCATTGATGGCTTATTAACTCGAAATATATACTGCCATACGATCGTCAATATTTTACTACTAGTTGAGATGGTTTCCCAATATTGTATACATCATGGGTTATAGTGGTCGATATTTTAGGGGCAGCTGCACTGGCTCGCCAACATTGCACGCATCATTGTATGCATTGATTGGCACGATCCTCTTAGTATAGCTGGCTTATCTACATTGAATAAATTTTGGCATACAGTGGTCGATGTGGCAATGAATATGATTGGGTTATAGGGGTCGATATTGCCTAATGAGTTTTGACGGCTGGAAAAACATTGCACATAACATGACGTGGGCCGAAATTGGCTTGCAGATATTAACGATCAATTTTCAACCTGTATATCCTGATATATTTTTAACATCCTGAACAATACTGTCGTGTCCTTGGCGATGGCTTTCAAGTATGTCTTATACATCGTCAACGATATAATAACAGTAGTATAGAACATTTATTCAAGAAAAATGGCTTAGGCGGTAAGGGCACGGTTGGTATAGGGTCCTTCGCCATTACTCCGGGGGCTTAACCCCTGGCGGAGTAAGGCTTCATTTCCTTGACAAACCCATGCCATTAGATAAAGGCAGAGATTCTTCAGCCTAAAACATTTAGAAAGGCACGAAATAAATTATTCGGTGGCACTACGCATGCAAGCAGGGCATGCTTCGTGCACGTAAAGTCGGACGCGTGGCTTATTCTGTCTACGAAGCGCTTAGAATTTCCCGACTGCCACTCTGTTCCTAACTGTGAAGAAGTTTAGTACAGAGGTGGAACGCGCAGCAGTTACAGGCCCTAGCATTCCTTCTGTACGTCTTCAGCGTGATGGGTAAGGCCACTCATACGTAAAAATTTTAAAATACTTCTTCGCCGTTCTCGACAAAATCGCAACAAAACAGACACATATTTTTTTAAGCTGACAACGGTCACTGCCTTTGTATAGAATCACAAAACGGTGCAGTATACAAGCATATACACTTCTGCAATCTACAGTAGGCCAGTACATAGCACCTTCAAAACCATATATACTATATAATGTCAGTCCGGCTTAATTTGTTGCGATGAGGTTTAACAAACGCATCCTGAAAACTTTTGTCCATAACTGGAAATAGACACATAAACGCTTTATTTATAAATTATTTCATTTACGTGCTGAAAGAAAAGATTAAATTCTCGAAAACAGAGGTCGAGAGATTGTGCTAGTGAAGGCAAATGCTGCACCGTTTCGTCATGTACGCTGGCTGACACCTCAGCAAGGCGCCAGCACCGACTGTATTCCGCCGTAGGTGGTCTTGTAAGCACAGAAGACGGGCTAGCTGCAGCATATTTTGTGTTGTAGTTTACATCAGCCTATATGCTGGAGTGCTCTGCTTTGAGTGCTTCAGCAAGAGACGAATGATGAACAAACTCTTTAGGCTCTTGATGCAGCATAGCTCATAGTCAAAAGGTAGATCCCCCACATAACAAAAATAGCATTATTTTATTACGCTCTCTACCTTCGCCTGGCAGAGAAAAAAAAATCTAGCTTTCTCAGATGTTCTGGAATGAAGTGTATTTCAATTCAATAGCATTGCACGCTGCCAAATTTTACTACAAGTTGTGTACTTGCTGTGGCAGCTGTTAACTAGTTCGGACTTGACATTTCCTGGTAAAGAGCTGAAAGAGAAAATATTGAAGAGCTTGAAGCATAGAAACCCCACAATTGGAGACTGGAAATAAGTGTCAATGAACTTATTTGCTTTACAGAAACAAAAAACATGAATGCGTGCTCACCACCGAAATATTTGTTAAAACATTATTGTTGCCTGTTCATGCTGCTCTTCAAGGAAATTATTTTTTCCGAAAGCTGTATAAGCGCGTGTATAACTCTCATGCCCTGCTTTCGAATATTTTTGCAAAGTCGGCCTAACATCACTCGTTTAAATACTTGTTCCTGTGTAGTATTCTGGGAAGATTCTGAATGCTTTTTAAGAATATTATCAAAACGCATTGCAACCAGACCGAGGGTATTTCAATCTAGAAGTTACGTTCGTTCGCTCTAACAGTTTAGAAAAAACGTGCCCTCTTTGCCAAAAGTAACCTGGCTGCTGGGTTTCCTTTTCAACCATGTTTGGAGCCCTTCATCTATTTCAAAAGGCAAAAAAAAGGTCTTTACAGATAAGAGTGATGGCTTTTTTTTCCGCGCAGGTGAATAATAATGTGGCATGTCCTGTAAAACGCTTAACTGCAGGGCGAAGGTGTAAATCGGGCGGCCTGGTTACTTTTCGCAAAGACTGTACGTTCTTTCTAGCAGTGTTAGACAAGCGGCCATTTGCGACGCAGCGACGCCAGCCTTCGCCGTGGCAGCGTACGCATCCTTCGTTCCCACGCCTGAGCAGCGTCCAGTCACCCCCGGCGGAATTCCAACTTGTGGTGTCATATGAAACCATGCAGACAGCGCTGCCGCGCTCGCACGACTGGCGCCGGCACGCTCTCAGCCTCTCTATCTTCGCTCTTCCCTCTGCTCTCTACCAGCGCAGGTGCGCGCCTCACGGGTTGTGTGCTGCAGCTCCGTTCGCACTCGGAGAATAAACAGTAGACCCACGACATGCCTCTTCCTGCCTCGCGGCACAGTCTGCAGCGCGGTGTGAGTACTACTGACCCTTTATTTTAAATATATTGTCACGCTACTGACAACGATGAAGGAGTGTGATGGTGTGGCAGAAGAAGAGGAAGAAGCGTTGGTTTTCTGGGCGCTACTAGGCTTCATCTTGTCCCGCTATATCAGCAGTGTAAATAAACACCCCTTCTTATTACACCGTAACAACTTGGTGGAAGGTGCTCCGTACGAACCCTACCTACAGCGCTGCAAGACCAACTGGAGCTTCGACGTAGTCGATGCATCGCTGGACTGCCACCGCTCACGACCACCATGGACCACACCGACTCAAACCGTGCAAGCCGCGACGCTGCAAGCCAGGCTGGCGGCATGCCTGCCCACTCCAGCCCTATTCCTTCCCAGCCTTACCGGGAACCATGACCTTTTGCCGGAGAAGAAGGTAAGGACGTTGAGAAGTGGCTATTTGATTATCAACGAGTTAGTCGGTACAACCGATGGGACCCTCTTACCATGCTAACAAACGTAGTTTTCTTTCTCACTCACACGGCTATGACCTGGTTTGAGAATAACGACGACAACTTGAGGACTTGGGAACGGTTCGCCACCGAGTTAAAACTGCGTTTTGGCGACTCTGTTCCCAGCAAAAAGCGGGCGGAGCAGACCCTTGCTCAAAGAGCTCAATTGCCCGATGAAACTTGTACAACTTACACAGAAGAGATTCTCAAGTTATGCAAATGTGTCAATTCCAACATGCCCGAAGAAGACAGAGTCGGTCACATTTTGAAGGGAATCGCGGCAGGCGTGTACACCTTCTTAACCGCCAAAGACAACCTTGACACTGTCTCCGATGTCATTAGACACATCCGCACGTTTCAAGCTTTTAAAACACGTCGTATTGCGCCAAAATTTGGGCGGCTGGCCAACGTGCCTACCGTGGCCAGTCTTGATGACCATGCCCAACTAGATCTTCTGTCAACTATCCGGCAAATCGTGCGCGAAGAACTTCTACGGAACAACACGCTTCCCCTACATGAATCTGCGGCGGTTTCTGTCCAGAGGGTCTCTAGACGGCGGGATTCACCACCACAAGCGATTCAAGTGCAGCCTTTCTCCCAAGCTCCGGAAATTGCAGCTTCTATTGACTACCCGCCAATGCATTTTGCCAACCCGGCTGCGTCGATGCTTGAAGCCTCAAGGTACGACGTCCTCTCAAGTGCACTTAGATCTTCTATTCGATCTACAAGGATTCCTGTGCAGTATGAGCATTCAGCCAGACCTACAACGCGCCCTGCTGTGCCTGGCTCTTATCCACAACAGCATTTTCTACCTTCCCCACCGATATACTACCGCTGCGGCGTCGAAGGGCACATCGCCAGGTACTGCCGCAGTAGGTTTCCGCCACGCTATAACCGCCCAGAGCCTTCAGCAGTACCCAACAATCGACAATACAGCCCCGTTTTCCAGCAATCCAATACTCCACGTGGGTACTACCGCAACATCCAGAACGAGAATCTCGGCGACCATTCCCCAGCGTCTCATCGAAGTGTTACTCCTCCACCCGCCTTCCGTGTGCGTCGTTCTCCATCACCGCGGCGGCGCTCCATGTCGCCCCATCAGGAAAGCTAACAAGCGCGACCGATGGGGGTGAGGCCGCTGGAAATGTGCTGTGTGCCAACATCCCTCCAACTGCAATGCTCAAAAACAAAATTCGTTTGTCCATTGATGGTGTGAGTACATTAGCTTTGGTAGATACGTGTGCGACTGTGTCTGTGATGAGTAATCAGTTTAGGCGCTTACAGGGACGCAAAGTGATGTTTGAATATGACCGTGCTTCAACGTTTTGTGGTGTGAGTGGAGAGGCGTTGCGCCCACTTGGAGTGTGTAGTGCGCAATTGTCTGTGGGTGGTGCAGTTTTTCAAGCCGAATTCGTAGTCTTACCCCACTGTACGCAGGACATCATTTTAGGAGTAGACTTCTTGAAGGTTTGTGGCGCTACCGTGGACTGCCGAAGTCAAGAGGTTCATTTTGATGGCTGGGATCTGCCAACTCTTTTTGAAAGCGGCCGTAATGAAGAAATAATTTTTAGTATTACCGAAGACACAGTAGTTCCACACTTGTCTTCCATGTTCGTCCCCGTGTCCGTTCCACTCCTTGAGCAGGTTTCATTCCAGGCCGTGGTGCACCCAGTTTACTAAGCATGCCTGAATAAAAATGTTATTATCCCTCACTGTATGATCTCCGTGCATCACGGTAGTGCCTCGTTATGGACAATCAATCCATCGTCCGAGCCCGCAGTTTCACCAACGGGATTAAAGATTGCCTCCTGTGGATCCGATGCGCCCCGCGTCGTTGCTTTGGTCACAGATGCTACGAGTCCCACCGTACCTCTGCCTGCTGATGAAACTTCGATATTCCGCATAATCAGCGCCGATCTCATATCACTTCAACGCCGTACTCTAGTGGATATTCTTCTACCTTTTTCGCCTATGTTTGACTTTTCTCAAACAGATGGACCAACCTCTCGCCCTGCACATTGGACCCATCATAGCATCGACACTGGTTCGGCTCGTCCCATTCGTCAAAAGCCAAATCGCGTGTCCCCATCTGAGCGCAAAGTCATTCATGAGCAAGTGGAGGACATGCTACGGAAGAAGGTGATACAGGAATCATCTAGCCCCTGGGCTGCCCCTGTTATTCTTGTACGCAAGAAAGACGGTTCGTGGCGATTCTGCGTCGATTATCGGCGTCTAAATTCTGTTACGAAAAGGGACGTCTATCCTCTTCCTCGCATAGACGATGCCCTCGACTGCCTCTCTGGTGCGTCCTATTTTTCTTTTCTTGATCTCAGATCTGGCTACTGGCAAATTCCAATGGACCCGGAGGATAAGAAAAAAACAGCCTTCGTAACGCCAGATGGCCTTAATGAGTTTAATGTTATGCCATTCGGGATGTGTAATGCGCCAGCCATATTTGAACGCTTTATGGAAACAGTTTTGCGCGGCTTAAAATGGGACATTTGTCTTTGCTATCTGGACAATGTCGTCATATTTGGGAAGTCCTTCCAAAAACAAAATGACCATCTAGTACGTGTCTTGAATTGTCTGCACAACGCCACCCTAATTCTAAACTCGAAAAAGTGCCGCTTTGCAGAGCGCCAACCGCTGGTGCTAGACACATTGTCAATGGTGATGGTGTAATGCCGGATCCTCAGAAAACCGCCGCTGTTGAGTTTTTTAAACCCCCGCAGACAGTGAAAGAGTTGTGCAGTTTTCTAGGGCTGTGTTCGTATTTTAGACGCTTTATACATAGCTTTGCTGACGTTGCTTACCCATTGACGTGCCTTCTCCACAAAAACTCTACTTTTGAATGGACACCAGACTGCGACGCGTCATTCCGTCAACTGAAGTTTCTTTTAATATCGAAACCCATCCTACGTCACTTCGATCCTACTGCAATGACAGAAGTACACACGGACGCTAGTGGAATCGGTCTCGGTGCAGCCCTTGTCCAACGGCACGATGAACGAGAGCATGTTATCGCGTACGCAAGTCATACCTTGGGAAAGCCGGAGC
This sequence comes from Amblyomma maculatum, assembly GCF_055883805.1. Classification (NCBI taxonomy): domain Eukaryota; kingdom Metazoa; phylum Arthropoda; class Arachnida; order Ixodida; family Ixodidae; genus Amblyomma; species Amblyomma maculatum. The sequence continues at coordinate 221,256,111 of NC_139345.1, forward strand.
GAAACTACACAGTCACCGAACAGGAATGCCTGGTTGTAGTTTTCGCTGTGCAGCGCTTCCGTTCATATTTGTACGGACGTTCGTTTACTATCGTAACTGACCATCATTCACTCTGTTGGCTGCGGAACCGCCGAGACCCATGTGGTCGCCTCGCACGCTGGGCCCTCCGGTTACAGGAATATGACTTTGCCGTGGTTTACAAAAGCGGGGGGCGTCATGCAGACGCAGATTGTCTTTCTAGGATGCCAATGGCCACGACTGGACCTGAAAGCGACGATTTCGACAATTATATATCGAACCCCGAGCCAGCGTTCCCGACACGAATGTTTTCAAAACGGAACAGCAAAATGATAACAGTCTGCAGCCTCTCTTTGCCGCCGCCCAAGCCAGCGTACCTACAAGCCGTTTTTGTGTGCGTGATGGCCTCCTATGAAAAAAGAGTTATTCGCCTGTCGGCCAGCGTTATCTACTCGTAGTTTCCAAGACGCTATGCACGGACGTATTGCGTGTAATGCATGATGATCCAACTTCTGGGCATTTGGGATCGGTTCGAACACTCCGCCGTGCTCTAGAAAGAGTTTACTGGCCCAGAATGCACTCGAAAATTGCACAATACATTGCCAGTTGCAAGCAATGTCAACGCCACAAACGTCCAACTGCAACTCCATCTGGCTTGCTGCACCCTGTGAAGACCCTGACAGCTCCGTTTGATCAAGTAAGCATTGGCCTCGTAGGTCCATTTCCGAAGTCCGTGGATGGAAATCGCTGGATTGCAATCTGGGTAGACTATCTCACAGAGAGAGAGAGAGAAAGAGAGAGAAAGCAGAGAGGTTAACCAGGAAAGCTTCCGGTTTGCTACCCTGCACTGGAGAAGGGGAATGAGGAGTTTAAAGGAAAAAGATAGAAGAGAATGATAGGAAAGGTAAAACGGTGAGGAGCACAGTCACAGTTTCTCAATCAAGTTTGTGTCTCTCATAAAACCCATAAGTGCTTTGAAGGCTTTGCCGTTAGACGCCTTCTGTGGCCATGGGCCGAGGATTTTCTCCTCTGTGAAAGGACGGCTGTCAAGATGGTCCAGAGCTGAACGCAGCGCATATCTTTCGCTTGAAAAAGCATGGCACTCGCAAAGGAGATGCTGTGTGGTCTCTTCGCAGCCGCATCTTTCACAGTTAGGGCTATCCGCCATTCTCATCACATAAGCGTATTTTTTGGTGAATGGAACACCGAGCCACATACGGCACATCAGTGTTGTTTCGCGCCGCCCTTTGTTAGGGGGAACACGAAGGCGCAGCCCAGGGTCTAGTTCCCTGAGGCGTCGATTGGAAAATTCTCCTTTGTTCCAGGCTGAAAGCGTTAGCTCCGCCGCTAAGGAACGAAGTAGACAAGCTGCGTCAACTCTAGATATAGGAATGTTCACTGTAGTTCCGTCGTTGTGTGGAGAACGGGCAACTTGGTCTGCCTGGTGGTTTCCCTCAATACCGCAATGTCCAGGTAGCCACTGGAAAATTATATCATGACCTTTTGATGTAGCGTCGTGGTATAGAACGCGGATTTCTGCAGTTAGTTGTTCATGTGACCCACGACGTAGCGCAGCTTGAACGCCTTGAAGCGCTGCTTTCGAGCCCGTAAAAATGGACCAGACACCTGGAAGTTCCTGGCCGATGTATTCAATAGCTGCACGTAAGGCAGCCAGTTCCGCACCAGTTGAAGAGGTGGGGTATGTCGTCTTGATCCTCAGCACGACGGTATCACTACGGACCCCGCGGAGCTTGTTGAAGCAACTGAGCCGTCGGTGTAGACGTGTTCACGATTATTGTTGCATAGAATACAGGTGACCCAACGTCATTTCCTTCAAGGCAGGCAATGGTACACACGTTACTGTGAACCTGCCGCTCTTCCATCTGCTACGGCGCATCAGGTGTCGCTTTTCTTGCTGCACTGATGTTGTTGAAGAGCTCATGCGTTTATGCGCCGTAACTTTCCGACACTCGACGCCATACCATCCCCAAACAAATGGCTTGACTGAGCGCGTCAACAGAACGCTTATCAACATGCTAGCCATGTATGTGGACGCAGAGCATAAGAACTGGGACACCACACTACCCTTCATCACGTATGCGTTTAGTCCATTTTTCCTGCTCTATGCCAGACCGCCAAGCTACTCCCTGGATACTATCCTGCCCTTCACAAGCCGTGAAGACCCCTGCCTATCTGAGACCCTCTGTCTCGCCGAAAAAGATCGGAGAATCGCCCAATTACGGACTGGCGCTTCACAAGAACGTTCTAAAGTGCGATACGATGCCAGTCACCGACGGGACACGTACTCTGTAGGTGATTTAGTCTGGCTATGGCGTCCAATTCGGCGCCCTGGCCTACATCAAAAACTCTTGGCCCACTATGACGGCCCATATGTGGTTGTCAAACGCATTAGTGATTTTACCCATGCAATAGCCCGCCTGACAGCATCGGGTCGCCGGTCTGCCAAGCCAAAACTGAACTATGTCATGTTGCCCGCTTGAAGCCGTGTCAGCCTCGCACGACTCACGAACACGCCCAGAGGGTTTGGTCTGAGTAGGGGGGAAATGTCACGCTACTGACGGCGATGAAGGAGTGTGATGGTGTGGCATAAGAGGAGGAAGAAGCGTTGGTTATCTGGGCGCTAGTAGGCTTCATCTTGTCTCGCTACATCAGCACTGTAAATAAACACCTCTTCTTATTACACCGTAACAATATGTTCATAACCGAGTAGGTTTTTCAGAGAATTTGTTGCTTTATTTTCCTCTCATGTTGCCGCACTTCCCTGCAGGAGTAAAGACTCGGGATTACTAGGACGGACCTTTGCGTGCCAATTTCCTTTTGGGCTGCCTCGGTTGGTCCTGCATGCACGACTGTGCTGGATGACCGGTAAGATATGCATTTTTTATACAGTGGGGCGTATTGACTGGAAATTAATCATTTTGTATGTCATTGGCACCTGATGATTAAGGTTAACAGAATGTGCTGTTCATGTACGCCGAGAGAAAAAAATCTTTTGCTTCAACTCTATTACACCGAAAAAAAATGCATTCTTCGTGGATTTCAATTTCAGCGCACTGATTTGTACAAACTAATTTTGTAGCAGTGGCAGATTTTACTGCTCATGTACAGTTTTCCCAAGCTGTACTAAAAAAAAAACAAATCTGCACAGTATTGCCTCTTATTTTTTGTTTTCGCTGGCAGATGTTTGTACGAAAGGAAGATGGTGACATGGAAGCTGCCCTAGTATACATCGGCAAGGGCGGCTGAAAGCTGCTGTCCTTATAACCGAGAGCTAAAGGCGCATGCTAGAGATGCTGGCTTGGCAGACACCTGAAGCTGCCTTTAGTGCGGCGTCTTCCTACAACCTGGGATCTGCCGACAACTTGTCAATGGACATAACCAAAGGGGAAGTCCTGGAAGTCTGAAAGAATTCTGCCTATTGTTTTTTTTTTCACTATGTAGCACATGCGCACCTAATAAATATCTATGAAACGAACAATTCTGGCTTTTTTGTGTGAATGCATGTGTACTTGAAGGATTCTGTATATATATATATATATATATATATATATATATATATATATATATATATATATGTGTGTGTGTGTGTGTGTGTATATATTATGTATATTTTTTTGTGTACGCAAGCTTGCCATAAGGCATATTATATAAACTCATGTAAATGGTTTTCCGTGAGGAACCGGAGCAGGCTCCCGCTCTTAGCCTTGTCGGTGAGCCATTCAGAAAAGTCCTCTTCCCTTGTTGGGGTTAGTCCCACTTCGCGCAGAGTCTGTGTCCTTGATGCCCTTTTCCCTGCAAAAGTCCATAGCAGGTGGCGAACATCCACTTCTGCAGCTGGTGTGGAACACTTCGGGCATGTGGTTGGTCCGATATCTGCTTGCGATTCCGATCGGCATTTTACCGACGGGGTAAGGGCCGCTCCAGCTCTTATCCTTCTAAGGGAAACCTCCTCCAATCTCGTTAAGTTACGAGGGAGTGGGAATGTACACGGGAGAATGAGGGCACGTGTACTTTTCCTTAAAGGTGATGCTAAGATGGGAACAGCGGAGCGGGCACCGAAAGGGAGCCTGGTGGGGGGCGCAGTAGTGTTTGGAACTTCGTGTGTGAGGTGGTCAACTTTTCTCTGCTCAGCGTTCTCAGCATTGTCTTGTGTTCAGTGTATCTGGATGCTTATCTTTGTTTTTTATTGACTGCGTGGATTTCCTGGGTAACACTCGTCACTTTCTTCAGTTGTTTTATGGCGGCTAAGGAGTCTGTATAGATGTGGGCTTATGTTATCGAATCTATTTTATTTATGGCCTCTATAGCATCGCGGATTGCATCACAAGCATCAAGCATATTGCATCAAGTTCCATCACAAGCAGCTCCGGGTATTCTAAAAGATATCCTTTATGTACCTTTAGTTCGCTGTGTGTTGGACTAGTAGCTGCTGTTCTACCGCCATTTTCTATAATTGATGCGTCCGTATATGCAATGCAGGTACCTGGAAGTGCATCAACCAGAAGCCGAGATGCCAGCTTTTCTTTGCGACGAAGCCGAGTGGTCTTGTTTGTCATAATAGTCGGGAATTCCTACGGAGGGGGTCAGCCATTGGTGGTGTTCGAACTGCCACTTCATTGTACAAGGATGCTATGGGCATAACGTACTTTCGCTTCATATCCCCTGTGGCCTCTCGTTGTTCAATTAATTCTGTCAACGTATTTATCTGTGCAAACTCTTGGAGATGAGGGATAGGGGTAAGTTTTGGTAAGGCCGTGATAGTGCGCATTGCGTTTCTATTTATTGTTTCCAATTTCGCCCATTGCCGCCTCGTGAGCCTTTGGAATTGGGCCTGGTATAGTATCCCCGGCTGTGGCACTGATTCTACAAGACGTCTTGCCATGTCCGCTCGAGCTCCTCCTCCTCTAGCTGAAATGCGTTTTATCAAGTTTAAGGAAGTCGCAGCTAGTTTTTTCACCTTATGAAGCCATTGTGTTCCTTTGCCGTATTTGTGAATTTCTAGGCCAAGAACTCTCAACTCGTCCACCTCTTCCAATGCCTGATTTCCAATCTTTAGGGTGACTCTTTGCGTTGCCAATTGTTTTCTTCCATTCTTGTTGGCAACATGAATGCAACTGCACTTTTGAGGTGATAATTCCAGACCTGCATCTTGCACGTACTCATCTATGGTATTTAAAGCCTCTTACAGATACCGATTCTATTTCTCAAGTTGTTTATGAACAGACCAAATCATGACATCATCTGCGTATATCATGAACCGCACTTCTGGTATTTTAGCTGATTTGCACGCCAATGGGATCAGTGTGATATTAAATAATAAATGTGCTAACACTGACCCTTGTGGCACGCCTCTGTTCGAAGTGTAATTGTCAATTTGTTTTCCGTTTATCCGGATAGAAAACGTCCTGTCCTTAAGCAGATTATGTACTGTTTTTATGACCTGCAAGGGAATGCCCATACATTCCATGTTGCTAAGAATCTTGGAATGTAACACGTTGTCGTATGCCTGCGCCATGTCGGTAGCCACTACAGTGCGCACTAGGTGGCTATAAGGCGACACGTGTATGACCTCTTCAGCGAGCACAGCTAGTCCATTTTCTGTCCCAAAGTTTGTTCGGAACCCAATTTGTCGAGCATGGTATTTTTTATTACTTTCCAACCACCATGACAGGCGGGTGGCTATCATCTTGTCATAGATCTTGCAAATTGTGGGTGTTAGCGAGATAGGCCGCAAAGATTCTAGACTTGTGGGAGGTTTCCCAGCCTTTGGTATTGTTACCGCCACCGAGTGTTTCCAGCCGAGTGGAATGTCTCCTCCTTGCCATACCTCATTTACCACATCCAACAAGCCGTCAACTGCGGCTCCTTCTAAATTCTGAGAATACTTCATAAGGAATATCGTCAAGTCCAGGCGCAGTTCTACCATTCGCTTCTTCTATAGCCGCCAATAACTCCAATTTGGTAAATGGTAATGTTATTCCTGTTTTATCAACCGCATCCACTGTCGGTGAAGGCGCCGGATAATGTACGCGGTTCGGGAAGAAAAGGGCAGCAGCCTTATCTGCAAACTCCTCTGGTGTAAGCTGTCATCATCATCATCATCACCAGCCTGATTATACCCGCTGCAGGGCGAAGGCCTCTCCCATATCTCTCCACTTAACCCGGTTCTGTGCTAGCTGCATCCACTTGACCCCTGCGAACTTCTTAATCTCATCCGCCCACCTAACTTTCTGCCGCCCCCTGCTACGCTTTCCTTCCCTTGGAATCCAGTTTGTTATCCTCAGCGACCATCGGTTATCCTCTCTTCGCACTACATGTCCTGCCCATGTCCATTTCTTCTTCTTAATTTCCACTAGAATGTCGTTAACTTGAGTTATTTCTCTGACCCACTCTGCACGCTTTCTATCTCTTAATGTTACCCCTACCATTTTTCGTTCCATAGCCCTCTGGATTGTCCTCAACTTAACTAGAACTCTCTTGGTTAGCCTCCACGTTTCAGCCCCATAGGTGAGTACAGGCAAGATGTAATGCGAGTCTAATACTTTCTGCATGATCTTTAACCTGCCGCCTCTTTTCCATGCTATGGAAAGTCCTCCAGAGGGCCTTGTTAGTCGTTCCTGAGCCCTAACAACTGCACCACTCATCCCATCTCCTATGAGCCAGCTGTTTTTCATATCGGCGTGCCTGTGCGGTCACTCTGTTTACCTCAATTTTTCTTTGCACGTCTTCAGGATGGCGACCAGCCTGTATCTCGGCCCGTTTTCGGCGTGCCCAAAGTTTTAGTAGGTGCAGGTCGGGAGTTCGCTGATCTTCGTTCACTGTAGTTGTAATGGTGTGATCCTTGAGTACCGCTTGAAGGGTGGTAATGAGAGTATTCGGGCTAACTGAATTCGCTCGAGTATCCTGCCGTACACCATCCCAATGTGTAACAGAAGCTTTCTTTCGAAGTTTCTTCATATGTCCCAAATTAAGACCAATACTAATGGGGACATGGTCACTACCCCACGCATCTAATTCCGCCTGCCATTGTGGTGCACCAGGGCCCTTCCACCACGTCAAGTCTGGTCAGCGTGTTTGTGTTGCAGGTAGTGTTGCGACTCCTGGATGATTTAGCAATGTAAATTCCATTTCTGTGAAGGCAGTATGAACTTGATCACCCCTTTTAGAATCATAATCATATCCCCATACAGTGTGCGGAGCGTTAAAATCTTTTTGGTATCGCAATTAGTATCGATTAGTATCGCAATTCCAGGGTATGAATGGCGAATATGCTTAACTCATCCAAGTTTAAGTACTGTGTTTCATGGCCGAGCGTACACGGACACTAATATAAGGGGCGTTTTGTTCGGACGCGTGAGCACAGCAACTACTTCCTGCTGAGTGTTGCACCACTTGCTCAAATCAAGTGGCGTTTGGGGAATGTTCGCCCTAATATAGACGGCAGCTTTTCCTGGTGTTTCGGCCTCTGCTCTTGCTCGTTTATCAGGGATAGAAGGACACTGGTACCCTATATATCCTGTTATAGAATATAACCTATTGTGCTCCTGTATCAAGAACGCCCATGAATGCAGCTTGCCGTACAATAATTTTGTATTTATTTCCCCAACTTTATTAGAGAGCCCTCTGCAGTTCCATTGTGTAATCTGTTGCCACTTGTTTCGGCTACTTTTATCCAGGATGTAAGCTGCTCTGAATGAGGTGTGTCAGTTGCGTAAGTGTGTCCAGTACCGCCTTCCAAACAGGTATGTTATCGGCAGGTTTACAATTCGGAGCATCCACTAACCTTGCTGTCGTACTGCCTGCATGCGTTTCTGTTTTTCTGAGCTCTCCTTTCGTCGTTGGGCAATATGTGCTTTCTTTTGTCGCAGCTGTGCAGTTTGTGCTGAAAGTATCGCAATTTCTCTTTCTATTGCATCCTGCTGGCTTGTGCAGCCTTTAAGGTCCGGAAAATCATCAGCAGTGAATGCCACTGTGCTCCGTTTTGTGCGTCGTCCAATTTTTAGCGTAGAAGCAAAAGATGCACTGTTCTGTGCCACCACCTCAACAGGCTCTTCTTCTTCTAGCGGGTCATCAAACAGCTCTTCGGCCAGAGCTGCAAATCTGTTTTTAACCATTAACGATGCACATTGTTTATGTCGTCCAGCCCTTGCTAACTCGAGCTTTCGCTTTTTTGTCGGACACTGAGATGAAGTGATATTGTGATCATCAAATATGCATAGGCCGCATTTGAATTTCGCTTCTCCAGATTCAGTTATGTATTCGGGGTTAACTCCATATGGACAAAATTTCTCCATATGGCCTTCTCTGTAGCACCTGTAACAGTGCACTGTTCTAGGTTTGTAAGTTTTGGGTCGCACTATGCGACCGTTGTAGTATAATCTGTCCGGAAGAGTATCTGGTCCCTGTAATGTGATGAGAAAAGTGCCTCTGTTCCCCATACGGCATGCGGCTAACACAGTATGTGTTCCTGATATGAGGTCTCTGGCCACCGTCTCCGGGGATTCTTGTAGGTGTAGGTCATAGAGGACACATCGCTGAGTGTTTGGACCTGACGCAAAATACGTCTGGACAGGAAGATACTCCTCTGTCGTGATTGGAATCTGTGTTACTGTGGTCATTTTGCGTGCATCCTCAATGGTGGCTAAATGTACTGTGACAGTATTAGATGCCCTGTGGCTTACAAACCCCTGGTAACCTGTGGTACCAAGCGCTGCGTCTATTACTCTCTGTATTGCTATGGTGGGTATCTTAGTGATATCAAACTGCACTGTTGGTCTGATATGCACTCTGAAGGATTTCTGCAAGGCTGGTGTTGGATAAGCAGATGCTAGCTTATCAGGGGCAGCCCTTACCTTCTTTGCCAGTGGTGTGTTGACTGGTGGCCCAGGTAGTTCGACCAGCCGGGGTATTCGTTGAGAAGTGTTAGCGACTACTTCCTGTTGCACATCCATAGCCTGATGTGTATCGTTTAGCTCGGGTAGCGGCCCGAGCGTGGTCCTCGTATTCGAAGTAATGTCTACATAGCTCTGTGGCCAAGTCCTAGCTCCAGGTAAAGGCTCCTTACCGCAGCCTGCCGTTGTGCTTACAGAAGTCACAGCGACTACCGGAGGGTCCACTGGCGTCCCCATTCTTGCCATATTATCAGAGCTGAGGCTCCGCGGATCCCCAGTAGGCCTAGCAGCAAGGCCGCGTATCATTCTACAGCTGTGCACCCGGAGGGCTGTGTCCTTGACGATCTTCTTGCCATGCACGGGTTGTTTCGCCTTTATGCTCTTCTTCAAGAGCTTGATGGCCGCTGTGTGGGCGCGGACTACAGACGTAGTTCGAAATCCTACAGGACACGATGTAGCCGCGGTGCTCAGCGACACGTCTACTTCGTCTGCCCAGGCAGCACCAGCCATCGGCCCAATATTGGGGATCGATTGGGGATTACTGGCCCACAAGTGGCCCAATGGTGCCAATGAGCTACCAATAATGTGCGGCCGTGCTATAACAATCATTATTGGCCCAGTGAACTTCACCCATATCCGTTATTGGCATTCAACCGGCTAAACGCGGTCAATAATGCCCATGCATATTGAACAGCTTGCCATGATTGTATACACGATGAGACAACCTGGTCATTATTGACCAACCAGCTACAATGGTGTGCCAATATCTTCCACACCATGGTATAACCTGGTTAATATTGTCCGGTAAATAACAACGACTTCTCAATATTGAATTTATCTAGGCAAACAGTGGTCAATAATGTCCAACCAACTTTGGCGGCTTCCTAATGTTGTAATATCTTGGTTTCTACTGGTCGATATTGTCTAATGAGCCTTGATGGCTGGCCGCCATTGCACACATCATGGCATAGGTTGGGCAATAATGTTCTGCCAATATGGCTGTTTTGTCAACATTGAATATTGTCACGTCTCGGTAGAAGACCAAGGAGAACCTAGCGATAGATGGTTTGAATGGTCGACCAGAACAAGTCTTGTGTTCAAGCTTCTTTCACTTCCAGGCTCGCGCTTGTCGTCATCTTTTGCGTCGTCTTCTATGCGGCATTTGCCCCCCTCCTTAGGAAGCATCGTCCCGATGAGAACAAAAGGAAGTAGGAGGTTAAGGTCAGACTGAGTGGTATGGCTTCATACGCACGACGTGGACGACGTCAGCTTGGTGCTGGCGTCGCTTTGATGTCGACACCCCGTCTGGCATCACCTCATAAGTGACGTCGGTTAAACGTCGCTGGACAACATAGGGTCCAAAGTATCGTCGCAATAGTTTTTCGGAGAGTCCACGGCGGCGAATAGGTGTCCAGACCCACACTTTGTCGCCAGGTTCGTACATTACATGCCGGTGTCTCTGATTGTAGCGTTGTGCATCGTGCTCCTGCTGATTTTGAATCCGCACACGAGCTAGTTGGCGAGCTTCCTCTGCACGCTGAGCGAATTCCTCGGCGTCCTGGTCGAGATCATCGGTGTCGGCATTCGGGAGCAACATTGCATCCAGCATAGTTGTTACTGGTCGCCCGTGAAGGAGGCTGAATGGTGTCATGCGAGTGGTGTCTTGGCGGGCCGTATTGTAGGCGAACGTAACGTAGGGAAGTATTTCGTCCCAATTCTTGTGGTTTACGTCGACGTACATGCAAAGCATGTCTGCGAGGGTCTTATTGAGGCGTTCCGTCAACCCATTGGTTTGAGGGTGATAGGCAGTAGTTTTACGGTGACTGGTACCACTGAGGCGAAGAACGATTTCCAAAAGTTCGGCCGTAAATGTAGTTCCTCGGTCAGTTATAATAAGTGCCGGAGCGCCATGCCTCAGGACAATGTTCTCAACGAAGAACCTAGCTGCTTCGGCGGCGGTACCCCTTGGCAGAGCCTTGGTCTCCGCGTAGCGGGTCAGATAATCAGTGGCGACAATTATCCATTTATTCCCGGCTGTAGACGTCGGAAATGGTCCCAGGAGGTCCATGCCAATTTGCTTAAAAGGTGTCGCTGGCACTTGAAGAGGGTGGAGTAGGCCAGCTGGTTTTACAGGGGGTGATTTACGGCGCTGGCAGTCAATGCACGTACGTACATAGCGTTTCACTGCCGCCGGCAGTTTTGGCCAGTAGTATCCGTGCTGTACTCTAGCCAACGTGCGGGTGTAGCCTAGGTGACCGGCGGTTGGCTCGTCGTGGCACGCTTGCAAAACTTCAGTGCGGAGAACCGATGGGACGACGAGCAGAAGACTGTTTCCCCCAGGACGGAAGTTCTTCTTGTAAAGGACGTTGTTGCGAATAAAAAATGAAGAGATTACTCGGGCGAAAATCTTCGGCACAACCGTAGTTCGCTTCTCCAAGAAATCAATAAGAGGGAGCAATTCCTGATCCTCTCGCTGCTGTTGGGAAAGCGTTGCGTCATCTATGACACCTAAAAACGCAGTGTCTTCATCGGTCATAGTGGAAGGTTCGACCGGCGCTCGCGAAAGGCAATCTGCATCTGTGTGCTTCTTTCCAGATTTGTAAATAACTGCCATGTCAAATTCTTGCAATCGAAGGCTCCAACGCGCGAGTCTCCCTGAAGGGTCCTTTAAGTTCGTCAGCCAACAGAGAGAGTGATGGTCGCTGACGACTTGAAAGGGGCGAGCGTACAAATAAGGGCGGAATTTCATAACCGCCCATACCACTGCAAGACATTCTTTTTCGGTTGCCGAGTAGTTCGCTTCTGCTTTAGATAGGGTCCTGCTGGCGTAAGCAATTACCTTTTCCACACCATCCTGGCGCTGCACTAACACAGCACCTAAGCCCACGTTGCTGGCATCCGTATGAAGCAGTGTAGGGGCGTCGTCATCAAAGTGCGCCAGGACAGGTGGTGTCTGTAGACGCCTCCTCAGCTCATTGAAAGCTTGTTGCTGTTCTTCACCCCAGCGAAAGACAGCGTTGTCACGAGTCAGTGAAGTTAATGGCCAGGCTATTCGTGAGAAGCCAGCAATAAACCGACGGTAATAGGCGCAAAGACCCAAGAAGCGCCGCAATGTCTTTTTGTCCGTAGGTGTTGGGAACTTGGCGACTGCGGAGAGCTTTTCAGGATCCGGCCGAACACCTTCTTGGCTGACGACGTGGCCTAAGAACTGCAGCTCCTCGTAACCGAAGTGGCACTTCTCGGGTTTTAATGTGAGGCCCGCAGATTGTATGGCCTGAAACACAGCTAGCAAACGGAGTAGATGCTCTTCAAATGTAGCCGAAAACACTATCACGTCGTCAAGATACACCAAGCATGTTTGCCACTTAAGTCCCGAAAGCACAGTGTCCATCAGTCTCTGAAATGTTGCTGGCGCCGAGCATAAACCGAACGGGAGGACTTTAAACTCATACAATCCGTCGGGAGTGATGAATGCTGTCTTCTCCCGATCCCTCTCATCCACTTCGATTTGCCAATATCCACTTTTCAAGTCCATCGACGAGAAGTAACGTGCATTTCGTAGGCGATCCAAGGAGTCGTCGATGCGAGGGAGAGGGTACACGTCTTTTTTGGTCACTTGGTTGAGCTTGCGATAGTCTATGCAAAATCGTAAGCTGCCGTCTTTCTTTTTAACAAATACCACGGGGGAAGCCCAGGGACTCTGTGACGGCTGGATAACGTCGTCTCTAAGCATTTCGGCCACCTGGCGCTGAATGGCTTCACGTTCTTTCGGAGCCACACGGTAAGGATTTTGTCGAATCGGGCGAATCGAGTCATCCGTGATAATTCGATGTTTTGTCAAAGGCGTTTGGCCGATCCGCGATTCTGAAGCAAAACAGTCTCGAAATTGATCTATGAGATCCAAAAGGCGGTCCCGCTCTGAAGAAGACAGATTTGGGCTCATATCAACGATGGTTACGGGTGTCTTGCACACTGATCCTCTCTGTTGCAGTAAGCAACAGTGCTGCGCATTTGGGAGGCTGTCGAAAAAGGCCACAGTTGTGCCTTTCGGAATTTGCTGACGCTCGTCGCTGAAGTTTGTCAGCAGCAGTTCGGTATGCCCATTGGTCAAGTTGACCAGCCCTCGAGCTATAGAAACACCTCGGCTGAGTACCAGGGTAACTGCCCGTTCGGCGACGCCATCGCCTGTATGCGCCACGTCGCATTTCACTTCAACAAGAGAACATGATCTCGGAGGTAATGTCACCGTCTCATTGGCGACGCGTAAGGGCAATAGTGGTACTTGCGCATAACCAAGGTCTTCATGGTTATTGGTGAAGGCAACGATGCTGTCACGGATGCTGATTACAGCCCCATGAAGACGCAGAAAGTCCATGCCCAAGATGAGGTCTTTGCAGCAGTCAGGGAGAATAACGAAGCTGCCAACAAACACCACGTTTCCTATTCCTATCCGGGCAGTGCATTTCCCTGTCGGTGCCAGTAGCTGACCCCCAGCACTTCTTATTACTGGCCCAGTCCATTCAGTTTTTACTTTGCGCAGGGTGTCGGCCAGTTTCTGGCTAATAATTGAAAAATCTGCCCCGGTATCCACCAGAGCATGTACCGCCAGCCCATCAATGGAAACGGCGAGGTCAGCGCTAACAAAATTATCTGGGTTGATCGTCCCTTTCGGCATTTGCGGCGGAAGCGCGGCAAGGTCGGCGCTGTTAGCTTCGTCGTCATGGCTGATCATCTGGTACGGCATTTTCGGCGGTAGTGCGGAAATGTCAATGTTAGCGGCGGCGTCAGAAGCCCGGGTTGTCGGCAGTTGCGGCGGTGGTGAGGGTTTCGACACTTTTAGACTGGTTGCAACCTCCCCTCGCGAGGTTGCAGCTCTTAGTTTCCCCGGTGAGGGCTAGGAGACCGCCGTCCGCTAACGCCAGTAGTGTTGCGACGCGTCGGCGAATAACGCTGTGGCGATGGGGAGGAGCGGCGGCGGAAGCCCGGGGATTCGGTTTCCCTGCTGACCGGAGGGTCGTCGTCGATTTGGGCAGAATCAGTGTCGAAGCGGCGGCGAGCAGAAGCAAGCGGAAAGGACTGCCCCTCTTCGCGGTGGCGGCAGTACCGATACACATGGCCAGGTTGTCCGCAGTAGAAACAAAGTGGTCGGCTGTCATAACTGCGCCACCTGTCAGTTCGGCGCAGTTGAGAGCGCCTGGGAGGCGCCCACTGAGGCCCCTGGAGGAACCGAATCTCCTGACGGTTCGGTGAGCTCGGTGGGGCGTGGTCTGGAGGTGGGCGACGAAGGACCGCAGCATAGCTCTCGGGCTGCGGCTCGAGGTAAGCTGCAGGAATGTTGGCCGTGCAGCTGATCGGTTTTGGAGCGTGGTATGGTTCGGAAAGGGGTGCCGCGTTGTGGACTGGATGAGACTCGTTGCATGGTGTAGACGGTGATAGGGCGTATCGAATTTCATTCCTCACTGTTTCCATGAGGGCCCCTGACGACTGAGCCTTCGTAGTCGTAATTCGCTGCAGCTCCTCAAGGACAATGCCTCTAATGATGTCTCGAAGAGTGGTCGTATCTGTTGCAGTCAGCGCCGCCGCAGTCGTCGGGGCACAGTTGACCGGTCGGTTGTACTGGCGGCACCGGTCTTGGAGGGCTCGTTCGATAGCCGTAGCGTCCTTAACGAACTCACTCACGGTTTTAGGGAGGTTGCGGACCAAGCCGGCAAACACCTGTTCTTTGACGCCATGCATGAGATGCCGTAGCTTCTTTGGTTCACTCATATCAGGGTCGGCACGGCGAAAAAGGCGAGCCATGTCTTCCGCAAACATAGCCACGCTCTCATTTGGCTTCTGGATGCGCACTTCAAGCAGGCGCAGCGCATTGTCCCGTCGGTCAGTTCTCGCGAAAGTGTCGACCAGCTGGCAGCGGAAGTCATCCCATGTGGATAAGCTGGCCTCATGGTTTTCAAACCACGTTCTAGCATTATCCTGAAGGGCAAAATAAACATTACAAAGCTTCTGGTCTGCGCTCCACTGGTTGATCTTTGACACTCGCTCAAACTGGTCGAGCCAGTCTTCCACATCTTCAAACGCTTCCCCGCGAAAGCACTCTGGCACCTTGGTGTTCTGTAGAGTCACCGGTGTAGGATTGGTATGTGCCATGTCTTGAGAGGTCTTAGGAACTTGGGCGTTTGAGGAGTCGTTCGGCAGATGAGTGTACTCCGGCGCTAGGCCTAGAAGGCGGCGGCTAGCACGATGGACAGGCGTGTCGATGTTTGGGATCCGCTGTGGACTGCCGGAAGGAGTCCTATGCATACCCCAGCGCGCTCCACCAGTGTCACGTCTCGGTAGAAGACCAAGGAGAACCTAGCGATAGATGGTTTGAATGGTCGACCAGAACAAGTCTTGTGTTCAAGCTTCTTTCACTTCCAGGCTCGCGCTTGTCGTCATCTTTTGCGTCGTCTTCTATGCGGCAATATATATTGGCATGCATTGGTCAATATTGTCCTTACAGTCATGCTGGCATGCCAACAATGTATACAGATCGGCTTTTAGTGGTCAATATTGTTTGATGGACTGTGATGGCTAACCAGCATTGAACATATGATGGCATAGCCTGGTTAATATTGTCCGGCCATTATGGTTGTCTTGTTAACATTGAATATATTTTGACATGCATTGGTCAATATTGCCCCACCAGCTTTGGTGGCATCAAAACATTGCATATATCATGGTTTATAGTGGTCAATATTGTGTAATGAGCTTTGATGGCTGGCCAGCATTGCACATATAATGACATAAACTGGTTAATATTGTACGGCCATTATGATTGTCTTGTCAGCTAAAATAAAATCTTGGCATATATTGGTCAGTAGTGACCCGCCTGTCGTGGCGGCCTGCCAACAATGTATACATATCGCATTATATTCTTCAATATTGTTTGATGAACTGTTATGGCTAGCCAGCATTGCATCCTAATGGCATAGGTTGGGCAATAATGTTCTGCCAATATGGATGGCTTGTCAACATGAAATATATCTTGACATAGATTGGTCAATTTTGTCCCATCAGATTTGGTGGCATTCCAATATTGTATATAACGTGGATTCTAGTAGTCAATATTGTCTAACGAGCTTTGATGGCTGGTCACCATTGCACATTTCAGGCTGCGGCAGCGCTAAAAAAACAGTAGAAGCAGCTCTGGCCGACACAGACATTTTTCAATGTCCATATATCCCAGTATAACTGTTTTTGGACTAATTTCGTCGAAACGAAACTTTTCGCTGTCCCGGACATCAGTTTACGTTCAACTGTAGAAGATATTCATACGCTATAGGTAATTTGGGCCACCATATATATAATGTTTTTTGGGATTAATGTAAAGATTGTCTTAAAATTGTTTGACTGAGCTGACCACATAAAATGCACGGAAGCGCCCATCACGGAAAATGTATAATATATTTTTCTGAATATAATTTCCGTGATTCACTAATTGCTGCGGCAGACCTGCGATTATATTTGACAATTTTGGTAGAGTACTCTTATTTATGATTTTAGGCACGATTAATTGTTATGTAAAATTCTGCATATAATATCTTCGAGACAATTGCTGCAGACTAGAGGGCCGGATTTCGATCACGCGTGGACGTAGCTAACACAGGTAGTGTTCCAAACTTTAGCCAAGTGTTGAAAAAATTCTGACAGCACGTGGAATCTACACTGCAGAAATTTGCTAAGGCGAGATTAATGCTGCTGTATACGGTGCATCACGTATCATTATCGTTATCAACTAAACGCAGCGTCATTACCATTGATACTGTCATCATTGTCTAATTGCAGCGTCATTCTCGTCGCTATCATCACTGTAGACAAGGAGAATTACGTATGGTGCTAGTTTCGCGATCCAGGGTTTAGCGTAGTTGGTTAAAGCGCGAGCTAGGCTGAGAGTCCGATTCCCGGTGGAGACGATTTGTTTTTCTGATGTCGTCTAACCGGGATGATTGAAAGTGATAGACGCATCAGTGCACAGATCCTGAACGCATCTCGACAACTCTCGAGCATGGGATTTCGTTCCATGGGCCTATATATACGCATACGAGTGCAGAAGCATACGCACATGCTCGAGCACACATCTGACAAGCAAGCGTTTAATAGATGCGTGTCCGCGAAAAACCACCTGCGCAGTAAAGAAACGCAAGGTACACTCAAATTCAAAGAGCGCAACAGAACATGTGAGTCGCTTGAACAAACACCAGTGGCTACCTTTGGGTAGTAAACGCAGAAACGATCGCATATATCCGGTGAATCCACATCCTGTAAACGTTTGTCCATGATTGGAAACACCACGCGTAGCATCATTATTTAAGCCTTGTTTTACGCAATAGAGAGAAACCCTGCATATGTTCAAGCGATAGCAGAGGTGAGAGAGATCGATCGCGCTAGCCAATCAAACACTCACTGCATGATTCGCCATTACGCTAGTTGTTTCCAGCATTCAACATCAGCACCGACTCAACCACGCCTCAGTACTAGCTGATCTTATAGACAGATATGGTGGGCTGCTTTCAAGGCCTTCGAGTTCTAATATCTACTAAACACAAATTTGCATCTTATTCCTGTACTCTTTAGCGCTCTGTAGTGGGCTTCAGCAATAGACAGATAAAGACTGAACGACTTTGGCCATCGGTGTAGCAGCGCATAAAATATTTCAGCTCAAAGAAAAAATACAAGCAACATGTATTCTACGCTATGTCTAGCTAATTCACTTGACAAGAAAAGAAATCTGAACTGTACTGGAATGGTTCGTATTCTAATGCGACGTAAATCGCTCACTGCCGAAACGTTGTGTGTATGTGGAAGATAATAAAAAAAAATCAACAGCACTACATGTGGCAAGGCAAACGACAAAAATAAAAATTGAAAACAATTACCTACAGTGCAATGAATGCGCGCTCATGTGTCGCCAGCATATATGGTAACAAAATTGAAATTGCATAATAGTTATTTTTGTTCGAAAGCTGCAATGCATGGCTCACAATGATGCATTTGACTACAGCTTTTGACAGCGTTCTCCTAAGCACTGATCAGAAACTATTCTTCAGGCATTCTATGCCTTATTATCCAACCATATAATCACCGCACCGAAGGCGTTTCCCTCCAGAGAATTAAACAATTGTATCCCATCGTGTCAACCAGATAGCTAATGGCAATTCATATATATTAAAAGGAATGCGAGTGCGTTATTTAAGCAGTTTTGGGGCATTTTTCGAGAACATCACTGTCGAAAAATCTAACACATGATTGAGAATTGGGTTTCCTCTGAAATATTCTGCCACTTTCACAAGCGCAGCTTCCGCGGGCTGAAAGACGATTTTACCGCGCTTCTTTCTGAGGACTACACCTTGTCCCAAGTTAGTAGATATAGTTTCAATGTTGACCCTTGCTTTCTTTCTATTCTTTCTTTACTGTCAATTTAGTTCTTCAGATCTTAGCTCGTCGAGTATTTTGTATCTCTTGCTGCTTTGTATGCCCACGCTTAGTTCTATGCGGATTTTTTCTTGCTCTAAACGTCGACCTGATTTGAAAAAAAAAATAAAACTTAATAACATGGGAATTTTAACCTTGAAGTACCGTAGTTATGGTCGTTTTCGCTTTTCTTTTCCTTAATAGGAATACAGCAAGTATACTGGCTGCATCGCTCAGTTGCGCGTGATGACGTTTCAAGAGCACTCCGTCATGAACCTGAGTGCCATCTTTAGTACAAACATTATGTCCATTTGTTCGAACCGAGAATGATTCTGTGAAAATTGAAGATTGTTTTACGTATGTGATTATTACTAAAACACATAGGTAAAACGCATTTCGCATTAACGAAAAAAAATGTAGCGAAATTATTACGCCACTGAAAACGTTACCGAGCCAGCAACCAAGGCGAACAAAGAGCTCCGAACGCACTTCTCGTTGTTTTAGCGAAGCCGAGGGCAAAACTCTGCGCATTCCTCCTCACATGCTTGGCGCAAAGAACACATGGTTTCCATTCTCTCGTCCTTTTGTCGCCTCTCCGCCCGAGGGCCTTCACTAAAGCAATTTGCCAAACTGCTTTCAACTTCACGTCTTGTAGCCTTTTCTCCCCGTGAAGCGTCATCGCGGAAGGACAGCGACCTTCACTGCCCTTTCTTTCCTCCCGGCTAGGCATGCGTTGCTCACAATGCCCCCCCCCCCCCCTTCTACTCCCCCGCACTCTTCCCTTCCTTCCCGGCAACTTCTTCTTCTAGGATCTGTGGGATATTCTTGGGGGGGGGGGGGGGGGGGGGGGATACCGGACGCGGGTTATGCCGGCCTAATGTCGCGGCGGCACTCTTGGCGTCCGGGGGAAGGGGAGATGGGACGTGGGGAGGGGTGGGGGGGAGTCAACTTTCCTGGCTGGCAGCCTTCTGGGCTCGCGCGGTCCTACGGGACCTCTTTCATTTCTCTCACCGCCTTTCGAGCTTTATGCCTCCTCTTTAGACAGATCTCAAGCAAAAAAGAAAGAGAGAGAGAGAAAACACAAGGACCCTTCTGCCCCCTTCCAACCGTGCCTCGAAACTCGGTTCAGATTGATTCAGGTTGATTCAGAGGCGTCCGGCCGGCCACACAATCCCCACCCGCTCGAACTGCTCGAGTTCCCGCAGCTTTGGACAGCACAACCGAAAACCCAAGCCTTGTGAAAGTTCCAATTCGTTTTAATGACCACGCCTGAAAGAGGATATCTGTGAGTATCACCAGCATTTTAATTTGTTTGTTCATAACTGAACTGAGCTTTCTGAGATTATTTCTCGCCTTGTCTCGTTGTTAGATCGCTACTTTTTCTTATCAGGTGTAATAAAGCATCAAATCACTGGGATGTACTTTGCCTTTTAACATTCATTTTGGATTGTTGAAACTGAGGTCTACGAATCCGCGCTAGCCTTACGGTAAGATAACTTTTTTTGCATGATTTGGTGCTGTATGTTGTCAGCCTTGATCATCATGTCAATAACCGATGCGCTTGCAAGAACGGAAAGCCATTTATTTGGACCGCACCACTGTAGTCAATTCTGAACTGTATTTTCAGCGCACTATTTGGTATGCATAAACTCTGGTCAGAAAGACAAAATTTACGGCGCAGAGGTGGCCAATTTGTATTGCAAAAGAAAAATGTGACCCTGTAAAACAGGATGCGTGTTTTGTGTGATTTTCAGGTTACAACTTAATCGCGCGTGTTGTGCGTCTAAGTGATCAATTTCTTTTACATACTATATTCAAAACTCATGGTTAAGTTGAGCTTTCTGGAACATGATTTTTAGTTGCGAGCGAATATTTAATATTGTAATTTGCCGTTATGAATGAGCGTTTGGAATGGTCTAAACGACTTTTAGCTTATTCACGTGTTTGATCTTTCTCCAGCGCTAATCCCGAGTAGTAGAAGTGTCATAAAATAGCCAGCAGGTGCAGTTTTATTATCAATTGTACAAAACTAAAAGCGTCCGGAAAGATCTGCCGACGCACTTATTCGTACTGCTAAATTTGATTGTTTGCGAAAATATTAAAAAAAAACTTTTCGTTCAAAAATGTACTTATCCACAAGTATTGGTTGTTATATCCCGCAGAAAAAAGGGTACTTCAGAATAACTGCCTGGGGGGCGAGTTGGTGCATGATGGAATTGAACGGCGGCGCAACACGGAAACGGACACAGACAAGAAGGGGACACCACATGCGCACAGAACACATAAAAGGGCCCACTGTAGAAGAAAGGTACTTCAGAATAACTGCCTGGGGGGCGAGTTGGTGCATGATGGAATTGAACGGCGGCGCAACACGGAAACGGACACAGACAAGAAGGGGACACCACATGCGCACAGAACACATAAAAGGGCCCACTGTAGAAGAAAGGTACTTCAGAATCGTTTCCGTGTTGCGCCGCCGTTCAATTCCAGAAAAAAGGGGTTTGCCTGAAACATGACACTTTATCTTCTACGTGCAAGAGCTTCTACTGTCCGCGCGAAGAACTCTGAAAAAAAATTCTGAAAAGGGTATCCTTATTTACAGTTGCTACTATAGTTCTTATACCTTACCACACGTACAAACTTGTTTCTACAGCAAACCTGATGCTAAGCTACGAATTTCTTTATTTTTTCAATTTGAGTATATCGTACAAACCCCAAAGCATCTGTGTAGTACGTTGTTTTGGCTGCAGCTTTGAAAAATTTTAAAATGTTCTGTGTACAGTAATGATGCGGTGTACACTAATTTTAGCAGCCGCGGTCGGAGTGCGACTACCATTTTTTGCGTCTCTTGTTTCTTTGTAGTTTCTTTTAGTTCTTGCGGCAATCTACCCCAACGAAAACTATTCAAAGGAAAGCTATTGATCTGAAGCATGCAGTTATGACGACGTCTTTCTTCTACAGGTGTTCGATCACAAAGGCACTACAAGAAGAAGGGGGCAAGCACTGACTACCGTTTAACGAATAGATAAGGAATCATTTGTTTTATGTTTTCAGCATCACAACACATCCACATGAGAAGCCGTGCACAGGCAGATGTCGAAACCAATGTAGCCAAGTTAATATGGCCGGCCTCACCGAGTATGCAGCTTATTTCAACCTGAGTAAACCAGACAAGAAAGTTGCCTGAGGGCCAACAGGTGGTGCTTTATTTTGCATTTTTATTCCAAGGTCTAGCTGTACTTCCACTTTCCAAAAGTTTTCTCTCTGAATGGGATTACGAATGCTGCTTTTATTTCCAGGTGCCATCTGCGAAAGGAAACACATTGTTATGCACGCTGCTCAAGTCCATATCTTTAAAGGCTGCTGGGAGCTGCAGCCCCTACAACCGACCCCAAAAGAAGCTGCGATGAACTCAACACCTTCCTCCAACCTGGGACCTGAGAACACCTTGCCAAGGGACGCAAAAACAGGATGAGCAATGAAGTATAAAAGTTCTGCCTAAATATTTCCATGCCATGTAACCCATGCACACCTAATAAATCACCATGCAATGAACCTTTCAGCTGTATTATTTTCTGTGCATGGATATTCTCAGCATGCTTTATTTCAATAAAAAGCTACATGAAAAATATCAGCACTGCATATGCATGTGATGGCTTTGTAGTTGCCTATTAGTCATAGCACGAAATAGCAACTAGCCGTAGTACTGATTATTGAAACATTCAGCACTATAATGTGCCGGATTGCCAATTGCTGTGGCTGGATGCCAATAATGCAAAACCACCGGGCAAGATTGGATTGGAAATATTGGGTAGCCGATAAATCTGGCTGGATGCCAGTTGTAAATATCCAATGAATAAGCATGGAAACAAGATATTGGATGGCCAGTCAGCTTGGCGGGATAGCCGTGATACAACAACCAGTGAGTGAGCTTAGGTGGAAGATATTGAGTAGCCATTGAGTGCCACTGAATGCCAGCAAACAAGGTAGTATGCCAATACTGGTTTTGATAGGAGAGCCAGTCAAATTGGTTGACATATATCTTGGCTCTTTGTGCGCCCCAATCAGATGACAATATTGACCAATATTGGGACCAATATATCTCAAAATTGGACCAGTGGCGGTCCATTGACGGCGTGCTGCTTTGGTGTCTTCATCGTCTTATATATATATATATATATATATATATATATATATATACCGGGAGTCCCAGCTAACTTGAACCAAGGGGTACAAAATAATATTTTTGAGGTAGGTCAGTGAAACTAATTGCATACAACTGCCAGCCTCCTTGCGCACTACAGGCAATTTTTTGTTTTGCAATTACTTAATTAGCTAATTATGTTAATTTTTCTAATTTAATAAATATCGACTTTAGACCAAAAATGTGAATTGGAGAGTTGTAGAGCACCTTCAGAAACCCCCATTTCATCAACTGCGACAAAGAAAGTCTCACGTGTATCTTTTTTCCGGGCTCAAAAGAAAGCCCGCGAAATACAAATAATACCACGTGACTAGTGCATTTGTGCACCGCGATTGTGGTGCTCTCAGTCATGGTTTGAGCGAACGAAATTAGCTGCGGCCATGTCTTCATGGCCCCGTTAAAGCGGCAGGCCGATATGCCTGCGATGGCTTCTTCGCCTGCGTCAGACAGCCGGCCCAAATGACTGTGCAGTAGCAGTGAGAGCGGCGAGCCGACGCCACCGAGATTTTAGAGAGATTTAGCATACCGTGATCCGCGATCCGCCACCGTGACACTCTACCGCTCGTGGGCGGGGCGTACAAGCTGATTGGTTTCGATGCGCCAGGTCAATGTGCCGACATCAAGTATGTGGCGCCATCTATCGGCATGAAAGTGATCTGGGCATGCGCAATGAAACGCGCGGTGACGGTTCACGGTAGCGGATCGCGGATCATGGTGTGCTAAATCTCTCTTTTAACAAGGCCTCCTTCTCTCTCATCAGCGAACATCACGACAAACGGATGAGCGATAAGAAATCAGCCACTGAATCTGCGCATACAGGCTTGGGTAAAGGGGCGAGATGACGTCATGTGACTCGACTAAAATTAGCGCTGCACCTTCATTTGCCGGTTCTTTATCGTCATCCGCCTGTCGTGATGTAGGCTGCTGCGGTGCGCAGGCCTGGCCCAAATCGCGGTGGCGACGGGCGAGCTCGAGCTCGCTCGAACCATCGCCAACATTTCTGCCTGCCGCTGCAACGGGACCATCGGGTTACGGCCGCCGCTGATTTCGTTCGCTCAAACCACGACTGAGAGCACCACAATTGCGGCGCACAAATGCGCTAGTCACGTGGTATTATTTGTATTTCGCGGGCTTTCTTCTGAGCTCGGAAAAAAAGATACACGTCAGACTTTCTTAATCGCAATTAATGGAATGGTGGTTTCTGAAGGTGCTCTACAAGTTTACAATTCACATGTTTGGTATAAATTTGATATTAATAAATTAGAAAAATTAACATAATTAGCTAATTAAGTAATTGCAAAACAAAAAATTGCCTGTAGTGCGCAAGGAGGCTGGCAGTTGAATGCAATTGGTTTCACTAAACCTAACTCAAATGTATTATTTTGTAATCCTTGGTTCAAGTTAGCTGGGACACCCGGTATATATATATATACATATATATATATATATATATATATATATATATATATATATATATATATATATATATATATATATATATATCTATTATTAGCTGCATGTAAAATACCTGCAAAAAACAAACTCAATCCCGTGTTTGGCGCACGATCGCCTTAGCTGGCTCTGCGCCGTAACACCCATAAAATCAAAAGATAGTCACAAAAAATGGGAAAATGGGATAGTCGCAAAATGGGACTGCATGGATGTCAGTGATGCAAAGCCAGTGGACAAGCTTGGGTGGGCGATGTTAGGCAGCCGATGAGCCTAGCAGGATAGCAGTTATTAAGAGCCAGTGAGTAAGCTTGGTTGTAAGTATTGGATAGGCAATTAGAGTGACTGGATGTACGTTATATAGGAGCCGGTGGATATGATTGGGGTGGAAGGTATTGGGTAGCCATTGAGTGAGGCTACATGCCAATAAATAACCTAGTCTGCCATTGGTGGCCATTGTAGAAAAGCCAGTCTAGTAGATTAGATGAAATCTTGGCACGGGCAGCGCCCCAATAAAACGCTATTATTGGCCCCAATATTGGGGCCGGTTTTCCCAAATATTGGGGTGATGGCTGTCCATTGACGGGGTGCTACTGGGGGGGCATATTATATTTTATTACATTTGGGTAGCCATCACATGTCATCACATGTGCGTCAGTCGCGATATTAGATATACATCTTCGGTCTTTCAACTGACTAATATGTTTTGAATGACGCTAGAACAGCCCACACCACTAGACAACTGAAATTTTAATTATATTTGTTCCTTACACTGAATCAGACGCGCCATGAATTTTCGCCGGTCATCTTTTGCTCTGAACGAAAACGGCAGTGGTTGACAAAATCTCTGCCAATCAGTTTGCCATGCACTCGCGTCAGGTCGCCCAACACCTACTTACAGCTTTCAAATGCACATTGCATAGCCTACATTTATTTTGGTACAAAATTTAGGGGCAAAAAGTGTGAAGGTAAGTGCACCCGAAGCTTTATTCGACCGTGCGCGGCCGCCCTGACAAAGGCGCGCGCGCGCGTTTATTGACTATTTTATTCCTCGCACAAGATACATCTTAGACGTTGAAAACGGAGTCTTTGTATAAACCATAAGTGGTGAAATGTCAGGACCTGCGGATTGCAACTGATTCGGGTGGAGCGAAGAGCGTTTCCCTTGCGCGTGAACGGCGGTAGCAGAGGCGCTGCAGTGGGGTGGTGGCGACACCACCGAGGAGCGGCGGGCGGTGGAAACGGGCCCTATTGGGGAGGCCGTAAGACAAGATAAGCGCGCTCTCCCTTGAGACCGGTCGTGGTCTCGGCTATTCGAAATCTCTCCAGCCGAAATGATCAGCTCTGTGGGAGGAGCAGTCAGACGTTCTGCCAGTAACGGAGGACGAGGTTACGAAAGCTCTCGAAGCTATGAAATAGTGGAGAGCAGCTGGAGAAGATCAAGTAACTGAAGGACAGTGGGAATATCGTGCTACAAAAACTATGCATAATGTCTCATTGAAGCGACGATGCCGCAATCTCGTAACAATGCGAACGTTATCTGAATCCATAACGAAAGGAAGGCCAAGGACTTGAAAATTACAGACCATGAATTTTACTGTCCGTTACGGTCAAGGTATTTAGCAAGGTGATCGGCATACAATCAATGCCGGTTTTGTTTCTTTTGTATATTAATGATATTCAGTGAGCATAAGGCTGTACTTTGAAATTAATAGCATATCGGACCAATTATAATTGCACTTCAAAAAGTGTCATGACTGGCAGATGGTCATCAATGTTGAAAAAGCGCTTTCATGAGAATACCACGTAGGAAAGATTTATTTATTACAATAATACTTGCTTTCTTAAATATTTAGGGCTGTTGATTTAGAAAGATTTAACTGGAATATAACTACGTAACTGCAGTCGGTAACAGTAAAATGTTTTTCCTCAGGTGTGCGTTAAAGTTTTATATTCTGTCTGTATGCCTTTTGGCCCATAAATCAGTTGTATTACCTACTTTAGACAGTACGCCATCATAATTTGGAACCCTTTTATAAAAACTAATAATGCTGAACTGAAGGTATAGAGAGAAGACACTTTCGTCGGAACTTTGTTATAGATCTTCTACAGAGGACGAATATTCCTTCTTTGGAGGAAAGAAATCGTTACTCATGACTCAAGTTTTTACATCACATGATTAAGGGCCATTGAGATCGGCATAAGTAAAACCATATCTTTTTCTTCAACGTCCGCTCCTCGCGAAAGGCGTAACCTAAGAGCAACACTGTTCCTGTGTCAACCTTAACTGTTTCTTTCCATTTTAGAAAAACACTATCTTATTATATTTTATTTGCTGCATTGTTTCTTCCCTGCAACCTTGTGTGTAATAATTCAGCTTTTTTGGTTATTAAAAGCTTGAATTGCGGCCAGCTGCACCTTGTGTATTATTCTGCTTTTTTTATTTAATAAAAAGTGTTTAGTGCATTATTTTTTTCTGTACATGCCATTGTTTTGTTTTAACCACGCTTGTACCGCTCTGTCATAATAGCGATGTGGTTGTGGCAGGACTTATAAATAAATAATAAAGAAGGCAAACATAAACTTTAATCAACTAAAACATCAAACAGGATTTCGGAAATGTCATTCTATATCTATTCGATTCATAATATCAGTCAGATGACTGAAGTACATTCAAAATATGCAGAGATCGTATACAAGCATTATTTTTTACGAAAAATCAGTCCACTCAGTAGAAACCTTGCCATGCGTGCAGGTACCACAGAATCAGGCTTTAGATCAGCCATATACGTGAAATTACTTGAAGATATCTATAGTGGCTGCACAGCAGCCATTGTTGTGTATAAAAAATATTATGAATTACCATAAAGAAAGGCTTAAGGCAAGGAGACAAAATCTCTCCAGCACTCTTCACATCTCGCATATAGGAGCGACTTAGGATAGGAACAGTTTAGGGATAAGGATTGATAGAGAACATCTCTCTAATGTTCGATCCGCTGATGATATTACCTTCCTCAGCAACTCAGGGGGCGAATTGCAAAGAAGGATTAGTAAGGTATACACGAAAACCAGAAAGGTAGGCATAAACAGAAGACCAAAGCAAAGGGAAGGTAGGGTAAGAACCAAGATACTTTGTTGGGCAAGTTGGTAAACATCTATTATTAATTTAAACAGCGCGAACCAAAAGACACAGGACAAGGTAAAAGGAAGCCACTGTACAAGCTCTGACAACTATGCCTAATCCTTTACACCAAGGCCCAGATAAATACAAATATAACGAAAACAAAACAATCACGTAAAACAACCCCTGGGTTCACCTGCTGCACAAAAAGTCACTCATAAAAAACATCTCTTTCCTTGAAAGAGCAAGAGAAGTGTTGCTGACACACTTATTGTCCGTTGAAATAAAATATGATTCACCTATATCTCTCGTCGTCTTTTCTCTGTGGCGATACAAAATCCTAACGTGGTCAAACCTAGGAGTACACTTCTTCTCCTTCTCCATTGTTTCACATGAATGGCAATGTGAGGCCAGAAATGTTTTGTCCTTGCCACTTTCCAAGTAGTTCCGGTGTTTCAGTAGTCTCTTGTTAATACAGCGTCCCGTTTGTCCTATATAATAGGCTCCACAAGAGAGTGGAAGCCTGTACACAACACCAGTCTTGCATCCAACAAATGGGTCTCTATGCTTCACCCCACATTCTTGATTCTTTGCTACTCTTTCCCTTTGAATAGCCGGGCAAATCCTCTTTATCTTGAAGGGGCGGTCAATGCGACGTCAACACCATACCTCTTGGCTACGTTTTTGAGGCCATGTGAAATTCTGTGCACATGCAGTACCACCGCAACCTTCCTCTTCTTCTCACCCATGCTGGGCAGGGATTTCTGCCTGCGCGTTCCTTTTAGGCTTTTCAATACCCCACGACTGGCCTACTTAATAACCAACTCCCGATAACCGGCCGTTGCAATTCTTGTCAATTGTCTTTCAAAACTCTTGCCCATGCCGTGGTAGCACGATTTCGTCAACGCATTTAACAAGCATGCTTTAATCATCCCTGTCACCACTAATTTAGAATGCCCCGAATTAGAGCTTAGCAAGGGCGTCACCGATCTTGGGTTTAATTCCCAACAAGCATGATCCTCACCGAACTGAATCAATAAATCGAAAAACCGTAACCGATCGTCAACTGGTTCTACTGCAGTAAATTCCAGCCCAGATCCAGACTGAGTAAAAACACCAATAATGTCCCTAATTGTTGATTGAATCCTTCACGGTTCGTGAATACTAAAAAGTCGTCCACATACCTGAAGGTGGAATGATGTAGGTCCTCCAAGTTATCCGCCAGGTGTCTGTCCACGTACATTAAGAAGATGTCACTCAAGACCGGTGCAACACTCGACCCAATGCATACTGCAGCCTTCTGCGTATACAGCTTGTCCTTCCAGCCTATCCAGTGTGTCAGGAAGACTTCTCTTGCTCTTTCAAGCAAACAGATGTCTTTTTTGCTTGAAGTTTTGTGCAGCAGGTGAACCCAGGGGTTGTTGCACGAGATTGTTTCGTTTTTTTTTATATATTTGTTTTTTATCCGGGCCTTGGAGTAAAGGCTTAGGCATAGCTGTGAGTCAGCGCTTGTACTGTGGTTTCCTTTTATCTTGTCCTGTGTCTTTTGGTTCGCGTTGTTTAAAATAATAATGTAATGCAAGAAGAATAAATTAGCATGGGTAGCGCGTGCATTGCAAAGAGAGGATAAAAGGGTAACGAATTGGATACTAAGGAAAAGAAAGCTTAGCAATGTGCGGCGGAAAGTTAGGTGGGCGGATGAGGTTAGAAAGTTTGCAGGGGTCAAGTGGATGCCGCTAGCAGAGGACCGGGAAAATTGGAGGATTATAGGAGAGGCCTTCGCCCTGCAGTCTGGCTGATGATGATGATGAATATAATGTTCAACAGCCTCGGAAAGCAACAGTAGTTTACGTCGGTACTGAACCACTGGAAATAGTGGGCGAATATATCTACTTGAAACAGGTAGAAGATCAAGAACCGGACTTGGAAAGGGAAATAACAAGCTTAGGAAAATTGTACAGGGAATAAAGGCATTCGAGCAGTACTCGCAAATCATGAATGGCAGCTACTGATAACCCTCAAGTGGAAAGTAGATAACAGTTGTATCACCTATGCAGCAGAGAAGGCCTTTAGGACAACGCAAAGGGCTATGGAAGGAAAATGCTCTGTGTCGCATTATTTATGATCCTTGTGTATTTTGTTCTGTAATTGTTTATTTCCGCCGCGTATATCGTACGCGTGCTTGTTCTTATGCAATTTTTCATTATTTGCCTGAGTACATTGCATCATTTTTCCACTTTATTGTTTATTGTATTGACAAAGGAGTGCTGCATTTCGCAGTTTTTATTTTATCTAGTGTGTCGTGCGCATGTTTGGTTTTCTGCAACATTTCTCCCTTCTTTTTTTTCCTTTGTCTCACTGCATCATCTGTCAAATTTATTGCATTGTACATCTATTTGTTTTTATGCTGTTTCCCCCCTACAACAATGCCCCAGTGGGGGCGCTGTAGGTATTCTGTATAAAAAATTAAAAAAAAAATACAAAAAAACGTTACGAGATCGGAAGCGTGCAGAGAGGAAGAATGGCATTTTAGCAGAAATTAAGAAAACGTAAAGTGCATGAGCAGGATATGTCATGCGAAGAGAGGATAACCGATGGCCGCTAAGGGCAACAAATTGTATCCCAAGGGAACATAGAGTTCCTTACACTACCTAGAGGGAAAGCTGAGGGCGCTGCACTTCAGCCACCATGGGCGCGCTATGAATCATGGGCCGGTGTGCTACTTGTTGCGGGACAGTCGGTTTTTCTCGGGTGCGTGGAGTGGCGTTACTGCGATGTTTCTTTTTCATCATCATCATCATCTGAAGGCGCGTACATAGACCGTGAAAGACATAGTAGCGAAGGCGCAAAACCAGACGTCGACAATAAATAGTTTCTGTTTCCCCAAATGGCACTAAAATTTCCTTAGTGATTGCATAACCATGAATATTTTCATAATGTTTTTATATTTCAAAGTTTGCCTATTAAGTGCGAAATATTGGTATTCGTGCTGCTCAAAACTAAGCCAATAGGAAAAAGAGTTATCGCTTATACTGGATAAATCTCAGAATGACATGCTGTTTCTCTCTCTTATTGCAATTTATAGTCATAATATTCAGTCTTCGGACATTATTTACGGTAAACCAATGTTTATCTTTGCATTAGTTTTGGCCAAAAGTTGTAGTTCTGCACTCGGTAGCTCTCCGGCCCATGATGCTTTGAGCGTCCATGGTAGCTGAACTGGCCGTCTGGAAACTCCATGTAAACTCCTATAGACGGCAGCACAGCTTTCCCTCTAGGTAAGAGTAAGAAACTCTATGCAAGGGAAGGAAAGCGTAGAAGTGGGCACAAGAAAATTGGGTGGGCGGATGAATTCGCAGGGGTCAAGCGGGTACAGCTAGCACAGGAGGAGGTTAATTGGAGGAACACGGGCGAGGCCTTCGCCCGTGTTTCTGTGCTGATGTTGATGATTAAATCTCTTTAGTACGGCACGTGACCAGCTTATTCAAGAATCTCAAGGAGCTCCTGGGACATTTTGGATCCTGCAATCGGTCCCTTAGGAATACAGCCATTCATGTTGCGAAGAAAATGTAAAGATGCACTTTATTGTCTTAAATTTAAAACCAGTTCACACCGTTGCATTCTGCCGTGCGCAAAATCCTAACTCAGTAGAAAGCGAGACGGCGCGAGATGGCTGCGCATTAGCGACCAGTTTTCTCATCCCCGGAGAATAATCAAGGTGCGACAGCGTTGACGTACATGCAGTCTCGCCTAATCCCTTAATATATATCTCTTCCATATTCAGTGAAACCGACCTAGATATAAAGGCCCAGCTACAAAAAGCCGTGCACGAACGTTTCTGAGTGGTATCATGCGAGTTTCCTAGCCATTTCGACCGGATCTAAATTAAAAGCCCGCATGTGGCGACAGCCATTTCACGCCCTACAATTAATCAGTGCCAGCAGCCACTTAGGAGCGCCGTGATTTATTGCGGACATTTTGTTAACTCTACGCTGGAACAAAGAATTATTGATACACTAGTTATGCGACATCTCGAGGGATTAGTATATGAGGGAATAAGCTTATTCACGATGCATTCAAGCTGAGTGTAGGGAATGAGGACGAAGAAATAAACGTTATGCCTTCGCACCGCAGTCATGTGGCCAGCTGCTCGAGCGAGGAAGCCATGCGCCTGGCCAGGTGTTCCCAGGTGCTTCTCGCCACCTGCTTGACCTTGCCAACGAAGGCGTCCCACTGCTCCTGGATCTGTCCCGCGAACTCCTCTTCCTCGTGACTGCGCGGGGAGGCGTAGGTGGCGCGTGTAAGCTGCTGCATCAAGTCCCGGCGCGCCTTCTCGCCCATGCTGTGAAGCACCAGGCAGATGCGGTCAGCCGTCGTGTCCGTGCCGTTCAGCAGCACCAGGGGCTCCTTCTTGCCGCCTTGCTGGATCGAGAGCGGTTCGTCGACGACTGCAACCGCAACCTTGGCAACCGAATGAGACACACGCACGTAGCGTGAATAAAAACAGAAATTATATGCGAGCAAGACTTACGCATTGTCGAACAATTACGAGGGCATTGACGTCTACTTCAGTGGAAAAATATGATAGCCTATTAGCGTTTCTTGGTGCTCATCATCCTGAATTACGTGACAGTTTTCTCATGTGACTCCAGGGGGACGTGGTCACTTTTTCAAGTCATTCTGACTCACCTGACACTTATCGTCAATTAGTCCGGACGTCATATGATTAGTATGAAGTTACAAATAACTCAAGTCATTTTCTGCTATTAGTTTTGGTCTCATAAAAATTATGACATCACTCGACTAGTCACGAGTACACGACCAGTTATAACTTGATGTGAAAGCATTATACTATATGACAGCATTACACTACCGCCGATGATACACAACTAATGAGACGACATTCACCTTCGTACGAAATCACGTCTCATCAACTTGCACTCTTGTGTCGTGCTTTTATCTCGTGTTGGTGTTACTTATTTTGCTCTGTTAACTTAGAATACCTCCCCATCCACCTTTAGAGACCATGACTTGCGGCGACACATTCCGTCAACACTTCCGGTAACGGAATTGAACGGCGGCGCAACACGGAAACGGACACAGACAAGAAGGGGACACCACATGCGCACACTACCAACTATTTATTAAACGGAAAGGTGGCATATTTATCCGTCCATCTCAAGCATCACACTCATCGCCACAGTCCGCTCCAAACCCAACACGTGAACTCCGAGCAGCACCAACAGGAAATCAGACAAGATATTTCTAACCTCAGTAGATAAACTATCAAAAAACGAAAAAAAAAAGCCACCAAATGCCAAAATAAATATGCCACCTTTCCGTTTAATAAATAGTTGGTAGTGTGCGCATGTGGTGTCCCCTTCTTGTCTGTGTCCGTTTCCGTGTTGCGCCGCCGTTCAATTCCATCATGCACCAACTCGCCCCCCAGACAGTTATTCTGACTTCCGGTAACACTCCATACAAGACCTTAATATGCAACAGCAAGCTTTGCGCGCTCATGCACTGCGTCCCAGCTACGCCTCTGCGGAAACAACGGCTCTGTCGGCTATCCGGCCTAGCTCGATTGGCATGCGGCGAAAACGTAAAGGGTGCTTTTACTCCAGCTGGTGAGCCATAGCTGCAGTGTAGCGCAAGCTTGGCATGGTCATAGGCGCACTCAAGGTGACTTTGTGTCTAGGCAGCGCTGTGGTCGGACAATGTGGGAAGGAGGACACGGCGGCGTTGAGTTCATGGCTGTTGCCTAGAAGGACTGTCTAAGCGAGTTTTTTAAAGGGCACTTGATTAAAATTGGACACTGCAGCATGCCGAGGAGGCGAATTAGGGAATACAGGGCTACTATGAAATTTGTCCAAGACATAATACCGAAGAAAGATCTTTTTACTACTCAAAATTCAATATGATGCCCATTCTAAGCAGAACAGAAGTCATGTACGGGAACGAGCACAAAATTTCCCCCAAACGAGGCATTGCCTTCTCTACTGTCTCATTTGGAGGAAATTCTTTGCTCGCTATAGTACAGGCTTTTGTTTTACATACAGCGATCAGTATATTGAATTTTGGGCCATTTGTGGTAATAAAAAGACATTTCTTCGGTATTATGCTTTACGTAATTGCCTTCTCTGCTGTCCCCACCGCGGTGGCTCATTGGTTAAGATCCCCCACTACTGTTCCGGAGTACCTGGATTGGAACCCGACAGCCGGCACGTTTCGATGAAGGCGAAACGGAGGGTCGTCCGTGTGTTGTGCGATGTCAGTGCACGTTAAAAATCCCAAGGTGGTCGAAATTACTCCGTAGCCCTTCACTACGGCTCCTCTTTCTCTTTCCACTTTCACTCCCTGTCCCTTTTTATTCTTTACGACGAGGTTCAGGTGTCCACAGAAAGAAGTGTGACCGATACAGCGAAGCAATTATTATTTGTTTATGGTTTATCGGTCTTAACATTCCAATGCGACTCAGGCTATGAGAGACGTCATAGAGAACTCCAGAAAGTTCGGCCACCTGGGGTTCTTTAACGTGCACTGACATCGCACAACCCACGGGCACCTAGTTTTGCGCGGCCGACGAAAGCCGGCCGCCGAAACCCGGGATTCGATCCCACACCTGTGGGAACAGCGTGGTCAAATATTATTATTATTATCATTATTATTATATTATTATTCTCTACTGCCGGCGGCCAAAGGTAGCACACAATCGTTACAAAATTTGTTAGCGTAAAATAGCGCTAGATTTCAATTTTTCAAGTAACTGTTATCGCCAAAGAAAAAAAAATCCTACTTGTATCCTCTGGTACTATGCTTTTTCGAATTAAAGTACACAAGAAGCTCAATTTAGCTTCACAAAGTAGAGAAGTGAGGATCGGAAATTGTTTAGTGCTCGTGGCGTCGTCTTTCCCTTTGTGCCAAAGGAATGGAAATGCACGGGATGAAAGTCGGGCAGCAAGAAGGAGATGAAGCACAACTGAACTCTCGTCGCCTTTGTGTGTGCTTCGTACCAGCCGTGCTCTGCTTTGGGACCTACGCTGCCCATGGCTACGGTTAGTGTCCTCGGCTTGAGCTCACCTTGTTCGAAGGCATGGCGCCAGTTTCAGCTGCCAGCGTCAGTAGCAGCGCCAAGAGCAGCGGAGACATCCCTTCTCCGTTTTCCTCCCGAGCACTGCAATATAATGGCACTTTTATCTTCAACACATCGCTTGCGAGAAATCAACGCTCTTAAGACTGATCATAAAACGGTATATCGTTTAACGAAAGTAAATAAGTGAACTCATCCCGTGTTCTGTATTATTTCACCTTCGTCCTGGGCAAACAATTTCTCAAGAAAGTTTCGAAAGCCTCACAAGGAAACGTAGGGCATGTTGACAGTGAATATATCAGAAAAAGGGAAAGAAGACAGTAAACAAGAGTCTTCTGGCGGGCTAATTCGTGAAATTAATTCATCTTCAAATCTGCGTTTTGGCTGGATTGTGTCTTCACTCATTCCTTGTTTTATTTGCGCTGTTAGTGCATGTGAAAAGAAGTAAATTATCACTCAGGGATCCAATTTTCTTCATTGCGTGTATATGCAAATACACGCAAGGAAGGATATTGAACCCCTCAAGGAAAATTTTATTGTGGCAATGAAATTAGCCTAGTTAAAAACACGAACAGTAATGTTAGAGGTGCGGCTCGGGTGCCACTGGACGGATCCTGGGCCGCATCGACGCCCGCTCTACCCAGGGAGAAGTGCCGCTGAGCGAAGGAGTAGAAGGACGAAGACTTGTTTATTTACATTGCTAGGAGGAGCAGGGAAGACCTGACGATGCCCGAACACACACAAAGTTTTAAAGGGTTTGTGTTCCCCAGTTTTCCTTGGTAAAGGGCGGGCTCTTCGCTGAGGGAGTGTCCTTATCACTATAATTTCACTCACAGTGACACACGTTCCCTCTCGAAGACACGCCCCCTCGAAAGTTTAGACTTGGTGGGGAAGAGGAAGCCGTTGTAGCGGTGTAGATGGCAGCAGACAAGGAGCTCGGTATCTGCCGGCGTCTCATCGTCTGGGGCACTTCCGCGCCGATCGGTGACTGCCGGCGTCTCATGGTCTGGGACACACCTGCGTCGAACGGGCCGCCGTGCCCGTCAGCAAGAGCAATTGGGTAAGCGTAGCCAGCGACGACCCCGTCTGTCACTTCGTTGGAATTCTCAGAAGAGATGTCCGCGTGGCCACTTTGAGGGTTCGAGGGAGCACTGGAACCCTTTTGTTCCAGATGTCCTGTCGTTGATCGCTGTCGCTGACCGTCGGAACAACCCCGCGTTCCTTTTTGCATTTCTTTTATGATGGCCACTCCAAGTGGCGTCTCGCCGTCGCCGTTCCTGACCTCTTTCGGTAGGGACGTCTTGCCTTGATGGTAAAAGCGGCAGCTCCCGCGTCGACTCGATTGCGCTCCCTAACAGCTCCTCTGCGGCCAGGGAAAATCTTGATAGGCTAGTGGTCGCAATCACTTGCCGAAGAGAGATTGGCTTGCGTTCTTTCTGGTGGCCTGGCTTGAAGGGGATCGTCTCCCCCCGGCAACAACACCCAATGCCAACCAACACCAACAAAGGAAAGCATAGGTCGAACCTTCCACACAGCATAGCACTGCCACACTTCCGAGCATCTTAAGTGCTCGGAATCCACTTAAGATGCTCCAGGATTTTTAATCAAACAATTGATATTCCTGCATCCGATCCCTTCAATTTTGCCCAATTTCTAGTCTGAGCAAGCTTTCATGTCCCGTATGAGGTAACCAAAGACAAGTCCTGCCGGCTATATACGAAAACGTGGGCGGGTGTTCCACGGAGCTAGAAAATGAAAACTAAAATTTCATCAGCACTACTCACATCCCCTTACAATCAGAATAACCGAAATCGCCTTCCTATTTTTTTTTTGTCTGAACGTTCAGGCTGACTTTGGAGCACTCACCGCAGTAGCAAAAATACTCAAAACTGTGATGAATCGAAAACGGCAGTCTCCGAACGGACGTTGCGCTTGAAAAAGTCAAGAAAATCAATTATGTGTTTACTAGCCGTCTGTGCTTTTCAGTGTAACGATTGCCAAACGAAAACGCTAAACTGGGCTACTCTGTGCCTCAATTGAGTTTAAATTATGTCTCTTCCATCTGAGTTCGAGACCTCTCCACACACTTCTGTGTATCACGAAACTTGGTAGCTCTGCCGTAACTGACACCTAGCATTCGCAGCTGCTAGGTAGAGTTGCCTTCTTAACCTTCGACTGCAAAACTTCAATGTCCAAATATTTTCAAAGACTAGCGCAAAACACAGTAGCATTTCGTTCCACGTACCCGCAAGCAAAAAAAAAAGAAAGAACAGCTACTTAGAAACACTACGCGGGGGTGATTACGGCCTTGCCCCGTCGAAAAGGTAAAGCTTTCCACAAACTACAAAATCCGAGTGCGGAACAGTGGGAGAGTATGTTCTCCAGCGGCAACCCAATCCTCCGAAGAGCACTGGTCATCCATGCCCAGCAAGCAGCAAAACTGAGTGGTGCCCTGGAGTAGGGATGCCAACCCTGTGAGACGGAGCTACGCCATCGACGCAAAGAAGATGGAGAAACTGTCGGCAATATCTCTAAAGCAGACCAATAAAGTTTATCTCATTCTATCCTATCCCCCCCCCCCCCCCTTTAGGTGGCCTCTGGGGGGTAGCGGCCTGTCTCTTCGTACCTTTGTCGAGGCATGACGAAAGGCGTCGCGACAAGTCGCTACTTGATCGCCGTCTCCCTGCGCACTCCCGGCGCCGCGTATACTTTTGCATGGTGCACGAAGTCAAAAAGCAGTGCGAACAATGAAGGGCAAGCCAGACAAGCATTTTGCCTCCTCCGTCGCGTCGGGCCTTTGCAAGGGTTCTTCCCTCCGCACGTGTTACCGGTGATTCTTTCGCGTGGTGAACCTTCTTGAACTGCGTACCAGTCTGCTCTTAGTTCCGCGCCGCCTATTCCCTCTAGATATCTCAGGCTGTTTGAACTTGAGATCCTATTGTCTTTGTTTCCATACGACGCGATTTAGCTCTTCTTGAGGACCGATTCATTTTCAGAGGTTTCGCATTGGTTGCGGTTGGCAACAGCACTCTTCTTTTCCCCTTTCTGCCGCTAGCGCTTGGGCTGGAAGGGTTTTCCCTGAGCCCCCGCACGCGCATCGAGGCACCCTATTGCATTCATGCTACTATTGCTTCAGGTGGCCGTCTGAGTGATCGAAACTAGAGCTCCACATTTGGCCTGTCTCCGTTTAGCATTTGCTCTAGTTATTGCACGCTTAGACAGTTCCGTGCCCGTTTCGCGAACAAAAATGGCTTCCTGCGGTTTTTGACTGTCACGACGTGAACCATCTTTCTCCTTTTCCAAAATGGCCTCTCGGCTCTCGCAGCGCAGTGTCATCACTCTTGAATAGAGTGGCTGTAATTCATACACAGATGATTCTACTTGTACATTTCGCTGGGCCGTGTACTCCGCTACTCCTACCCGACAGTCCTCCACACTGAGCTCTTCTCGCTTGTGTGACTCATCTATTAAAGGCCTCTCACTCTCTGCATCAGTGTGGCCCAATATCGGCGCTCTCTCGCTGCCTAATCCCTTGACTTTCTCACTTTAGCAAGCAGCTAAGTCTGCCAACTTAGTGCACTTAGACGACAATTGCCGCTTACTTTTTCCGGGCTGAGCGTTGGACCTACCCGCATGCGTCGCACGATCAGAATTTACTCTACTGTGTTTCTGATACGTAGTGAGGATGTTTTCTTTGGTTTCCAGAACACCCGTACCCTTCTCATCAATGACAGTCAGCACAACTAACTCGAGATAGAGGCCTTCGTTGTCTTCCACCACCGGCAGAGGCGCTCTCTTCCCTTCTCGCTGCTGCGTGCCTTCCGCGTGCACCTCGTGTTCGTTAACTAACTCTCCGCAGATTCCCATAGGTACTGCGATACGCTGCGCTCCCGGTTCACAAACAATGCTGTTACTAGCATCGCAGCCAACGGCATACTCTAGAGCATCTACCGAACAACGGCTGCCTACCTTAAGGTTATGTAGCGCACTTCTCTGAGTTTGTCCTCGGATGTTTGCCCATTATCCTGGCTGCCTTTCAGCTCGGCTGACTCCATGTGTCACAAATCTTGTGGTGGCCCCGTTCTACCCTCCTTTGTGTACACTTTCCAAGACTTCCCTGAACTTGGATTCGAGATCACTATATCCTTTCCACGATATTTAGTGCTGCTAAGCACAAAGAAAAGGTGAAAGGAACTCGAGTGACGGACTGGGACCGATTTCGGGAAGTCAGGAATGATACAGTGACCGGGGAAATCGAGGACTTAGGAGCTTGGGTTGAGGCACTCAAGCAGGCCATGAAGAGTACCACAAAAGAGGTTCCAGCGGAGGAGGAGGGCTCTACAGCTGACTCCAGATTGTTACACATGTGGGAAGCACATGCGAGTCTCCTTCGGAGGTGGAGGAAACAAAGGCATAATGGTGTGCTCCGTAGAAAGATGGCCAAGTTAAAACGAGAAATCGAAACGTACACATTGGGGTTGCAGTGCAAACAGTGGGGGACGATTTTTGACCGGATGAATGGGCAATTCGGATGCACAAAAACATGGCAGTTGTTGAGGCACCTTTTAGACCCGACGGCAACCAAATCTGCGCCGAAGGGGCAAATGGCTAGGTTAGTGCATCGGTATCAAGCACGGCTGGGGAGTTTATACATGAACTCCGAAGACGTTACATAAACGCAGAGGCGGGCGGTTGCTTGCCGGATTACTCGGGAGAGGAAAACCTTGAATTAGATGCAGACTTTACGGTGGCGGAGGTGGAGTTTGCAATGGGTCAGCTTCGTACCACGTCAGCAGCGGGTCCGAACGGGGTTACTAATAAGATGCTGAGGAACCTGGATTTCAAGTCAGTAGGGGCACTCACGAACTTGATGAATAAATTTGGGTGGCCGGGGAGATTCCGCCAGAGTGGAAGCATGCTAGGATTACATTTATTCCTAAAGCAGGGAAGAAGCTCTGCATTGAGAATCTGCGTCCCATCTCGCTAACGTCGTGTTTAGCCAAATTGATGGAGCATGTGGTCCTGAACAGGCTTCAGGGTTATGTAGAGGACAAGGAGTTGATACCTGAAACAATGATTGGTTTCAGGGCTAATTTATCAACGCAAGACGTCATGATACAGCTAAAAAAAGACGTGGTTGATCCTGGGTACGGCACGGGCACCAAGGCTATCGGGGCTCGACCTAACTAAGGCCTTTGACAATGTTACCCATGAGGCAATATTGAGGAACCTATCGGACATAAGACCGGGGGGAAGAACCTTCCGGTACATCAGATCGTTTCTGGAGGGTAGGACTGCGGAGATTATAGTCGGAGAAATGAAATAGGATCCCTTCCCATTGGGGGGCAGGGGGACACCGCAAGGGTCGGTATTATCGCCGTTCCTATTTAATCTCGCCTTGATCAAGATACCACCCAGGCTGCAAGGGATATCGGGACTTAAACATACATTTTATGCGGATGACATACTCTTTGGGTAACAAGAGGCAGTGACGCACATTTGGAAGAAACTCTACAGCACGCGGTGGATATTGTTGAGGAGCTAGCAGGGGAAGCAGGACTCTCGTGCTCTCAGCCCAAGTCCGAGCTTTTTGTGCTCAGGGACAAACCAAGAGGGATACATGCGAGGCACTATGTGCCGCCACCGCCTTTAGAGGTCAAAGTGGGGGGCGTACCGGTCGCTGAGGTCCAAACGATCAGGATCCTGGGTATGTATCTGCAGAATAACAGGAAAAATAGCGAGTCCTTGAAAAGGCTTAAAAATACGGTCAATGCTACCGTGAGGCTAATCAGGGGAATCGCTAATCGTAAGAGAGGTGTTAAGGAAAAGGACTTGTGTAAGCTGGTGCAGGCGTTTGTGCTCAGTAGAATAGTGTATGCGACGCCTTTTTTGAAGTTGGACGCGACGGAAAAAGGGAAGGTGGAGGCTATGATTAGCAGGCATATAAAGCGGCCCTTGGGTTGCCTTACAATGCGTCTACCCAAAGGCTGCTGGGATTAGGGGCGA
The DNA here is from genome assembly GCF_055883805.1 of Amblyomma maculatum. Taxonomy (NCBI): domain Eukaryota; kingdom Metazoa; phylum Arthropoda; class Arachnida; order Ixodida; family Ixodidae; genus Amblyomma; species Amblyomma maculatum. The sequence continues at coordinate 221,296,361 of NC_139345.1, forward strand.
CGGCTTTTGGCGTCTTCAACGGCGGCATTCTTTGATGATGGCATCAAGTGTGTTGCAGTCTTCACAATATGACCAACTTTGGCGGACTCCGGCATGTTGTGATCTACTTCGTGGCAAAGGGCGAGGACGTCCTGGATGTAGGCCACGTATGATTCGGTAGCTGTCTGGAGACTGCTCTCGAGGGTTCGCTGTGCGGTAAGCTCTCGACCAAGGGGCTTTCCAAAGAGTTCGCGGAGCTTCTCTTTGCAAGTATCCCACCTGGTCAGCTGGACTTCATGGAGTCTCGTACCAGGCGAGCGCAGTGCCCTCGAGGTAAAAACCAACATTCGCTAGCATGAGGGTGGGATCCCAGCGATTATAGGTGCTCACACGTTCGTACTTGCGTATCCATTCGTCCATGTCCATAGTGCCGGTACCAGTGAAGCTGCCAGGATCGCGCGGGTGGGTGAGGATGACCACTGGGAAGGCCTCCGTTGGTGTGGGGGCAGTACCTTGAGGCATCTTTGGGCAGGAAAGCAGGCGGCTGCTGCGGCGTTTCGCCGTGCGGAGGCTGACGGCGGGATCAACGGCCGCACCTCCACCAACATGTTCAGTGGAAACTCGATGTATTTACAGTATATTTACAGCACAGCTTGAACTGGCATAGCAGCGAGAAGCAACACGGGACCAGTCCCACTTCGTCGTCGTCATCGCGTAACAATTTATATATATATATATATATATATATATATATATATATATATATATATATATATATATATATATATATATATATTGTCACGGACAACAGGGCTAGACGTGACAGACGACAAGACGAAGCTGTACCAGCAGGCAAACGTTCGGCGCACAGCACGCGAGTCAACTTCAGTGTCCTCTTCTTCCAGGCGCAGCAACAACATGGAGGCACCAGGTGGCATTACTCCCCCTCTTAAAAAAGAGAAATAAGGGACGGAGCGATGTCCTACGCGACAACGAAACAAGCGCATAGCGCACTACCGCGTGAAATAGGGCTTCATGCGGACGACGTGCACGACCTCGGAGCGTGGTTGCCGACGCGAGGGCTGCCCAGTACCTACTGGAAGAACTTCGTATGTTACTTCCGTGACTCGGCGCAGAACTTCGTAAGGTCCGAAGTAACGAGAAATGAGTTTATCACACAAGCCGGGCCGACGCACCGGGGTCCATACCCAAACTTTCTCTCCGGGATGGTAGGCGACGTGTCGATGACGGAGGTTGTAGCGGCGTGCATCCGTGCCCTGCTGTTGCTGGATGTGAATGCGGGCAAGTTGACGTGCTTCCTCAGCGCGCTGAGCAAAATGTTCGGCGTCAGGCATGAGTGGATGATCATCTGTGCAGCTCGGAAGCATAGCATCCAACATCGTCTGAACGTCACGTCCGTAGACTAGGCGAAATGGTGTAAAACGCGTCGTCTCTTGGGTGGCCGTGTCGTAGGCATATGTGATGTAGGGAAGAATTTCATCCCAGTTTTTGTGCTGCGAGTCTATGTACATTGCGATCATGTCGGCGATGGTTTTGTTGAGTCTCTCCGTGAGGCCATTCGTCTGCGGATGATATGCAGTAGTTTTTCGGTGGCTGGTATGACTAAGCTCGAGCACGTCGGGCATGAGCTGTGCCGTAAAGGCGGTGCCTCGATCGGTTACGACTAGGGACGGTGCGCCATGACGCAACACGATTTGCTGCATGAAGAATTGAGCGATCTCAATTGATGTGCCCCGCTGCACTGCCTTGGTTTCCGCATAACATGTGAGATAGTCGGTCGCCACTATAATCCATTTGTTACCCGTCGATGACAGCGGAAAGGGGCCCAGTAGGTCGATGCCGACTTGGTCAAACGGCGTCCGAGGTGGAATAATAGGTTGGAGCAAATCCGCGGGTTTGAGAGGAGGTACGTAGCGATGGACGGCGTCAGAAAGTTTAGGCCAATAATAGGCTTGACGAACTCGAGCGAGTGTGCGTGCAAAGCCCAAGTGGCCGGAGGTGGGCTCATCGTGGCAAGCAAAAAGGATGTCGTCGCGAAGGTCAGCCGGCACGACAAGGAGGTGCGCTCGATCAACAGTGCTGGAGTTTTTCTTGAATAAAACGCAATTCCGAAGACAGAATGCAGAAAGGTGCCTTCCAAACTGGCGGGGGACGTCAGCAGCGCGACCCTCCAGATGGTCAATGACAGGTCGAAGGTCTGGGTCAGCTCGCTGTCGGGTCATTATATCTGAGGCATTCAGTAGTCCAAGAAAACTTCTCTCATCCGTGGCGTTATCGACAAATCCGACGGGTGCCCGCGAGAGCGCGTCAGCATCTTCGTGCTTCTGACCAGATTTGTACACAATGGAGTAATCAAATTCTTGAAGGCGAAGGCTCCATCGTGCTAGGCGCCCCGATGGATCACGGAGATTGGCCAGCCAGCACAGAGAATGGTGGTCAGTAACGACTTTAAACGCGCGGCCATAGAGGTAAAGCCTAAATTTCATAGTTGCCCACACAACTGCGAGGCATTCCTTTTCCGTAGTGGAATAATTTGTTTCAGCGCGGGAGAGCGTGCGGCTGGCATACGCAATGACCCTTTCCACGCCAGCTTGGCGTTGAATGAGTACAGCGCCAAGGCCGATGTTGCTGGCGTCGGTGTGGATTTCGGTGGTAGCGTCTTCATCAAAGTGCGCAAGAACAGGAGTAGTTTGCAGTCGTCTGCGTAGCTCCGCAAAAGCCTCCTGTTGCTCGGCGGCCCACACGAACTGTGTATCATCCCGCGTGAGGCGGGTCAGGGGTGCGGCTATCTTGGAAAAGTCGGCGATGAAGCGGCGGTAGTACGCACACAAACCCAGGTACCGTTTTAAACTCCTCTTCATGGTAGGAACGGGAAATTTTGCGACCGCGGCAGTTTTGTCGGGGTCTGGCCTAACGCCTGCGGCACTCACAAGATGACCAAGAAACTTCAACTCTTTTTAGCCAAAGTGGCACTTTTCGGGCTTGAGCGTCAAGTCAGCTGACCGGAGGGCATCTAATACTGCTCGAAGGCGTTCAAGGTGTTCTTCAAAGGTTTCAGAGAACACGACAACGGCGCCGAGATAAACTAAACAGATTTGCCATTTGAGGCCAGCGAGAACGGTGACCATCATGCGCTGAAAAGTAGCCGGCGCTGAACATAGGCCGAATGGCAGCACTTTAAACTCATACAGTCCATCTGGGGTAACAAAAGCTGTTTTTTCGCGGTCCCGCTCATCAACCTCAATCTGCCAGACCCGCTCTTCAAGTCAATGAAGGAGAAGTACTGGGCGCGACGAAGCTTGTCGAGCGAATCGTCGATACGGGGCAGCGGGTAGACGCCTTTTTTAGTGATGTCGTTCAACTTTCGATAGTCAACACAGAAGCGAAGGGTGCCATCCTTTTTTTTCACAAGCACGACAGGGGACGACCACGGACTGTTGGAGGGTTGGATGACACCATCACGAAGCATCTCCTGAACCTGTGTGTGAATCGCTTCACGTTCCGTCGTTGAGATGCGGTGCGGCTGCTGGCGTATAGGCCGGGCATCGTCGGGAGTAATTATACGGTGCTTCACAAGAGGCGTCTGCCGAATTTTCGATGATGTCGCGAAACAAGCACTGTATTTTAAAAGGAGAGAACGTAGTTCGTGCTGCTGTGTTTCCGAGAGATCTGTACTAATATCCAGACGATCAAGGGATGGGTGCACATTTTCAACTTCTCCGAACGTAAAACATTCAGAAACGTCCGCTAAGGCGTCGGCGAATGCGATAGCGGTAGCGCGGAAAAGATGGCGGGGCTCGTTCATGAAGTTAGTCACCAGGAGCTCAGATCGGTCGTTACGGAGACGGCTGAGAGTCCGCGCCGAGGTGATGCCGTGGGTGAGCAAAAGGGACTGGTTGCCCTCAGCGACCGCCGTTCCGTCACGCAGTTCATCACAGTTAACGGTCACAAAAACACTGGAACGTGGCGGAATAAAAACGCTCTCGGCGGAAATTCGAAGAGGGGCGTGGCTTTGGAGGTCTGCGGTGTTAATATCATCCGCTTTCTCAGTCGAAAAGGTCACGGTACGCTACCGGAGATCGATAATGGCCCCATACTCCCGAAGAAAATCGACACCAAGGATACAGTCGCGGGAGCAGTCAGGTATTACAAGGCAGCTTACAACAAACGTGGAGTTGCGAATTTAGACTCTCGCCGTGCACTGACCGCTCGGAGTTACGACATGCCCGCCAGCGGTTCGAATCTGCGTGCCAGACCATGGCGTCATCACTTTTTTTAGAAGCGCCGCTAGCTTCCCGCTTAAAATCGAAAAATCAGCACCAGTGTCTACCAATGCGCTAACCTTATAGCCGTCGAGGGCCACGGGTATATCCAGCGAGAGTCTATCTTCACGTGTGCGAACTGTCGTCGGGGTCGTCGAGTCACGGTCGCTCACAGGTGGCGTTGTCGGCGGGTCTTCGTCGCGTCGATTTGAAGCGGCCTCGCCCCCTGAGGTCTCTGTCGTTAGTTTTCCCGGCTCGGACTAGACGGCCGTCGCTGCGCCATCCAGGAGGTGCTGGGCTGCGAGGATAGTCGGCGTGGAGACGGAGATCGTGACTGTCATCTAGAAGTTGGTGCAAGCGCTGCTGGGCTACGTAGTCCTCAATATCCCGGGGTCGTTGGCCTAAAGGAGGGCTACGCATGTCGATGGGGAAACCCTTCAGTCCCAGTTGTCGATATGGGCACTGTCGATACAGGTGGCCAGGTTCTCCGCAGTGGAAGCACAGGCGCTGCCGATTTGGTTCGCGCCACAGGTCTGCCTTTCGGTGGGGTGGTCGGCGGTTGTCGATGTACGGCTCGGGGTGGGCTGAATACAGCGAGCCTTGGTCGGGTGGCGGTAATTGTGTGGAATCGGTTGGGGAACGTCGCAAGATGTCCGCATAGGTTGGCCGACAGGGCTCGGTGGAAAAGGATGGCGGGTTAGCGGATGGTACCGTAGGCCGAAATGCTTGTTGGAGCTCTTCTCGGACAATACTAGCGATAGAGCCGATCGTCGGCTGGGGAGCACCGAAGAGCGTCTGGAGCTCTTCACGCAAAATGGAGCGGATGATGTCACGAAGATCTGGACTAGCCCCGAAGGCCGAATGCGGCTCCGTGAACGAAGCGGCGAGTACCGGCCTGTCGTAGGTCGTAGACCACTGCTGGAGCATCTTTTCCATCGTGACTGCCTCCGAAAGAAACTCTGCAACTGTGCTCGGCTGATTGCGCACGAGCCCAGCGAACAGTTGTTCCTTAACGCCATGCATGAGATGGCGTACCTTTTTCTCTTCGGGCATGGCCGGGTCAGATCGTCAGAACAGCCTAGTCATGTCCTCCACGTACATGGTTATGGTCTCGTTCGGCATCTGTATGCGAGAGCGTAAAGCCTTTTCAGCTCGTTCTCGGCGATCCGGGCTGGTGTAGGTGTCCAGGATGCAGCGGCAGAACTCGCGCTACGATGTTAGGGCGCCTTCGCGATTCTCGTATCATGTACGAGCGCCATCTTCCAGGCTGAAGAAGACGTTCCTGAGCTTTGCGGCGTCGTCCCACTGATTAAATGCGGCGACGCGTTCAAACTGGGTGAGCCAGTCTTCGACGTCTTCCGTCTGACAGCCGTGGAAAACCTTAGGCAGTTGTGGGTTCTGGAAAGTGTAATACGTTGGCGTTTGCATGACAGGTCGAGGGGCGGCTGTGGTGGTGAATTCCAACGGCCCGTGCTCAGGTGGTAGGCCTAGGTTCCTCCGGCTAGCGCGGTGAACAGGCGTGTCAATTGGCACAGGACCTGAATCCTGGGTATGCGGAGGAGTGCGGGACATATACTGGGATCGATACCCCGCGCCGACACCAAAATATGTCACGGACAACAGGGCTAGACGTGACAGACGACAAGACGAAGCTGTACCAGCAGGCAAACGTTCGGCGCACAGCACGCGAGTCAACTTCAGTGTCCTCTTCTTCCAGGCGCAGCAAGAACATGGAGACACCAGGTTGCAAATATATATATATATATGCTGTTAGCATCCGGAATAAACATTTGTTGTCAGTAGTTCAGTGCTGTGTTTGTCCCTTTCTTTTCTTGGCCATGTGCCGTTGCGCTGCTTCACTAGATATTGTCAGACCAAATCGTTACCAGTTCATGTTTTATAGCGTGAAGGGTTCTTGGCAGTTCTTAAGAGGCCACTATTTGCAGAAGCGTCTGAGGCAGTTACATTAGAGGACCCATTCGCTACAAAAAAACTCCGGTGATGAACGTTTCTTGAATTCCAACTGTCCAATTGGCTATGCATTCTCTGTTGATGTGGATTAGTTATTTTATTAAGTGCCTCATTAAGAAGTGGTCGTTGCAGTTAGAGAATGTATTGAAACAAATGGCGAAGTGAGATTTCAGAACTCAGCCGGTGTGTCAGCAGAAAGCTTCACTTTTATTTGCCAGCCACTTTTATTTATTTTAACAATGATTTTTACATTGAACGACAAGGCATTTGCATTGGATCCTGTGTTGCACCGACCCTTTGGAATATATTTTTAACCGCTATTGACCTATACGCCAATTATGGTTTACTAACCAGGGAGTACTTAAGGCGTTTATATATGTGGATGATGTTTTCATTTTTATATGTAAACAAAGCCTTTGACTCGCTATCATTCAGTGAATAGCATTTAAACTCTTTTTAAACGCTATGGGAATGGTTTGAAGTTTCCGCATTAGCTTCCGACCAATGGTGCACTGCAGTTTTTGTATCTTAGCTTGGAGTTTGGTTTCGATGGAATTGAACGGCGGCGCAACACAGAAACGGACACAGACAAGAAGGGGACACCACATGCGCACCACATTTGAAACGTAGCGGAGACCCTCCTACAAAAAATAAAAGGGAAGAAGAAATCCCATGCTAAGCCGGGATCAAGGCGACCACAAGTGGTCCCCTATATTCACCGAGTGGCACATAACCTGGAGAAGGTCGCCGGCCGGTACGACGTACCTGTCGTTTTCTCCACGCCCAAAAGGCTGAGCGGTTTGTGCTCGAAAATCGGGCAGAAGAAGAAAGCCCTGTACGAAAAGAGGCACGGCAAGCATTACTGTTCCTGTGCCGTCGGAGTGGTCTACGAAATCCCACTGACGTGTGGAGGGGTCTATATAGTCCAGACGGGCCGCTGTATTAACGACAGAGCACGGGAGCATGAGAAATCGTTAGAAAACGGAGACGGGTTAAATTTGTCTCAGTTAGTCAGTCAGTCAGTTCAGTCGTTCAGTCGTGTCCGACTCTTCGTGACCCTATGGACCATGTCACGCCACGCTATACGGTCTCTCGCTATCTTTCTAACATCACATAACTTCATCTGCAGTGCCTCCAGGATACCATCTAACCATCGCGTTCGCTGCCTACCCCTTCTACCTATTGCAAAGATTGCAACTGTGAGCCAATGTTTAACGGTATAAGGATTCTGGGCAGGAGTCGCGATCAGGTGGCACGGGAAATTCTTGAAGCCTTTATGATCAAAAAGAAGGGTAGCATTTGTGTTAGCGACTCGTCTGTATCCCTCCGTAGAAATGAAGTTTCATTCCTTGATAATTTTTTTGTGACGGCATGCACTGTGCGACCTTAAGCCCGGATTTTTTTAACAGCCTTGTGGTGTTTTGTTAGGCGGGTGTTAATTTCGTCGCTCGTTTGATACTGCATTTGCTACCAGTGCTTTTTGTTGCTATTGTTTTAGGTTCGACCGCTGTTGTTTCTTTTGTTTTGACTCTGCTTTTGCTACGATCGTCTTTGTTGTTGTTGGCTTAGTTTTTTTGACTGCCTTTGCTTCATTTGTTTTGACTCTTCTTTGGCTACGGTCGTCTTTTGTTGTTGGCTTAGGGTTCTGACTGCTTTTGTTTAACTGTTTTGACTCTGCTTTTGCTACGTTTGTTTTATCATTTTATTTTTTATTTGATTGGGTTCGGGATGGTCGCTTCTCATGTCTTTGCTGTTTTCGGTCCACACTGCATTTGCTATGAGATATGGCCTGCCTTCCGTTTTATAAAAAAAAATATTTTTCCTCCTTTTTGATAGTTTATCTACTGAGGTTAGAAATATCTTGTCTGATTTCCTGTTGGTGCTGCTCGGCGTTCAAGTGTTGGGTTTAGAGTGGACTGTGGCGATGAGTCTGATGCTTGAGATGGACGTATAAATATGCCACCTTTCCGCCTAATAAATAGTTGGTAGTGTGCGCATGTGGTGTCCCCTTCTCGTCTGTGTCCGTTTCCGTGTTGCGCCGCCGTTCAATTCCATCATGCACCAACTCGCCCCCCAGGCCGTTATTCTGGAGTTTCGTTTCTCTCACGTCTGCTGGCACTATGCTGCCAGAGCGCAGAAACGGCTCATTTCTTACGATTCTGCCCATTCGAAGATAGTTAAGAAAGCCATAGCCAGCTCGTGCCTGGAATCTTCCCTCGCGAAATCATGCCCGCATGCAATCCACACCAGTTTTTAAAACCAGATAAACAGGCTGCTTTGAGCCGGCTTCCCATGCAAGGACATCTCAGCTCTGGCCGAGAACCTTCTTAAGATGGTTGAAAAAGAAAACCGCGAAAACAGTAAGGAGCGGTTGGCCCGAAAAAGGCTACGGTCATCACATATATGCACAAGGTCGCCCACAACATAAAAAAGTGGCAAACTGACATGGCGTCCTTATGGTTTTTAAGCGCCATGAAAGCTCGCAGGTTTATACCCAAGGATTAGTCCGGAAGCACCCTACGAAAAGCATGTGGCGTATCAAATGCCGAAGGATTTGTTAAACCTGCCACGGGCATATCAGTTCTGTATCCGTGTCAGATTACGTATCAGATTCCGCTCAAGTGGGGCCGCGTTTACGTCGTCCAGACCGGACGTTGTGTGAATGAACGCGCAGGGGAGCATCAGCGTTTAATTAGTAATAGAGGAGTGAATGTGCCTGCTCATTGCCTTGCATGCGTAAGTTGTGACAAAAGGCTTTAACTGTGGTAGTGACACTTCTGTTTCCTCGTACAATTCGAAAAATCTTTTTCAGTGGTTTTCGGTGACTGTCGTGGAGGTTTTCATTTGCCCTCTCATTTGTGTTGTTTCTGTAAGCATGTGTGCGCACTGCCGATAAAACGGTACTGAAACGAATAAAGAAACCAGCGGATAGCTTGCGCTCTTTCGACCTACCGTGTGCTTATTATTCCTGTGTGTGTCTTTCGGTACGCAACTCGTTCCTACAATGAATAGGGTATTTTGTATACGACCCCACTTTGGCACGGGCCAAATCTGTTTGCGTGCTTAATGCTTCATTCTTCCTTGTGCCTTCCCAGCACCTTACTGCATAGGCCGGCCAGTTTTTGAGGTGCGGTGAGGCCCACTGGCACGTCGCCTTTCAGAGCAACTTTTTTCAAGCGATGCGAGATCTGGTGGAAATATGGAATGGCAATAGGGTCCTTGTGTTGCGCTTCTTCCCTGTGGCGGTGCGCAGGTACACCCCTACCTTCGCTGGCAAGGGCCTCTAGCACAGAGGTAATTACCTCCTAGGGTAAACCAGCACTGCACAGTCTTTGTAGCTAGAAACTAACGCTGTATGATTGCAGGACTTGTCCAGAGAAGCGCGCAGGCATGTTTTTGCAATACCCCTTTTTACGAGCTTGGAATGAGCTTAAAATAACTTTTTGTCAGCGAGGATGATACCTCCAGCACGCTTGGTTTCAGGGACAACAATAAATATATCCCAGAATTGCAAGGATCATTCCGCTAGCACCTCATGGCGGCCTTCAGCGCACCCCGAAAACTGGCCTGCCTATACACTAAGATGCAAGGAAGGCACGATGAAGAATGCAGTATCAAGCGCGCTGACAGATTTGTGCTGTGCAAAAGTAGGGTCGTATACCAAATTCCCCTGTCCTGTGGCAAAAGCTACATTGGACAAACTTGGCGTTGTGTAAACGTCAGCCTTTCGAACCCCCGCGCGGAAGTAGACGCATTGGCGGGGAGAGGGAATATGGCCGACCATTCTCGCCACTGCCATGATTTCACGCCTCGGTTCTGTGAGACGAGAATCCTTAAGTTTGTGTCTGAACTAAAAAGAGAAGTGCACGATGCCTGCTGTATTATGAAGGAATCCGGTTCGTGTGTGAGCAAAACCTTGGTCAACTTGTCTGATAAAGAGTGTGCATATCTTGGCAGCAGGAGGTCCTGTACACGCTTGCGCACCGTTGTTACGTGATGACCGTTTGTTAGAATAGTGTGTGATTGTAATGAATGTATAAAATCTGACGCATCGTTGTAATAAACCAGGTGAAGTTCCGCGCTTTGTCCTGCTGGTTTCTTCCTTGCCCCTTGTAATTTTGCGCGGCTTCACGCTGCATTCTACTACTAGTCTGAAACTAGCCCGCCCTCACTATTATACTCCTACGTTCCGCCATGGACGAATATGGTGGTAGAGTAAATCTTCAGTAATGTAAATAGCGGAGAAAATCAAAATACTTGAAAACGCAATCAAACTATAGCCAGGCAATCAAAATCTTGAAACCTGTGCGAAGTAAACGAAATCGAGGAAACTGCGGAAATAAACGCCAAAAAAAAAAAAATACTCTCACCTAAACCGTAGCAATGATAACCATATGTAATTGTTTTAAAGAAAATAATGGGCTTAATATCACGCTTTATAACAGACTTGGTGAAAATGTCGTTCTGTGAGTAAAGAATGTTAAAAAAAAAGTGTATTATATGGTGCAACAGATGTTTGGTTTGGGCTAGTTGGTAGCAGTTTCTTGAAGACATGGCGCAAAAAAGACTGAGACAACACAGATGTACACAGGACAGGCGCTAACTGACAACTTTATTTTCGAGGAAAACAGCAGCACAATTTATGTCAAAAATCCCGTGACAATAAAGGGGCCTTATACTACTACCAAACACAGTTTAACAAAGGGCGGCCGACAATCTTGACCCGGAAAAACCATAAACGAAACAAGGAAGAGCACCGGAAAGCCTTATCAACAGATTACATAAAAAATTCAATGTGAACATTTGACAACACAGGGGGCGCGAACAACATTGTGGCCAAGGGGCGGAGCCAAAGAACCCACCTCAGCAGCAAGCAAGCCTAAAAGGGCCCAAAACAAGGCAAGTAAAAGCACAGTCATAGGTAAACACCAGAAGAAATGTGCGAGGCAAAAGCAGAGTCAAAATCTAAAGACAGGCGAAACGTACGAAGCAAAAGCGCAGTCAAATCTAAAAGCAGACAATCTGTGCGAAGCAAAAGCAGAGTCAAAAACTAAAGACATAAAAAACGTGCGATGCAAAAGCGGAGTCATAGGCTAAAGCAGATGATCGGTGGGAAGCAAAAGCAGAGTCGAAACTAAACTCAGACTCAGGAGTGTAGAAGGCTCCCCGCTAAAACATTGAAGTGCTAAACAAGAATAATCAGGATGGGCGAGTGGAAGAACAATTATGAGGAATGAGAAAATCAAGGAAGTAAAACACACCAGAAACCGGGAAGGAATATAAGATATACTACAGACGATAACTCTTTTCATATGAGTCAACAACCGATTGCTAGTGGTAATAAAGCAAAAAGGGTTATAACGCCTAAAGGTGGCCATCAAGGAATTCAAATTCGCTTTCAAGAAGGTTGATAGAATATACGCTGACGCAATCCTGACCGTCCTTTCTAATGAAGTATGCCTCCATGACTTCGCGCTCAGTTTTTTCTTTGGCTGATAAGAAATCTGTGCTATCTAGGAGCGGATAGCATGCGTTATTTGGATCTGTTTTACAAGCTTTACAATGTTCGGCAAGGTTAGTACCCGATTTGGTGCGTACGCATAGTCTGTGTTCTCTCGCGCTCTCATTGAAACATCCTCCAGTTTGTTGATGTACTGAAGCCCGCAATTGATTGTAATCCTGTACACGATATTCTCGTTGCATTCCGTGAACTTGGTTTGATGTTTCTTCGTGCATGCTAGTACGTACTTTCGACAGTTTGCATGGTGCAGAGAAAATAATTTTGACGTTATAACGCGCTGCCAGCTTTTTGAAGTTATGTGAAAACCTATGAAAGTATGGAATCACATGGACTGGCATCTTACTCTTGCTTTCTTCGTTTCCATGCTTACTACGATGACTGTTTGAGGCTTTTAGGTTTTGCAGAAGGCTTTCTGCTGCAATTTGGGCTTAAACTGAACATTAAAAGGACAAAGATCATGGCGTCTTGCCCTATCAAGTCCTGGAGCATCAAGGGACAAGAAGTGGAAGCTGTGACAGATTTTCTCTTTTGGGGCTCAAAGATTACCCCAGGAGGAGACTGCAGCCATGAAATTAGAAGCCGCCTGCTTCTGGAAAAGAGAGCCATGGCTAGCCTTGACCGCCTAGTAAAGAGCAGGGACATTACACTGCCAACCAAGATCCGTATAACTCGTGCTATGGTCTTTCCAGTTGTGATGTATGGATGCGAGAGTTGGACTGTGACGAAGGCTGACCGCCGAAGAATTGACGCGTTTGAATTGTGGTGCTGGCGGAGACTTTTGCGAGTTCCTTGGACGGCCAGAAGATCAAATCAGTCGATATCGTCGACCATAAACGCTGACTGCCATTGTTGGGTCAAATTCTAAAGTTAAAGCTCAGCTACTTTGGTCATCTGATGAGAAGAGAGGAGTCGTTGGAGAAATATTTGATGTTGGGAAAGGTTGAGGGTCTCCAAAGAAGGGGTAGGCAGCGAACGCGATGGTTAGATGGCATCCTCGAGGCGCTGCAGGTGAAGTTATGTCATGTTAGGAAGATAGTGAGAGACCGGAAAGCGTGGCGTGATATGGTCTATAGGGTCACGAAGAGTCGGACACGACTGAACGACTGAACTGAGCTTCTGCTACAATAACGTCAGGGGGAAAACCTGCGTCTTGTAGACGCCTGAATTGCTCGTTCATGCTAGCAGCCATGCGGTGTGTACAGGATTTTGTTGTGGCACCGTGAAGACAAGAAAACACGATGCCACGCTTCACAACCTTGGAGTGTGCGTAACAGGCGCTTTTTTGTACGCGGACAGTACATCGAGCACAGAGTGCGGCCGTAAGAATCCACCTCAATATCTAAAAACTGAATGAGGCCATCTGTAGGCGATTCCTATGTGAACTTTAAACCGGCACCGTGATCAGAAAAGATGCTGAGTGCCTCCTTGACAACATCCCCTTGTCTAGCATGACATTTGCTAAAAATGATCAAAACGTCATCAACGTATTTGACCACTTTTTTAACTGGAAGGTTTGAAAGATTAGCTTGAATACGTTTGTCAAATGCAGATAAAGATATATCACACAGCACAGGAGCGACCGACGAACCGATGCAGATGCCTCTTTTCTGGATATAGAATTGTCCGTTTGAGCAAATAGCTGTTGAATCAAGGTAGTATTCTAGCAGATAAAGGAAAGAATCGCTCCTGGTTCCTGCGCTGTTCTGGAATGCTACTTCCCCGCTTTCCGGGATCGAATCGCGGAGCACCATGAGCAGATCTTCATGAGGAATGGAGTTATAAAGGCCTTCTATGTCAACAGAAAAACCACTCACTGCGCAGTAGGAATTTTGTTCAAGAATGCCGACCATTTCTTTGGAACTTCGAATGATGAAGGGATCTTCCTGCTTCAAGGTTTTAAGACACCATTGCAGGTATAAACTCGCTAAATCTTGCCATGTGCCATTCTCAGACACTATGACCCTGAACGAGCATTCTGGTTTATGTGTTTTAGCGGTATAAAACACTTCTAAACATCCGCATTTTCCTGAGGCAGGCCACCCCATCTTCAAATAGACGGTCTTTGTTATTTTCCGTGGCTCTTGAGGCAGTTTGACGCACTAGCGAAATCAATGTTTCCCAAATTTGCTTTTGCCTCGCACGTTTTTTCTGGTTTTGATATATGACTCTGCTTTTACTTCCCCTGTTTTGGGCTCCTATAGGGTCTCTCGTTGCTGTGGTTGGGTTCTTTGGCACTGCCCCTTGGCCACAATGTTGGTCGCGGCCCCTCTGTTGCAAAACGTTCACAATGCGTTTTTTATGTAATCTGTCGATAATGCTTTCCGGCCCTCCTCCTTGTTTCTTTTATGATTTTTCCGGTTCAAGATTATCGGCTGCCTTTTGTTAAACTGTGTTTGGTAGTAGTATAAGGCCCCTTGATTGTCACGTGATTTTTGACATAAATTGGGCTGCGGTTTTCCTCGAAAATAAAGTTGTCAGTTAGCGCCGGTCCTGCCTACGTCTGTGTTGTCTCCGTCTTTTTGGCGCTATGTCTTCAAGAAGTATTATATGGTGTTATTCACTCCACAAAGGCATGCATGTACTTGCTGTAACTTACGCCCCAGAGGCAGATGCTCAGATAAATGAATCGGGCTTGGTTGTCAGCAGGTTGTAATCAAACTTTCAGCATTTATGGAATTGTATTTTCTCCTGCTAGGTCAACATACACTTGAAATTGGGTATCCGCATCTGGATAATATTTTCATATAAGGTTTAAAAACACTAGGAATGTCCAAAATGATATTTAAGAGCAAAATGAATAAGGAAGAAATATTTGCATATTCAGCAGCCACAATTTTTCTTGTAGATCTTCATGAGGAATGGAATTATTAAGGCCTTCTATGTCAACAGAAAAACCACTCACTGCGCAGTATTAATTTTGTTCAAGAATGCCGACCATTTCTTTGGAACTTCGAATGATGAAGGGATCTTCCAGCTTCAAGGTTTTAAGACACCGTTGCTGGTATGAACTCACTAAATTTTGCCTAGTGCCATTCTCAGACACTATGACCCTGAACGGACATTCTGGTTTATGTGTTTTAGCGGTATAAAACACTTCTAAACTTCCGCATTTTGTCTTTCGGTCAGTGATTAACGTTCCTTTAGAATGCCACTTTCTCGTCTTTTGGCTGGTTAAGTATGAACCCATACCAAAGTGCCTGGTAGTCAACCTTTCTTGTAGAAGATCTTTCTTACAATGCATCACGTGAAAATGTTTTGCAGAAGTCACAGGGATTTTCAGCCAACAGAAAGACAACACAAAATGCCCAATCTCCTTCGCGGACACATGATGAGACGTGGGACAGGTAAAACTCATGTCATGTTCGCTAGCGCCTTTTTCGGCAAGGAGGGGAGTTACTGCGGCAGCGCAAAATGATGAAAGATACAGAAAGGGTACACAGCACAGGCGCTATTTCCGACTGAAAGACACTATAAGGCGACCAAGGCGAACGTGACATGTAAAGACTAACAGTGGCATGCGTGCAGAAAAACCAGTGCAAAAAAAAAAGAACAGACAAAAAATCGCTCAGTGATTAACGTTCCTTTGGAATTCCAGCTCACGTTTGGACAGTGAGATGGGCGGTTTGCTGACACATTTATCATCCAAGGCTGCACCTATAATCTCACGTGTCAGTTGATCTCGGTGTTTAGCCACAACCGAGCACTTGTCCAAATACGATAGACAACCACATCTTTTACAGTGCAGAGAAATTGATTACTGCTAGTAAGCGTATTCACATTGTTTTTGTGTTCGCGATGACTTTCATTCAAGCAATGCCCAGGCTGACCAACGTACTCTTTGCCACAAGAAAGAGGGCTGCTGTAAACAAAGCCCTCAGTACATTTTAGTTTTGTTCGTAAGTCCTTCTTAAGAAACTTGTTAAGACTAATTATTGTAGAGGTACGCACAACGTCTTAGAAGATTACCCACCTTAAGCTGTTAGGAATTGGCGGCAAAGAGGTCTAGAATCACAGAAGCTGTCCAGAACAGCCTAATGCTTGTCTGCACCAAAACCAAGAACAGGACGCGAAATTTAGTCCTTTCTCTTCGCGTGCAGCCTCCATAGAAAAGCACTCACGACACTCGTCATAGCGATCCGCTGCGCGGCACGCTGCCCATGCGCCTCCGGTTGCGGGCTTGGTCGGCGATTCGAAGCGCCCGGCGCAAATAATGCCATCGATCGCCGACGCACAACCCTCCGTCTAAAATAATCATACTGTCAACTGCCGATTTCCCTTAGGTGACAGCTTCGCGCGAACACTCAGTGGTCCGAGTAAATAAAGCCCAATTGCTTTTGTCCTGCGTGTTACCATTATGAGCTCTTACCTGTCGCGTACTGCATTCTTGAAACTCATGTCGAATAAACTCCTCGGCAGGTCTAGAAAATACTTTGACAGCGCTCAAGTGTCGTTTGTATCCACTGCGCTACCGGCCAACAAGCCAGTGCCTAATTGAATGAAATATCCAGAAAGCATTAATTATACAATTTCCACAAACATAAGCCTACCTGACTGCACATTGAGTATGTGAGAAAAAGAGGACCTGATAAACGTATGCTTACCGGAAATTTCACGGACGGCAGTGACGTCGGATTGACGAGACCTCCAAACACAGTGCACGATGTGGTGTTTCTGTCAAGCATGTCAGCAAGCCTTCAGAGATAGACATCCGCTTTGCATTGACATAAAATGCAGAACGCAAACAAAGCAACGCATAAGCGACATTTCTCGCAGCGAAAGTAAGGAGACTGACAAAGAACACGCTGAACCGGCAGAGTCGCCGCATCAGTTACAAAAACGGAGGGATGACGGGAACGATCACGTCACGGGATCAGCGTGCGGGTAAACCCCGCAGCGCCTGCAGCGCCGTGGGCATGTGACGAGGAGCATGACCGTCTCGAGTCGTCGGCGGAATCGGCGCTTTGCTCTCCAGCCAAGTGCCGCCAGGCAGAGCGATCTAGCATGACTGAGAGAAGGAGCGTCAAGGAATTGTGGCCAGCGTCAGAGAGCGCGCAGTGTTATTCACTGCGCTACGCTTCGCGAGTATACGTTTGAACGCGTTTCAGTCGGATAGAATAACTTCCGGCCTTCGTGCACGGCGGCATGGGGTCACCGTTGACTCTTGTCATTACCGCACCGGTTGGGTTTTACGTTACCGCTCGCTGCTGGACCCTTGAAGCCTGGTAGAAAGCTCAAAATAAACCAAAGTAAATAGCAGCAGCGAAACGCAGAACCATGAGCACTACACATGTTTGTCTTTGACGCCGGCGCATACCTTGACAGCTCAGACCGTATCAGCTCAGCGAGCGCACGTTGTCGGTTTTACCAACGCTGTTCCGCGCCTGTTTGGTTTTACGTTGCCGCTCCCTGTTGGATATACGAATTCTAGAAGCCACTGCAGGTGATGGTTTGTACGACTGCTCGATGGTCGGCTGTTCGATCGCCTTGCATTTTTCGAGCTTTCTTGTGTTGCACGAATTCAGATTAATAAATTTAAAATTTGTTGTTATTTATTTTAAATATTAAATTTAATTCGCCTTGGTTAGAACCTTATACAGCTCGGTTCTGTCGTTTCTGTTGCCCATTTGTTCTTAATTTCGACTAGAATGTCAGTAACTTGAGTTATTTATCTGACTCACTCTGCACGTTTCCTACCATTTTCCGTTCCATGGCCCTCTGCATTATCCTCAAGTAGAACATTTTTCGTTAACCTCCAACTTTCTGCCCCATAGGTCAGTACTGGTGGGATGCAACTATTATACACTTTCCTCTTGACTGATAGCGGTAAGCTGCTGTTCAGAATTAGAGTGCCTTCGCAATGCGCTCTATCCAAATCTTTTTCTCCTAGTTGTCTCCCTTTCCTGGTGCAGATTTGCGGTCACTACCTGTCGTAAGTAGACATATTCGCCTACCACTTCCAACGCTTTGCTACATAATTTAAACTGCTGTTCCTTTCCCAGGCTGCTCAGCATTACTTTAGTCTTCTGCATATTAATCTTCAGACCTACCTTTCTGTCACTGCGGCGTATGAATAAAACAGTGATTGTTGAAAGATATTCCTTTGGGCCTGCTTGGTTTGCTGTATCGAAACAAAATGTAACTTAATCAGAAAATACAAGCACCTCTAAAATCCAAAGGCTCCAGTTAAAAAAGTTATATGCTTTCTTATATTGATGGAATAATAAATGCAACTTATTTGAATTTATGGTAAATATCGAGTTAGAATGAGGAGAGTTAATAAAGACCAAGATCATTGACGGACTTTGTTCACTGTCATTAATGCGCTAAGATTCCGCGTCGAGAGTGCTGGTTATGGTGAGCGATATTGGAAAGTTTACGCTGCGAATATCGTGTTCAGGTTGGTAATTTAGACAATTCTTCCCTTCTGAGCTGCCCTTTGGGTGAACAGAAGTTCACTGGCGGTTCTTTAACCACGGCTCCGGACTCTTTTATTTTTCTATAATGTATAAGTAAGTAACTGAAAGGCAACGTGTACTCATTTCTGAGCAGGCTTTTAGCACCCTTTCTACACCCTACATAAATCCCGGGTGCTTACAGAAAAAGCACCCTTTTGTACAGAAATGAAGGGTCCCCAGTGGGTGCCCCATTAGGGTGCTCCAATGCTCCAGTGCTCCAGTTAGGGGTGCTCCAGTGGGTGTATTTTGCAGCAGCACCCTTTTACCACCCTTATAGCTGTAAAATGTTTTACTGTGTAGCTTGCATACGCTGCTCGCTCGCACGGCATAAAATCCAAGCAGAACAAAAATATTATATTCATTTTGTACCAGTTACACCTTTATTTGTTTACAGACTACAACAGCGCTGCAAGAAGCGTCTAAGATGCTTTGTCTCCTGCTTGCACAGGTTAACGGCCGGCAGCTGGCTGTCGACCCTAAGTATTGCTCACCAAACTGGATCGCATCGACGCTTCCCGCTCAATGTGCACGCGTTTTGTGATGTAAGCAGTCGTCGATTTGGCGTCACTATTGCCAGAGCTACTTTGATATCTACATGCAACCGCTAAAGACTGTGAACGCGCGCTTTATAATAGCCGAAATTATACACCCGAACCCCGGGTACTCGCGCTAGGTCTATTTGTAGCGGAAAGGGCCGGCAGTTCAGCACCGGTTGACGTTTCTGGCAAAGGTCATTGCTGATACGAATTGCTCCCATATGAAGTGTATAGCTGATTTTTTTCCGTTTTCTAACATGGTTAAGCTACCGACAATCACAGCTGTTCAGTCCGTTAACTCACCGGGCCTCAAGTTCTTTATCGGCCTTCGATTAGCTGACCAAAACAAATAAGGCGACCGAACTCTGATCAGTTCTGTCGGCATTGCAGGGCCGAAAACCACGCACTACAGCGATATGCGACCGTTTGACGTGCTTGCGTCTTCGCCGTTTTAATGCGACAGATCGGTGCGTCGATAACTGCTAAGGAACTTAACTGCGTAGCCCACAGACTGTGAGCGTGTCTTAGCCGCTTTTTATTTTATTTTCCAGGCCACGTGATCATGGGTTCCAGGCTAATAAATGCATATAGAAGGAACATAAAGTTACGGTAGGCCCTCACGGAGAGCATGACGAAGGGCTGAATGAGCTTGATCTGAAGAGCTCCATGTACAGTCGTGAGCAAAAGTGAAGAGAACATGCCCTTTGAGAAAACTACCCGCCAGCTTTTTCTGACAGGAAAACAGGTATTTTCGAAAAGTGCATTAAGTACCATGTTTAACATACTTGTTTTCTTGCCGAAGCAATTTTCTCTGGCACATCTTTTTATAAAAGCAATCGTAGCAGTTAGCGTGGTCTCTCCACTTTTGCTCATGGCTGTACATATGCTTCGTGCCTTTCAGCGTGCGCTTGATGCCTTCGCTGGTGTCTTTTGATTTCTGCGTTGTGGGCTGCTCGGGCCACTGTCACATGATGCGTGTTGCACGAATGCACTCGGAAAATTATTAAATGCTTACAGAGGAGAGAAATATAGCCAAGGGTATCAGGCTGCCGAATCACGCGTCCCGCCAGTGCTTTCGGGAGCGTTATTGAACCCTCTCTCACTGAAAAAAGGGAACGCAAGGCTCCGAGAGTCAGATCCTTGCTACATTTCACGTACAGCTGGCCGTTACAACGTTGCAGTCAATAGCCTTATATACCTGAGCCCGACGCAAGCCAGTCGAGGAGTGGGAATCCGGCTGTCGCGATGACCAACCCGTCCGGGTTTACATGAACCTGTCGCTACTACACCGCTCGTCGAACGAGTAAACCAGGCGCAGACGGGAGAGGAGGAATTCTCAAACGAACAGCTAACGGTCCTGTCGCCAACCAGCAAGGAAGCAAGATAAGAGGCGCCGGCCCGACGCGACAGCTCCTCGCCCAGCGGGTAGGCCGAGCCAACCCACCCCCTGCAGTCGGGCTGGCGGGACACGACCGACGGTCGTCTAGCTCGACCCACTAGCAAATACATGAGCCCGACTTCGTCGGTCTCATGTAAACCCCCTGAATGAGTAGCGTTGCTACCCCCGGTCGACAGCCGCCGCCTTTCACACCTCGCCTTCCGCGCTTTGCATCGTTCGCGATTCCTGACTTAGCGGTTCGGCTACAGCTCGCTTGTTGCCATGAGTGCACCGCTTTTATTGGGTGCTCACCACCACACTCCATCAGGCGCTTACGTTAATGGGCGTCTCACCGTAGGCTGCGGGGTCGAGACTGCGCGCGAAAGCCGGTGTGCACAATGCCGTCTCTGTCCCTCTTCGGAGACTCACTGTCATTCGGCTCGGTGGGCTCGGTGGCTACGCTCCCGCGCAGTTCACTAACCCATTCGCATTCATCATGCAGGTGTTCACGTTCACTGCCAACGCGCTGTTCGCCGCACTGCTAGCCCTCTCTCCAGCTACTGCTCAGCCTGTGGCCTCGTGCTACAGCGATTACGCCGCCCTGTCCTCTTATCCACCCGGAACCGAAGCTACGTCATGTCCGACGGAGCCCGTGCCAGAATACCGTTCCCCGGAAGACAACTGGAAAGCCTCATCACCACAGACATCAGCAGCCGATATAAAAGATGATCAACCTTCTGTGCTTCTCTGTGGGCTCGGTGGCTACGCTCCCGCGCAGTTCACTAACCCATTCGCATTCATCATGCAGGTTGGTGCCCAGTATTCTTTGCTTACAAAAAGATCTAGTAACTACTTCCTTATTCAGCTGCCGAGCCCACAGTGTTGCATTTCCATTGTTGTTGAGTGTAGTAATGTTGTGCGCGCCTTACTATTTTTAGCAGGCGACATTGAACCCAATCCCGGTCCTAACACTACCGCAGCGGTGCTTGCCGAATTAACAAATCTATCAGCCGGTCAGACTAAGCTAATTTCCGAAGTACTGGACGTTAAGAACCACATCATCTCAACTGACAATTCTATAGCTAGTCTGTCTAAGCGCATAGCCGATCTGGAGGGCCATATACTAGCCTTTTCGACATTGCAGAGTGAATTGAGCACAATTAAAGCTGAAAATGCTGCAATGGCCTCCAAGATTGACCTCTTGGAGGCACGGATCGATGACGCAGAAAATCGCTCACGTCGTAATAACCTCATATTTTATGGTATTCCCGATACTAACCCGTCCGAAAATTACGCAGACTCCGAAGAAATAGTTATCCAACATTGCCTCGCGAACATGAGCTTGGAAATCAGTCCAGAGAGCATTGAACGTGCTCATCGCCTTGGGCGTTACACACCTAAACACACTCGTCCAATCATTGTTAAGTTTAATTCACACAAAATTAAAAGCACAATACTCTCGAATGGCCGTAAATTTAAAGACACCGACTTTAGCGTCGGTGAAGATTTCTCAAAGAAAGTCCGACACGCTAGAAAGCAGCTAATTACGTTTGCTAATGCAAACTCCTCGAAATTCGCTTTAAACTTCAAGACTTTGCACATCGGTTCTAGGCGCTACATATTTGACGAAAGCTCGGAAACAGTACAAGAAATAGCTGCCGCTCATTCTCAGTCAGCAGCAGCCACCCAGTCTCAGTCAGATTAGCAATCATCCCGCCATACACCCGTTTCTGCCGAACACCCGCCGAACACCCGTTTCAATAATCGTCCCGTATCTAGCATCTCGTTTTCCGGTATATACACTAACATTCGCAGTTTTCTTTCCAAGCGGGAGCTTGTTTCTAGTCTCGTTTCATCATCAAGTAGTAATCTACTGATACTAACTGAAACCTGGCTGAACGGTGACATCTCAGATAATGAAATACTTGCTGACTTGCCGAATTTTCAACTTTTTCGAAAAGACCGCAGCGAAGGACGCGGAGGGGGCGTGCTTATAGCTGTCAGCCAGGACCTTACATGTTCACTAATAGATGATTCTTCTGATTTAGAAATGTTATGGCTACACTGTCACGCTGCACCTAACACAGTCTTACTCGGTGTTTGTTACAGGCCACCCCACAGCATTCCTGATTTTTCCCTCCAAATTAATAACACACTTAGTCGACTGATCACAAAGCACCCTAATTCGCACGTCTTCCTCTTTGGCGATTTTAATTTCCCGAATATTGATTGGCAAAACCATACCACACCCATAGCTAATAATAGCGCAGCAAGGGAATTCTTAGATTTTTGCAATAACATGAACCTCACTCAAGTTATACTAGAACCTACCCGCGTAACTGATAATTGCGCGAATATCCTAGATCTCTTATTAACAAATCACCCAGACAGTGTTCAGCCGATTACTTATCTGCCTGAAATCAGCGATCATAAAGTTATTCATGCTAACATCGTCCTCAAACCAACGCGCCGACGGAAACTCAATAAAACTATTCGCCTTTATGACAAAGGAAATTATGACATGATCAATAATGAACTCAATGCAAAGAAGAGACTATAACACACCGCTGTGTTGTATCTCTTCCTTTTTCCTTCTGTCAGGAGGGCGCTAATTTGTTTTCGGTTTGGTTTGGTTTGTGGGGTTTAACGTCCCAAAGCAGCTCAGGCTATGAGAGAGTGGAGGACTCCGGAAATTTCGACCACCTGGAGTTCTTTAGCGTGCACTGACATCGCGCAGCACACAGGCACCTTGATTTTCGCCTCCATCGAAAAGCTGCCGCCGAGGCCGGGATTCAATCCCCGCGTCCGTGGGAACAGTAGTTGAGCGCCGTAACCACTGAGCCACCCCAGTGGGGTTAATTTGTTTTCATAAGTTGAGAATAATAACACCAGATTTTCTGAACATCATAATCTATTATCACCGAAAGTCAGAACTAATTATGGAAAACAATGTGCTTACTTTTCATATATATCTGCGCGGAATTCACTGCCATCCGAAATCAGATCACAGAGTATTCTTCATTCATTTCATAATTTATTAAATACTTACTTATCTTCTACCTTGTTTTGTTTCACAGACTAATGATGTTTATCTGACTCCTAAGTTTCCGTGTTTACA
Source organism: Amblyomma maculatum (assembly GCF_055883805.1). Taxonomy (NCBI): domain Eukaryota; kingdom Metazoa; phylum Arthropoda; class Arachnida; order Ixodida; family Ixodidae; genus Amblyomma; species Amblyomma maculatum. Next base: position 221,319,602 of record NC_139345.1, read on the forward strand.
CAATTTCATTCGTATTTCAGTAACTTGCATTCTCAGTACCCTGCATTCGCGATAAGTGCATTTTTGTTTGCAGTTCTTGATTATTTAGGATTTTTTACTATTACTCGTTCGCATCATTTTGTCTGCACACATGCGTATATCTTCTTAATAACTGCCTAGTAAGTTACTCGTGAATTTTATTCACTTTGTCATAGGAGGTTCCATGGACAATTTAAACTTCAGGACTTGCTTCTGTACTACTTAATAATATGCCCTGGGGGACTAGTTGATGCATGATTTCAAGAAAACACAGTGCGCAAACCAGAGACATGGGAGAAAGAAAGACGAACACATGCGCATTCGCATGTGTTCGTCTTTCTCCCCTCAGTGTCGTCTGGTTTACGCATTGTTTTTTTTTTTTTGAAATTCTGTAATACTGATACGTATAAGATATTTACTAAGGTAATAGCTAATAGAATCAGGACAACCTTAGACTGCAATCAAGCAAAGGATCAAGCAGGGTTTCGGAAACGGTAATCTACTATCCATCATATCCATACCATCAATCAGGTGATAGAAAAATGCTCGGAATATAACCAGCCCTTATACATAGCATTCATTGATTACGAAAACGCATTTGACTCAGTTGAAACCTCGGCGGTGATGCAGGCATTGCGAAATCAGGGGGTAGACGAGCCGTACGTGAAAGTGCTGGAAGTTATATATAGTGGCTGCACAGCAATTTTCTGCATAAAGAAAGTAACAAAATTCCCATAAAGGAAGGTGTTAGGCAAATAGACACAATCTCTCCAGTACTATTCACAGCTTGTTTAGAGGAAGTATTCAGGGACTTGGAATGGGAGCAGTTAGGGATAAGGGTAGATGGAGAATACCTCAGTAATCTGCGATTTGCTGATGACATTGCCTTGCTAAGCAACTCGGGGGATGAACTGCAAATAATGATTGATGACCTAGACAGTAAAAGTAGAAAAGTAGGCTTGTAAATCAATATGCAGAAGACTAAGGTGATGTTCAACAGCCTCGGGAAGGAACAGCAGTTTACATTAGGTAGCGAAATACTGGAAGTAGTAGGCCAATATGTCTACTTAGGACAGGTAGTAACCGTAGATCCGGACCATGAAAAGGAAATAACAAGAAGAATAAGATTTGGATGGAACGCATATGGCTAGTACTCGCAGCTTATGACTAGCAGCTTACCGGTATCGCTCAAGAGGAAAGTATACAACAGTTGCATCTTACCTGTACTCACCTATGGGGCTGAAACGTGGAGGCTAACCAAGAGAGTTCTACTTAAGTTGAGGGCAACCCAGAAGGCTATCGAACGAAAAATGGTAGGGGTAACATTAAGAGATAGGAAGCGTGTAGAGTGGGTCAGAGAGATAACTCAAGTTACCGACATTCTAGTGGAAATTAAGAAGAAGAAATGGACTTGGGCAGGACATGTAGTGCGAAGAGAGGACAACCGATGGTAGCTTAGGGCAACAAACTGGATTCCAAGGGAAGGAAAGCGTAGCAGGGGGCGGCAGAAAGTTAGGTGGGCGGATGAGATTAAGAAGTTCGCAGGGGTCAAATGGATGCAGCTAGCACAGAACCTGGTTAAGTGGAGAAATATGAGAGAGGCCTTCGCCCTGCAGTGGGTATAATCAGGCTGATGATGATGATGGTGATCAATACTGATAATCATGTACATGTATCTCAAGACGAAAATAAAGATGATGGTGATGATGACGAATACTTACAGGCGGCTTAGAACAACTAAGCCCACAATAAACATTTTCCGCGATTCAGCTGAGCTTACGATAAGTTCACTCCCAACGTCGCTGTCACCCTGCTGCGTTCATCGCTGTGCACAGGGGTACTTTGCTTCAAACGAGCACTGGTTAGCCTTCATGCTGCCACCTGGAGTCCGGGTACTGAAATACAGCCACGCTTCCTTTCCGTCATAGAAGCAACGCCGTTCGAAGCGCAGCGTGAAGTAGTAGCAGATTAGCGTGTGAAGAAAACAGCGATCACGATTGTTTTTAGCCAAACCTTGATGGGTGGTAGAGCTTCCTTGGCCGGCGATAAATAAAAAAATTATATAGCACACTACTGGCCAGAGAATGGGATCTGTTTGCTTTGATTATAAACCCACTGCCGGCGATTCCCATCTGAAAACTGCCATTGGCGCCAATTACGCCATAAGATGGCTTTTCGTGGCGTCACACAAACACAGGCGACTTCTACCCGAAAGAGAGCCTAAGAAGCCGTTGATCTAAGAGGCATTGTCCGCTTCATTTCACAGCGGCACCCAACAAAAGTAATGAAAATTTTCATAACCCGCGCTGGAGCCGCTCCCTGTGTCTTCGTTTCATCTCTCTAGTTGTTTGCTGGCTGAACAGGGCCGCCGTTTGCTACACCTCGCCGCGGAAGAGTGTTTGTGGTTACAGTCTCGCGTTGCACAAAATACAAGCGCGCTCGGAGAATCTATCCGAATTGCCGCTTGTGACAGGAGCGACGGCGAATGCGGCCCCAAATTGCATTTTTCCGGGATTGTGCACAGGGTTTTTGCTTGTACTAAAAACCCCAAGATCACACACGAGGCCTCGGTACCCGTGCAATATCTGGCAAGGAATAGAGCGGCTAACCTCATCTCTATGTTCGAAATATATTTGGAGTTAAAACTGGTTCGGTGCCCTAAATCGAAACAAGCAGTGAAACGGCACCTACCTCGTGAGACAGATGCCGGCCGCCACGTAGCGTATACGCAGACCTCTCCTCATTCCCGCCAGTCAACACGTTGTGAAATGATCTAAGCCCGCAACCGGCGTCGCGGCATTCGACCGCGGCATTCGACCGCGGGGTCACCGAGCCTTCCGATGCGCAATTCCTGCGGATGCCGTCGCGCGTCATTGCTATCGAGATGCACGGCCACGCGTCGCTGCGAAAGGATGGCGGGGAGTCGGAACTTGCGATGGTTTCGTTTGCAGCGCAGAAAGGTTTGCAATGATTGCGCCTTGCGGAAACTGCGATGTTTCCTGTAACTGAAGAGACCCAGAGATAACCTTGCGGTCAGTCTACAGTGTAGTCTCTCGAGGTTTTTTTGCCCCATGTCATAGTTACCGCCATACAATAAGTGCTTCCGCCTTTGCTGAGCGCCACACGTCAACGGCCGGATATGTCTAATCTATGCAATGTCTGCTTCCAGGTGGTGTGCCGGACAGTCTTTGGTCTGTCTCACAGGGAGATCTACAAAGAACCCGTCCACTGACATTGCTGTTGTTCGTCGCTCCTCAGCCTGCTGTTCCCTACTCTTTGTGCTGTGCATCCGTCTTCAACTCCGGTGAGGTTTTCTGCGTGGGGTGTTGGCCAAGTCTAAGGTGCTGTTCGTGTGAATGTGAGGGCGCGTTTGTGAAGAGTCGTGTCTTTGACCTCCCCTGGCGGAGGGTCGGCAGCTTGGTTTGCCTGCTTGCCGGCCCAAAGCCTGCCACTGAATCCTTTCAAAAATGGAATTGATGTAGGTGACTCTTGTCACGATCAGTAACGGTATGATCGAAATAAACATACCTAAAATAATAAACAGATCTCTTACGGCATATTGATTGCAAATCTCTCAAGTGTCGTAGATCCATTGTTTGCAAGTCATCAGACATGGGTAGACTTGCTTGAACGCAAAAAAAAAATCAGTTCAGTTAAGACATTCACTCCTGGACAACCAGCATGTGTGAAAAGTATTGTGCGTGTTGTCGGCCCACCACAGGAAATATTAGAAGAATTTCAGGATACGGGAGTTGGAGTGCTTTCTGGCGGCAGCGGCGGCAGAGCAAGGACGCCCACCTAATTCGCACCTACTTCGTTTTCCAGGCAGGAACCAAGCATTTTCAACAATACCGGCATCAGGCTTACGTGGACTGGATTGGCAGCTGACGTCACATTACCGACGCGCTGGTCGTGCTTTGCTCCTGGTGGCTGTTATCGCAAACGAGGCATTTTGGCGGCAGCGGCGGCAGAGCAAGGACGCCCACCTAATTCGCACCTACTTCGTTTTCCAGGTCGGCCCACTAACCCTGTTGCTGGCTTACCTGTGTTCCATACGACCAAGCGAGGCGCGTTCCACTCATCATTGTTGCGGTATTTCGCCTTCCCAGGCAGGAACCAAGCATTTTCAACAATACCGGCATCAGGCTTACGTGGACTGGATTGGCAGCTGACGTCACATTACCGACGCGCTGGTCGTGCTTTGCTCCTGGTGGCTGTTATCGCAAACGAGGCATTTTGGCGGTAGCGGCGGCAGAGCAAGGACGCCCACCTAATTCGCACCTACTTCGTTTTCCAGGTCGGCCCACTAACCCTGTTGCTGGCTTACCTGTGTTCAATACGACCAAGCGAGGCGCGTTCCACTCACCATTGTTGCGGTATTTCGCCTTCCCAGGCAGGAACCAAGCATTTTCAACAATACCGGTATCAGGCTTACGTGGACTGGATTGGCAGCTGACGTCACATTACAGACGCGCTGGTCGTGCTTTGCTCCTGGTGGCTGTTATCGCAAACGAGGCATTTTGGCGGCAGCGGCGGCGGAGCACGGACGCCCACCTAATTCGCACCTACTTCGTTTTCCAGGCAGGAACCAAGCATTTTCAACAATACCGGCATCAGGCTTACGTGGACTGGATTGGCAGCTGACGTCACATTACCGACGCGCTGGTCGTGCTTTGCTCCTGGTGGCTGTTATCGCAAACGAGGCATTTTGGCGGCAGCGGCGGCAGAGCAAGGACGCCCACCTAATTCGCACCTACTTCGTTTTCCAGGTCGGCCCACTAACCCTGTTGCTGGCTTACCTGTGTTCCATACGACCAAGCGAGGCGCGTTCCACTCATCATTGTTGCGGTATTTCGCCTTCCCAGGCAGGAACCAAGCATTTTCAACAATACCGGCATCAGGCTTACGTGGACTGGATTGGCAGCTGACGTCACATTACCGACGCGCTGGTCGTGCTTTGCTCCTGGTGGCTGTTATCGCAAACGAGGCATTTTGGCGGCAGCGGCGGCAGAGCAAGGACGCCCACCTAATTCGCACCTACTTCGTTTTCCAGGTCGGCCCACTAACCCTGTTGCTGGCTTACCTGTGTTCCATACGACCAAGCGAGGCGCGTTCCACTCATCATTGTTGCGGTATTTCGCCTTCCCAGGCAGGAACCAAGCATTTTCAACAATACCGGCATCAGGCTTACGTGGACTGGATTGGCAGCTGACGTCACATTACCGACGCGCTGGTCGTGCTTTGCTCCTGGTGGCTGTTATCGCAAACGAGGCATTTTGGCGGCAGCGGCGGCAGAGCAAGGACGCCCACCTAATTCGCACCTACTTCGTTTTCCAGGTCGGCCCACTAACCCTGTTGCTGGCTTACCTGTGTTCCATACGACCAAGCGAGGTGCGTTCCACTAATCATTGTTGCGGTATTTCGCCTTCCCAGGCAGGAACCAAGCATTTTCAACAATACCGGCATCAGGCTTACGTGGACTGGATTGGCAGCTGACGTCACATTACCGACGCGCTGGTCGTGCTTTGCTCCTGGTGGCTGTTATCTCAAACGAGGCATTTTGGCGGCAGCGGCGGCAGAGCAAGGACGCCCACCTAATTCGCACCTACTTCGTTTTCCAGGTCGGCCCACTAACCCTGTTGCTGGCTTACCTGTGTTCCATACGACCAAGCGAGGCGCGTTCCACTCATCATTGTTGCGGTATTTCGCCTTCCCAGGCAGGAACCAAGCATTTTCAACAATACCGGCATCAGGCTTACGTGGACTGGATTGGCAGCTGACGTCACATTACCGACGCGCTGGTCGTGCTTTGCTCCTGGTGGCTGTTATCGCAAACGAGGCATTTTGGCGGCAGCGGCGGCAGAGCAAGGACGCCCACCTAATTCGCACCTACTTCGTTTTCCAGGTCGGCCCACTAACCCTGTTGCTGGCTTACCTGTGTTCCATACGACCAAGCGAGGCGCGTTCCACTCATCATTGTTGCGGTATTTCGCCTTCCCAGGCAGGAACCAAGCATTTTCAACAATACCGGCATCAGGCTTACGTGGACTGGATTGGCAGCTGACGTCACATTACCGACGCGCTGGTCGTGCTTTGCTCCTGGTGGCTGTTATCGCAAACGAGGCATTTTGGCGGCAGCGGCGGCAGAGCAAGGACGCCCACCTAATTCGCACCTACTTCGTTTTCCAGGTCGGCCCACTAACCCTGTTGCTGGCTTACCTGTGTTCCATACGACCAAGCGAGGCGCGTTCCACTCATCATTGTTGCGGTATTTCGCCTTCCCAGGCAGGAACCAAGCATTTTCAACAATACCGGCATCAGGCTTACGTGGACTGGATTGGCAGCTGACGTCACATTACCGACGCGCTGGTCGTCCTGGTGGCTGTTATCGCAAACGAGGCATTTTGGCGGCAGCGGCGGCAGAGCAAGGACGCCCACCTTATTCGCACCTACTTCGTTTTCCAGGTTGGTGCTATACGGAGTTTATTTGCTTAATTTGATCTCTGTACCCCCGCCGCTGCTGCCACAGTGCTTTGTTTTCTGTGCTTATTCGTGCACTGTGTCTCAACATGTCTGAGATATGCCCATCTTGTGAAGCTGTACCGCCTGGTGACCGAGTCCTGCTGTGTGCCGAATGTGAGTGCAGCTGTCATCTTGGTAATTGCTCAGGGTGGTCGGAGGCAACCTTCAAATCTAAAGGTGAAGCCGTTCGCAAAGCTTGGCGATGCGTGTCTTGCCGCAGTTCGAAGGCAAATACCGGGCGAAAAATGTCTGTTGATGTGGAACTCGCTGCAAGTCTTGCAGATATCGTTCAAAAGCTGGACGCGCTTTCGGGTTTGCCGTCCCAAGTCGACGAGGTAAAGGCATCTATCGAAATGATGTAAGCTAAATACGATGCCATCCTTGCAAAGCAGGCACAGCAGGACAAAGAGATAGGCAGCCTTAAACAACGTATCCAGAAGCTGGAGCAGACAAGCTGTGACAAAAATACCATTGAGCAACTGAAAATGTCATTAAATGAGCTAGAGCTATACAGTAGGAAGCACAACATTGAAGTTCACGGTGTTCCCGTTGCCCCAAATGAAGACTTGCTAACCGAACTCAATAGCATCGCTAAAGCAATCAAATTGCCAGATCTGCAACCGAGCGATATCGACAATATCCACAGGCTTCCTGCTAAGGTGGGAAAAATTCCCACAATTCTGGTGCGGTTCTCTAAACAAGCGCTTCGTGACAAATGGCTCGAAGGACGAAAAGCTTTGAGAGCTTCGGAGGCATCTGTTTCCATATCCGAAAACCTGACTAGGTACAACAGAAACCTTTTGCAGCTAAGTCGAGACTGGGCAGCAGCAAATGGTTATCGTTTCACGTGTGATGCTGGCGGTCGTGTATTCGTCAGAAAAGCGGAAGGGAAGAGCGCAGTTGTCATCCGTAGCCCAGATGATATCTTCAAACTGGAAAATGCATGATGCAATCGTCGTTTTGACATTTGTCTAGTTATTGTCTGTTTTTCTTTTCAATGTCTGTTTTTCTGTCAAGCCTAGTCTGTACATCGGACCTCGCTTCTTTCTGCGGAAATTCCCAGCAATTTTTAAATATTGTTCATTTTAATCTTCGCTCAGGAAGAGGCAAGCAAGATGACATTGAATTTTTTCTTGCTGAAGTGAAGTTGCCAATTCATGTTCTTATGTTTTCGGAAACTTGGTTTTGTAACGAAGACGATGCCTTCAGCATACCAGCGTTTAAGAGCTACTGCTTGAATTGACAGGTTAAACGAGGTGGTGGCGTATCCATGTTGGTTAAAAATGACATAGAATGTGAACTTCTTGACGAATTTTGTGTAGTTAGCGCCCATTAAGAGATACTTACGCTCAGTCCGCTCATACCTGTTTGCTGTGTGTTACCGCCCTCCTTCCGGCAATACGAGTGTTTTCTTTTCTTTTTTAGATTCTGTTCTTGAACTTGCGAATCAGCACAAGTTGAATATTGTCCTTGGAGGCGACCTGAATATAAATCTCTTGTCAGAAAGTACTGCGACGCGGGAATTAGATGCACTGTTAAATGTTCACCGCTGTATGAATACTATAAAGGCGCCAACCAAAGTAACGGAAGAAACATTGTTAGATGTTTTCATTACAAATAACCAAAATCACTTAACATTCGCAGTAATCAGTATGAAGATTAGCGATCACCTCCCTATATTTCGGTGTGTCAACCACGTACCTAATCTCAAAAGGAGCTTGAAACAATACGCTTATAGGGGCATCAATTCGTTTACGCTTTATAACTTTCGTGAGCAGATAGTCGGTGCAGACTGGAGCGACGTTTTCAACGAAACCAATCCTGAAGCAGCGTACGATAAATTTATCACATTATTCAAACACATATATTCTACTTGTTTTCCCCGCAAAATACATAGTCGTCCACGGCGAGCTCGTAAGCCTTGGATCAGCAGTACGCTACTTAACCGAATAAAAGAACGTGACAAATTGTACAGCCAATTTCTAAAAACGAAATGTCCTGATGCGTTGAAAGCTTTCAAATCTTGCAGAAACGTAGTGACAAAAGAGCTTCGAGCTGCAAAAAAACTGTATTATGAGAATTTGTTTGTTTTTTCGAAGAATAACCCGGAGGTAACTTGGAAGAAATTGAACTCTATCATAGGGCATATAACAGAACCAATTACCAAACTTATTCTTGATGGCATAGAGGTTGAGCGACATGAACTCGCTAACGCTTTTAATGATTTTTTCACTTCTGTTGCCCAAACTTCGTCATCTTGCGAAGAGGTACCGCTCAACTATTCTCGCAATAACTCAACAATATTTTTGAGTCCAGTTTCAGAGGGTAGGTGGTGGCGGCTTTCAACAGTCTTAACAACAGCAAATCTAAGGATAGCGCGGGTGTTCAGATAATGCCAGTAAAATATGTTATTCTTGATATATCAAACTGCCTGACACATATTTTCAACTTATGTTTATCAAAAGGCGTGTTCCCACGTAACATTCAATCGGCGAGGGTCACAGTATTATACAAAAAAGGCAATAAAAACGACCTTTCCAACTATCGCCCAATATCTATCCTGCCTACCTTCTCAAAAGGATTGGAAAAGGTAATTCTTGCTCGTCTTACGTCCTTTATTAATCATCATAATATTGTTAGGGTTTATTTACAGAGCGATTCTGCACCTTAGCCTGATGTGCTAAGTAATAGATGGTGAGCCTCTTCTTCTTTCTCTATTCCGGAGAGCCTCTTTTTGCACTTCCTTCTCCTCTTCTGTGCGCATCCCTGACATTTCCCCCTTGGCAGACGAAGCCCCTGGGCTGTCAGAGTCCCGAGCGAGAGTGGCAGCGCTTCATTCTTGCGACATGAACTACCTGTGTTTTCCGAGAGGGGCGACTGTGGAAACATTGGCGAGACACGACGTAATTCAACTCGTTTATGCGTTTGAGCACAATAAATGGGCCTGTGTAGTGCGACAACAGCTTCTGGGACAAACCACGCTTGCGGAGAGGTGTCCAGAGCCACACTAAGTCGCCGGGAAGGTAAGAGACATCCTGATGCCCACGATCGTAGCGCTGCTTAGAGCGGTCCTGCGAGGCCAGAGTGCGTAATCGGGCGACCCGACGAGCCTCTTCACCGCGGCAGAGAGTGCTCGAAAAAGACGGCTCGGTGTCGAGAGAGAACGGCAAAATGGTGTCAAGAGTACGTCGAGGCGGACGGGCGTAGAGGAGGAAAAATGGACTATAAGAAGTTGTCTCATGCTTTGAGGTGTTATAGGCGTAAGTAATGAAGGGAAGCACGTCATCCCAGTTCTTGTGCCGCGAGTCAACATACATCGCAAGCATGTTTGTCAGTGTCCGGTTTGTACGTTCGACGAGGCCATTTGTTTGGGGATGGTACGGCGTAGAGTGACGCAACTGGCAAGTACAATAGCGCAGAAGCTGTTCCACAACATCTGCCGTAAACTGCCGGCCTCGGTCACTGATAATTACACGAGGAGGTCCATGACGGAGGACGACAGCGTGAAGAAGAAAGAACGAGACGTCAGCGGCGGTGGCAGAAGGGATGGCGGCAGTTTCATAGTAACGCGTGAGATGATCAACGCACACGATGACCCAGCGATTGCCTTTGGACGAGCGGGGAAACGGGCCTATGAGGTCAACACCCACTTGCTCATATGGTGTGGTCGGTGGTGTCACCGGATGTAAGTGGCCCGGCGGAGAAGTCGTGGGGAGCTTGAACCGCTGGCACTGCACGCAGGAGTTCACGTAACGCTGAGTCGTTCGACGCATATTTGGCCAGTAGAAACGTTCCTTAATGCGCGTAAGAGTCCTGGCAAACCCCAAGTGCCCAGCTGTAACGTCATCGTGGATAGAGTGTAGAACAGAGGAGTAGAGGCTAGCCGGAACGACTAGCAGAAAGCGTGCACCGCCAGACGAGTAATTTTTTCGATACAGAAAACCATCGCGAATGCAGAAAGGGTTCGCAGATGCCGGATCACGAGCTTTTTTAAAAAGTGCTACCAAGTCTTGATCTTTTCGTTGTTCTCGCTGGAAAGTGGCAAGATCCGGAAATTGTACGGAAACGGCGGCAAGATAGTCGTCAAAGTTGTCATCGCAGAGGGTAGTTGCGAGAGGCAGCCGCGAGAGGCAGTCAGCGTCGGCGTGTTGGCGGCCACTTTTGTACGACACTGTAAAGTTGAACTCCTGAAGGCGTAATGCCCAGCGGGCCAACCGACCGCAGGGGTCGCGTAGATTCACCAGCCAGCAAAGCGAATGATGATCGGTGATGACTGTAAAGGAACGTCCATAAAGGTACGAGCGAAACCGCTGTACGCCAAAAACGACGGCAAGGCACTCTTGCTCCCTCACGGTATAGTTGCGTTCAGACTTGCTAAGGGTGCGACTTGCGTAAGCGACAACGTGTTGGTTTCCGTCATGCCGTTGTATGAGCACAGCACCCACGCCGATGCCACTTGCGTCAGTGTGGAGTTCAGTGGGAGCGGTCGGGCTGAAATGACGCAGTATGGGCCGCGAGGTAAGAAGAAACTTGAGCTGGCGAAACGCAGAATCACATTCAGGAGTCCACTTGAAAGGAATATCTTTCTGCAAGAGGCATGTGAGGGGGTAGGCTACGTCAGCAAACTTAGGGATGAAGCGTCGAAAGTAAGAGCAAAGTCCCAGGAAGCTCCTGAGTTCTTTCACAGACTTGGGCTCTTTGGCGCAGCTGACAGCTTCAATCTTCTGTTGGTCAGGCCTAACACCGTCTTTGTCAACCAAATGCCCAAGCACAACGATCTGGCGTTCACCGAAGCGGCACTTCTTAGAGTTCAGCACGAGACCCGCTTTCTCCATGCAGTTAAGGACCACAGCTAAACGGCTGTTATGCTCGGCGAAGGTCCTCCCAAAAATCACTACGTCATCTAGGTAACACATGCAAATTTGCCACTTCAGACCACGCAAAAGAGTGTCCATAGATCTTTCAAAGGTAGCCGGAGCGTTGCATAGGCCGAAAGGCATCACGTTAAATTCATATAACCCATCGGGAGTCACGAATGCTGTCTTCTCCTTGTCTTTCGGATGCATCGGTATCTGCCAGTATCCGGACCGTAAATCAACAGATGAAAAGTAGGAAGCTGAATGGAGGCAGTCCATGGCATCATCAACATGTGGGAGCGGGTAAACATCCTTCTTGGTGACAGTATTAAGGCGGCGATAGTCGACACAAAATCGCCAGGTGCCATCTTTCTTTTTCACGAGAATCACAGGGGCGGCCCATGGGCTAGATGATTCCTGAATGATTCCTCTTTGCATCTATCACGGACCTGTTCGTCAATTATCTTACATTCTGAAGGTGAAACACGGTATGGTGTCTGTCTAATCGGGTGTGCAGATCCAGTGTCGATCATGTGATGGGAGCGGGAAGGCGGAATCGGTGGTGGCTGATCTCGAGCAAAGTCGAACACGTCCGCATGTTTCATAAGAACATCCATCAATATTCGCTGGTCGTTGGTGGGTAGCGATTCATTTATCATAGACTTAAACTGGGAATCAGCATGATCGGGACGTCTAGTTGAACGAGCAACGCCTTCATTGAACGCGGCGATGTGCATAGAAAGGCGTTCTTCAAAGTCGGCGAGTTTCAAACCACGCGGCAATACGGCGGGTTCATTGGTATGGTTGACAGTCCAAAGCGTGGTACGGCCCTCGTTCACTCGAACAACGCTGCGGGGCACTAACACACTCTTTTTGGCACCGGAAAGGGAAGTGGGTTCCACCAGAGCGTCGAAGGCATTGGGAACCGCACCCGAAGACACAGCTGGGACGAAGATGGCGGACATCGCCGGAACGACGGTATCTTCGAAGACAGAAAACACTTGGACCGCCCGCGGCGATTCTTCTATGAGGGCCGATCGAAGGCTGGGGCTTATTGATATCTCGCCACTGTTGAAGTCGAGAGTTGCGCCACACTGCTGTAAAAAGTCAACTCCTAGAATAACGTCGTGCGTAGAGCGAGGGAGCACCGTAAATTCAGTTCTAAACTCGTGTCCAGCCATCGCTACATTTACATAACAAATACCAAGCGGAACCAACGATTCTCCCCCTACACCTCGAAATATGACAGTTGTATCCCAGCCAAACATAATTTTGCGGCCGAGATGGTTCTTAAAATCTAAGCTCATCAAGGAAACTGTAGCACCAGTATCCACTAAGGCCATAACACAAACACCATCCACTGACACTTCCAAGCGGTTCTTCAGCATAACGACCGGTAGAGGAATTGGCAATATCGATGACCTGGCGACCGCACCTCCATCGTACGCACACGCTAGTTTCCCGGTGGCGGAGAAGAACGGCGGGGAGAAGGCGATTGTCGGGAGCGGCGGGCAGGAGGAGTCAGGCTGCGATCAGAAACTGGCGAGTCGTTGCGTGGTGGTACGTAGCGGTAGGAGCCCGAAGGAGGGGGATAGGTCGGGTCATGGACTTCTGGGCTCACAGTAGAACGGCGATTTGTCCATTGGCGCTGGTAGCGTGGTGGCGGGTTCCGGCGGCGGCAGAATCTGGATATGTGGCCAAGCATACCACAGCGGTAACAGACGGGTGGTTCACGAGCACGGTCCAAATAATAGCCCTCGGTAACAGGATCGCAGCAATCAGGAAAGTCCAGCCGCTGGGGTTGTTGCGGAGGAGGTGGCGCCCTGTAGTGGGAACGAGCTAGGGGAGCAGGGCCATATGAGTCGTTTCGGTGGTCACGGACCGGAGGAGCGGTAGAACACCAAGAAGAGCGCTGGATGGGAGCTGCCTGCAGGGAGCAGCTATCACAGGGGATTGCACTGCGGTTCACATCTTGATGGCGGGAGAGCTCATCACGGACAATTTGGCGAATCATCTCTGCCAAATTCGGAGGCTCATGTGAATGCTCGTGAGAATCCACGCTTGCAACAGTGGTCACGTTAGGCAGACGGCCGAATTTCGGGGTTATGCGACGCAACTTTAAAGTTTCGAATGTACGACAGTGCTTGATCACGGCCGCGGGAGAATCTAAGTTTTCTTTTGTAATTAAAAAGTTATATACATCCACCGCGATGCACTTTAAGAGGTGGCCAACTCTGTCTTCGTCAGACATGCTCGGATTCACCGCTTTGCAGAGTTTTAGGACCTCTTCTATGTACATTGTGCATGTTGCACTAGGCCCTTGGGCTCGCTGGAATAAAGTCTGCTCAGCACATTTCCGTTTTGCCGTGGTATCCCCGAAACAATTTCGAATCTCCTCTTCAAAACGATCCCAGCTCGTTAGAGGCGCTTCATGGTTCTCAAACCATGTCAGGGCTGTGGAGTCTAAGAAAAAAACAACATTTGGCAGCATTACAGTGGCATCCCAGCGATTGTACTTGCTCACCCGCTGGTAATTGGTGAGCCACTCATCCACATCTTCGCCAGCCTTGCCAGAAAAGGTCCGCGGCTCACGGTAATGCTGCCATACGGGTGCCGCTGGACCTGGCTGCCGTGCGTCGCCGTCCTGGATCATTGTGGTGGTCAAAGGGGGAAGCCCAGCGAGTCGTCGGCTCGAACTCGGTAGAGAGGAATCCGTGGTGATCTTTGCAGCACCTTCCACCACACTGTTAGGGTTTATTTACAGAGCGATTCTGCACTTTAGCCTGATGTGCTAAGTAACAGATGGTGAGCTTCTTCTTCTTCTTTCTCTATTCCGGAGAGCCTCTTTTTGCACTTCCTTCTCCTCTTCTGTGCGCATCCCTGACAATATTTTAAACTCCGCTCAATTCGGGTTTCGCAAAAACAGATCAACTGAGAATAACGGCCTGGGGGGCGAGTTGGTGCATGATGGAATTGAACGGCGGCGCAACACGGAAACGGACACAGACAAGGGGACACCACATGCGCTAACTACCAACTATTTATTAGGCGGAAAGGTGGCATATTTATACGTCCATCTCAAGCATCAGACTCATCGCCACAGTCCGCTCTAAACCCAACACGTGAACGCCGATCAGCACCGACAGGAAATCAGACAAGATATTTCTAACCTCAGTAGATAAACTATAAAAAAAAAACATTTTTTTTCTTTTTTTTTTTTTTTAAACGGAAGGCAGGCCATATCTCATAGCAAATGCAGTGTGGACCGAAAACAGCAGAGTAAGACATGAGAAGCGCCCAGCCCGAACCCTAACAAATAAAAAATAAAACAATAAAACAATCGTAGCAAAAGCAGAGTCAAAACAGTTAAGCGAAAGCAGTCAGAACCCTAAGCCAACAACAAAAGACGATCGTAGCAAAAGCAGAGTCAAAACAAATGAAGCAAAGGCAGTAAAAAAAAAAAAAAGTAACAACAACAACAGTAAACAACAACAAAAGACGATCATAGCAAAGGCCGAGTCAAACAAAGGAAGCAAAAGCAGTCAAAAACCTAAACCAACACCAACATTTGTAGCTCAAGGAGAGTCAAAGAAATGAAGCAAAAGCAGTCAAACACAATCGTATACCAAAGGCATAGTCAAAAAAGGGGGAGCAAAAACAGTCAGGAACCTAAAAGCAACTAAAAACAATCGTAGCAAAAGCAGAGTCAAAACAAAAGATACAACAGCGGTCAAACCTAAAACAGCAGCAACAAAAAGCACTGGTAGCAAATGCAGAATCAAACGAGCGACGAAATTAACAACCCGCCTAACTATACATCACAAGGCCGTTAAAAATTCCGGGCTTAAAGTCGCACAGTGCATGCCGTCACAAAAAAATTCCAAGGAATGAAACTTCATTTCTACGGAGGGATACAGACGAGTCGCTAACACAAATGCTACCCTTCTTTTTGATCATGAAGGCTTCAAGAATTTCCCTTGCCACCTGATCGCGACTCCTGCCCAGAATCCTTATACCGTTAAGCATTGGCTCACAGTTGCAATCTTTGCAATGGGTAGACAAATTTAACCCGTCTCCATTTTCTAACGATTTCTCATGCTCCCGTGCTCTGTCGTTAATACAGCGACCCGTCTGGCCTATATAGACCCCTCCACACGTCAGTGGGATTTCGTATACCACTCCGACGGCACAGGAACAGTAATGCTTGCCGTGCCTCTTTTCGCAAAGGGGTTTCTTCTTCTGCCCGATTTTCGAGAACAATCCGCTCAGCTTTTTGGGCGCAGAGAAAACGACAGGTACGTCGTACCGGCCGGCGACTTTTTTCAAGTTATGTGCCACTCGGTGAATATAGGGGACCACTTGTGGTCGCCTTGATCCCGGCTTAGCAGGGAATTTCTTCTTCTTCCCTTTAATTTTTTGTAGAAGGGTCTCCGCTACGCTGCAAACAACAGAACACGGGAAACCAGCCATTCGAAGTCTTTCGATCTGATTGTTGAAACTAGCCTCAGCCATGTGAGCACAAGACTTGAGTAATGCGGACTCTAGGCAAAGCGAAGCGATTGCCCTTTTTACAGTCTTAGAGTGTGCTGATTCGTACGGAAGCAGTTCCTTTTTGGCACGGGGGGAATACATCCACCACACCTGCCCTTCAAGAACTTTGACATTAATATCTAAAAATTGCAAGCTGTCCTTAACTGGTAGTTCATGAGTAAATGCCAGCCCTTTTCCTTGTTGTCTGAAAACAGATAAGATACTTTCCACTTTGCTGGGGAGCGTCAATGCAGTGTTAGTTCTTTTAAGAATTACCAGGTAGTCATCAACGTATCTAAAAATTCGCAGGACTAGGTCATTGTCAAGGGAAGAAGCTAAAGCACGGTCAATAGATGATGAAAATATATTACACAGGGCAGGGGCAACACAGGAACCTATGCAAATGCCTTTTTTCTGCAAGTACATTTCTGTGTCAAAGGAAACAAACGTAGACCTGAGGTAAAATTCAAGGAGTGATAAAAAATTGTCCACACTGAGCTTGCTCTTCTCGCTCAAAAAGAGTATATATTAACTAATTTTGAAGAAAAGAAACTCGTCTTGGGCATATTTTTAGATTTCTCGAAAGCTTTCGACAGCATCAAGCACAAAACTTTACTCAATAAACTAGACAGGTATGGCATACGTGGCACAGGCTACTCTTTAATATCTTCCTACATAGCAATTAGGACACAATATGTTGAAATAAATGGTTTCTCCTCTACAATCAAGCCAGTCATCTCGGGAGTTCCACAAGGCAGTCTTTTAGGCCCCCTTCTTTTTATTCTCTACATCAATGATCTTGTTTCCATAGATTCATCTGCAAAACACATTATATACGCTGATGATACAAGTCTGTTTTTCTCTGGCCACTCAGGCATAGAGCTATCCAGTCGGGCTAACATAACATTGAAAAAATTGAAAACTGGGCGTGTCAAAACAGTCTAAAACTCAATGTCAGTAAAACAAAAGCCGTTCTCTTCCATCCCAGAAATAAAGCATTCGAGCTGCCTTCTCTTGTACTCAGTGGCAAGAAAATAGAAATTGCTCACTCTGTGAAAACGTTGGGCGTGTACTTTGAGAACACATGACATGGGACGTTCACATAGAATATTTAGTCAAATTATCACGCACAATAGGTTCTCTACGCCGACATTTTCGTGTATTTCCACTTACTATTAACATTATGCTTTATAATTCACTGTTTTCGTCTGTTCTGAACTACCCCTTGCTAGTATGGGCAACAACAACAGCAGAAAACATTACAAAGTTACTACTCCTTCAAAAACGTGCAATAAGAAATATTACTAAAGCTTCTTACCTCGAACATACAGGACAAATATTTAAGCAGCTAAAAATAGTTAAAGTAACATCTTTGTATAAATACAGGCTTTTGCGATTATATAAACAAGGCATCAGTAAAAAGGACAACACACTAACACTCATAGCAGCGCTTCAAGACAACATAAACACATACGACACCCGTAACCCGGAGCATTGGCACGTTACAGCGTGCCGGACGAACTATGGCAGGCAGATGCTTCGCTTCAGGCTTCCTACCATATTAAATCAATATTTTGCTAATAGTGGTCAAGATTTCTCTCTTCCTCCCATTAAATTAATCCGCGAAATGTTTCTATAAATACATATATTCAGGTTAGATGTTCTGTCTTGCGGCATTTCTGTTTTATCTTCATGTATTTTTCCTGATTTACCTAGTGCTTTTTTGTGGTCTAATTATTTCTCCATTGACTGTTTATTCACTGTGTGGACGTGACTTTCTCTGCTGTGAAATGCCGTCATATGTAGGGGCAGCCGCCCCGTCAAGCTGCTCTTCGAAGCAGCTTTTTAGCGGCTGCTCCTTTCCTTTCCTTGTAGTAAAGGAAAAATAAAGTCTTATTATTATTATTATTATTATTATTATTATTATTATTATTATTATTATTATTATTATTGTTATTATTATTATTATTATTATTATTATTATTATTATTATTATTATTATTATTATTATTATTATTATTATTATTATTATTATTATTATTATTATTATTATTATTATTATCAATGCAGTAGAAAGGTGAACGGCTCGCGATTGCCCACTCAGCAATCTTCAGGGTTACGCTTGCCCTAATGAATGAAAAATTTCGCTATTGTATATCCTGGGGACCATCTGCATCCCCGCCATCTGCAATGCACAAGCTGATGACGATTTGGACATAGTGGCAAAGGGTCGAAGTCTGCTACCCTCTGCCGTGTGTGCGCACAAACCCATTCACTCGAAAACTGCACCTCAGATATGCCTCATCGTTGCTTATGTAATAGCAACCATACACCTGATGAGGCAGACTGCCCGAAACGTAGGAAAAAACATAATTTGTTAGGAATTATCCGAGAGAAACGCTACTGAATAGCAGATGCATGTGCGCTTTTGGACCGAAAACAAAAACGTAGTCACACGCAAATCGCGTGCTCTGCTACGTTAGGGAGACTGAGTCCAGTTTTGCAACATCAATTGTATCTACTGTGGAAGAAGCCCTCAATACTGCGGTTGAGCGTATGATAGCCACCTTTTCTGAGGCGTTGGCTCAGACTGTAGCAGCACAATCAGTGTCATCATCAACGCTGGATCAGGCATCAACGTCTGCATCTCTGCCAGCTTGTACAGACAGTGTTACCAGTTCAACGGCCTCTCCTGATGATTATCAGGCAGAAGCTTACATCAGTATTTCTAGTAATGCACATCGCACTAACATCTGAGCAGCAAATGTTGAGATGACGTGCCCGTCCCAGAAGCACCATGTTTGCCGTCGTTAAAATCTTGTCTATTCCAGGTAAAAGCATAAAAAGAATCACTGAAAGCCTTCCCTGACATTGACGTCCTGAAAGAGACTATTACAGCCTCTCTAATTGGTCAGTAATCATGGCAGGTACTATAATTTTATAATGGCATTAACGCTCTATTGTGTATTCCCTTTCTGATTTAGAATATTACTTCTTTACGAGCACAACCTTAAAGGTCCACAGAAACGGTCGCCAACAAGCCACTGATAAGCGTGTTCAGTGTGTAGAACGAATCCTTTTGAGCATTAATCCAAAGTATAACCCTTTGGAACAAAGCCAGCGATTTATCATTAATGTTTAAAAACAGCGTTTTTTCAAATTCGCGGGCAGAGAGAATGTCGCTTGGCGGTGTCGCATAGGACTATTTCCTTAAACCGTGACGTCACGGGTAAGTTGCTGGCAAGGCTTGCTAGAAGCTGCCATTCGCTGCGGCCACTGCAGCCATGACGTCACGGACACAATTCTGGTAGCTGCGAAAGTCGTCGGCTCGTGCGCTGCGCGAGCTCCTCAGGCGCCTCTTCAGGTGGTCAAGCACCGCCCGATGACAGCACCTCCTCGACCGTTGTAAACACCGCCGCTGCCGCCGCTGTGGCCCTTCCTCCCGCATACCGTACTCGAACGACAAGGCGGATCGTTAGCGCCGATGTCCAAAATAAAGCGGGCTAAAATTTGTTGGCGTCTGTAATACTGAGCCGAATATCAAGTATGAACCCCTCCTGAGGATCGCTGACCAGCAGCAAATTGCTGGTAAGCCATCGTACAAGCAAGTTTCTGCTCAAGCCAGCCGCCGCTGGTTCATTTCGGCTCATCCGATCTGCTAGTACTAGTGAAAAAACAGCGCAACAACAACCAGACACACGAGAGACAAGCGCCGACTTAAAAACATCACTACGTCGTCAGAGGATTTCACCTTGGTGTCGTAATAGTTAGTAGTTTTAGTTTTTCCTGCAAAAACTTGCCGAGCGTCTTTTGCCAAGCGCCGTCCTCAGAAACTATTACCCTTAAGGGCCAGTCAGGCTTATGCCTGACTGGCCCTTGGCCCTTGGCAAAAGACGCTCGGCAAGTTTTTGATGGATGGATGGATGGATGGATGGATGGATGGATGGATGGATGGATGGATGGATGGATGGATGGATCTATAGATCGATGGACGGATGGACGGATGGACGGATGGATGGATGGATGGATGGATGGATGGATGGATGGATGGATGGATGGGTGGGTGGGTGGGTGGGTGGGTGGGTGTATGGATGGATGGATGGATGGATGGATGGATGGATGGATGGATGGATGGACGGATGGATGGACGGACGGATGGATGGACGGACGGATGGATGGACAGATGGATGGACGGATGGATGGATGGGTGGATGAATGGATGGGTGGGTGGATGGATGGATGGATGGGTAAGTGGGTGGGTGGGTGGGTGGGTGTGTGGACGGATGGATGGATGGATGGATGGACGGACGGACGGGTGGACGTATGGACGGATGGATGGATGGATGGGTGGATGGGTGGGTGGATGGATGGGTGGGTGGGTGGGTGGGTGGGTGTATGAATGGGTGGGTGTATGAATGGGTGGATGGATGGACGGATGGATGGATGGATGGATGGGTGGGTTAGTGGGTGGGTGGGTGGATGGGTGGGTGGGTGGGTGGATGGATGGATAGATGGATGGATGGAGGGATGGATGGACGACATCTAGGTGTTCCATGAAATGAGAAAATCGGTTTTTAACTCTTTCGGTTCCATGTATTCCTACGGGCTTTAACCCTACTTTTAACCCCCAGTCGACCCAGCCTGGCGGCAGAAGCGCCACCGCATCGTGCTTGCGTCACAGATCGGTGTTGGTCTATACATATTCCTTTCTTCTGAATAAAAAGGCGCCTATACCATTCAGCGTAAGCGGACTCAGGGTAGGTTTGTACGATTGCCAAAACGTTTTGTACGGAGATGCTGGAAGCATTCTGAAAAGCAACTGCTCCGTGCCTGTCAATTACTTAACTGATGCACTTTAGTAGTTTGTCATGCGGGATTGAGCCATACAAGTCTTTGAAGTCAATAGAGAAAGCGCGCAACCGTTTTCTTGGTTATTTTTCCAAAAGTCAATTGCGCTGTCAAATTTGTTCACCTGATAAAGCTTGCAAACAGTTAAGAGACCTAAGCTCTATTGTGGAAACTTCCCCAGACACTTTTGGCATGCGCCGTTCTCCGATATAATCACACGTAACTGCAGACCTAATTTATGATTTTTTGCAGTAAAAAACATGCTCAGGCTCAGCTTTTTGCAGTGATTTATCGAGGAACACAGGGCTTCTAAATTGAGCTTCTTGCGCAGTTTTTGATCCTTCCTTTTGGCTATCGCAGGGTAGGCCTTATGCACATTAAAAACGGAGCAAACCAAATCGCTCGCTTTTTGCTTAAAACAATCCTTAGGGAATACCGCAAAAACCCTCTTCTTTGTCCGCGGTTAACAAAATCAAAGAATTATTTTAATTGACATATTGTCAGCATGCAAGGGAATACTTGAGTGCAAAGAGAAACTGGGAGCCCTGGAAAATGAAGCCTTCTCTCGTCGTCGACTACAGTCTCTTTATCCGAATGAATTGGCCAGCATTCAACTGCGTGCCAATCACAAGGCAGCAATGCATTCCCGCTACTGAAGTTTCACACCAAAGCAAATTTCATCGGCTCATACACTCCCCGCCGACTTATCCCAGAGCTAGACCTGCAACGGTTGTCCACAATATTTCGTCCTACAGACCTAACAGAGTTGAATACTTCGTTTTTAATCTTGGCTTCAAATTCAACCGTGGACCCAAGCCTAACGCTAAAAAGCTGGTATGTGTTGTAGAGAACGCTGTTAAACTAATGGATCGAGAGGATGCAAGGACTCAAGCTATCAACGTACTCTCCAAGTGCCACTCGGGGCCGTTCCCACTCCTCTGACTGCAGAACAGCGCCAAGCTGTTAGAGTTTTCGCAATAGTAACAACCTCGTCATACTTCCAGCCGATAAAGGTAACGCCACGGTCATTTTGGACCGAACAGACTATGTAAGCTGTATGCAGAACATACTTGAAGATGACACTATCTACTGCCGACTTCTCAGAGTCCCAACTACAAAGGTGTTCTCATCGACGTCTTCAGTGTCATCCCTACATCCCACAGGCCACTTTACCTCAAACTGCTGCACACCAACGGTTCAGCCCCCGCTGTCTACGGCCTTCCCAAGGTGCACAAGTCTGGTATGCCGATGCGTCCCATCGTGGACCACAATCGTTCCTACCTTCACAGCCTACCTGGTTACCTCCATCGCATCATCTCCCTTCTTGTTGGCTGTGGCTTGACCCACGTAAGGAATTCGACTCGCTTCATCGAGAAGGCAAGTGACATACCACCGGACAACGAGCTCTTCGTCTCGTTCGACGTCAAGTCGCTTTTCAGGTGCGTCCCTGCTGACCTTGCCATGCAAGCCTGCTCTTCTGCCCTCTAGTCTGACAGCTCCATACCTGAAAGGAGCCCTTTTGACGTTCCTGACCTCGGCAGACGGCTACACGTCTGCCTCAGCAACACGTATTTTTTCTTTCAAGGCTTGTCTTACCATCAACTTCAAGGCCCTCCAAAAGGTGCCTCTATCTCCGTTACCGCCGAGAACCTCACCATGCAATCTGTCGAATGCCGTGCTGTTGAAACCTTCGCTCATCCTCCAAGCGTTTCCCTTAGATATGTAGACGACTACTTCTGCGTAATTCAAAAAGACGCTTTGCCTGTTTTGTCGTCGATTTAAACTCCATGGAGCATGTGCATAATTTCACCACCGAGGTCGAGTCAAACGGCGCGTTGCCTTTTCTAGACGTCTTAATTAAACGCGATTTTGGCAAACTTTCTTTCAGCGTTTATAGGTAACCTACGCACACAGGATGTTACTTTAACTTTAATTCAGTCCACTCAGCTTCACATACGAGATCAGTCGCGGCCACCTTTAAATAGAAGCAAACGCTTATTATGCAGTTCTCCCGAAGATGAGGCAAATGGCGTTGATGTGGTGCGACAAGAACTATCACGCTACGACTACCCCACATCTTTTGTCGCTTTTGTCGAAAAACAGCCGTGTCGACCGGAGTGTGAAAGTGCCGTGGCCAGAAAACTGCGACGTGCTTTAGCCAACGTAAAGGACGTTCGTTCGAAAGAAAAATATCCCGGCGTGGTTTACAGCATCCCCTGCTCCTACTGCGACTGCGTTTAAATTTTCGAAGCTGGTAACTTTGAAGGGCGCCTTAAAGATCATAAAAATGACGTCAAAAAGAAAAATGGATTCCAGTGCTATTGCCGAGCACTCCGTATCAAACCATCAGGTATCGACTGGAGCAAGGCACGTTTTCTTGCGACTGAAAGAAAAAAATTCACTTGCCTTCACCATGAATTTTTGACCATACAAACGACCAGTCACACCTTGGAAAGCAAAATAGCGCACTTAAACACAGACACAGGAAGGGAACGACAACATAGCGCTGACTTCAACTGGTTTTTTATTAGAGAGTGACACAATATACATGTACGAAAAGTGGGCGCGAAAGAATTGATAACAACTGCTGAGTTTGCACGTGGCGTAAAACACCGAACGCAAAGTTAAAAGGCCCACGATAACAATATAGGTCAAAGCAAGGCAGAACGGCAGGGCTATGAAAAATAAAGAAGCGAAAAAGGGGGGAGGCCAATAGGTAAAAGCAGTTAATGATGGCACGATCCGAAGATACATAAACTAAAATCGAAAAAAAAAACCAAAAGGGGAATTAAAAGCGAGAAAGCCAACGGGGGCATTAAGAGCGATAAAAGACATAAAAGGGCATTAGGGTGATAAAAAAACACAAAAGGGGCATTAAGAGCGATAAAAGAACCAGAAGGACAATTAAGAGCATTACAAGACCAAAACGGCATTAAAAACAAAATACCTAAAACAACCAAGGCCAGGCCGCTAGAGGCTGAGGAGTGTACCCGGAACCTAAACATAAAACTAATGTGCGTCTGGTTCAAATATTCTAACTCGCGTTTAGTCAGGGCTATTGAGGGTGTGCTAACACAATTTTGACCTAGCTTTAGAATGTGAGCGGCTTCTATGATTTCGCGTGTGAACTGATGTGCATTCCTCGCAATGACAGTGCATTTATGAAGGTATGGCTCACAGGACTGAGAGGGACATTTTAGGCAGTGAACACCTAGGTTTCTTTTTGTAGGTATTTTTGTAAGTTTTTATAGGTTTTGTAAGGTATGGCTCTCAGTCCTGTGAGCCATTCCTTCATAAATGCACTGTCATTGCGAGAAATGCACATCAGTTCACACGCGAAATCATAGAAGCCGCTCACATTCTAAAGCTAGGTCAAAATTGTGTTAGCACACTCTCAATAGCGCTGACTAAACGCGAGTTAGAATATTTGAACCAGACGCACAGTAGTTTTAATGTTTAGATTCCGGGTACACTCCTCAGCCTCTAGCGGCCTGGCCTTGGTGTTTTAGGTATTCTGTTTTTAATGCCCTTTTGGTCTTGTAATGCTCTTAATTGTCCTTTTGGTTCTTTTATCGCCCTTAATGCCCCATTTGGCTTTCTCGCTCTTGATGCCCCTTTTGGTTTTTTTTTTCGATTTTATTTTACGTATCTTCGGATCGTGCCATCTTTAACTGTTTTTACCAATTGGCCTACCCCCTTTTTCGCTTCTTCTTTATTTTTCATATCCCTGTCATTCTGCCTTGCTTCGATCTATATTGTTATCGTGCGCCTTTTAACTTTGCGTTCGGTGTTTTACGCCACGTGCAAACTCAGCAGTTGTTATCAATTCTTTCGTGCTCACTTTTCGTACATATATATTGTGTCACTCTCTAATAAAAAAACCAGTTGAAGTCAGCGCTGTATTGTCGTTCCCTTCCTGTGTCTGTGTTTTGAAGTGCGCTATTTTGCTTTCCAAGATGATTTACCAACTAGCCCAATCTTCCACCATTGCAGTCACACCTTGAACTGTGGCAATCTGACGACTGCCTACGCATGCTGCCTGCGCCCTGTTTTTACACATACATAAGCTCGTGCCTTCGCTTCTCGTTTCTTATTGTGAACAAGGCTCCCGTTTGGGAGCCTAAACGTCCCCCCATATTGTGTTTCTCTCTTCTGTGAATTGGTCGGCGTCAACAATGTCATGTTTAAAAATCCATCCCGACCAGACGAGGTTTCGTCAAACTTTTGATATCAGAACAGATTGTCTTCTAGTTCCTCAGTTTTGTTTACGATGCTTCTCGCATTTAATGCGAACAAGCGTAGCTGACGAGATTTTAATAACTAGCTTTCGTGATGTGGTCAGTTCATTTTCCCTGTTGGCTTAGAGGCATTAAATTTATCATCCCACGTGTAATACTGGTTGTCAATGCGTACCTTATCGTTTACCAGTACATTTTTGCCCCTGTCTTTATCTACTTTCGCGCTGCGCCAGAGCAGCTTTTGCTTGCGCAACGTGTCAGCGCAGTCCTGGAAAAATGCCAGTCCCTTCAATCTTCGAGCATTATGAAGGACTGCTTGCTGCTCCGTGTAATCTTGAATGTGAAAAATTATTGGTCTCTTCGAAGCAGCCTTTCCCAAGCGTTGTATCCTAGCTACTGATAACAGCTTACTCCCAGTTTTTCTTCACTTTTTTAATAGCTCTGGTACGGTAGAAGAGGCTATGACTCATTAGGGATGTCAGAAATTCCTAAGTGAACAAGATTAGACCTTCGGCTGCGGTCTTCTAAGGCAACTATCTTTGAATGCTGGCTGTTAGAGGTGGGACTTGGGTTCCGCTGGAGTGATTCTCGGCCACATCGACGCCCGCTCCACTCAGGAAGAAGTGCCGCTAAGCGAAGAAGTTGGGAGTAAAAGGACGAAGACTTCGTTCATTTACATTTTTATAAGGAATAGGAAGAACTACGATGCCCGAACACACACAGTTATATAGCGTTCCTGTTCCCCAGGTTCCCTAGGTGAATGGCGGGCTCGTCGTGGAAGGACTGTCCTTATCACTTTAATGTCACTTTAACACATTGTCACTCATGCAGACACGCCCCTTGAAAACGTTGAGTTGGGGGTGAGTATGAAGCCGCTGTGGCGGTGTAGATGGCAGAACACCAAGAGCTCGGTGTCTGCCGGCGTCTCATTGTCGGGGACACACCTGCGTCGGAGGGCCGCCGCGCACTGTCAGCAAGAGTTATTGAAGACGAGTAGCCAGAGACGACCCCGTCTGTCACTCCGTAAGACTTCTCAGAAGAGACGCCCAAAGCCTACCAACACCAGCAAAGGAAAGCATATGTCAAGCTTTCTACACAACACAGCACTGCCAGGCACGGAAGCGCTCGGAACACAATTAAGATGCACCAGATTTTCTGATAAATCAAACTGTAAGAGTACGTTCAATCTCAGGTCGGTGCTCCGGTCGAACGTTCAAATAGCAAGCGTCTCTTGCGCCGTCTCCTCTATCTGACGTCTTCTTTGTTAGCACGCGCCTTTCGACTTACGCTCGTCTTGTTTGTCTTGTTTACAACAGTCACCGGCATTGGTGCGACACTAGAATTATCCCATTATCCCCGGGAAAAAAAGAAGGCATCCTGCCCACTCATGGCGTAGACACAACAGGCGGGTCATAGCAAGGCTTGAGGCGGTCGACGTGCACTGTTTCACGCCCGGGGAGACGCATATCCGGTGTTGGTGCAAGCGGAGAGGTCTCGCAAATAACCCGATATGGACCGTGGTAATTGGAAGCGAGTTTTGTATAGAGACCGAGGGGGAGGGGGGGTAGTGGCAGGAGCCCAAAGCCACACAAGTGATTCTGTGGTGCATGAAGGAGTAGGACAAGTCGGTGCGCGAAGAAACAGCTGGTGACCATGGTTCCGGGTTGTAAATGATCGGGCCAACTGGCGACATTCTCCTGCATATGCTGCCGGACTGAGGGGCTGTGTTCGATTCGGAAGTGTCAGATTGACAAAGAAGTACTGCGTCCATGATTGAGGTGGGTTCACGGTCGTAGAGAAGGAAGAAGGTAGGAAAGCCGGCCATGCCTTGTATGGCAGTTTTGTCAGCGTACCTGACGAACGGGAGAAACCGGTCCCAGTTTGAGTGGTCGGACGAGACATACATGGCGAACATGTCACTCAATCGTCATCATCATCAGCATGACTATACCCACTGCAGGGCGAAGGCCTCTCCCATATTTCGCCACTTAACCCGGTTCTGTGCTAGCTGCATCCACTTGACCCCTGCGAACTTCTTAATCTCATCCGCCCACCTAACTTTCTGCCGCCCCTGCTACGCTTTCATTCCCTTGGAATCCAGTTTGTTACCCTAAGCGACCATCGGTTATCCTCTCTTCGCACTACAGGTCCTGCCCATGTCCATTTCTTCTTGATTTCCACTAGAATGTCGGTAACTTGAGTTATTTCTCTGCACGCTTCATATCTTTTAATGTTACCCCTACCATTTTTCGTTCCATAGCCCTCTGGGTTGTCTTCAACTTAAGTAGAACTCTCTTGGTTAGCCTCCACGTTTCAGCGCCATAGGTGAGTACAGGTAAGATGCAACTGTTATATACTTTCCTCTTTAGCGATACCGGTAAGCTGCTAGACATAATCTGCGAGTGCTTGCCAAATGCGCTCCATCCCAATCTTATTCTTCGTGTTATTTCCTTTTCATGGTCCGGATCTGCGGTTACTACCTGTCCTAAGTAGACATATTGGCCTACTACTTCCAGTACTTCGCTACCTAATGTAAACTGCTGTTCCTTCCCGAGGCTGTTGAACATTACCTTGCTCTTCTGCATATTGATTTTCAAGCCTACCTTTCTACTTTTCCTGTCTAGGTCATCAATCATTATTTGTAGTTCATCTCCCGAGTTTGCTTAGCAAGGCAATGTCATCAGCAAATCGCATAATACTGAG
Source organism: Amblyomma maculatum (assembly GCF_055883805.1). Classification (NCBI taxonomy): domain Eukaryota; kingdom Metazoa; phylum Arthropoda; class Arachnida; order Ixodida; family Ixodidae; genus Amblyomma; species Amblyomma maculatum. The sequence continues at coordinate 221,347,317 of NC_139345.1, forward strand.
GTATTCTCCGTGTACCCTTATCCCTAGCTGCTCCTATTCCTAGTCTCTGAATACTTCCTCTAAGCAAGCTGTGAATAGTACTGGGGAGATTGTGTCTCCTTGCCTAACACCTTTCTTTATGGGAATTTTGTTACTTTCTTATGCAGAACTATGGTTGCTGTGCAGCCACTGTATATATATTCCAGCACTTTCACGTACGGCTCGTCTACCCCCTGATTTCGCAATGCCTGCATCACCACCCAGGTTTCAACTGAGTCAAATGTTTTTTCGTAATCAATGAATGCTATATATAAGGGCTGGTTATATTCCGAGCATTTTTCTATCACCTGATTGATGGTATGGACATGATCGATAGTAGAGTACCGTTTCCGAAACCTTGCTTGGTCATTTGCTTGATTGAAGTCTAAGGTTGTCCTGATTCTATTAGCGGTTACCTTAGTAAATACCTTATACGTAACAGACAGTAAGCTGATTGGTCTGTAATTTTTAAGGTCCTTAGAGTCCCCTTTCTTATGAATGAGGATAATGTTTGCATTCTTCCATGGTTCCGGTACCGTCGATGACACCAGGCACTGCGTATACAAGGTGGCCAGTTTTTCTAACATGATATCCCCCCCGTCCTTCAGCAAATCCGTAGTTATCTGATCCTCTCCAGCTGATTTCCCCCTTTTCATAGTTTCTAATGTTTTCTTGACCTCGTCCTTCGTCACTGGTGGAACGTCTGAATGTTTTTCCCTACCGCCAATCTCGTTACGGTCCTGACTGTTTTGGGTACTGTAGAGATTTGTATAGAACTCCTCGGCTACTTTGACTATCTTATCCATATTCGTGATGACGTTGCCCGCCTTGTTCCTTATCGCATACATCTGGTTTTTGCCTTTGCCCAATTTCTTCTTTACCGCTTTAAGGCTTCCCCCGTGCTTTACAGCATGCTCAATTCTCTCCATGTTATACTTCCTTATATCGGCCACCTTGCGCTTATTGATTAGCTTTGATATCTCGACCAATTCGATTCGGTCTATTGGATTGGAAGCTTTCATTCTCTGGCGTTTCTTAATCAAATCTTTCGTCTCCTTAGACAGCTTACCGATATTCTGTCTAACTGTCATACCGCCTACTTCTACCGCGCACTCAGTAATGATATCTCTGAAATTATTGTTCCTTGCTTCTAGGGTAATGTCGCCATCCTCGGTTAGAGCTGAATAGCTATTCTGTAGCGAGATTCTGAACTCTCCTGCCCTCCCCCTCACCGCTAATTCGTCGATGGGTTTCTTTCTTACTAATCTGTTGCGTTCCTTCTTCAGATTTAGGCTAATTCGGGACCTCACCATCCTGTGGTCACTGCATCGCACATTCCCGATTACCTCTACATCTTGCATAATGGCGGGGGTTGAACACATTATGAAGTCAATTTCATTTTTAGTCTCCCCGTTCGGACTTTTCCATGTCTATTTCCGGTTCTTCCGTTTGCTGAAGAAGGTATTCATGATTCGTAAGTTATTGCGCTCTGCAAACTCAACTAGTAACTCACCCCTGCTATTCCTAGAACCAATGCCATAGTCACCTACTGCCTTGTCTCCTGCCTGCTTTTTCCCTACCGTGGCATTGAAGTCGCCCATTAGTACAGTATACTGCGTCTTTACTTTTCGCATTGCCGATTCTACATCTTCGTAGAAGCTTTCAACTACCTGGTCATCATAACTACATGTAGGTGCATAAGCCTGTACAACCTTCAGTTTATACCGCTTATTAAGCCTAATTACGAATTCATCGATATTACCCGCTATATACTTATTGACAAGGAAACCTACTCCAAGTTCTCGCCTCGCCGGTACACCTCGATAACACAGTACATGCCCATCCTTCAGTGCAGTATATGCCTCATTCGGCCTCCTAACCTCACTAAGCCCTATGACATCCCATTTCATACCTTCTAGTTCCTGTAAGAGCACTGCTAAACTAGCTTCAATGGCGGCCTGTCCAGCGGAGCCAGGCTTTCTTAGCACCCCCTGCTGCGTCACAGGTCTGACCGCCGCCGTGGTCAGTTGTTCCACAGCCGCTGGTGACTGAGGGCCGGGGTTTTGTGGAGCTTATCATGAGAGGTTGCGGCCAATTACTGCACCAGGGTGGCCAACTCCTGTTCTGGTGAGGGAGTGCGTTGCCGGAGGTGTTCACCGGGATCAGGTCGCACCCCAAGCCTGTTTATCCAATTCCATCGACACGCGGATTTTTTTTTTTTCATCCGGTGGAGAATTACGCGGCACCGGGATTTGATCCCCGGTCCTCTTGCATGCGAGGCGGATGTTCTACCGCTACGCCACCGCTGCAGTCACTCAAGGTGCATTTAAAAAGTTACGTCATGCCATTTGTGTGCAGAGGGTAGGCCGATATAGAACGGTGGACAATACGGCACTGCTGAAGAAGGGCTTCAACAGTCTCAGGAAGAAAAACACGGCCAAGGTCACTAAGCAATTCTTTAGGTGAACCCTGGTGCTGAACGAGATGGTGCAAGACGAAAGACGCAACGTCTGGCGCCGACGTAGAATGTGAAGATGTTTCTGCGTAGCGGGTAAGGTGGTCGGCAGCCACGATGGCCCAACGGTTACCAGCTGGAGTGACCGGCAGTGGCCCGTAAAGATCATTACCCACACGGTCGAATGGCCAGCTGAGGCAGGGCAAGCATCGGAACGCTGGAGTGGTGTGGAGGGTTTTTACGACGTTGCCATTCCTGGCATGCGCGGACTTAATGACACATGAAGCGGTACGACACTTTCACCAAGTCTGCTATAAAGCGTGATATTAAGCATATTATTTTCTTGAAAACAATTAAATATGGTTATCATTGCTACGGTTTAGGTGACATTATTCATCATGAATTCGATGGTCTTTTTTGGCGTTTATTTCCGCAGTTTCCTCGATTTCGTTTACTTTTTTTCGCACAGGTTTCAAGATTTTGATTGCCCGGCTATATTTTGATTGCGTTCAAGCAGTTTGATTTTCTCCGCCATTTATATTAGTGAAAATTTATTCTACCCCCCATATTCGTCCATGCCGGAAGGTACAATAGTGAGAGGCCGGCTAGTTGCTGACTAGTAGTAGAATGCATCGTGAAACCGCGCAAAATTACAATGGACAAGGAAGAAACCAACAGGACAAAGCGCGGAACTTCATCTGGTTTATTACAACAATGCGTCAGATTTTATACATTCATTACAATCACACATTAATCTAACAAACGATCATCACGTAACAACGGTGCGCAAGCGTGTACAGGACCTCGTGCTGTCAAGTTATGCACACTCTTTATCAGACAAGTTTACCAAGGCTTTGCTGACACACGAACCGGATTCCTTCTTAATATAGTAGGCCTCGTGCACTTCTCTACTTAGTTCAGACACGAACTTTCTTAAGGATTATCGTCTCACAGAACCGAGGCGTGCAATCATGGCAGTGGCGACAATGGTCGGCCACATTCTCTCTCCCCGCCAATGCGCCTACTTCTGCGTGGTGGTCCTGAAGTCTGACGTTTACACAAAGCCCAGTTTGTCCACTGTAGCTTTTGCCACAGGACAGGGGTTTTTTCGTATACGACCCTACTTTTGCACCGCACAAATCTGTCAGCGCGCTTGATACTACATCCTTCATCGTGCCTTCTTTGCATCTTAGTGTATAAGCAAGCAATTTTTTGGGGTGCGCTGAAGGCGGCCATGAGGTGCTAGCGCAATGATTTATTTTTTTTTTATTCAGTATGCCCCTAAATACCCTCATTCGAGGGTATTACATAGGGGGGGGGGGGTGGTCCGCGAAAAAAAAAAGACACATGCAACAGAAACATTAATTAAAAGCAAACTAACAATAAACAGGCTAAGTACAACATGGGAAAATAAAAGAGCACCAAAGGATAAAGAAACAGGCTATAGAGAGCAATATAATACAAAGTATAGGTTTAAGAAAACAATAAGGCATAACACAAATGAACGCAACACAGCATGTACATATTGCCAAAAAAGTACATTTCAAATGCCAGCGTCGCTGCGGATGAGATCGTGAAATGTGGAGGCGTTAGATTCAATGGCTATGTGTGCTGGTAGACCGTTCCTCTCTATGATAGTGCGTGGTGTGAATGACTTCGCAAATGCAGACGAACGACACGCGATGCGCTTAACTTTGTGCGGATGGTCGAGCCGTGAAAAGAAGGCTGATAGTGATAGGAAAAAATCGTGGTGGAGCGATGTATGGTGATACAGTTTATGGAAAAGTGCTAGCCGTAATAGTTTGCGGCGGAATGACAAGTCTTCTAATTCGGCGCGATTTTTTAGGGCAGTCACACTGGTAGTATGTGAGTAGTCAGAATAAATAAAACGCGCAGCACGGTTCTGCAAGGACCCAATGTTAGCTATGAGATAGGCTTGTTCAGGATCCCAGATGGCTGATGCATATTCAATCTTCAGACGAATGAGTGTGAAGAACTCTAGTTTCTTCAGGTGAAGGGGAGACTGTCTGAGGTTGTGCTTTAGAAGGCCGAGTGAGCGGTTGGGGGATGCTAAAGTTATATTAATGTGGTTGTACCACGTTAAGTCAGGTTGCAGATGGACTCCAAGGTACTTGTAGGTAGTAGCAAGTTCGACAGAGTTGCTATTTAGAAAATAAGTTGTGGGAAAGCGAGCGCAGCGAGTGAAGGACAAAAGCTTAGTTTTGGAAGTATTAAGTGGCATAAGCCAAGCTGTGCACCATGCGGTTACTGCATCAAGGTCAGTTTGCAAACATCGTTGGTCAGCGATAGAAGAAATATTTCGGTATATTACGCAGGTCATCGGCAAAGAGCCTAATTCGAGAAGAGACAGAGTTGGGTAGATCATTAATATATATTAAAAAAGGAGTGGGCCAAGAACGCTCCCTTGTGGTACCCCAGAAGTGACTTTAGAGTGAGTGGAGTTGTAGTTAATGATGGAGGTGAACTGAACTCTAGCGCGTAGGAAGTCCGCAATCCAAGTAACAACAGTAGGGTGAATATTCAACTGAGTTAGTTTGAGTATAAGCCTAGGATGAGGAACACGGTCGAAAGATTTGAAAAATCGAGAAAAACGGCATCAATTTGACCACCAGCATCAATGGATGAATGCAAATCATGAACGAATCCGGCGAGTTGTGTGTCACAAGAGAAGCCCTTGCGAAAACCGTGCTGGTATTTGAAAATTGTTATTGTTTCCCAGGTACTTAAAAATTTGACCGTAAATGACGTGTTCGAGAAGTTTGCAGAAAGTATTCGTTAGTGAGATAGGGCAATAATTAAGCGGATAAGAACGATCACCGGATTTGAAGATCCGTATTACTTTAGCAAACCGCCAGACACGAGGTATGAGACCAGATGATAATGATTGAGAGAACGGAGCAGTTATTATTGAAAAAATGGAGTGCGATGTGCTTTTCAGTATTTTATGATTGAAGCCATGTTGGTCAGAACTGGTAGAAATCTCAAGATTATTAAGCAGGCATAATATACCAGTTTGACTGAATAATATTTCGGACATTGATATGTTAGGAAAGTTATGTAAGCTGGTAGCTGACGTGGTGTCTTCATTAGTGAAAACGGAAGAGAACGCGTCGTTAAATAGCTGAGCACAGTGGGCTTCAGGAACTGGAATCCCATCATTATCGGTAAGAATTATATCGGGATTGCATTTTGGGTTTATCACTTTCCAGAAACGGCGAGGGTTATTTGCTAAAATAGATGATAAGTCATTAATAAAAAAGCGGCGCCTGGTTGACTTGAGGGACGTTTGGTAAAGCTTATCGCATTCCTTGTATTTCTTCCACGCACTCGAAAGATGGTTCTTATATGCTTGCCTGTAAAGGCGCTTCTTTTTATTACTTAGTCGACGAAGCTGTTGATTGAACCAAGGTGCACATTTATTCTCTTTGATTGTAACTATTGGGACGAAGTTATTGATAAGGTCAGTGTGGGTATCTTTGAAACGTGTCCAATTTTCTTCAACAGAGAGAGATAACAAATAATCCAGGAACTCCAGGGAAAAAAGATGCAGTTTGTTATTAATAGACACAAAGCCGCCTTTATTGTAGCATCGGATTTGTTTTGTTCTTATGTTCGTTTCGTTGAAAGAGCAAGAAAAATTGTCAGTTATAATGGCATGGCCAGAAAGCCCATCCAGGTGATTTAAGTTGGAGCAGATGTCGGGATCGGTTTACAACACAAGTTCCAAAATATTAGCAGAATTAGTTAAGGATCGCGTAGGCAAATGAACGAGCTTCGTTAACGAAAAATCAAGACAGGAGTGGAGAAAAGCATGAGCTTCAGTGTTACTGGGAGGGACGGCTAATGAGTTCCAGTTAATGCTTGGAAAGTTGGTCGCCGAAGATGATCAACTTACTGTTGGGAAAACGCGTACATATCTCACTCAGAATTCGAGAAAATTCTTTCGAAAAGCCAGTCACTAGGTCGGGACAACGATAAAAAACACCGATTATAATGTTAGTTGCTCCGCCCCGCAATGAGACTAATACCCACTCGAGAAATGAAGTAACAGTGACTAGAACAACAATAAATTCTTTTCTGATAGCGAGAAGGACGCCGCCTCCCCTACGAGACTTCCTGTCGCACATAAAAAAATTAAAGAATGACCCCTGAACAAAAATACAATCATCATGAACGGTATCATTAAGCCACGTTTCGGTAAGAGCTACCAGTGATGCAGAACAAGAATGAATCCTTGCAATTCTTGTATACATGTTCAACCAAAGGAAAAAACAGCACTAAATATTAGACAGAACACACAGAAAGACGAACGGGGCAGGCGCGGACTACAACTATGTTTAATGAAAGATACATATGTACAAATATATAGCCCGACGGTGAACGCCTGCGCCAATACAGACAAATACACGTCGTAGATCGTTTTTACTCGGTGCCCCATGGCGACCTGTTCATCGCTGTTCGACAATGCATTGAAGCTAGCGGTATCATTTCATTTCAAAACAAGGCAGGGGTTAGCGTTGAAAATTTCATGTCTTTTTTAGAATTTTATATTAAGTCCACTTTCATTCAGTTTGACAACCGGCGGTTCCTACAACGCCAGGGCATTTGCATGGTTTAAGAGCTCTTGCTCTTAAACTGAGCTACATTGGCCGCTGTCCCTCCTGAGAACGAACGCCGGGTATGTTCATGCATGATATAAAAGGCATCAAAGTTAGGCTAGAAGCTTTGGATGCCCAGAAGTACAGAGGCGCTGCGATAAGAGCGCGCACGGAAAAATGGCTCGGTGGCGAGACGGCAACGCTGTGCTAAAACCCTCTTACTCTCTATGGTTGAGGGTGGCGCTGGCGAACACTCTCAAGGTTCGTATACAGACAACATTAATACCAAAGAAAGCAGCAGGGAGGACAGCAGCCGATGTAGCTCAGTTTAAGAGCTCTTGCTCTTAAACTGAGCTACATCGGCCGCTGTCTCCCCTGCTACTTTCTTTGGTATTAATGTTGTCTGTATACGAACCTTGAGAGTGTTCGCCAGCGCCACTCTCAACCATAGAGAGTAAGAAGAGCTCTTAAACTGAGCTACATCAGCTGCTGTCTCCCCTGCTACTTTCTTTGGTATTAATGTTGTCTGTATACGAACCTTGAGAGTGTTCGCCAGCGCCACTCTCAACCATAGAGAGTAAGAAGAGCTCTTAAACTGAGCTACATCGGCCGCTGTCTCCCCTGCTACTTTCTTTGGTATTAATGTTGTCTGTATACGAACCTTGAGAGTGTTCGCCAGCGCCACCCTCAACCATAGAGAGTAAGAGGGTTTTAGCACAGCATAGCGTAAGAGGGTTTTAGCACAGCTTTCGCCCTCGCTCTTGACCACGTTCTACGTGACGCTGGCGGTAACACAGGACGTTTCACGTCTGCCGCTATCGTTCAGGGTGGCGCTGGCCTTAGGCCTTTACAACCAGAAAGCTTGTCAAGCCATTTCGAAGAACTTCATGCGAGTAAAACCTTCCACCACCAGGATAAAAGCCAAAGCTGTTGACCTGTGCAAATCCCTGGAGCTGCAGAGCCTGGCAAGAGATATTTTGAACTCTACTGTGAGCAATTTGTCTATCTTCTTTGCAGTGAAGACCCATAAACCAGATGCGCCGTTTAGAGCCATAGTTAGCGAGCAAGGTACATCGCAGCAACATATTAGCTGTTTTTTGCTTAAGAACCTGAAAGACCTGCATGTTTCGGACCCTTTTTCCACAAAAAATGTAGTCAGCGTGTTAGAGAGGGAAAAGAATGTTGGTTACATCTCCGTAGATGTTGTAGATCTGTTTTACTCGGTGCCCCATAGCGACCTGTTCATCGCTGTTCGGCAATGCATTGAAGCTAGCGGTATCATTCCATTTCAAAACAATGCAGGGGTCAGCGTTGAAAATTTCATGTCTCTTTTACAGTTTTATATTAAGTCCACTTTTATCCAGTTTGACAACCGACGGTTCCTACAACGCCAGGGCATTTGCATCGGTTCATGTATAGCTCCAGTCTTGTGTAATATTTTTCTTGCGTCTATTGACAACATCTTGGCATCACTAACTGACGACGGAACTGTCCTTAAGATGTTTAGATATGTAGATGATATTTTTTAGTGATTTTAAACAGACACGACACAGGCCGCTATGAGGAGACTGCTATGAAAATATTAGAAATGTTTTAGCAACATGGGAAGGGGCTCTCTTTCACATTTGAGTTTCCTGAGCAGGACTGCCTCCAGTTTTTAGACCTGAACATCAAGCTGGGGGACAAGTGTGTGTGCTGGCGTTACCTACCTAGGGCGAAGAAAGATGTCTTGCCATTCGATTCGGCCCAGTCAAAAACTGTTAAGAGGGCTATTGCCGCCCTCTCTATGGAATCTGCACTCCTCAAGTCGTTCACTCACATAATGCGGGCGAGCTTCCAGGGTGAGGAGAATAGACTGCGTAAAGCAGGGTTCCCAGACAATGTTTTGGCTGGCGTCACCCAAGCATTGCTGCAAAAACTCAAGGGCAAGCCAAAGGGTCAACATCGGAAAGAAACCTTTCGTGGAGCCAAGCCAGTGGTGGTACCTTATATCCACAAAGTGTCCCACAATTTAAAACGAGTTGGCAACAAGTACGTAGTCGCCATGGTCTTCTCCGCCCACTGCGAATTGGCCAAGATGTGCCCCAAGGTTATCAGCAGTGCTAAAGCAACATCGGGGTGTGGAAAGAAACACTCGAAGCCCTACGTAAGGTGTGCCACTGGAGTGGTCTACGAGATCCTCCTTACGTGTGGCAAGGTGTATGACGATCAGACCAGGAGCTGCGTTAACGAGCGTGCCAGTGAATATTATAGGTCTTTAGGGAACGCATCAGATTCGTTCCAAAACATACCCACCCATTGCCGCTCCTGCTTTGATGAAAACAAATAATCTGTGAACCATGATTTGGAGAGATTAAAATTCTAACCAGAAGCAGAGACAGATTAGCTCGCGAGCTCGCAGAAGCCTTTTTTATCAAAGAGAGGGGGGGGGGGGGGGGCAGGTGTGTCAGCACCCCTCCTATATTTCTGCATGAATAGTGAGCACAGTTCCTTGAAAGATGCGAGGTTATAAGTAGTTTTAACTGAGAGCGTTTTTTTCCCCTATCTTTCTGGACATGCGCAGGCGTTCACAGTCTTCGGACTATATATTTGTACATATGTATCTTTCAATAAACTTAGTTGGAGTCAGTGCCTTTCCCGTTCGTCTTTCTGTGTGTTCTCTCTAATATTTAGCGCTGTTTTTGCCTTTGGTTAAACACAATGTCAGACCAACTAGCCCAGCAAGAGATACTCTTGGATATATGTATTGTTGTCCCTGAAACCAAGCGTGCTGGAGGTATCATCCTCGCTGACAAAAAGTTATTTTAAGCTCATTCCAAGCTCGTAAAAAGGGGTATTGCAAAAACATGCCTGCGCGCTTCTCTGGACAAGTCCTGCAATCATACAGCGTTAGTTTCTAGCTACAAAGACTGTGCAGTGCTGGTTTACCCTAGGAGGTAATTACCTCTGTGCTAGAGGCCCTTGCCAGCGAAGGTAGGGGTGTACCTGCGCACCGCCACAGGGAAGAAGCGCAACACAAGGACCCTATTGCCATTCCATATTTCCACCAGATTTCGCATCGCTTGAAAAAAGTTGCTCTGAAAGGCGACGTGCCAGTGGGCCTCACCGCACCTCAAAAACTGGCCGGCCTATGCAGTAAGGTGCTGGGAAGGCACAAGGAAGAATGAAGTATTAAGCACGCAAACAGATTTGACCCGTGCCAAAGTGGGGTCGTATACAAAATACCCTATTCATTGTAGGAACGAGTTGCGTACCGAAAGACACACACAGGAATAATAAGCACACGGTAGGTCGAAAGAGCGCAAGCTATCCGCTGGTTTCTTTATTCGTTTCAGTACCGTTTTATCGGCAGTGCGCACACATGCTTACCGAAACAACACAAATGAGAGGGCAAATGAAAACCTCCACGACAGTCACCAAAAACCACTGAAAAAGATTTTTCGAATTGTACGAGGAAACAGAAGTGTCACTACCACAGTTAAAGCCTTTATCACAACTTACGCATGCAAGGCAATGAGCAGGCACATTCACTCCTCTATTACTAATTAAACGCTGATGCTCCCCTGCGCGTTCATTCACACAACGTCCGGTCTGGACGACGTAAACGCGGCCCCACTTGAGCGGAATCTGATACGTAATCTGACACGGATACAGAACTGATATGCCCGTGGCAGGTTTAAGAAATCCTTCGGCATTTGATACGCCACATGCTTTTCGTAGGGTGCTTCCGGACTAATCCTTGGGTATAAACCTGCGAGCTTTCGTGGCGCTTAAAAACCATAGGGACGCCATGTCAGTTTGCCACTTTTTTATGTTGTGGGCGACCTTGTGCATATATGTGATGACCGTAGTCTTTTTCGGGCCAACCGCTCCTTACTGTTTTCACGGTTTTCTTTTTCAACCTTCTTAAGAAGGTTCTCGGCCAGAGCTGAGATGTCCTTGCATGGGGAGCCGGCTCAAAGCAGCCTGTTTATCTGGTTTTAAAAACTGGTGTGGATTGCATGCGGGCATGATTTCGCGAGGGAAGATTCCAGGCACGAGCTGGCTATGGCTTTCTTAACTATCTTCGAATGGGCAGAATCGTAAGAAATGAGACGTTTCTGCGCTCTGGCAGCATAGTGCCAGCAGACGTACGGGAAACCAAACTCAAAGCTAAGATATAAAAACTGCAGTGCACTATTGGTCGGAAGCTCACGCGGATACTTTAAACCAGTCCCATAACTTTTAAAAAGAGTTTAAATGCTATTCACTGAATGATAGCGAGTCAAAGGTTTTGTTTAGATATAAAAACGAAAACATCATCCACGTATATTGCCGCGAAACCTTCAAAACAGTATTTGTTGTTTTTTAACAGCCGCCGGCATACAGGCTTATCACTCTGAATCTGGACCGCGTATCAGTTCCGTAATCTTTGTTTGTTAATGCTCGATGTCGCGAGTCACACCTTTATCAGTTTTGTTGTAGCGCAAGATGCACTGAGATCTGTCTCGAAGGTTCCGGCCACTGGGGTGTCTTTCCACAATGTTCCAGCCCGGGCTGGTAGCTGTTTGCGACGTTATCTAGATTGTTCTGTGCAGCCTTTAAATTGAGCGTTGACGAGTGTGACGGGCATTCTTTGTTCGACGATCGACGAGCACGTTTGTTTCTATCGCCGCCGCCGAGTGCTTAGTTCTTTTGCGGGCGCAAGTCAGCCCAAATAAATCGACCCTTCATTTGTGTCGTTGATTTCGTCACCACTACGTGACAATATAAACGCTTAAGTACTCCCTGGTTAGTAAACTATGATTGAGGTATCAGTCAATAGCGGTTAAAAATATATTGCAAAGGGTCGGTGCAACACAGGATCTAATGCAAATGCCTTGTCGTTCAATGTAAAAGTCATTGTTAAAACAAATAAAAGTGGCTTTCAAATAAAAGTGAAGCTTTCTGCTGACACACCGGCTGAGTCCTGAAATCTTACTTCGCCATTTGTTTCAATACATTCTCTAACTGCAATGACCACTTCTTCACGAGGCACTTAATAAAATAACTCCTCCACATCAACAGAGAATGCGTAGCCAATTGGATAGTTGGAATTAAGAAACGTACATCACCGTAGGTTTTTGTCGCGAATGGGTCCTCTAATGTAACTGATTCAAAAGCTTCTGCAAATACTGGCCTCTTAAGAACTGCCATGAACCCTTCACGCTATACAAAATGAACTGGTAACGATTTGGTGTGACAATATCTAGTGAAGCAGCGGAACGGCACAAGGCGAAGGGAAGAAAGGGACAAACACAGCGCTGAACTTACAACAAATGTTAATTCCGGATGCTAGCAGCATATGTATATATATATATATATATATATATATATATATATATATATGTTGTTACGCGATTACGGCGACGAAGTGGGACTAGTTCCATGTTCCTTCTCGCTGCTATGCCAGTTCAAGCTGTGCTGTAAATATACTGTAAATACATCGAGTTTCCATGGAAAATCTTGGTGGAGGTGCGGCCGTTGACCCGCCGTCAGCCTCCGCACGACGGAACTCCGCAGCGGCCGCCTGCTTTCTTGCCCAAAGATGCCTCAAGATACTGTCCTCTCTTGGTGCAGCGGTGGCAGAACATCCACCTCGCATGCAATAGGACCGGAGTTCAAATCCCGTTGCCGCAAAATTCTCCACCGGATTAAAAAAAAAAAAGAAAAAAATCTGTGTGTCGACGGAATTGCATAAACAGGATTGGGGTGCGCCCTGATGCCGGTGAACACCTCCGGCAACGCACTCCCTCACCAGAACAGGATTTTGCCACCCTGGTGCAGTAATTGGCCACAACCTCTCATGATAAGCTCCATAAAACCCCGGCCCTCAGTCACCAGCGGCTGCGGAACAACTGACCACGGCGGCGGTCAGACCTGTGACGCAGCCGTGGTCACAGGTCAAAACTGTGACTTCTGGCTACGCTGGACAGGCCGCCATTGGAAACTGACCCTGGCAACGTTTAACGTGCGAGAACGCTTTTGCAGGTTAGTTGGTGCCTAAGCATTCTGTTATCAGCAATGTCAGCACGTGTCAGCAATCCTTCAATTTTGCTCTCAAAAAAAGAATTCAGTTATCTTGCGCAGAATTAAAACTCGAAGCATGCATTCACTCGTGCGATGATGGGATCTGTGCTGATCTGAAATGTATGATTTCGAAGTCCCTTCTTTTCTTCTCCTTGTTGATAAGAGCAGCTGCTGTATTTAAGCAAATGTTCCGACAATAAAAACCTGAGTTGTTAGTAAGCGCTCGTCCTGTCTACCTCGTTTTGTTTGTGTCGTGTTTTTTGCGCAAAATAACAGAACGTTTAACGTTAGAACTCTAGATAGTGAAGCTAACTTAGTAGTGCTGTTAGAGGAACAGGAAGGTATGAAATGGGATGTCATAGGGCTTAGTGAGGTTAGGAGGCCGAAGGAGGCATATACTGTACTGAAGGATGGGCATGTACTGTGTTATCGAGGCTTACCGGAGAGGCGACAACTAGGAGTAGGTTTCCTAGTCAATAAGTATATAGCGGGTGATATAGACGAATTCTATAGTATTAGTGAGAGGGTGGCAGTCATCGTAATTAGGCTTAATAAGCGGTATAAACTGAAGGTTTTACAGGCCTATGCACCTGCAGGTAGTTATGATGACCAGGCAGTTGAAAACGTCTACGAAGATGTAGAATCGGCAATGCGAAAAGTAAAGACGCAATGTACTGTACTAAGGGGCGACTTCAATGCCAAGTTAGGGAAAAAGCAGGCATGAGACCAGGCAGTAAGTGACTATGGCATTGGTTCTAGGAATAGCAGGAGGGAATTACTAGGTGAGTTTGCAGAGCGCAATAACTTACGAATCATGAATACCTTCTTCAGCAAACGGAAGAACCGGAAATGGACATGGAGAAGTCCTAACGGGGAGACTAAAACTAAAGTTGACTTCATAATGTGTTCAACCCCCGCCATTGTGCAAGATGTAGAGGTAATCGGGAATGTGCGATGCAGTGACCACAGGATGGTGAGGTCCCGAATTAGCCTAAATCTGAAGAAGGAACGCAACAGATTAGTAAGAAAGAAACCCATCGACGAATTAGCTGTGAGGGGGAGGGCAGAAGAATTCAGGATCTCGCTACAGAATAGATATTCAGCTCTAACCGAGGATGGCGACATTACCCTAGAAGCAATGAACAATAATTTCAGAGATATCATTACTGAGTGTGCGATAGAAGTAGGCGGTAGGATAGTAAGAGAAGATACCGGTAAGCTGTCTAAAGAGACGAAAGATTTGATTAATAAACGCCAGAGTATGAAAGGTTCCAATCGAACAGACCAGATCAAATTGGCCGAGATATCAAAGCTGATTAATAAGTGCAAGGTGGCTGATATAAGGAAGTACTATAACATGGAGAAAGTTGAGCATGCTGTAAAGAATGGGGGAAGCCTTAAAGCGGTAAAGAAGAAATTGGGCACAGGCAAAAACCAGATGTATGCGATAAGGGACAAGGCGGGCAACGTCGTCACGAATATAGGCAAGATAGTCAAAGTAGCCGAGGATTTCTATACAGATCTCTATAGCAGCCAAAGTTGTCAGGATCGTAACGAGATTGGCGGCAGGCAAAAACAGTCAGACGTTCCACCAGTGACGAAGGACGAGGTCAAGAAAGCATCAGAAGCTATGAAAAGGGGGAAATCAGCTGGAAAGGATCAGATCACTACAGATGTGCTAAAGGACAGGGGAGATATCGTTCTAGAGAAACTGGCCACCCTGTATACGCAGTGCGTGGTATCATCGACGGTACCGGAACCATAGAAGAATGCAAACATTATCCTCGTTCATATAAAAGGTGACTCTAAGGACTTAAAAATTACAGACCAATCAGCTTACTGTCTGTTACGTATAGGGTACTTACTAAGGTAATCGCTAAAAAAACCAGGACAACCTTAGACTGCAATCAAGCAAATGATCAAGCAGGTTTTTGGAAACGGTACTCTACTATCGATCATATCCGTACCATCAATCAGTTGATAGAAAAATGTTCGGAATATAATCAGCCTTTATGCATAGCATTCATTGATTACGAAAAAGCATTTCACTCAGTTGAAACATCGGCGGTGATGCCGGCATTGCGAAATCAGGGGGTAGACGAGCCAAACGTGAAAGTGCTGGAAGATATATATAGTGGCTGCATAGCAACCATAGTTCTGCATAAAGAAAGTAATAAAATTCCCATAAAGAAAGGTGTTAGGTAAGGAGACACAATCTCCCCAGTACTATTCACAGCTTGTTTAGAGGAAGTATTCAGAGACTTGGAATGGGAGCAGTTAGGGATAAGGGTAGATGGAGAATACCTCAGTAAAATGCGATTTGCTGATGACATTGCCTTGCTAAGCAACTCGGGGTATGAACTGCAAATAATGATTGATGACCTAGACAGGAAAACTAGAAAGGTAGGCTTGAAAATCAATATGCAGAAGACTAAGGTAATGTTCAACAGCCTCGGGAAGGAACAGCAGTTTACATTAGGTAGCGAAGTACTGGAAGTAGTAGGCGATTATGTCTACTTAGGACAGGTAGTAACCGCAGATGCGGACCATGAAAAGGAAATAACAAGAAGAATGAGATTGGGATGGAGCGCATTTGGCGAGCACTCGCAGATTATGACTAGCAGCTTACCGGTATCGCTCAAGAAGAAAGTATATAACAGTTGCACCTTACCTGTACTCACCTATGGGGCTGAAACGTGGAGGCTAGCCAAGAGAGTTCTACTTAAGTTCAGGACAACCCAGAGGGCTATGGAACGAAAAATGGTCGGGGTAACATTAGGAGATAGGAAGCGTGCAGAGTGGGTCAGAGAAATAACTCATGTAACCGACATTCTAGTGGAAATTAAGAAGAAGAAATGGGCCTGAGCAGGAGATGTAGTGCGAAGAGAGGATAACCGATGGTCGCTTGGGGTAACAAACTGGATTCCAAGAGAAGGAAACCGTAGCAGGGGGCGGCAGAAAGTTAGGTGGGTGGATTAGGTTAAGAAGTTCGCGGGGGTCAAGTGGATGCAGCTAGCACAGAACCGGGTTAAGTAGAGAAATATGGGAGAGGCCTTCGCCCTGCAGTGGGTATAGTCAGGCTGATGATGATGACTGTCCCCACACCAACGGAGGCCTTCCCATCGGTCATCTTCACCCACCCGCGCGATCCTGGCAGTTTCACTGGTACCGGCACTACGGATATGGACAAATGGATACGCAAGTACGAACGTTATCACCTATAATCACTGGGATCCCACCCTCACGCTAGCGAATGTTGTTTTTTACCTCGAGGGCACTGCGCTCGCCTGGTACGAGACTCCGTGAAGACCAGCTGACCAGTTGGGATACTTGCGAAGAGAAGCTGCGCGTAGTCTTTCGAAAGCCCCTTGGTCGAGAGCTTACCGCGCAGTGAACCCTCGAGACCCGTCTCCAAGACAGCTACCGAATCATACGTGGCCCACATCCAGGACGTCCTCACCCTTTGCGACAAAGTAGATCACAAGATGCCACAGTCCGCCAAAGTTGGTCATAATGTGAAGGGCATCGCAGACGATGCATTCAACCTGCTTGTTCACAAAGACTGCAAGATAGTTGATGCCATCATCACAGAATGCCAGAATGCCGCCGTTGAAGGCGCCAAAAGCCGTCGCATAGCCCACTCATTTGCCCGCCTTCCAAATATTGCTCCGACTTCTTCGTGTCAAGATTTGCCGTCCCAACACTAGCCAACGTCGACCGAAAAGGTAACCCGTATCGTCCGCCGTGAACTCGAGGCCATCGTTTCCGCTACCTTGCTGCCACATTTGGCTGACGGCGACCGCCCGGACGGTCCCCTATTTCAGGCTTTTGTCCGCCAAGAGCTCGCCAATTGGGACTCAACTCCGTGGCTGCCGTCAGCACGCCCCCTGTCGCCGTGTCGCAGTTTATCCTGGTCAACCTCCTTATGACACCGACGTTCGCACAATTTATCCTGGCCGACTTGCTTATAGCCCCGACCTTCGCAAACTTTATTCTAGCAGACTTGCTTATGTTACCCAGAGTCGACGTAATCCAGACGAATGGCGCACATCGGATAGCCAACCTATTTGTTTTACTTGGTCCTGCGTGACCATATCGCCCGTTATTGCCGAAATCGTTGGTTCCAGCCACAAACGTCCCGTCTGCCACCCTCCTCTATCTACGATGACCACTCTCGTCCCTTCTCACCTCGTCACGATCATTCAAGATCAGCGGCTGATACCGAATCTTCACGCCTCAACCGATCACCCTCCCCCCCCCCCCCCCCCGCCATCAGTCCCGTTCGCCCCAATGCCATCGCTTTTCATCTTTCAGACCATATGGCCGCTCTCCGAAGAAACACTAGGCGCTGCAGCGTCTAGAGGTGATGCTGAAGTGGGGACCACGAGCCTAAATCCTCGTATAGTCCGTCGTGCGGACCGTAATTTGCTCACCGTGCTCGTGGATGGCACAGCCGTTCAAGCCCTCATTGATACCGGTGCGCTAGTTTCTGTCACGAGCCCAGAACTCCGTTCTTGTTTGTGAAAAGTGCTGACCCCTGCCCGTATACAGGTCGTGCACGTTGCAGATGGAGCAACGTAAAAGGGTATTGGCTTGTGCTCTGCCCGCGTGACGATTTCTGGCCGCCATACTACCGTCCTCTTCACAGTTCTGCCGCATTGTCCTCACGACATCATTCTTGGCCTCTACTTGCTTTCTGACCATGCAGCCATCATAGACTTTGGTACCAGCGTCATTGAACTTGACCTGCCATCTCCTTCCGACCCACCCTCTCCAGCTCTGCACCGCCATTGTAGAGTCGACTTTCTCCGCCTGCCACCTAAAACCGCAACTTATGTTACGTTCTGCTCTGTACCCTCTATTCCCGATGGACACAATATCGTTACCCCAACCCTTGATGCTCCCCTAACCCGACGAGTTGCCTTTGCTCATACCGTCGTCACAGTGACCGCGAACGAAACTTGCCTCTGTTCTGAACTTTGTGTCGCAAATCCAGCCCCTCCCGCCAGGCATCTCGCTCGCCACTCTGTGTCCTGTAAATGAATGTGATCTGTCTGCAGTCACCAACGGTTTACCGCCCTCCCTCCTCGTCAAGTGACAAAGCCGAGTCACGTGACCGATACTGCTGCTTCAAAAGAGATGGCACGACAGTGGATCGGCAGTGAGCATAGAAGCAACGCTACCGGCAACATGCTGGCAATTTTTTTTTAGTTGCGCCTAAAGTTATATTTGCCCTATTTCCCAGGCAGCACAAGAGCCCGGGCCAATATTGTCAGTGAGTTGGCAGAGATCAGCCCTATGTATGCCCAGCGCTGCCATCTTATGGCTGGTATCGGTTATGTCATTCTATAACACGTCCAACACTGTCCCTGAGGATTCCATTGGTAACCAATACTGGTCGTACTAATTATAATAATAACAACATTGGCCCGTCATATCTGATGCCCTAACAATATCGGTGGTACCATTATACGAGGATGGCAATGATGGGCCTGGTTATCCGGCGTATCACCGGTGTTGGCGCTGCCATTTGATAAGGATGGCTATAACGGACAGCATTGGCCGTCAATCCTCTGATATTGGCCAATATTAGACATAGGCATATACATATGCTGGACAATAATGTGAGCTCTGTTACAATGGCCCGCCAATGTCAGATGTACACTGGCATACCTCACATATCAACGGTATTGGCATTGACCTTTCATAAGGATCGCTATATCGAACAGCGTTAGTCATTACTCCACTGACGTTGGCAATATATGGCATATGGTGGACAATACTGTCAGTTCTGTTACCCTGTCCCTCCAGATGCATTGGCATACACTTTAGTCAACATTGTCTTGTCTATTTCACCTACTGGTCAATATTAGGTGCAAATTACCATGTGGCTGGAAATATTCTGTTGGAAACCGCATTAGCGGGCTTTTGCGGTTGGCAGGCTCATTTAATATTTGGAGTCCTTAACTGTGCTATTATATTAGATATTTTCAAGTTACCTTTGCAATTTTAAATGCTTTGGAAATCTTGTGTCTAAATAGTTATAGTTCCGCGGTGCTGGTTTCCGTGGTGTGTGCTTTAATCCCACCTAGCTGTTGTTGATGTTGCGTGGGGTTACACCATGTTTTTTTACACTAGATCTTCATTGACTTAAGCTGGCACTGTAATCAAACCACATGTATACTGTGACGGATGAGACCGACGATCAGTCAACGGCGTCAAATGTCAATAAGTCCACCACCGTTTGCTGGTCCGTCAGGGGAGCGGCGGCGATAAATAACTCCACGCTGACCGGGAGATTCTAAATTATCAAAACGACATGTCATATATCGTGCATAGGCAATGGTGGCTATTTTTTGTATTCTATTCGGCGATGGTCTAGGTTTTCGAAGGCTGCTCCCGTGGCGATTCCTGCTGCTCTGGGTGAAGAGAATTTCAAAAGTTTTAGCAAATTTCTTTGCCCCCGAGTGTATAGTTTTTACAACAGTGGCTTCAAACAGACGATTACCACAGGACACGCATGCAGTGCGATGCAATTAATGAGCGATAAGCGTCGGCCTATTAAGGCTCGTACGTGACTTAGATCGACTATGGCATGCGCGCGTCCATCGAAATACACTTTAAAAATACACTAGGCCGTTTAAGCTATACGAATACGAAGCATCGTGATCTAAATTAAAGCTGGGTTATTGTGCGGTAAATTAAACGTCAGTCCGCACATGCATGGACGTTCCCACATAAGGCAAATCGTATCGACGCTTCCTGCTTCGTTGTCGCTCTAAGAAGTATTAGAAAAAAAATGGAGAGAAAGCACTGCCCGTACAATCTCAGTAAGAATAATATTAAGGTTATGCAGAAAAAATTAACTGGGTTACACTTTCACTTTTCTTCATCGCACTCATTCGCACATTTGTTTTTTCTCAAGCGTCCGCTCTTGTTGACGACACACCGCGCACTTCAGTTCCAGTCCACTGATGGCACTCACTCGCGCCGAAATATGGACGCTATGTTCGCTGCTTGCTAGGTCCATTGAAAACATTACAAACAAAGGAAGAAAAACATGAAAGCACGGCGCTAGCAACAGCGGCGCCGACTTGCCCGAGTGGATGCGCTCTGCAGGTGGGGTTGTCGGGTTACACGCTGCGCATGAGCATGATAGCTACTGCTACCACCCCGTTTCAAAGGGGACGCTCCTATATTCCATCCATCCATCCAACCATCCATTAATTCATCTATCCATTCTTCCATCCATCCATCCATCCATCCATCCACCCACCCACCCATTTATCCATCCATCCATCCATCCATCCATCCATCCATCCATCCATCCATCCATCCGTCCGTCCGTCCGTCCGTCCATCCATCCATCCATCCATCCATCCATCCATCCATCCATCCATCCATCCATCCATCCATCCATCCATCCATCCATCCGTCCGTCCGTCCGTCCCTCCGTCCCTCCGTCCATCCATCCATCCATCCATCCATCCATCCATCCATCCATCCATCCATCCATCCATCCATCCATCCATCCATCCATCCATCCATCCATCCATCCATCCATCCGTCCGTCCGTCCGTCCGTCCGTCCGTCCGTCCAATTTCATAAAGCCTTTGTGTATATTGGAGCAAAATATTAGCCTCTTAGATCGAGAATTTTTTTAATTACAAGCGTTGTCTTGCATTTCATGGTTGCTGCAGGCTGCGTAAGCTACGTGCTAGGTAGATTTGTCTTTTTTAGCATCTTTTTTACGTTAACTTTTCAAAAGTGGTTCTCAAGTGTGCGCGTCTTGATCCCGATCATTTTGCAGCTTATTTCAAGTTAAACCGTTACAGTTGTGCAGAGTACTAATTTCCTAAAGTAAACAACTGCGTGGCATCGTAGCCCTAAAAGCCAACTTCGGATAATCACGGCGTATAGCCGTCGCGTGGCTCGGCCGCTCGGGTTCCCTCGGATAACCTCGGGCGGAGTCGGCGGAGTCCAGCCAAAACCATATTTTCTCGTGTCTGGTGCGATAAAGCGCTAACCGCATGTGTCGCGCGGCAGCGCGATGGGCGGTGGGCTGAGGACCGCTAAAGCATTGCCGCTCGGCGCTGTCGCCCAGGTTCTGGCTTTTTAGAAAATCGCTCATGTGGCCGGAACCAGCTCGCGAGGCAGCCAATCGCAAAAGGCTTTGGGGTACTCATCTTCGTCGTTGTTTTTTTGTTTTTTGTTTTGCATGCAAAGTTTGTTTCCATAGTCCGGTATGAGCGAAAATCCTGCAGACGCTCATTTTGTCTGATCCGTGCATATATGAGCGCATCGAGATGGTTTAGTTAAAGCTTGGTAGGATAGTATTGCAAAACAAAAAAGGCTAGTGTGGCTAGATATTGCTAATTTTCGAAAGTTGCAGAAAAACGCCACTGTTTTCAATCATGTCTGCATCACAGTTTCGCAACTGGTCTATTATAGCATGTCCAGCAGGGACGGAGCCTTAAGTGGGAGCGCTGGGTGGACTCAGGCATTTCTGTCCCAGGCCGGGTTCGGGTTTGTAACATGAGGCCAGGGTCGGGCTCAAAATTTATGCCCGTGCACACCTCTAGTCACGTCGGTTGTGTAGCACACGTTTGGCGCCCGTGCCTGCTTTTAATTTTGTTCTTCGCACCGTACACTTTGCTCCAGCATCAAGACTGCATGAAACATCAGTATGCATTTTCCGGTCGTTATGCTAACTGATCGCCCCACCGCCCTGGCACAGCTATGTTATACGATGTTTAACATACAGTTGCAATTAGTCCATTTCTTGAGACAACTTTCAATTGAAATTATAGATTAACTAAACAGAGAAGAGCCGTGGTATGTTGTTATCGTGTTTTAGAGGCATTGATTTAATGGAGACTTTCTTTCCTTGCATTTAGGGTCTGCTCTATAACGCCCGCAGTCCAGCTGCTCCACTAGTATCATCGCACTGCTTTTGCACAAGCAATCATCTGCCATCAAAGGGGTGCTGCCTGAATGTGAGGCAGACAACATCAACATTTTGGTACTGCATAACCTGTCAACAACTGTGGGAGCCTTGCCATGAAATATGCTTTGTGTAAGGTAACATTGCCTCGGTAGGTATGACACATTGCCTTTGTTTTGCATTATATAAAGGCTTTAAATGCTTTGCTGACTTTTTCTATATGACTTTTTCTGGCCTTTTAGCTCAAGACTTACTTGCTCAGAAGTCTTGCCCACCAGTATGCAGAAAATAATATCATTCATGTCCCTGGCAGTGCTTTAATAGCTGGCGCTATATTTCGTTGCTTTATTTCAACAGCATGTGACTATTTCAAGTTGAGGCATGATTGAGTGAACCTGTGGTGTAATAGCACAATAACAGACATAGCTTGATGAACTGACGAAGTAGTTGTCATCTGCGTAACACCGAAGTCCAGGTGCTTTAAGTGATGGAATATTTAGCGTACTTGATTATGCTTGCATTACAAGAATTCGCAGGAAGAATGTATTGAGGTTGCAGAGAAGAAAGCCATTCAGTATTGCTCAGGTTATTTGCCTTCCACTATCCCTTCATTAGTGCTGCCTGCACTGTATGTATTTGTTCATACAGACATGCAGTTACTGACTGCTTGTACATTTCTGGTTGCCTACACTGGCTTCAGCCATGTGGATGTAATATTACTCTGATCTAAACCAGGCTATTTACTTTACTCAAAGTGACAATTATAAATAATTCTCTCCACAAGCCATTGAGATTCGCCATTAGCTCCCAACTCGCTTTATTCGCAGCTGCAATGAATTTATTCTGTACACCTAGAGCAAGACATTTACAGAAAGATCATCATGAAATACTTGTTCAAATTTTGTAAATTTTAGAGAACATTCTGTTTGTTTTTGCATATGCTTCTGAGTTTGGAAAACGGAGCAGACTTGCTTGCAGTGCAGGAAGGGTGGGCTGCAAGACTGAAGGATATTATTAGTGCAGCTGCTCATTCAGTGGTGCATTGCTTGTGCATTTATTGCTCTTATGTTTGCCTGCATGCTTGCCAGGGCTTTTTTATTTATTTTCTTTATTTATTACAGGTTCCTGCAGCGCCCGAAGGCATTATTGCAGGGGGGAGATGACAAATAACCTTGCTGGGAACGCCAGTGGTACAATAAAATACATAAAAATGAAGAAAATAACACAAGTGATAATGCAGAATGAGAAACATGCATCTAAAGGGTGCAACTGCGCGGCGTACAAAGTGATGAAAACGATCAAAAACAAAGTAATGAAGAAAACACACGTAAGAGAAATGGGCGCCACGTCACACATCCGTTAAAAAAGCCCGAAATAAATTTTCAGTGCAACACTCAGTGATTCCAGCTGGCAGCCGGTTCCACTCATTGATCGTCAGTGGAAAAAACGAGGTATTATACACATCTGTCCGGCATTTTATTTCGCGGATCTTTGACTGATGATCAAGTCGTCTAGATAAAACGTGAGGTTGAAGCAGGTACCTGTCTTTGTCAATGCTGAACTTTCCAAAATAAATGCAATACATGATCTGCAGTCTGAAATGTTTTCTGCGGTGAGCTAAAGATTCCCAACCAAGATGATGTTTAATAGACGTGACACTAGATGAAAAATTGCAATTGTTAGACACAAATCTGGCAGCATTATTTTGAACGCGTTCGAGCATGTCAGATATGTAAATAAACTGGGGATCCCATAAAGGGCATGCATATTCAAGAATTGGCCTTATGTAAGTGAAATACAGGAGATTTGACTGCGCTTTGTTGAAATTACGCTTTAAAAAATTTAACATTCTGCAGGCTTTCGATGTAATATGCTCAACTTGTCTCGCCCAAGTATGGTTAGATGTGAAATATACGCTGAGATACTTATATTCAGAAACTTTTTGCAGGGGAACATTATTTATTGAGTAGCAGGTCTGTAGAGGGGAACGCTTACGAGTGAACGAGACAAATTCGCATTTTGAAATGTTCAAAGACATTTGCCATTTTGAGCACCAATACTGGATAAAATTTAAGTCTCGCTGAAGTTCTAATGCGTCAGAAGAACTTTCCACAACATGGTAAAGCACACAGTCGTCAGCATATAGCCGAACTTGGCAGGTGAGGTCAAGAACAATATCATTAACAAAAATGAGAAAAAGAAGGGGTCCAAGGACAGACCCCTGGGGCACACCTGAGGAGACGTTTACGGAATCGGAGTGACAACCATTAATTACAACACGCTGCATGCGGTCCTGAAGATATGAATGAAGCCAGTCGGTGATATTGGGATGCAGACCAAGACAACGTAACTTATGTAATAATAGCACATGAGGTACAGAATCAAAGGCTTTTTTAAAATCAAGAAATACACAATCAATTTGATATCCGTGGTCAAAAGAGGAAGACAGATCATTACTGAACTCAAGTAACTGGGTGGTACAGGAAAAACCCATTCTAAAGCCATGCTGCACTGGCGTAAAGAAGTCATGAGAGTCAAGGTGTTTCATGACTGCACTGTAAATTATATGTTCCAGTGTTTTACAACACACGCTAGTCAGAGGAATGGGTCGGTAATTAACAACAGACATTTTCGAACCGCTTTTATGCACTGGGACAACTTTAGCATTTTTCCAGTCATTTGGCAAACATGCCGAGTTAAGCGATGTTTGGAACACGGTGACTAAATAATGAGCAATTTCGTTCGCACATGATTTTAAAACACAGATAGGTACACCATCAGGGCCGCTGGCGGAGGCGGCCCTGATGTTACTAAGCAGTTTTAAAACACCCTGGTAAGTAAAAACAATTTCAGGCATGGTTTCGGTAATAGATTCACGAGTGTTCGGAAGTTCTCCGATGTACGCTGGCGCAAAGGCAGACTGAAAATATGCATTACAGCGGCAAGCTTTATCACCATTAGTAGTAACAAAGTCGCCATCGACGTCTAATTTTGGGATTCCGACTGGTTCGCGTCCGTTGTGTTTCAGAAATGTCCACAATTCCTTGGGATTACTACGCAGTTTAGAACCCAGATTATTAAAGAAGTTATCCTTATGAGCTTTAATTTCAGTTTTTAGTGTACTGCCAAGGGCCCGAATTGACTGCAATACAGCAGGGCAACGATTCTTTTTATACGATCGAAGAAGGCAATGTTTTTTCCTGACAAGCCGTCTGATTTGTCGCGTGATCCATGGTTTGTCGCGGCGCCGCTTACCGGAAAGAAGTTTTGTTGGGATGTATTTATCAATTAGGCTGCCCAATTTATTTTTAAATACCTCCCAGAGTGAAATGCAGTCTAAACTCTGGCTTAGAGTAATAAAATTGGGAAGGAAGGAAGCAAGTTCGTTATTCATTGATGTATAAGCGCCCCTAGTAAATACAGACTTTCCTAGGAAGACCTTTTGGAATTAAATAAGAAAAAATGCCTAACATTAGCAACAACACAACTGTGATCACTTATTCCTGGTATGATAACAGTGCCGCGTACTACCGATGGCCGATTACAGAAAAGTAAATCTAACACTGAAGATGAGTGCTGAGTTTCCCGAGCAGGCTCAGTGACGTACTGATATTGATCAATAGTAGTAATTAATTCACAAAAAGCCAAAGACAATGGAGATTGATTCTTACGAAGAGGTTTGTAGTCAACCCATTTGAAATCAGGCATATTGAAATCCCCGCCAAACAGAAAGTCATTTTTTAAGCCAAGCAAGAAATCAGACAGTGACCTGAAAATGTCAGGGTTGGTAGCGGAAGGGGGACGGTAGACGGAACCAATAGTCAGGTCCCTTCCATTGCTTAGGCGTAGGTTACACCACACTGATTCGCAGCCAACAAGGGGCGCTGTTATTGCTGAAGAGCGAAAGCATTCCTCAACAAGTAGAAACACCCCTCCACCATGCAAGTGTCGGTCTCGACGATACACGTTATAACCAGTTGGGAAAACTTCCGGGCTCAGAACGGAATCCTCCAGCCACGATTCAGTGCCAATTATAACATGAGGCTTAACGGAGGAGGCATGGGCAGCAAATTCATCAGTTTTACTTTTTATACTCCTGCAATTCACGATGAGAATTGTCAATTCAAAATTTGATGATGCCCAAGGCATAGAATGAAGATCAGGCCCATGCTGGTGAGCGGGAAGTTGCCTCCCTTTTTGCTATTCCCTAAGCTCAACAACTCGGTCAGGTTTACAATAATAGACAAAGCACTTTTTATTTACGAAAAGCTTATCAAATCGCAACTTCGAAGGAAAAGCCTGGTCACGAGCGTATTGTGAAAGCTTGAAACGTGCCTTTCTAACCGCAGGCGTGAAGTCTTCGCGCAAGGCAAACTTAGTATCCTTGAGCCTGAAACCACATGATAAGATATTGTCCTTGACCTTATAACTGCAAAAGTTAACGACAATAGGTCGGGTTTTGCCTTCAACAAAGCGACCTATTCGGTGAGCCCTTTCGATACTTTCAGATGGAACATCTAAGAGAAGAAAAGAGGAAAAAAAGCGCACACATTTTTTTCAGATTCAGACCAACTCTCTGTTGCGGAATCTTTTAGACCTAGAATAAGCAGGTTATTTCTGCGGGACCTATTGGATACATCTTCAAAACAGGCCTTAAGATGCGCAATATCACTGGATAAGGTGTCAACACAGGGTAATGCATTCGGAGCACGAGCATTTGCAGTCTGCCGTAAGGAATGCAAGTCGGTCTCTAGTGCAGAGATACTGCCCAGGAAGCCTTGCCAAGACGTACTTGTAGCGCTCTGCTGTTGTTTGAGCATGTGGAGTTCCTGAAGACACTGCGTCTAACGTAGTTCTAGACGTTTCAATTCTGCGTAAATCCCAGCAATAGCTTCGCTATCAGAACTAAACTGAGGAGCATCGTAATCGGGACCGGGGTTGCTCTCAACGTCACCAGATAATAACAGTAAAATTTGACATAGGGGACCATGACCATACTTCCACATAGCAGCACAATTTTCGTACCACAAAGCAGGCCGTCGGGGCACGACACCGCAATAATACATCGACTGGAACTGCAATAGCATACAGCGGGAAACCGGTAACCAACATGAGCAAAAAAAAAGCGGTGAGCGCATGGCGGCTGCGATGTCGTGCCCCAGCTGGCTGGCTTGAAACTGGAGAATAAATATCCGCCCCTCGAAGATGGTGCCGCACGTGCATAGGTGTGGCCAGATCACCAGCGCAGTCGGAGCCAAACTGGCAGGCAGATGCAGAAGCGGGACGCAGCAACTTGCTATCGAAGCATCATCGGCAACAATCGAGCTGAGGTTGAAATGGATAGGCGCATGCTTGAATACCTCATCCAGTGATGATGGATCCACGGGAGACCAAGAGAAGAGGACGCAGGACAGCACCTGAGCAAGAAAAAGCGGTGAGCGCATGGCGGCTGCGATGTCGTGCCCCCTGCGGGAGGTGGTCAGTTCGAAACCCGCCGCCGGACACCCACCGGTAAAATTGGGTACAAGCGTCCCCCGGCCCGGCGCCCGGCTCTTTCAGGGGTGTGCGTTTTGAAGAGGCTCTGCTAACCCTGCTGTGCTCCTTCGTGGGCTTAGTTTTAAACAACAATGGCCTGCAAAGGCCGTGCTGAAGAAAAAAGGGCCACATAATGGGCTTTTGTCGCGCGAGGCGGACTTATTGTTGTCCGATGGCGGAACGAATCACTGCCACATCGGCGCAACTATATCGGCGCAACTGCCATCCATAATGGTTGGCAGTGATCTTGCCGCGTACCTCTCAGGGGGACTGCTCTTTTCCAGCTACCTGCCCACAACCAACTCACCTCCTGGGCTTCAAATTTGTCATACTCAAGGACGATTTTCTGTGTTTGATGTTACCAGTGACGCCATTTAAGATACGCAGTGTGCATCATTGGCCCATTAGTTTCATTTCGGGATGTTGTCACCCCTTATATTCCCTACTCGTATTTCTTTTTCTACATCCCCTTGCAACTGCAAAACGAAATAAGACTTATAAAACTGCCAAACTCCCGCTGTCTCTGAATGCTATGCCAACAACAAAAAACCTTTTGAATGTCTTAATAAAAGTAGAAATGATCCCTCGAATTTTTTTTATTAATTGTCTAGTCAGACGGTTTAGTGAACTGCCACATGACCAAGCAAATTACTATTGTAAGTGCATTGAGGAGTCATGCGTTAGAGCAATCATATTGCCGCATAGAAGACGACGCAAAAGATGACGACAAGCGCGAGCCTGGAAGTGAAAGAAGCTTGAACACAAGACTTGTTCTGGTCGACCATTCAAACCATCTATTGCTAGGTTCTCCTTGGTCTTCTACCGAGACGTGACACTGGTGGAGCGCGCTGGGGTATGCATAGGACTCCTTCCGGCAGTCCACAGCGGATCCCAAACATCGACACGCCTGTCCATCGTGCTAGCCGCCGCCTTCTAGGCCTAGCGCCGGAGTACAGTCATCTGCCGAACGACTCCTCAAACGCCCAAGTTCCTAAGACCTCTCAAGCCATGGCACATACCAATCCTACACCGGTGACTCTACAGAACACCAAGGTGCCAGAGTGCTTTCGCGGGTAAGCGTTTGAAGATGTGGAAGACTGGCTCGACCAGTTTGAGCGAGTGTCAAAGATCAACCAGTGGAGCGCAGACCAGAAGCTTTGTAATGTTTATTTTGCCCTTCAGGATAATGCTAGAACGTGGTTTGAAAACCATGAGGCCAGCTTATCCACATGGGATGACTTCCGCTGCCAGCTGGTCGACACTTTCGCGAGAACTGACCGACGGGACAATGCGCTGCGCCTGCTTGAAGTGCGCATCCAGAAGCCAAATGAGAGCGTGGCTATGTTTGCGGAAGACATGGCTCGCCTTTTTCGCCGTGCCGACCCTGATATGAGTGAACCAAAGAAGCTACGGCATCTCATGCATGGCGTCAAAGAACAGGTGTTTGCCGGCTTGGTCCGCAACCCCCCTAAAACCGTGAGTGAGTTCGTTAAGGACGCTACGGCTATCGAACGAGCCCTCCAAGACCGGTGCCGCCAGTACAACCGACCGGTCAACTGTGCCCCGACGACTGCGGCGGCGCTGACTGCAACAGATACGACCACTCTTCGAGACATCATTAGAGGCATTGTCCTTGAGGAGCTGCAGCGAATTACGACTACGAAGGCTCAGTCGTCAGGGGCCCTCATGGAAACAGTGAGGAATGAAATTCGATACGCCCTATCACCGTCTACACCATGCAACGCGTCTCATCCAGTCGACAACGCGGCACCCCTTTCCGAACCATACCACGCTCCAAAACCGATCAGCTGCACGGCCAACATTCCTGCAGCTTACCTCGAGCCGCAGCCCGAGAGCTATGCTGCGGTCCTTCGTCGCCCACCTCCAGACCACGCCCCACCGAGCTCACCGAACCGTCAGGAGATTCGGTTCCTCCAGGGGCCTCAGTGGGCGCCTCCCAGGCGCTCTCAACTGCGCCGAACTGACAGGTGGCGCAGTTATGACAGCCGACCACTTTGTTTCTACTGTGGACAACCTGGCCATGTGTATCGGTACTGCCGCCACCGCGAAGAGGGGCAGTCCTTTCCGCTTGCTTCTGCTCGCCGCCGCTTCGACACTGATTCTGCCCAAATCGACGACGACCCTCCGGTCAGCAGGGAAACCGAATCCCCGGGCTTCCGCCGCCGCTCCTCCCCATCGCCACAGCGTTATTCGCCGACGCGTCGCAACACTACTGGCGTTAGCGGACGGCGGTCTCCTAGCCCTCACCGGGGAAACTAAGAGCTGCAACCTCGCGAGGGGAGGTTGCAACCAGTCTAAAAGTGTCGAAACCCTCACCACCGCCGCAATTGCCGACAACCCGGGCTTCTGACGCCGCCACTAACATTGACATTTCTGCACTACCGCCGAAAATGCCGTACCAGATGATCAGCCATGACGACGAAGCTGACAGCGCCGACCTTGCCGCGCTTCCGCCGCAAATGCCGAAAGGGACGATCAACCCAGATAATTTTGTTAGCGCTGACCTCGCCGTTTCCATTGATGGGCTGGCGGTACATGCTCTGGTGGATACCGGGGCAGATTTTTCAATTATTAGCCAGAAACTGGCCGACACCCTGCGCAAAGTAAAAACTGAATGGACTGGGCCAGTAATAAGAAGTGCTGGGGGTCAGCTACTGGCACCGACAGGGAAATGCACTGCCCGGATAGGAATAGGAAACGCGGTGTTTGTTGGCAGCTTCGTTATTCTCCCTGACTGCTGCAAAGACCTCATCTTGGGCATGGACTTTCTGCGTCTTCATGGGGCTGTAATCAGCATCCGTGACAGCATCGTTGCCTTCACCAATAACCATGAAGACCTTGGTTATGCGCAAGTACCACTATTGCCCTTACGCGTCGCCAATGAGACGGTGACATTACCTCCGAGATCATGTTCTCTTGTTGAAGTGAAATGCGACGTGGCGCATACAGGCGATGGCGTCGCCGAACGGGCAGTTACCCTGGTACTCAGCCGAGGTGTTTCTATAGCTCGAGGGCTGGTCAACTTGACCAATGGGCATACCGAACTGCTGCTGACAAACTTCAGCGACGAGCGTCAGCAAATTCCGAAAGGCACAACTGTGGCCTTTTTCGACAGCCTCCCAAATGCGCAGCACTGTTGCTTACTGCAACAGAGAGGATCAGTGTGCAAGACACCCGTAACCATCGTTGATGTGAGCCCAAATCTGTCTTCTTCAGAGCGGGACCGCCTTTTAGATCTCATAGATCAATTTCGAGACTGTTTTGCTTCAGAATCGCGGATCGGCCAAACGCCTTTGACAAAACATCGAATTATCACGGATGACTCGATTCGCCCGATTCGACAAAATCCTTACCGTGTGGCTCCGAAAGAACGTGAAGCCATTCAGCGCCAGGTGGCCGAAATGCTTAGAGACGACGTTATCCAGCCGTCACAGAGTCCCTGGGCTTCCCCCGTGGTACTTGTTAAAAAGAAAGACGGCAGCTTACGATTTTGCATAGACTATCGCAAGCTCAACCAAGTGACCAAAAAAGACGTGTACCCTCTCCCTCGCATCGACGACTCCTTGGATCGCCTACGAAATGCACGTTACTTCTCGTCGATGGACTTGAAAAGTGGATATTGGCAAATCGAAGTGGATGAGAGGGATCGGGAGAAGACAGCATTCATCACTCCCGACGGATTGTATGAGTTTAAAGTCCTTCCGTTCGGTTTATGCTCGGCGCCAGCAACATTTCAGAGACTGATGGACACTGTGCTTTCGGGACTTAAGTGGCAAACATGCTTGGTGTATCTTGACGACGTGATAGTGTTTTCGGCTACATTTGAAGAGCATCTACTCCGTTTGCTAGCTGTGTTTCAGGCCATACAATCTGCGGGCCTCACATTAAAACCCGAGAAGTGCCACTTCGGTTACGAGGAGCTGCAGTTCTTAGGCCACGTCGTCAGCCAAGAAGGTGTTCGGCCGGATCCTGAAAAGCTCTCCGCAGTCGCCAAGTTCCCAACACCTACGGACAAAAAGACATTGCGGCGCTTCTTGGGTCTTTGCGCCTATTACCGTCGGTTTATTGCTGGCTTCTCACGAATAGCCTGGCCATTAACTTCACTGACTCGTGACAACGCTGTCTTTCGCTGGGGTGAAGAACAGCAACAAGCTTTCAATGAGCTGAGGAGGCGTCTACAGACACCACCTGTCCTGGCGCACTTTGATGACGACGCCCCTACACTGCTTCATACCGATGCCAGCAATGTGGGCTTAGGTGCTGTATTAGTGCAGCGCCAGGATGGTGTGGAAAAGGTAATTGCTTACGCCAGCAGGACCCTATCTAAAGCAGAAGCGAACTACTCGGCAACCGAAAAAGAATGTCTTGCAGTGGTATGGGCGGTTCTGAAATTCCGCCCTTATTTGTACGCTCGCCCCTTTCAAGTCGTCAGCGACCATCACTCTCTCTGTTGGCTGACGAACTTAAAGGACCCTTCAGGGAGACTCGCGCGTTGGAGCCTTCGATTGCAAGAATTTGACATGGCAGTTATTTACAAATCTGGAAAGAAGCACACAGATGCAGATTGCCTTTCGCGAGCGCCGGTCGAACCTTCCACTATGACCGATGAAGACACTGCGTTTTTAGGTGTCATAGATGACGCAACGCTTTCCCAACAGCAGCGAGAGGATCAGGAATTGCTCCCTCTTATTGATTTCTTGGAGAAGCGAACTACGGTTGTGCCGAAGATTTTCGCCCGAGTAATCTCTTCATTTTTTATTCGCAACAACGTCCTTTACAAGAAAAACTTCCGTCCTGGGGGAAACAGTCTTCTGCTCGTCGTTCCATCGGTTCTCCGCACTGAAGTTTTGCAAGCGTGCCACGACGAGCCAACCGCCGGTCACCTAGGCTACACCCGCACGTTGGCTAGAGTACAGCACGGATACTACTGGCCAAAACTGCCGGCGACAGTGAAACGCTATGTACGTACGTGCATTGACTGCCAGCGCCGTAAATCACCCCCTGTAAAACCAGCTGGCCTACTCCACCCTCTTCAAGTGCCAGCGACACCTTTTAAGCAAATTGGCATGGACCTCCTGGGACCATTTCCGACGTCTACAGCCGGGAATAAATGGATAATTGTCGCCACTGATTATCTGACCCGCTACGCGGAGACCAAGGCTCTGCCAAAGGGTACCGCCGCCGAAGCAGCTAGGTTCTTCGTTGAGAACATTGTCCTGAGGCATGGCGCTCCGGCACTTATTATAACTGACCGAGGAACTACATTTACGGCCGAACTTTTGGAAATCGTTCTTCGCCTCAGTGGTACCAGTCACCGTAAAACTACTGCCTATCACCCTCAAACCAATGGGTTGACGGAACGCCTCAATAAGACCCTCGCAGACATGCTTTGCATGTACGTCGACGTAAACCACAAGAATTGGGACGAAATACTTCCCTACGTTACGTTCGCCTACAATACGGCCCGCCAAGACACCACTCGCATGACACCATTCAGCCTCCTTCACGGGCGACCAGTAACAACTATGCTGGATGCAATGTTGCTCCCGAATGCCGACACCGATGATCTCGACCAGGACGCCGAGGAATTCGCTCAGCGTGCAGAGGAAGCTCGCCAACTAGCTCGTGTGCGGATTCAAAATCAGCAGGAGCACGATGCACAACGCTACAATCAGAGACACCGGCATGTAATGTACGAACCTGGCGACAAAGTGTGGGTCTGGACACCTATTCGCCGCCGTGGACTCTCCGAAAAACTATTGCGACGATACTTTGGACCCTATGTTGTTCAGCGACGTTTAACCGACGTCACTTATGAGGTGATGCCAGACGGGGTGTCGACATCAAAGCGACGCCAGCACCAAGCTGACGTCGTCCACGTCGTGCGTATGAAGCCATACCACTCAGTCTGACCTTAACCTCCTACCTCCTTTTGTTCTCATCGGGACGATGCTTCCTAAGGAGGGGGGCAAATGCCGCATAGAAGACGACGCAAAAGATGACGACAAGCGCGAGCCTGGAAGTGAAAGAAGCTTGAACACAAGACTTGTTCTGGTCGACCATTCAAACCATCTATTGCTAGGTTCTCCTTGGTCTTCTACCGAGACGTGACAATATGGATCTTGTGTTGCTTAGCTGTTTAACTCCAAATATCCTCCCTTGTCAGACAAGATATTTTTTTAGAAAACTGAATGGGAGTGAAGAAACCATATTGGATTCTTAGCAGCATTGTTACTTGTTACACGTGCGTTCCACCCCTGTATACATGAACTCGGCAGAATTGGGTCGAGTACGACTGTCGAGTGAAAAATCAGTTGTGGGGTTCATGTATACACAGTCGGGTCGAGTAAAATAGGCGGCGGAGCGGGTCGCGTTAACTCGCTTGCAGGGGGTAGGTTAATTCGCTTGACCCGCTTATCTTAAAGGCATGTAGACGCTGTCCAGTCAGGGAATCTAGTTATGGGGAAGTCTGGGATATGAAAAAGTCTGAGCAGCGACGAGCGCCACTCAAAACGAATGCTTTTTAGCGCTCATCAACAATAAAAAATAATCGAAGCTCTCGATAGTAAAAGGAAATGGGATCAAATACGAGTAAGAACTTGCACAATAACTTCGAATCTTAATGCTACGCTCTGCTACGATACTTACTCACGAGAAAGCGAGTTCATGTAGACATCAGCCGGGTCGAGTAATGATGACCTTGCTTACTCAACGCTGATTCAACCCGGTGCTGTCGAGTCCATGTACACAGGGCTACTGTAAGTTTAGGTGAACTCTTAGTTCGTGCATTCCATATTAAATTTCAGCGATATTGGTGCTTTTTTGCATATGCGCTGTTTTGTTCTGCAAACAATACAATTTCTCCAGACACAATCTTATTTTTAATTTGAATACAAAATATTGTCCACTTTTGAAAAAAAAAATTAGTGAGGCTGTTAAGAAATTTTGATTTTGAAATATATTCTCAAAATAGCAACATTTTATAGATATTGAAATATAAAATGCGTGCGAAACAACTTTTCAGCTCAGGATTAAACTGGTTTTTCAAGGAACCTGTGATAGGGTGAAAATGAAAAATCAGTCATGCTAGATGTAGTTTTTTTATGATCCCATAGTCACATCAAGCATTGTATTTTAAGGTGTGCTTAAGCAATGAAAATAATATTTGGCCTCAGATATTCAGGCAGATTACTATTCTCTATACGAACAACTACTATGAATTGGTTCGAAGAAATGAGATGCCCGAGCACCACACCTGGTACCTGGACATAAAATCACCCATGTATGCCTAACTGAAAATAATCTTGCACGTGGAAGGTTGCCGATGGTATGGCCATATGATCAGCTGTGATGAGGGAAAATGCATACCAGGTAGGCTGCTAGCTGATAAGGAAGTACGATATCATTGTACTCAGATCTAGCATAACATTTTTCTGCCTATGCAATGTAAATTTCTAGTACTTGCTCAATTGCTCATTGCAGGCTGACTGTAATAATTTTAGCTGAACAAGCATGCACTCTGTGATTAAGAGAATGTCTTATTGGGCTTGTTCGTGTTTATTTATTATAAATTGAAGGCGCCAAAACAATGCACGCACACAAGAAAAGAACGGGACAGAGTTCCAATCACAACTGATTTATTGTGCAGAACAAAGTACATATATATCTCACTGCCGGCACATGCGCAAGGAACACATTCAGTACATCACATTCAGCATCGTGTAGTTTAAGATAAGCTATGTTCAAGAAATGCTTTCTCAGAGAAAGAGGCTGTGGTATGAGGCATGGACTTCTTGAACATATCTTGATGCTACATGATGCTCCATGATGCTGAATATATGCCGCATATGCCGGCAGTGAGATATATATGTACTTTATTTTGCACAATAAATCAGTTGTGAATGGCAATCTGGGCCGTTCTTCTTTTCTTGTTTGTGTGCATGTTGTTCTGGTGCCTTTACTTTATAATGAGCACTGTATGAAAACTATTCCTTGGTACATTACAAGTAAGGCAATTGTTTATAGTAGAATGCAGCAAGCAATAAAGCTGGGAAAACTAAAAGCCGGAACTTGAAATGGTACGGTTATTGTAAACCACACAGGTGGGTCTCATTCTTCACTGATCTTGAGAATATTATATGCGTACACAGCCTTGAGAATATCTGCGATGTACACATCTCCCTCAGTTAGCTGACTGAACATAGCTTGATTGATTCTGTCAGAGCAATGAATTCTTTATTCTCGCCGCAGTAATGTATGCGTGCCTGTAACTGGTGTACTGCAGAAAAATATTCTTTAATGTGTTCTTTAATATCATCCAGTTTTGCATGCTTAGTAATCCATATTGTCTATTGCAGGAATGTTTTAAGGATTTTTTTTTAAATTGAAAGTTCTGGAGCCTGAACCGTCATATTTTCAGGAACTGTAATTCTGTATGAACACTAAGCATCCACTTGAAGTTATCGGTTTGCCGGAAGCAGGTTTTTCCTTCCAAATATCTTTCTTTTGTATCTGGAAAGGATATTATTTTGTATATATGTTTATCATTCCTACGTCATAAGATGCTGCATGCCCTTGCAGGCCCAGAAACTGTCGCAAAGTGCTCTAAAAGAAAAAATGTGTGGCAATCGGCCTTCAATATATACAGTAGAACCCCTTTATAGCAAAGCCACTGGGGCCAGCGAAAACATTTACTATATCATGGTCTTTACTGTATCAGTGGTCTGTGATGACATGGTCCTGAAAGTGCTGTCTAGTAGTTAACCAGGCACTTACTGAACACTTCATGTTGCTTAATGAAAAAAAAAAACCAAAATACCTTCCATCTCGCTTTTATCATCTCTATGTGTGATTTTTTCATTATAAAATTTCTCTACATCTTGTGAAAGTACCTCTGAAGCATGAAAACGTGATTACGAATGCAACCAAGCTCGATTCCGTGTAATAACTAAAGCCTTGCATGAACATGGTGTCCCTTTTTGCTCTTTCTGTCTTTTAAAAGGCAATAAATGATAAACTCGCATGGCAATCAAGTGCTGTAAGACCGTACTCGCTGCACCTCCACTTTTTGCCACCACTGCCTCATGATGTGTACTGCACATTGCAGTGAATGCTGACCCATTTCTTTCCCTTCCCTATTTCGTGCTGCACTTTTACTCCTTTACTTTCTGAATGGAACACGCCGCCTCCTTGCTATGTTTGTAGACAGCTTGACTTTTTTCTTCTTCGCGCTGCGGGCTTTTCCTCACGGCTCCAAGGCTTCCGTAAAGTAGGCTTCTTCTGACTTCTGCTACGGCTAGTAGTAAAGCAACCTAATCGACCACTTGGGGTTATTGTTCTGTTTTCAAATACAAAAAGTCTTGGCCTCGCGACTCTAGGTAATGCGCGAGAGTCGTCGCCATGGCCAGAAGCACTTTAATCGATTTTTACCAAAAGCATCTTTGTTATAAAGGGGGAAAATGTACAGTTGCCTATGGAAGATGAACTGGGACTTCAGTTTCACTCTACTATATCACAGTTTTTACTATAACCGAGTTTACTATAGCGGGGTTCTGTATTTTGTACTCAATTGTATAGAGCACCCAGACTTCAAATATGTGTTTGGATAAGTGTTGAGAAGGTGAGTTTAGATCTTATGGTGATACACGATTGTCTTCTGTGCAGATGTCATTTTTAAGACCCGCGGGCCAGTCTCCTCAACAAACTGTTCCTGAATGGTTGTTTCCTGCGGGGTGCCCAGCTTACTACCTGGGCCATGCGCTTCCCCCGCCCCCTCAACCTCATCACTTGATTCATTGACCCTTCACTGCCAACTATCATGCTCAACACAGTCCACCGCCATTTTCCATCCATGGTGGACACTGCCTTGGAATGCACCCATGCTCAGCCTCCTATTCCTGCAACACCTCTCGCACTACAAGGCTATAGTGCATCAACCCTGCTCAACATCTCCAGCCCTTTCCATCATGACCAATGCACACTGCACCCCACCACCTCTACCTGCACTACCTGGTCATGCGCTGCTTAGTGCCCTGTTTCCAATTACACCTACTATCCTCTCCCATATTAACCCTTTACCCTATGCCTCCTGCACTTTATTTGGCCCTCTGATGTCCTTGTGGCATGTACATGTATGTGAGCTCTCAATAAAATGTTTTCGGAAACTATTTTGCTTGCCTCATTTAATTGCATGGTTTTTATGGCTCCTTCGGGAGATGGCATGCAAGGTGGTATTGGGAAATCACTGCATAAGAAAACCCCAATTGTCAGAGTCACAGTACAGCAAATGGCAGCAGTAAGGGCAAGGGTGAAATAACTGCATGGCTAAAGGTGGCTTAACAGTGGCAGTGCCAATGCCACGTGTGCCGATGAATACTTGTTGCATGCCAATAAATACCAATATGTGATACTAGCGGCACGGCCGGTTAATTGTTAATGTGACATGTGCCAACGAATACTAGTGGCATGCCAATACGTGACACTAGCGGCACGGCCAGCAGATACCCTATGTTGGCAGTGCCAAGACAGGTGCAATAAGCTGGACCAATATATAAAAATGTAGTACTTTCTCAAAAAACCAGTGTTACATCAATCTTGGTACCAATTTTTGTCGACATTGGGCCGCGGTTGGTGCGATGTTGGTGTGCTGCCTGGGTTTGCGGCCTTCCGATGTAATGCGCCGATATTCCGCCGATTAAACGCATCTGATCATTCCGAATTCTTATTCTGGCCCTGCAAAAGTTCACAAGTGGTGGTTAATTCACCTTGAAGCGTCAAATCATCCACTTCGTCACAGAGAATGGTATCATAGCAACGTCGACAAATCCGTCCCACGTGAACGATACTGCTGTTTATTAAGAGACGGCGAGACAGTGGTTCGGCAGCGAGCATAGAAGCGACGCTGCCGGTACCAAGCTGAAAAATCTATTTTTGTTGCGCTTGAAGTTACGGTTGCCCTATTTTGCGGCCTTCCGACGCTATGCACCGATATTCTGGCGGTTAAACGCATCTGACCATCCCGTAATCTTAATCTGGCTCTGCAAAAGTCCACAAGTGGCGATTAATCCACCTTGGAGCATAAAATAATGAACTTCGTCACGGCGAATGGTATCATAGCAACGTCGACAAAGCCGTCTCACGTGACCGATACTGCTGTTTTAAAAGAGGTGGCGAGACAGTGGATTGGCAGTGAGCATAGAAGCAACGCTACCCTTTACATGCTGAAAAATCTATTATTGTTGCGCTTAAAGATACGGTTGCCCTATTTTGCGCCCTTCCGATGTAATGCGCCGATCATCTGGTGCTTAAACGCATCTGATCATTCCGGAATCTTATTCTGGCCCTGCAAATGTTTACAAGTGGTGATTAATTCACCTTGGAGCGTTAAATCATTAACTTCGTCACGGCGAATGCTATCATAGCAACGTCTGCAAAGCCGTCTCACGTTACCGATACTGCTGCTTTAAAAGAGGTGGCGAGACAGTGGATTGGCAGTGAGCATAGAAGCAACGCTACCCTTTACATGCTGAAAAATCTACTATTGTTGCGCTTAAAGTTACGGTTGCCTTATTTTGCGCCCTTCCGATGTAATGCGCCGATCATCTGGTGCTTAAACGCATCTGATCATTCCGGAATCTTATTCTGGCCCTGCAAATGTTCACAAGTGGTGATTAATTCACTTGGAGCGTTAAATCATTAACTTCGTCACGGCGAATGCTATCATAGCTACGTCTGCAAAGCCGTCTCACGTTACCGATACTGCTGCTTTAAAACAGGTGGCGAGACAGTGGATTGGCAGTGAGCATAGAAGCAACGCTACCCTTTACATGCTGAAAAATCTATTATTGTTGCGCTTAAAGTTACGGTTGCCTTATTTTGCGCCCTTCCGATGTAATGCGCCGATCATCTGGTGCTTAAACGCATCTGATCATTCCGGAATCTTATTCTGGCCCTGCAAATGTTCACAAGTGGTGATTAATTCACCTTGGAGCGTTAAATCATTAACTTCGTCACGGCGAATGCTATCATAGCAACGTCTGCAAAGCCGTCTCACGTTACCGATACTGCTGCTTTAAAAGAGGTGGCGAGACAGTGGATTGGCAGTGAGCATAGAAGCAACGCTACCCTTTACATGCTGAAAAATCTATTATTGTTGCGCTTAAAGTTACGGGTACCCTATTTTGCGCCCTTCCGATGTAATGCGCCGATCATCTGGTGCTTAAACGCATCTGATCATTCCGGAATCTTATTCGGGCCCTGCAAATGTTCACAAGTGGTGATTAATTCACCTTGGAGCGTTAAATCATTAACTTCGTCACGGCGAATGCTATCATAGCAACGTCTGCAAAGCCGTCTCACGTTACCGATACTGCTGCTTTAAAACAGGTGGCGAGACAGTGGATTGGCAGTGAGCATAGAAGCAACGCTACCCTTTACATGCTGAAAAATCTATTATTGTTGCGCTTAAAGTTACGGTTGCCCTATTTTGCGCCCTTCCGATGTAATGCGCCGATCATATGGTGCTTAAACGCATCTGATCATTCCGGAATCTTATTCTGGCCCTGCAAATGTTCACAAGTGGTGATTAATTCACCTTGGAGCGTTAAATCATTAACTTCGTCACGGCGAATGCTATCATAGCAACGTCTGCAAAGCCGTCTCACGTTACCGATACTGCTGCTTTAAAACAGGTGGCGAGACAGTGGATTGGCAGTGAGCATAGAAGCAACGCTACCCTTTACATGCTGAAAAATCTATTATTGTTGCGCTTAAAGTTACGGTTGCCCTATTTTGCGCCTTTCCGATGTAATGCGCCGATCATATGGTGCTTAAACGCATCTGATCATTCCGGAATCTTATTCTGGCCCTGCAAATGTTCACAAGTGGTGATTAATTCACCTTGGAGCGTTAAATCATTAACTTCGTCACGGCGAATGCTATCATAGCAACGTCTGCAAAGCCGTCTCACGTTACCGATACTGCTGCTTTAAAACAGGTGGCGAGACAGTGGATTGGCAGTGAGCATAGAAGCAACGCTACCCTTTACATGCTGAAAAATCTATTATTGTTGCGCTTAAAGTTACGGTTGCCCTATTTTGCGCCCTTCCGATGTAATGCGCCGATCATCTGGTGCTTAAACGCATCTGATCATTCCGGAATCTTATTCTGGCCCTGCAAATGTTCACAAGTGGTGATTAATTCACCTTGGAGCGTTAAATCATTAACTTCGTCAAGGCGAATGGTATCATAGCAACGTCTGCAAAGCCGTCCAACGTGACCGATACTGCTGCGTTAAAAGAGGCGGCGAAACAGTTGATCGGCAGTGAGCATAGCAGCAACGCTACCGGCACCAAGCTTAAAAATATATTTTTGTTGCGCTTAAAGTTACGGTTGCCCTATTTTGCGGCCTTCCGACGCAAAGCGCCGATCTTCCGGCCATTAAACGCATGTGATCATTCCGTAGAGTGCTACCGCTGGGCAACTGCGATGCAGTGCTACCATATGTGACGTACGCTTATAACACTGCAAATCATGAAGTTACCCGCTATTCTCCTTTCTAGTTACTCTATGCAAGAAATCCCCACGTTTTCTTGGACACCATCTTCACATTTTCTCCCAGCGACGATGCGTTCCCAGATACTATGCCGTGCCGAAGAAGCCCGTCGCATAGCCCGCTTAGGCACACTGGCTTCTCAAAGCCGCTCGAAAGAACACTACGATCTGCATCATGATGCAGTTGCTTACTACCCTGGAGACTACATCTGGCTTTGGACGCCTATTCGCAAGCGAGGATTATTTGAGAAGTGTCTCTGCAAGTATGATGGCCCCTTCGTCGCGTCGGACCAACTGAATGACGTGAATTACGTCATCGCCAAAGTCACGACGGATAACCGCCGATCCCGCAAGACACAAGTTGGTCACGTGGCTCGCCTGAAGCACTGCCATCTTCGCCTTTAAGGCGAAGATGGCAGTGCCTTTAAGGTCGAAAGAGGCGCGGGATGCCCTTTAAGGTTACTCGTCATCCTCCTATGAGGTTTGAGAACACATTTGAAAGTTAGGCCGGTCAACCTGTGAAGTACGTGTGTCAGTGTGTGATTGAGGAATAAGTTCAAAAAGGTCACTTTCGTTTACAAACAATTCACTTTATATATAGTAGTCCGAATCACACTGCATAATAATAGAGCACAAAAAAAAAATAAAACGCCACGACAAGGTATTGATAAAATACTAATTAAATGACAAGAGGAAAACAAAACCCGACAATGAACAAAACGCTGCTATAAAAAGAAGACTACAAAGATAACAAAGCTAGTATTCTAGATATAATAAATATGGCCAAAATTACATAGGAAACACAGCGTAAAATATTGTTACGTGTTTAGTACGCACAGGGGGGTTTATTTACACAGGGATTGATGGAAGCAGGTCCACGACTACAAACGTCTTTCTAACCCTCGTTCTTCTTCTTCCTTCCCGTGACGCCCCGAAGCACGTGACACTCTCGCAGACGAAGCCCCCGGCGCAAGCAGTTTAATGAAGGTGGCGGGGATGGAACCTTTTTAGCCACATGCACCACGTGGGTCCGGCGTGAGCATTGGCCACTTACGGTGCGGCGGGAAATTACATAGTTCACGTCACTCAGGCGCTTCACAACGACAAAAGGGCCGCTATAGCGAAACAGCAGCTTCTGGGCTAAACCACGCTTGCGCAGCGCACATAAGAGACATGTGGCCGTCGGTTGTCATAAAGCTCCTTCGAACGTTTCTGTGAGTCCAGGATGCTGAGGCGGGCAACGCGGCGAGCTTCTTCGGCTCGACATAAAGTGGCATCAATAGAAGGCTCGTTGTGGAAGGAGAAAGGAAGGATGGTATCAAGACAGCCGCGGGGAACTCGAGCATAAAGGAGGTAAAACGTGATGTAGCTAGTCGTCTCATGCTGTGCAATGTTATACGCGTATGTAATGAAAGGAAGGATGTCATCCCAGTTCTTGTGATCAAAGGCCAAGTACATCACCAACATAGTGGTCAGATTTTAGGAAACGTAGCGCAAAGAAGACAAGGACAAAAAAGACCCTATGTATTCTGTTACCTTTTCTAATAAAAAAATCAGTTGTGAGTAAGCGCTCGTGTGTGT
Source organism: Amblyomma maculatum (assembly GCF_055883805.1). NCBI lineage: Eukaryota > Metazoa > Arthropoda > Arachnida > Ixodida > Ixodidae > Amblyomma > Amblyomma maculatum. The sequence goes on from NC_139345.1 coordinate 221,390,089, forward strand.
TCCCTTCTTTTTTGTCCTTGTCTTCTTTGCGCTACGTTTCCTAAAATGCGAATGCACCAACACGCCCAATTCAGCATTCTTGTATAGTGGTCAGAGTGCGGTTGGTCCGTTCAACAAGTCCATTCGATTGCAGGTGATACGGTGTTGAATGACGGTAATCGCAGGCGCATAGACGAAGGAGTTCTTCGATAACTTCAGCTGTAAATTGGCGCCCACGGTCACAGATCGGAACTCGAGGAGGGCCATGGCGCAGGACGAGAAATCGCAGAAGAAATTGGGATACTTCGTAAGCAGTGGCTGAGGGTATTGCGGCTGTTTCTGAATATCGAGTGAGATGGTCAGCACATACCGCTATCCACCGGTTACCGTTCAAACATCGCGGAAAAGGACCCAAAAGGTCGATGCCCACCTGCTGAAAGGGTGCGGTCGGTGGCGCAATAGGGCGCAGTGGTCCCGGTGGACGGGAAGTAGGGAGCTTGTACTGCTGGCATTTGACACAACTGGCTACATAGCGCTGGGTGGCCTGATGCATGTTCGGCCAGTAAAAGCGTTCCTGTGTGCGATGAAGGGTCCGAGCGACACCCAAGTGGCCCGACGTGACATCGTCATGCATCATTTCAAGAACGGGAATACGGAGGTTTCCCGGCACGACGAGAAGAAAGCGCGCACCTCCAGGGTTGAAATTCGTCTTGTAAAGCAGGCCGGCACGAACGCAGAAACACGCATCTGTTGAATCATGAGCGGCAGAGAAGAGCGGTGCCAAAGTTTGCTCGTTGCGTTGTTCTGTCTGGGACATTTGAGGGTCAGGAAACGTTGCCGAGATAGGCGCCAGGTAGTCATCAAAGTTGTCATCATCACTACCAATTGACGAAAGCGGCAACTGTGACAGACAGTCAGCGTCAGCATGTTGATGGCCGCTTTTGTATGCCACAGTGAAGTTAAACTCTTGCAACCGCAATGCCCATCGAGCGAGCCGGCCGCAAGAGTCACGAAGATTTACGAGTCAACAGAACGAATGGTGGTCGGTTACGATGGTAAAAACGTTTCCATATAGGTAGGAATGAAATCATTGCACTGCAAAAACCACTGCGAGGCACTCTTGTTCAGTAACGGTGTAGTTATGTTCCGCCTTGCTCAACGAACGACTAGCTTAAGCTATTAAGGAAACAATTTAGCGCAAAAAAACACAAAGGACAAAGAAGAACACATAAGACGTTTGACGAGGGCTATAGCATAAGCTATCACGTGCTGGTCGGTGCCATGACGCTGGATGAGCACAGCGCCAACGCCACTAGCGTCGGTGCGAACTTCGATGGGGGCAGAAGGACAGAAGTGGCGTAGGATAGGTCCTGATGTCAGAAGGAATTTGAGGTAGCGGAAGGCAGAATAGCAGTCAGCAGTCCAATTGAACGGTGCATTTTTGTGCAAAAGGCACGTGAGCGGGTATGCAATGTCAGCGAATCTGGGCACAAAACGATGAAAATAGGAGCCCAGTCCTAAAAAGCTTCAAAGCTTCTTCACTCATTTCGGTGCTGTAAAGCTGGTTACAGCCGAAATCTTCTGAGGATCCGGCCGAACATCATCCTTATCGACCAAGTGACCAAGAACAATTGTTGACGTCCGCCAATGTGGCACTTTTTAGAGTTGAGGACGAGGCCTGCTCTCTGAATGCAATCGAGAACGATGGCGAGGCGGCTATTGTGTTCCTGAAAGGTCTTGCCGAAGATCACAATGTCCTCCAAATAGCACAAACAAAGTTTCCACTTGAGTCCGCGCAGAATGGTGTCCAAGAATCGTTCGAACGTGGCAGGTGCATTGCACAATCCAAAGGGCATTACGTTAAACTCATAGAGACCATCGGGTGTCATAAATGCCGTCTTTTCTTTGTCGCTTGGGTTCATCGGTATCTGCCAGTACCCCGATCTCATGTCTACCGAGGAGAAGTATGACGCCGAAGGAAGACAGTCGATTGCATCGTCAATACGTGAAAGCGCATATACATCTTTTTTGATTACGGCGATAAGGCGACTGGAAGTGTTTATTGATGGCGTGAGAACAATGGCTCTTGTGTACACTGGAGCTACAGTATCTGTTATGAGTTTGAGTTCTAAGAACCGTTTAAGTAGGAAAGTAATGTTTAGTGCTTACCGGGCACTGTTATTTCGCGGTGTTGGCGATGAATCATTTGTGCTTTTCGGTGTGTGCCGTGCGAAAGTTGCGATTGGTGGTTTCGAACTGAATTCACAGTGTTGCCTCGTTCCACGCATGAAGTAATTCTAAGTATAGACTTCTTGCAACAGTGTGGTGCAACGTTAGACTGTCGTAGTGGACAGATCTCGCTGAATGCTGCGTTGATGTCATCTCTTATAGAAACCTCATCGCTCGATTTAGGAGCGTTTTCTGAACGGTTTAGGAGCGTTCTATGTCTGAAGATACAGTGGTACCTGCGATGTCCGGAGAATTCATTCACGTTATTTCATCCACAAATTTGTGCGAGGGTTTCGACGCCGTAGTGGAACCTACAACGCCTGCCTGTGGAAATAAGAGTGTCTAGGTGCCCCGTTGCATAGTTTCCGTCATCAGAGGCCACACCTTGCCGTGGACTGTAAATTATTCAGACGAGCCAGCCCTGTTGCCTCGTGGCACGAGGCTCGCTCATTACGAGGAAGGTGTGTCGAATTCTGTGGCGGCACTAAGTAACTATGCTCTTGAAGGGAGAACATCTCATTTGGCAGAGTCTCGAATCCAGGCAATGATAAACACATCTTTGGGAGCACAGGAGCGCCGAATTTTGACTGACCTGCTTTCCAAGCATGTTTAGGTTTTTGACTTCGCCAGAGATCATCAGCCACCGATTCCAAATTCTCGCATCCATTAATCGATTGATACTGGAATCTGTCGCCCGATCAGACAGAAGCCCTGTAATATCTTCGACCGAACGTCAGCTTACTGACGAACAAGTTCATGACATGCTCCAACGCCATGTGTTGTCTTTCTTTTTAACGAGGATAACTGGAGCCGACCAAGGACTTGAAGATTCCTGAATAACGCCACGTTAGCGTTCATGTTGAAGTGCAGGTCAGTCGTGAATTCTAGCAGTTGCGTATCACGATAAAATCTTTTCGAAAACCAAGCTGTTTAGTGAAGAAGAAAGAATTAAGTTCCAGGTGGCAGTAAATGTGAGAGACGATAATATGCTCAAGTAACTTCCAGCAGATGCATGTTAGTGAAATGGGGCGATAGTTTTCTGGCGAATTTCTATCTCCGTTTTTGAACACAGGGATGACCTTGGCAATTTTCCAGTCTGCGGGGAGCAAGCCAGATGATACTGACTGCTGGAAGATATGGCAAAGAATTTGACTAGAAATCGATACAGTGTTCTTCAATAATTTTGAATTAATGTTATCAACCCCAGAGCTAGTAGAGTCCTTGAGGTTTGCAATTAGATGAGCTATACCTTCAGTGGTGATGTTAATAGGAGCCATATATGAATAATCATGGTCAGGAACACTGGGTATGTTGGAATGATCTTCCTGAGTGAATACAGACGCAAAATACCTGTTGAATTCAAGGGGGCAGTCACTGTCCGAAAATGGTGTGTTGTCGGTATTGCACAATGTAACGTGGTTACTAGTATCGTCTGGAGATATCTCACGCCAAAATATTTTCGGATTAGATTTTAAGAGAGCAGGCAGGTCATGAGAAAAGTATTTGTTTTTGGAAGCGCGAATAGCAGTACAGTAAGATTTTAGGCATTGACTATATTTTTGCGAAGCAAATGGCGTGGGCACAAGCTTAGCATTTCTGTACAAACGCTTTTTTCGGTGACGGCGCAGAGACCTATTGAACCATGGGTTAGTTTTATCGTTTGAGATCGAAACCAAGAAAACATATTTGTAAACTAAATTTGTTATAGTGTTCTTAAAAAGCATCCAGTTTAGTTCAACAGACCTATTCGAAAATGAAGGCAAGAACTTTTTAAGGAAAAATTCGTTAAGTGCGATATTCATATCACTATAATTGGCTCTACTGTAGTCACGAATTTGCCTGGATGTAGCACCTTGAAATTTTAATGGGACAGTAAGCTGTAAGTGGATAAGCTTATGATCGCTAAAACCATCTAGGAATAGCACTTCGCGAACCGTTTCAGGCGCGCTGCAGAAAACTAGATCTAGAATATTGGAACCACGAGTTGGTTGATTAATAACTTGAAAAAAAAAACATAAAAATCTAACGTGAGGTTGACAAGCTCAACTGAGGTGTGGCATGCAGATGACAAACCTGACCATTCTATCCCAGGGAAATTGAAGTCACCAACCAGGTAAATGATTTCAGCTGGGCATTTCTGGATGGCGGACGGAATGCTGGTATGAAGCCCTGAAATGAAGGAATGATCAGAATCAGGTGTACGGTAGCCAATAATTTCTCTGAGGATGTTGTACAAGCAGTCCACACTACTTCAAGGATGGAATCAGTACTGACGAGAAATGAAGGCAATGCTTTCTTGGTGGCGATAAGGACACCACTACCTCTTTTAGTGGAACGATCACGGCGATAAATATTGTAACTATCGAGATTGGGAAAAATTTCATCATCGGCTACATCTGGATGCAGCCAAGTTTCGGTGAGTGCCAAGAAAGAACACAGTTCGTTACGCTTAGGGAGCAGGCTTCGGATGTTTGTGAAAGAAATTGATAACTGTGGACCAGTGACAGATTGTCTGGGCAATGGCGGAATGTTTGTGCTTCGGCCTAGCTACCTTGTAGATAATACAACGGAGTTTGGTCGCGCTGTCATACATGTATGTTCTCTTGTTAATGCGCATTTTATCAGCAACCAGCTTTCCCTTCTTATTCTGCTGTTTGGGGAACTCAAGCAGTTTTTTCCCAGCAATCCTGGTTGATCAAGAAAAATCTTCTTGGATGGAGTGACTCGAGCCTTTCAGCTTGTGCGCAGACGCAAGAATTTGTTGCTTATCTTTGAAGAGTGAGATTTTTGCAATGATGGGCCTATTCTTCTCGACGTCAAACTTTTCCACCCGATGGACACGTTCGAACTGGGCATTCGTAACCGTAATTCCCAGATTTTCTGAGCAGAAGGTAATTATTTTTTGCTCGTAATCATCCCAGCTCTCATTCCCCTCATCCTGAAGTCCAAAAAACCGCAAGTTCGAGCGCCGAAGCCTGTTCTCTGCGTCATTGCATCTCGCGGTAACTTCAGCTAGCTTTACAGTGATTTCGTGCAAAGCAGGGTCAGGAATGCTGGCCCCAGATTTACAACATTCTGTTGTGGCTTCAAGTGCTGTAACTCTGTCGGTGAGCTGTTTTATTGTAACATCTGTTGCATCCTGTTTTTCCCTGACACCCTTCAGTTCATTGAGTATCGCTGTTTGACCGGACTCAATCCTTTGCACTGTTTCCAGCACCGATGCAAGCAATACCTCGAGTTATTTTCTCAGGAGGAGGTCCAGGGTTTGGCTCCACATCACCAGCAAGTAGGAGCAGCAGGGACAGGGCAAAGGAACAACATCGCGACACTGACGATATCAAGCGCTTCACCTTAACGCGGAGCACTGTTGGGCACGACACCGCAAGTAGATAGTAATTAGAACTCGTAGGACAAGTAGAGCATTCCATGCAACTAACCTGCGTAACAAGGACAGGTAAGTGATGCATGCCTGACGCGGCGTGGTGCCCAAATCCACTGCTTGCTTCGTCGCCGTTATTTACCCGGCTGGCTGTGACGTGGATTGTGATCGAAGAAGTACGCTGCCAGATGGAAGGGCCGGTGGCGTCCAAATTCAGTTGCGGCGGCGGTGAGCCAGGAATAGGCAGCAGCGGCGCCTCATCACCAAGCTCTCGATAGATTGCCGGCCAGCAAGCGATGCCACAGAGGAAAGCACCCTGCGTAATCAGGAAAGGTAAGTGATGCATGCCTGACGCGGCGTTGTGTCTGGATTCGAGACTGTCAGATGAGATGTTTTCTCTTCAAGAGCATAGTTACTTAGTGCCGCCACGGAATTCGACACACCTTCCTCGTAGTGAGCGAGCCTCATGCCACGAGGCAATACGGCTGGCTCGTCTGAATAGTTTGCAGTCCACAGCAAGGTGTGGCCTCTGGTGACTGAAACTATGCAACGGGGCACCAAGACACTCTTCTTTGCACAGGAGAGTTGTAGGTTCCACTATGGCGTCGAAATCCTCGCACAAATTTGTGGGTGAAATAACTTGAATGAATTCTCCGGACATCGCAGGTACAGCTGATCTTCAGAAACAGAAAACGCTCCTAAATGGAGCGATGAGGTTTCTATAAGAGACAACATCAACGCAGAATTCAGCGAGATCTGTCCACTGCGACAGTCTAACGTTGCACCACACTGTTGCAAGAAGTCGTTACCTAGAATTACTTAATCCGTGGAACGAGGCAACACTGTGAATTCAGTTCGAAACCCTTGGCCACCAATCGCAACTTTCGCACAGCACACACCCAAAGGCACCAATGATTCACTGCAAAAACCCAGAAACAACACTGCCCGGTCACCACTAAACAATACTTTCCTACCTAAACGGTTCTTAAAACTCACTCAACAGATACTGTAGCTCCAGTGTCCACAAGAGCCATTGCTCTCGCACCATTAATAAACACTTCCAATTTGTTCTTTAGCATAAACACGGGTAGAGGTATGGACGTCGTCGACGGCCTCACCTCCATCGGCCGCGCATCCTAGTTTCCCGGAGGGGAAGAACGATGTCGCGGGAAAAGTGACCGCCGCTGGCGCTGGGGCGTCACACTGCGATCGGATGCAGGTGATGAACTCCGCAAATAAGTCGAATGGTATGTGTCCCAAGCGGACACTGTCGGGGATCGCTGCTGTTCAGTGTACAGTCGTCCGTGAATGTTCGCCGGGGGTCGGTAGTGTTGAGCAGGGAAGCAGCGGCGGCAATATCTAGCGAGGTGCCCTGAAATGCCACACCTGTAACAGGTTGAGGGCGCCGCCAGTGATCAGCATAATAGTCCTGACTAACAAAGTCGCGACGTTGGTTTTGGCTCTCGCTGCTGACGAACCACGTCTCTAGGGTCCTTCCCGTCGGGCGATGGACATAACTTTGGGCAGAGTTGTTACGATCGTCCATATCCGAAGCGCCTCTAGGTTGTACCCACGGAGTCGATAGGGCGGCGACATCTACCTGCGGTGTACTACTGTGCCGCAGATATTTTTCACGGCAGATGGTGTCCCTGGACCTGGACAGTTCCTCACGCACAATTTCCCGTGTCATATCAGCCATTGGAAGTTGAGAACATGCTTCAACACTGGCTACAGAGGTTACATTGTCCAGTCTTCCGAATGTAGGGTGATTCGACAGAGCTTGAGAGCTTCAAATATTTTGCAGTCTTTTATAACGTCGGCGGTGGTGCTCAGGCTCTCTTTGCTAATCAGGAAATTTTAAACATCTTCCGCTATTCCTTTTAAGAGGTAGCCGACTTTATCTCCTTTGTGCATGCTGGAGTTCACTAGCTTGCATAGCTTTAAAATAGCTTCGATGTATGCCGTGCAAGTTCCTCCGAGTAATTGCGCTCGGTGAAGCAATGTCTGTTGCACACGCTTATTTTTGGCAGGTTAGTCCCCAAAATGTTTCTCTATCTCGCTTGTAAAGGTAGTCCATGTGGTTAGTGAATCCTCATGATTGTCCAACCAAACGAAGGCAGTTGCAGCAAGAAAGCACACCACATTAGCCAGTTTAGTAGACTCGTTCCAGCGATTGTATTTGCTCACCCGTTCGTAGTGGTTGAGCCACTCGTCGACGTCTTTATCAGGTTTTCCAGGTTTTCCGGGGCTCTCGGTAGTGTGGCCAGTTCGCCGTCGATGGTCCCAGTTGGTCAGTATTGCCGTCTTCAGTCATGTCCAATGACACCGGGGGCAATCCAGCCAGTCTACGGCTCCTTCGATGAATGGAAAGCTCCGTGGTCGATACCCCAAGCACCTCTCACCACAACTGTTACGTGCTTAGTACGCACAGGGGAGTTTATTTACACTGGAATTGCTGGAAGCAGGACCACGACTAGAAACGTCCTTCTAACCCTCGTTCTTCTTCCTCTCCAGCTTCTTCTTCCCTTGACGCCCGAAGCACGTGACAATATTACTAAGTCACGTAAAGGTTACCAAAAAAAGCGAAAATAATGTTCTATTGAACAACAGTCTGTGGCGAATGTAATTCTCACGGCTTTCTGGTTTGTTGAGGCGTCGAAGGCTGGGCTGCTCGGTAGCGGCGGAGGTACAGGTGCAGAGAACGATGCGTCGATCGCGGGCTCGAAGAAACAATACGCTGTGCCGGAGCGCCGCGAGAGTGGCAGGAAGTCTGAATATTCTCAGGCGCACTGGCATGGGCGTTCTGCGGTCTGTCATTTTATACACTCGGCTTCTGCGCCGCACCTGCGTCAAGGACAGGGGGTCGCTGCCCCTGCCGGCCGGCGTGCTGACTCTTGTTCAGAGGAGCAGCGGGGTTCCGTACGTTTCGCTCTATATCTGAGGCAGAAAATCCCGCAACTTCCGCTGTATAATGAATGAGCCAGCTTGTGAAACTGCCCCCCATTGCCTCGGAATATTCTAGAACTCCACAAGCACCGAGAACGATGTTATTGCGCTCCGATAGACGGGTGCAGTCGATTGGGTCCGTTCGATGCACTGAAGATCGTTCGTCACTCACTACCATTCATGACGCGCACCATATACGCACTGATCAAAACCCGCACAGCACCACAACACTGCAGTTCGTCAGTCATGTTTTGAGCACATGTCACATGTCACGGATCACTGATAGAAATCAAGTGAGCACAACTATACAGGCACATTGTGTACGAGTTTCCTTACACAATCAACACAATGCAGCTAGGTAGTATTGCAAGCTGAATAACAATTCCAGCCGGCTCATGTAATCTGCTCCCACGTTCTCGCTGCCTTTATTATACTCGACACGGAAGTTGTATTCCTGAAGCTTAATACTCCAGCGAAGAACTCGGCTGTTCGCAGATTTTGTTTCCAAAGGCTGGTGGCCCGTCTGAACAAGAAACTTTCTCCCGTAAACGCAGACTTGAAATTTCTCGATTCCGCAAACGAGTTTTAAAGCTTGTTTGTTGTCGGATGTGAAGTTTCTTGTAACGTCTGTTAAGTTTTGGTGAGGGCTTAGGAAGCTCAATCTCGCTAGAGTTTGTGTCTTCTTCTGCCGACAGCTGCCTCGATGGTGTCGTCTTTCCTTTGCTGGTATCTCTTCAGCATGTTAATATAGAAGATTTTGTGGCATGGCCCAAAATAATCCACTACATAGTCGACATCGCCCCTGCGGCTGATGACCGGAAAAGGACCCTTCCATTGCATGAGCAGCTTATTGGGCTCTGTGGGAAGAAGAATAAGAACCTGCTGTAGTAGTTGTTGATTTGATATTAGACTGAACTTTTTTACTACAACTTTGAACTTCAGTGGATTCGAATAAAAGGGAAGAAATCACACGCGGACAAAAACTGTTTAACGGTAACAAAAACACTGGATATATTCAGCAAAGTTTACACGCGTCTTTCCCCGACGAAGGGTGCGTTCCGCACTGTCCCGTCCGCTCTTCTTCTCACTCTCTCTCTCTCAGCCAGTCGTTCAGAGCAGCATTCGCACCCCGCACGTGCGCACAGCCTCCTCGTCGCCGGCCGAGGCCCCTCCTTCTCCTCCGCGGGGTGCCACGTCGACCCTTGTTTCCAATCGCGCGTTCCCCGGTCGTTCCGGGAAAGTGGACCATGCCGTCTTCGGTTTGTAACCTGAAACTTAGCATCGCGCTGACTTTTGCTGGCTGTTCTTTCTCCCGGGGAGCAAGAGCTCGGAATTTCTTCTCTGCTTTGTGCTCAGATTTATGGCCCTTTTTTGATTCTGAAGTCGAGCTACGGGATTGTCGGTTCTGTTTTTCTTTATATATTTTTTACATCCTCCCCCACCCCCCAAAATGAGTGCAACTCATTTTATACCTTTTTCCAAGGGATATAGAGGAGCTGCACCGGCCGCCTTATGATGACCCCGGGAGGCATCTTTCTCTGCTTTCATGCCTCTCGTGAGGCAGTTCGCTGGGTTACTGTTTCCCGGGCAATGCCGCCATCTCTTCGGGTTGGTTGCACTTTGTATCTCTGTCACTCTGTTTTGCAGGAATGGTTTTTCGCCGTGCTTCTAATCCAGTGGAGCGTAGTCAGTCCAATAGAATACATTCATTTGGTGATCAATTGCCATGCGTGATCCATTTACAGCCGCCATGAGCTCCAACCGAGGCAGCGACAAGGCCTTCAGAGGCGCCACGCGTCACTTGGCAAGGATGAGGTTGGCGCTCCTCGTTTCGTTGTCTTCTCCAATGCGGAGGTAGGCACAGCACCCGTAGGCCGACGGACTTGCGTCGCAAAAAATGTGTAGCTGCCCGCAAGCGTGGTCGTTCTGTACGATGCAACGTGGGAAGGAAATTTGTCTCAGATTGGCGAGGTCTAAACACCAACTTCTCAATTCCGCTTCCAAGTCGCTCGGTAATTGGCCATCCCACTCGATACCTCTCTCCCATAGCGTTTGAAGAAGTATCTTTGCCCGCACCACGAACGGTGCGACGAGGTCCAAAAGGTCGAATATTCTTGCCGACGCCTGCAGCACCGCGCGCTTCGACGCAGCTCCGCTAGTTAATGAGCTGATCACACTGGCCAGGGATATTGCCATCTTGTCGTCAGCTGCGTTCCATTTCATTCCCAAGACCTTCGGTTCACCGTTCGAAGGTGTAGTTTCATTGACCCCAAGCGCCGCGCGGACTGCATCGGAATTCGAGGATTATTTCCTTAAGCACATGCCGGCGTCATTTATTATGTCGGTGGCTTCAGTGGCTATTCTCAACCCCTCGTTTACTGTAGCCGCCCCCGTCACCAGATCGTCCACGTAAAAGGAGTCCTTCATGAGGCTTGCCGTTTTCGAAATTTCCTTTGTTGTGCATTCTAGGTGGTGAAGGAGGGTAGCAGTCAGCAAATACGGGCTGTCGTACCGAACGGTACCCGAGTCATTCTCCATTCTTCGATATCTGGCAATGCTGACGGGTTAAGAGGCGGGCTATTGTACCAGAAGAACCGCAGGGCGTCTATATCCTTAGGCCGCACGCCCATCTGTGGAAAGGCTTTCTCGATGTCTGCTACGGAACCGCAAGAGAATCTGCACCAAATCACTGACGAGGTTAGGCCCTTTTTCCAAGTGGTCGTTGAGTGACCGCTTCTCCGGAGCGTGTGATGATGCGTCGAACACGACACGCAGCTTCGTCGTAGTTGCCTCACTACGTACGACTGGCTGATGTGGCATGTAATAAACTTTCCCAGACACTACTTCTTCGGTCACCCGCTCCGCATGCCCTGCCTCGAAATAACTCCTGATGACGTCGTCGTATTGCTCAGCGAGTTCTGGATTGCGGCATAGTCGCTTTGTCAGGTTGTCGAGTCACCGAATTGCCATATTTTTGTTGTCGTTGAGTTCGTTGGATGCGTCTTTTCATGGCAAGGAAACTTCATAGCGCTGACCTTTCTTTTCCAACTTTACCTTTCTCAGTGCTCTTTCGTCGTGTGTCTCTGGGGGATCTTTTATGCCGATGGCGTCTAGTTCCCAGAAATTCTGCAGCGTAGTGTGGACCTGGTCTACAGTTTCCAAGCCTATTCTTAGTATGCAAACATTGCTTGCGATTGCGAGGCTTGAAGTCACACTGAACGGTCCCTTAATCGTCCAACTAAACTTCGTATTCACCGCTGCTAATCCTTCATTTTCGTTGCATCTTTGCACCTCTCCCGTTTGAAATTTCCAAATGTGGTCGGCTCCAATTAGTAATCCAATACCTGGTACTGAAGACATGCCCGGATGGATCCGTCTGTCTGCGAGCAGTGCTCCTCGAAATTCCATCTTTTGCACAAAAATGTGATCTGTGGGCACCTGCCTGACGTCCTTGCATATGAAGGGCACCTCAATAGCCTCTATTGCTATTTCGTGATCTCCGTATTGGCTCCGAAGGCGAACTTCTACCAGCCGGCAGCTTTGGACTTGCGCGGCCGCAGCCCCAAAGGTATTTAGGTGGAAGTCGGTCTTTCCCAAAATCTTCAAATTAAGTGTTTTTGAGATATCTGCTCGAATGAACGTTTTTTTACTTCCACCGTCCATTACGCCCCGGATGTAGCCGTATTTGGTGCTCCCCAAAGCAAAGGCACGGAAAGTCTGCAGTGCCGTCTCTTCCCAAGTAGCACAAAGTGGGCTATTACGTAGGCGCCCGCGCTGGGCCCGTGGGGGCAGCCCATACGGGCCCCATGCGGGATTTGCAACACGTACCCAGAGGGGCCCCGCCTGGGCTGTCTAATTTTGCCGCGATCGGTCCCAATCTGTATCCGTGTGGGCAGCCCAAATAGGGCTGCCCGCATTTAGCACAGGTAGACGAATGTGGGCAGCACACCAGACTCATTAATGAGTCCCATGTTTGTGCAGGCAGTACCGTCCCATTGATCAAGGTTTTAATTTTAAGTCGATTAATCCCTCCAATACCTGAATTGTACAGGCGCAGGATTTGCGGAGGCCAGTCCGTTTCGGACTGACCCACGTGCTGCCCTCATGGGTTGAATCTGGCATTTTCGGGGCTGCCCAAGTTTCAATAATCATCAAGTGCGAAACATTAAGCGCTATTTTTTTTAGAGCGCAGCTCTTTGGCGTCCGTTCCTGGGTTTCGCGTCGGTGTCGCCGGACCTCTTCAGACTTCATCATCTTGTTAACGAAGGTGCTCGTAAGCTGAAAAACCTTGATTACTCCCTTTGCGGGGTACATCAAGCCTCCATTGTCCTTGGTTTTCATTAACCTGTAACTGGTCCAGTTGACTCATATTTCCTGCAACAGGCTCTTGCACTACTGACATGTCGCCTCAAAACCATTACCAAATATCGCATAATATAAGCAACAACCTGGTAGTCATAAACAAAACTTGGGGTTCTTAAGTCTCCTTGAGGAGCCTCGCTAGAGTGCCCGCACTTTGCTACCTGCTTATTCACCGTATCCCGTTATTGCTGCCTCTGTCGCATATCATTAGAATGCAGCCTTAAGCCACCGCAGTATATGAAATAGCACCCTACACATAGCTATATAAAGCCCCTCTTTACCGAAGCCGTACGAACGTGCCCTATAAGAGTTTACTGTGCCTGACTTGGGATCTAAGGGTCGCGCTTTCAATAATTCCCATTTTACCCTTACATATTATTGACTCTCTCTGGTTTGGTAGCTCCTGCCACATTGAACATGTCATGCGTTCTCAATGCGCCAAAGGTGTCCGGCCATATCACCAACTAAAGTGCCTTTTACCAGAGAGGGTTTTTTTCGAATTTCCGCCGACAGAGCGGGCGCCGGATTTTCTGTGGAACGTGGCTTTTCATTTTATCGCATCGGCTCAAACAGTCTGAAGAGTATAAACAAATGTTTTATGCACAGGCTCCTTTACGTGCAAGGTCACTAAGACTAGAGCTGCAAAATTTAGAACAAATTGCACGCTTATTTAAACATAAATCCTTTGTAGCTTTTTCTGATATGTCCTCGCAACATAACCTGCTAGAAAAGCTTCTTGTGCTACCTCACCGTGTTCATCTGTTTCGCAACACATCATTAAAAAACCTAGTTCAATGGCCAGCTCCCTGGTAACTAAGTAGGTTAAACAAAGTGACGGGAACACAGGAAAAGAGGACGACACAATTAGCGCGGTTGTACCGTCTTCTTCTCCTGTGTTCTCGTCACGTTGTTTGCACGGTTAACCTATAATTAATCACCAACAAGTCCGATCTGCTGTCCCCTGTAGCAAATTCAATGGCAGCTGATAGGGCATTATGCTCCAGCATCTGGACTTTTTAACCCCAGCGCCGCTTTCATTTCAGAGGAAGCGAGTGCCTTTCCACTCCTCGCTGCTGTCTGCCTGAAGCGAGGTCAGCAGATAAAATTAGAGGGTCTCTGAGATGTCTCTTAAGCGGAGGACGGCTAAAGCCTACCCTTCTCCTGTCATTTGCCTCTCATCGTTTGCCACAGTTCGTCATTTCAGGTCGTCGTGTGATATATTGATCGTTTCCCAGTCATGATGAGTCTGCCTGGATAGTCATTGTAGCCCTTATCACTCATAACTAAGCAGGTTACTCATTTAGAATCAGCAGTGGTCATTACACGTCGTCGTTTAACATATTGGTCATTTCGTAGTCATTAACAGTAATGATGAGTCATGCCTAGCTATTATAGTCACTACCACACTTTGCTAAGCACTTTTACTCATTTCTAATCAATTGCGGTCATTACATGTCGTAGTTTGATATACTGGTCATTATAAATCATTTTAGTCATTATTAACCATTATTAGTCTTTAGCATTAGTCATTACCTCTATCAATGTCTATTTATAATGTTTATTGATTACCTATCACCATCAATCAATTTCATTCTTAATTTGCCTCCTTGCACATCTGTTTTGCGACTGGCACACCAGTGTGCAGATACGACGCACAGATTACAGGCAAAGCTTTTGCGCAGAGATTTTCGCTCCATGAGCCTAGAACGGCTTTTGCCTTAAAAAACAAACGCATCCCGTCTAAACGTTAACGTGCACACAAAACGTTTGCGTTTACCACGCAGACGCGAGGCGAACGCACCCAGAAAGGAAGCAAACCGCGCGCTCAGAGCCGGCGACCCCGGCGGCGACGTGTCCCCGAACAGTGGCGCCCCCAGCAGAAATAGCGGGCGCAACTGTAAACTCCCCAAGGACGCGCTTGCCCGTTGACGGCGGCGTGACGCAGCAGGCCGCACCCAGTGCGCTTCCATCGAGTGGCCGTGGAACTGCAAATAATGATTGGTGGACCTAGACAGCTAAAGTAGAAAGGTAGGCTTGAAAATCAATATGCAGAAGACTAAGGTAATGTTCAACAGGCTCGGGAAGGAACAGCAGTTTAAGTTAGGTAGCGAAGCACTGGAAGTAGTAGGCGAATATGTCTACTTAGGACAGGTAGTAACCGCAGATCCGGACCATGAAAAGGAAATAACAAGAAGAATAAGATTGGGATGAAGCGCATTTGGCAAGCACTCGCAGATTATGACTAGCAACTTACCGGTATCGCTCAAGAGGAAAGTATACAACAGTTGCATCTTACCTGTACCCACCTATGGGGCTGAAACGTGGAGGCTAACCAATAGAGTTCTACTTATGTTGAGAACAACGCAGAGGGCTATGGAACGAAAAATGGTACGGGTAATATTAAGAGATAGGAAACGTGCATATTGGGTTAGAGAAATAACTGAAGTTACTGACATTCTCGTGGAAATCAAGAAGAAGAAATGGGCATGGGCAGGACATGTTGTGCGAAGAGAGGATAACCGATGGTCGCTTAGGGTTACAAACTGGATTCCAAGGGAAGGAAAGCGTAGCAGGGGCCGGCAGAAAGTTAGGTGGG
Source organism: Amblyomma maculatum (assembly GCF_055883805.1). Lineage (NCBI taxonomy): Eukaryota > Metazoa > Arthropoda > Arachnida > Ixodida > Ixodidae > Amblyomma > Amblyomma maculatum. The sequence goes on from NC_139345.1 coordinate 221,405,580, forward strand.
CGGATGAGGTTAAGAGGTTCGCAGGGGTCTAGTGGATGCAGCTAGCACAGGACCGGGTTAATTGGAAAAATATGGGAGAGGCCTTCGCCCTGCAGTGGGTATAATAAGGCTGATGATGATGATGATGATGGCACTCTTAATCTTGTTCCACAGAAAGTTCCAGTTAGTAAGCGAAACGTTTAAAAAGAGTGTTCCGCTTATATATGTGGGGCAGTGTTCCAGATAAAAGTAGACTGCGTATGTGGAACAACGTTCCCATTAAATTGTAAGGGTTTTATGTGGAGCATACATGTAACTGGAGCATTGTTCCACGTATTCTGGACGTTGTTTCGACCTATCTGCTGGCTTCTCTCCTCAGCATTGATGCCCTACAGGAGTGCCAAACTTGCTTGGTGGTTGAGTCTTTCGATGGCTTCACTGCTCGAAATCGCGGCCCGGCAGGAGTGTCCAACTTGGTTGATCTTCTCGAGTGCTGCTCGACGTCACTGCTTAACAGGGGAGCCAGACGTGCTTAACGGTTGACTGCAATCACACTGAAGTTTTTTGGTGTGCTGGGCATAATGATACTGATTCAGTATCAGGCAGCAATTAACTGTTTACTAGAGCTCTTGTACATGTGAGACAAACGTTTCCACCGTCGATGTTACTTACATACTGAGAGGTATAGTGTTTAGTGTTTACGTGACCCCCCATCTGCTCAAATCGCCGCATGTTAGCTGATGCTGAAGTACTTGCAATCACAGGAAACTATAGTGCAGATGTTTGGTGAATCAGTTCAGTTCAGGCGTTCAGTCGTGTCCGACACTTCGTGACCCTATGGACCATGTCACGCCACGCTTTCCGGTCTCTCACTATCTTCTTAACATCACATAGCTTCATCTGCAATGCCTCGAGAATGCCATCTAACCATCGCGCTCGCTGCCTACCCCTTCTCCGGCGACCCTCAACCTTTCCCAACATCAAATCTTTCTCCAGCGACTCCTCTCTTCTCATCAGATGACCAAAGTAGCTGAGCTTTAACTTTAGAATTTGACCCTCCAATGAGCAGTCAGGGTTTATGGTCGACAATATCGACTGATTTGATCTTCTGGCAGTCCAAGGAACTCTTAAGAGTCTTCGCCAGCACCACAATTCAAACGCGTCAATTATTCGACGGTCAGCCTTTTTCACAGTCCAACTCTCGCATCCATACATCACAACTGGAAAGACCATAGCACCAGTTATACGGATCTTGGTTGGCAGACTAATGTCTCTGCTCTTTACTAGGCGGTCAAGGCTAACCATTGCTCTCTTTCCCAGAAGCAGGCGTCTCCTAATTTCATGGCTGCAGTCTCCTTCCGAGGTAATCTTGGCGCCCAAGAACAGAAAATCTGTCACAGTTTCCACTTCGTGTCCATTGATGCTCCAGGACTTGATAGGGCAAGACGCCATGATCTTCGTCTTTTTAATGTTCAGTTTAAGCCCAAACTTCTCACTCTCTTCTTGTACGCGCATGAGAAGTCTCTTGAGTTCCACTTCACTTTCTGCCATTAAAGTGGTATCATCCGCATATCTAAGATTGTTGATACGTTTTCCAGCAATCTTCACTCCAGCTGAAGACTCGTCTAGACCGGCCTTCCTCATGATGCACTCTGCATATAGGTTAAATAGGCAGGGCGACAGTATGCAGCCTTGCCTCACCCCTTTCTCAATCGGAAACCAATCAGTAAGACCATGCCCAGTTCTGACTGTGGCCTCTTGCCCTTCATAAAGGTTCCTGAGGAGACAGATGAGGTGAATTGGAACTCCCATCTCTTGGAGAGCTTGCCACAATCTGCTGTGATCTACGCAGTCAAACGCTTTCGCATAATCAATAAAGCAGAAGTAAATGGGTTTCTGGAACTCTCTTGCTTTTTCCATGATCCAGCGAAGGTTGGCAATTTGGTCTCTAGTTCCTCTGCCCTTGCGAAACCCAGCTTGCACGTCCGGAAGCTCCCGATCCACATACTGCTGCAGCCTACCTTGCAGGACTTTTAACATCACCTTGCTAGCATGCGAAATAAGCGCGATCGTGCGGTAGTTGGAACAATCTTTGGCACTGCCTTTCTTTGGAATGGGGATGTAAACTGACCTCCTCCAATCCTGTGGCCACTGTAGGGTTGTCCAAATCTTTTGACATAATGTATGCAGTGTGTTAACAGCGTCGTGGTTGAGGTTTTGAAGCAACTCAGCTGGAATACCATCAATTCCACTAGCTTTGTTGTTAGCAAGGCTGGCTAAGGCCCATTCAACTTCACTCTTCAGGATGCCCGGCTCGAGATCAGTGATCACAACCGTCCTATGTTGGGTTTGCACATCCGGGTCCTTCTTGTACAGTTCTTCTGTGTATTCCTGCCACCTCTTCTTTATCTCTGAGGCTTCAGTGAGGTCCTTGCCTCGTTTTTCCTTTATCACGCCCAGCTTAGCACAGAAGCTTCCTTTGATATCTTTGATTGTCTTATACAGAGCTCTTGTGTTCCTTAATTGGCTGTTGTCCTCAACTGCTTGACACTGTATGTTCAGGAAGGCATTCTTATCTCTCCTTGCTATTTTCTGAAAATCCGCATTGAGAACCTTGTATCTTTCTCTTTCCCCCATACCTTTTGCCATCCTCCTTTCCTCAGCTATTTGCAAAGCCTCTTCAGATAACCAGTTTGCTTTTTTGCATTTCTTTTGCTTTGGAACTACCTTAGTAGCAACTTCTTGTATTATATCACGAACATCAGTCCACATCTCTTCGGGCTCTTTGTCTTCTAGATCTAATTCTTGAAATCGATTCCTCACTTCCGCAGCACAGTTCCAGAATAGCAGAATGAAATAACTAGAATTATGTTGATCAGGTAGAATGATCAGCAGAAGATAGCACACCGTATAAAAAAGTGCACAACGGTTCAAAGTGAGCCGGAGTTCGCAAGCCAACGCTTAGTCATCACTTCTCTTCAGCTGGGCATGACAACTACAACCGGCAGTGTTTACACACGTTTTGCCTTATAAAGAAGAAATGTGGTCAAGGGCAGACAAGCAGAGCAAAGAATGAAAGAATGCTCTCTAAAGGATGATTTTTCAGTATAAGAGCCCGTAGTTCAATGACTTCGAAAATAAAATACAGACAAAAACAGGAGACAAAAGTGCAAGGCTAAGTACACTGCTGAGGTATACAAGCGCCCCTAAAAGCCTACAGAACGGCAAAATTCGAAAAAATATAAACTGTCGTAAATTACGCAATATATCAAGGACTTGAATGGTTTTTATCGCTTCCTTGTGTGAACTTTACAATCCATCCCTCAATGTCAGTTAAAGTCATTAAACAGAAGGAATAAATTTGGCTTTCCATTGTTTTACACATTAAGAAAACGTTTTAGATTTCTTTGCTGCTGTTGCTTTTATTTTGCTCTCCAGATAACCAGATTTTTCACCCCGCGTAAGGCTAATTATAGTTTTTGGAAACACATTTTTGAGAACATCTGAGTAGAACCTATTATGCTTTATATAACTTTGAATTCTTTCTTGAAAGACCAAAGCATACAACTATTATGAACCACAAGCGTCATACGTCGAAGCCGAAGACAAGCCCACTTGCAGAAACGTTGGCTCGACCTTTGTTCAGTGCTCCTTCCAACCGTTGTGTGAAGTGAGACATATTGAAAGCTGCACAGATGATGCCCTTTATTAAAAGATATGCGGACACAAACATTTGTCGCTACTAATGCTTGCATGCGAATTATAACAAATATGAGTAAACAGTAGAGCAAATGCAATCATTATTATTTTTATTGTTGTTTGTGTATGTTCGTTTTTATATGCCCGCTCACTCAATGCTTTTCGAGGCCTGTGAGGCACAAATAACTTAAATAAATATTTGTGATGTCCGCAAATGGCAAGAACAGAGAGTTGACATCGGGAATTTGTCGTGTATTAGGCAAGACAACTGAGGCAGCATAGCTCAGACAAGAACGGCTTTACTCCGTCGTAACGGAAGCGAAAGAAATGCGCGGCGGTGGCTGGCGCAGCGCGCTTTAATAAGCCACCTTATCACAGTGGCAAGGGTGAGCGGAGAGAGCGTGGCTGAGGCGAGGTAGTTCCGCAGCTTTGATAACACTTCGCGATACCACAGAATTAGCCTTCAAATGGGGTTTTCACAGTAATGTGCGCATATTTTTATTCAATAAGATATTCTATTTCGTTAGATTACATTATTTATTTTTTCTAAGCGACAAAGCGATATTTACGGTGTGTTTTGTGATTTCATAAATGAGATGCTATCATTAAAAAGGCACAAGGCAAGCTGGGATAGTGGCTTAACCGTGAAGTAACAATTGAAGGAAGAATATGACGGAACATGAAAGGTAGAAAACAATGGTGATAATGTGTAGTGGACGCAAACACAGTACCTGTGTGTGCGTCCCCATTTCTTGTTCCGGCGCTGTATACTTCTGATCCAATAGGCGACAAATTTTTAGGTACCTAATCTTCAAGCAATTTGGGTAAGAATACAAAGGTGTGTGTGACACACAATTTGGTCACAAGGTATGCCACAAGGATCAGTTGATTTCTTCAGCATTTTCAAAACTTTCTCATCCCATGCAATCATGGACATTAAAGGTTGCCACAGTGCAGAGCACAAATTGCTCTTGCAAACTAGTCTGTAAACGAAATTGTTTATGTTAACCGAAAAAGTGGACTCCAGAAACTTCTCGCACTGTTTGTGCCCATTTTGTGGCTCATAAAGCAATCAATAGCTTAGCCATAGCATATCGAAGTTTGTAGACCTTGAATAAATAAAACATTTGACACAGCAACAAAACTGTGTGACTAGCTTTCACGATAACACCTCAGCGGCACATACTTCGTACCTAGATTAGTTCTAGCTTCTCCAAAACAGATTCTAGCTTTAAATTCATGAGATATACCTCAATTGGCTGACAGAGTACGGTTTGAAGTAATCCTAAAGGTTCGCCGAAAGAATTGGGGTATGTCAGGCAGAGGATGAAGTTCGTCGCCAAACAGAACAAAGCTTGTTCAATGCTAGTACCAGCTGCTAAGCAAACAGTATGTTTCCCAGCTCTTCCTGTTACAGAAATACATGATCCAAGTGAAGCTCCAACATCGGAGTTTGGTCCCTTCAACAAAAAAAAAATGTTTCTTTATTGCGGTTATAATGATCAAAATAAGCTCAACAATTCCCAGCATTATTTGCGACAAGTGCTGGTTTATGTATTATACAAGTCACAAGAATTAACGCAGCTAAGACAAAAGCCGTTGTTTTCAGAGGAAAAAACAAGGCAGTTTTTATTACGAAGAATATATACCTACAGTCTGTGCCCTTAGAAATCGTGGCTTCATTTAAAACATTAGGCGTAATATTTAACGAAAAAATGTCATGGGATGAACATGTTACCTTCCTTGTAAATAAATGCTCAAATATTATTGGCCTTATATACAGGAACCGTGAGGTATTACCACGAAACGTAATGTTGATGGTATACCATTCATTGTTCAGTTCTCGTCTGAACTATTGTCATTTAACATGGGGTACAACAACAGCAGGAAATCTTCAGATGCTGCAAGTGTTACAGAAAAAATTCCTGAGGATTCTTGAAAATGTTCCGCCAACTTACCACACCACACCTCTTTTCTTAAAGTACAGCATACTTCCAATAACCAAGCTTTATGACTACTGCTTAAGCAAGGCTATAAAAAACGAGGTCTCAAACAACACTTCTTTTCTTTGTAAATTAGCTGGGCTAGAAAAACGAGAGTCATCATACAATATAAGAAATGCTGAGCAGTGGAGTGTAAAAACTTACAGAACTTCGTTTGGTGAACAAACATTAGCTAATAGACTACCCCGACTGCTTAACAACTTAGCACAAAGCAATATCTTTCTTCCCAGGGCTGCACGTCGGAATTTGTTTCAGTACTTTTTGCATTCAATAGAACAATTTTGTTCATGACTGATTTAACCTGCTTTTTGTGTGTGTGTTCTTTTTTTTCTTTTTTTTTTTTTACTCGCCGTAAGTGTGGGCTTCTATCTGCTTGTTTTGATTGTGTACCTTGCGTTGATAACTGTAAACTGACACGAGCTGTATTTATTATCTCAATGTTTCCTCACCCTTTTTTTTTTTTCTCGCCATAAGTGTGGGCTTCTATCTGCTTGTTTTCATTTTCATTGTGTACTTTGCGTTTCATAACTGTACACTGACAAGAGCTGTATTTATTATTTCAATGTTTCCTTACCTTGTGTTTAAATTCACATGACATGTGCTTTTTATATATGCCTGACTACTGTGGTGCTGCCAAAGTGGGGGCCCGTGGCTTTGTCAAGCTGTCAAACGGCAGCTTTTACCCCGGGCTCCCGCCATCATTGTACCAGGATGGCAAATAAATTGAATTGAATTGAATTGAACTATAATTATACGTACTGTCACTCGTACATGAAGCAGATATTGAGTTAATATTTATGCCTAGCATTTCTATACAGAAACTTTTTCCCTACTACTGAATTTCAGCAACAAGAATCAACAAGAAGGAACAACTTGAGGAGACGGGGCCAGTCAAGCTGCTATTGATGCAGCTTTTATCCCGTCACCCTCGCCACATCTTGTACATCCCCTGTACTTGTTGTGGGAAATAAATTAAAACTTAAACATTAGCGACAGAGGATTTGTATTTATGCTCTAGTAAGGCTCTGTGCTAGCCACTTGGAAGGGTACGCGATGCAAAATAACATTCGTGACATTTTCCTTTGTATGCATCGATTTGCGTGTTTCGCATTTGAAACCTTCAATAACCTCATTGAATTTAATACCTCTGTGATGAGATGGAACGCAGCTCTTCTGGGGCAAAGGTAGCTGCCAGAAAGTAGTCTCCATGCTGTAGCCTTTGCTTCCCTTCAATGAGCTTGGCTTTTAATATATTAACTGTAGTCTCAAAACGAAGCTTTGGCTCAAAAGCATGCTGAAATCGAACAATAATCATGGACAGCAATGAACCAAATTTTGAAACCTCGGTTCTCTAGAAATATTTATTCATTACTCTCACCAAGAACATACACCTCCTTGCTATCACCTATTGGCCATGTTTAGATCGTCTCCATTTAGCAAACATAATTTGACAATTTGTACCAAGCAAACGCAAATAATATTTTACATTTTTATATAATACTGACAACGCACATTTCACTGTTCTCAATCATTCTCCACAGACTAATTTTCTGTTGATTTCCTGGAGAGTACTACTGCTTTTATGACATGATTTTGGCACTGTTCCCTTCTTTAAAATGACATTTTTTTTTTCATACCAATAGTCCTCTGCAGTGAACCCAGTTACCTTTATTATTATTGCTGTGTCGCGCAAATCAGCCTCAAATAAATTAGTCAGGCTGCTTCATTTATGACTTAAATGCTCTGTTTATGTGTTCCACTATTATTTTGACATGACAAATTTTAAGATAGCTTTTCCTAATTTCGCAGTTCCTACACAAAGCTCTCAATACATTTTTAACCTCATGTCACACACAAAAAAATTACTTTCTTCAGGTACCATTTTTCTCCATGGTTACAGCGAGTGGTCACTCGCAGCAGAGATGCATGTGTTCCCGTTTGTCTTATATAGCAACTGACTATATTATATCTTGAACTGGAGTTCGTTCTTTCAGTGCTGGATATGTATTTCTACCCATATTTGAAATGCAGTATTGGGCTCTTATTTTTCAAAACAAACAACAATAAACAGTAAAAATGTAAGCAATTCACTTCATAACTCGGCTATATAGGCAATAGCATTAACCAGTTAGCGCTGTTACCTGTTTGCGTTATATCTGCATACTCCTCCCATCCAACCTTCAGCATAGCTTCTTCCAGCAGGTTGTCAACAATTGCAATCAGGTGACATACATGACAGTGAATGGCAATAAACCCAAGAAAAGTGGCCCCAACGAATAAAACTTAGCCTGGACATGAATTTCCCGCCATAAAAAAAATCACTTGATTGGCAATATTTCACAGTAACTTCACAAAATTTTCTTTCATTGAACAGCTTTCAAATTCATCGCATTAGATGCTTCTAGAACAGAATTTCAGTGACAATGAGCCGTCTTAATTCGTCGCTTAGATAAATTTCAATAATTATATATTCAATACACTTCTCGCCACAATCTTTTCTGTATAGGTATTTTATATTTAGTGTATTATGAAATATTTTCATACCATATGCTGCAGTACAATTTTGACAAACATGACAGTTTCCAGCTGCAAACTGATACATATAAAACGCAGACACACGCTATAGCATTTCATACACGGACGATGATCTTTGTCTTCATTTCATAAATTTTGTTTTTGTTGCTTATTTATTAATTTTTCGTACACCGATACTTTGCCTCAAGAACCATTGGCTTTCCATTCTGAGCAATTTGACATTATGAGCAATGTTTCGAATTTGAATATATAGAATAATTATTGCATCGATTACGAACCTAATTTTCTTCATTACAGTAATGAAGCATTGCCTTTTCATTGTTAGCATATCGAAAAACTTTGATCCCTCTTTTTAAAGTTTTCGTTTCTTCAGCTATAACAAATAACTGATCAATTTAACACAAAATTTTCCCGTTTAGCATCATTAAGTATTGGCTTTTCATTCGGAACATTTTGAGAGCGTGACAGCTTTGAATACCTCTTTTTCAATTTTTATTTATTTTAGTATTCAATTAGAAAGACAAATATTCATGATTACCATCATCAATCATCGGCTTTTCATTTGGGGCATTTTGACACATTCTAACAACCCCTTCGATTTGTTAACACTTTAATTTCCTTAATTATTCCATCATAATCATTCATTAAATCCCCATTGCATATCACACAACAATCAACCAATAATCAATAGAACAATAAATTACTACGATACATTTTTCAACGCAGCCCCCGGTTATATCCGACAAGCTTTGCCGACAACTAAAACGCCGACGCCTTTTCGGCCGGACAAGTTGTGTAAGCTGTAGCGTAAAAATTACTTCCCTCTCCTGGTGAAGTTCCATGCGCTACTGGCGAGTGTACTCATCAAATACACCCTCCCAAGGGCAAATTTCCCTTGGTCACCATTTCCACGGCGCGTTTGAACCCACATGCATGTGTGGATAAGCAGATAAGCTCCATAAAACCCCTGCCCTCAGTCACCAGCGGCTGCGGAACAACTGACCCCGGCGGCGGTCAGACCAGTGACGCAGCAGGGGGTGCCAAGAATTCCTGGCTCCGCTGGACAGGCCGCCATTGGAAACTTACCCTGGCAACGTTTAACGCTAGAACCCTAGCTAGTGAAGGTAGTTTAGCAGTGCTGTTAGAGGAACTAGAGGGTATGAAATGGGATGTCATAGGGCTTAGTGAGGTTAGGAGGCCGAATGAGGCATATACTGTACTGAAGGATGGGCATGTACTGTGTTATCGAGGTTTACCAGAGAGGCGACAACTAGGAGTAGGTTTTCTTGTCAATAAGTATATAGCGGGTAATATAGATGAATGCTATAGTATTAATGAGAGGGTGGCAGGCATCGTAATTAGGCTTAATAAGTGGTATAAACTGAAGGTTCTACAGGCCTATCCACCTACATGGAGTTATGATGACCAAGCAGTTGAAAGCTTCTACGAAGATGTAGAATCGGCAATGCGAAAAGTAGAAACGCAGTATACTGTACTAATGGGCGACTTCAATGCCAAGGTAGGGAAAAAGCAGGCAGGAGACCAGGCAGTAGGTCACTACGTCATTGGTTCTAGGAATAGCAGGGGGGAGTTACTAGTTGAGTTTGCAGAGCGCAATAACTTAAGAATCATGAATACCTTCTTCAGCAAACGGAAGAACCGGAAATGGACATGGAAAAGTCCTAACGGGGAGACTAAAAATGAAATTGATTTCATAATGTGTTCAACCCCCGCCATTATGCAAGACGTAGAGGTAATCGGGAAAGTGCGATGCAGTGACCACAGGATGGTGAGGTCCCGAATTAGCCTAAATCTGAAGAAGGAACGCAACAGATTAGTAAGAAAGAAACCCATCAACGAATTAGCGGTTAGGGGGAGGGCAGAAGAGTTCAGTATCTCGCTACAGAATAGATATTCAGCTCTAACCGAGGATGGCGACATTACCCTAGAAGCAATGAACAATAATTTCAGAGACATAATTACTGAGTGCGCGGTAGAAGTAGGCGGTAGGATAATTAGAGAGGATACCCAGGGTATCCTCTCTCTCCTCTCTAAAGAAACGCCAGGGTATGAAAGCTCCCAATCCAACAGACCAGATCGAATTGGCCGAGATATTGTTACGCCGCGTAGCGGCGCACTCAGAAGCAGCAGGAACAGAAGAAGAAGAAGCGGAGGAAGCGAGGCGCGCGCAGACTGTTCCGGGGTTTTTCTGAGCCGTGTGCGTCCGTTCACCTGGATAAAAACCATTTCATCTGTTTCATTTGGTGCTAGGCGCTGGGTAAAAACGTTCTGGATCCGGTACCTCGTCACAGCCGTCGTGTAGCAGGCTCCCGCCATCATGTAAACGTTGATGGTAAATAAAGTTATTATTATTACTACTACCTCCTCAACAGCACATTTCAATGGCTACCACCCGCACGACGCAGACTCATGAACAGCGACCTGAAGAGACGACGGCCTTTCCCCACCTGCCCCGAAGATGACGTGGGGGAATGGCTGCGACATTACAAAAGATGCAGCAAGTACAACCGCTGGAATTCAATCGCGCGTCTGTACAATGTTGTCTTCTTCCTCGCTGGCACGACCCTGACGTGGTTTGATAACCACGAAGAAATCCTGACGACCTGGGACCGATTTGTTGAAGAAATTTTGAAGTTCTTTGGGGATACCCTTGCGAAGAAGGAACGCGCTGAGCATCAGCTTTCCCAGAGAGCCCAGCGGCCGGTGAGACATGCAGACTTTATATCGAAGAAATATTGAAACTTTGTCGCATTGTAAACCGGCAGATGTCAGAAGAAGAAGACAAGGTAGGGCACCTTCTTAAGGGGATTGCTGAAGATGTGTACAACTTCCTTATTTCGCGGGACACTCTTGCCATAGTTGCAGATGTCATCAAGCAGTGCCGGGCATTTCAGGCGTTAAAGGCACGTCGCATAGCGCCCAAATTTGGCATTCTTTCAAATGTGACAAAAGTTGCCGGTATCGACATTCCGGAGGCTGAATACGTCGCTTCTATGGTCAGGAGGATTATACGTGAGGAGCTGGATATTAAAACATATCCTAAAACTCAGATATGTTCTTTACAATATGATTTATTTCTTTGCCAATTTGTTCCCTGGTGTATCAACATACCTACCCCTCCACCATTTTTTTCCGTTCTCGTTCTGTGGCACCCTTCCCAGACGTAACCTTCTATGAATGGCGTATCTTCTAGATCTCTGAGATGAGTCTCGCAAAGAGCGTACACACCTATTTTGTCATCCTTCAACTGCTGTTCTATCTCTAGCCATTTCGCTCTTTTTCTGCTTCCTTGCATGTTTATGTAGCTGAACCCAGTGTTAAATTTATTTTTGTACTTTTCTTTCTCGACGTCCTCCTTGCCATTATTTTTTTTTTGGAGGGGGGGGGGGGTGCGGGGGGCTCAGCCTCCGTTATTACACTTCCTTCTGCTTCACTTCTAACTACCTCTGTGCAAGGAGTCCTCGCGGACCCCCTAAAAAAGCTACAGCCCTGCCTGCCAGGCGCCAGCCGATCTCTGCTCCCACCCTTCTGTTAAAATGAATGCCATCTCGCTGAAGAGCCCTACCAAAACCTGGTTTATGCATCTCTCTGTTTACCTCAATCACTTCGAAACGCTTCTCCAAGCTTAACTTTCGTATCTACTGATTAACTGTCACCACGTCATTTTCCAGCTTTCCGCTCAATCCTAGCACCTCCGGTACTGTGCATACAACTATCTGCGCTTGCTGTGCTATCTCCCTGATCTCGTCAGCTCGCTTAGCTAAACTTTCCACCACTCCTGCAGCGTCACCATTTAGGACATCGTTTAGTCCGCGGCTACTATCCCCATACTGTGCTCTGCGGAATTTTTCAACAGCCTATTTTTACTCTCTTTCAGCACATGCCCTCATTGTGCTCCCTGGGAAGGCTCCAACCAACACTCTCTTGTCACCCCTTACACGTTCCAAGATATCTCGCTTGCAGCTGTTGATGTTAGAATCTCCGGCGATAAGCACCTGGGCCTTCTCTCTCCCTTTCCCAACTGTTGGCTCCTGCTTTCGGTTATCTGTGTCCTTATCTCTGGGATTTTAATTCTTCCTTACTTCTTCCTTTTTTCAGGCTTCTTAGTAGCTGCTTCTAAATAACTCTGTCGGTTCGGATCCGCCTGACCTACTTTGCTTATGCCTTCCATGCCAGTGCTGGTCCCAGCCACGTGGCCCGCACTGAATGTTCGTCCTCGTTGGTTCCAAGGATAAAGTCTGCCACTATTTTTCAATTTGAGGAAGCTGTCCATGCAGTTTGATTTTCCGCCCTTAGCAAACGTACTTCATTTTCTAAATCATCCACATGAGACACTAAACTGCCCCTTTCTTGATCAAATCTATCTAGACGTGCATTCAGTACGCAACACCGACACAAAAAGTCGCTGCCTTCCGCTTCACCTACAGAGTCGAAACGCGTTTCCTTGAGATTAACCTGCGCCTCACACTGAGTACACTGTACCTTGTTTTGATTGCACACCTTAAGCATGTATCGACTGAACTATATCTATTACGAATTCTGAGAATATACAAATTGCCAAAGGAAGACACAAGAAACGACTAGCAAACACACGTTAAAAACCAATTCTGCGAATGCCAATAGCCTAGAAAAAAAGTATTTATCTAAACAAGATAGTTAAAGAATGAACGCCGAGAAAACCTAGCTGCCGGCACGAAAAACCACGCCGCTAGGACAAAGAGCTAAAATCTATTCCTTAGGCTGCAAGTAACCTAACTAGCTGAAAACAAAATAAAGTTAATAAAAGAAAGAACTCATCTATTTGACACTTCGGAAGCTCCCGCTGTCGCCAGTCCATCCGTTTTCAGTAGCCACGTGCAATCGGAGGAGCGATAAAACACTCGTCCGCACCACACGGCTGACAACTGTCATATAACGGCCCATTTGACTGTAGCGCACCAAGCGGCCGGCGAAAACTACTTCCGGTCTTGCTGAAATGTGCGGGATTTGAATGCTAGCATGCGCTGCGCCCTTCCCTGCCCTTTTGGCGCATCATTTTGGTTTTACGCGCCTTGCTAGTGTTTCTATTTATTTTCAGCATGCATAACAACATAAAAAATAGATTCCCAGTTCTCTAAACTGGCCATCAACGCAGCTGCGCCACAGCCTTTGCAAAACAGTATTGCAGAAAAGACGCCAAGTGCTTTGTGGAATGATCATTTATTTTGCTGCATATAAAACACACAAGAGATGCAACAGATGTAGACGGATGCATTGACAAAACTTGGCACACATTAAGCGATGTGCACGGTACAGAAAAATAAAGATACACAAGGCGAGAAACAACACTTAGGTAGAGACAAAAAAATAGCATAACGTTGATTTCCGAATTATGGCAAATGATATGTAACAAAACAGGCATTATACATAAACTACACAGTCCCAGTCCTGGCTACCTTAGCAAGGGTAACTTGTATCGTTCAGAGCAGAGAGGAGTACTGAAGCTTGGGGGAAGACCACGCCGTTCACTCGTCGCATCTGCCGTTCTTCGGCTGCAGTCCGTGGGTTCATTCAGTGCTGTTGGAAAAGGAATGAACCTGAGGCAGAAGGTTGCAATGAAATGTAAGGCCACTGCCCCGCGCATACATCTGTGCATGTGGGTGCGTCCTGAAGACTTGGTGAGCAGCAGTTATGGTCCAGAACAGAAAAGCTGTCATTCGTAAAATTGATAAAAAAGCTATACTCTTGCAACGTAGAGGTCATGCTAACGAACGTATCTGAAAATGCACTTCTACAGTGAGTGAAATAACAGCCACTAAACTAACAATATCCCTCAAAAGCACTCAACAGCTGAAGCAATGAAGCTTGCAGCATATTAAAGCATTTCTCACTTTAACGTTGTCCCGTGAAATACAACGAGACAACACAGCGAAGCGCTCAAAATCACAAAGGACGAGGAGGGGACAGGACAATAGCGCCTTCACAATCCTTCACAAGGACAATCCTCGTCCTTTGTGATTTTGAGCGCTTCGCTGTGTTGACGATGAACCAACACGCCCAAACATTTTCCCTTCTGAACAACGGGACAGCACGCAAAACTAGCCATTCGCAAAACCGCGGCCCGGCCTCACCGCGGCTGGCGAGCACGCCATGTTTGCTTGCCCTTTATAAGCGACTTTGTGAAGCACAGACCGCCGTGGTGAGCTAAACTGCCCGAAATTCCTCGCAGTTTGACAAGAATTAAACATTTCTCACCTTGTGGTTGCGCTGTTAAACGCAACACCACGCAAAACTGGCCTTTCGCAAAACCGCCTTAAGCCATGTCACGTCACCGCGGCGGCCAGCACGCCTTGTCATGCCTGTTAGCTTGCCCTTCACGCGCGACTTTGTGAAGCGCAGTCGCCGCCGTACTGAGCCTAAAATACTGCACAGTTTGACAAGAAAGTCAAGACTGCAAACATTTCTCACCTTACCGTCGCCCTGTTAAAGGCGACAATTAGGAAAATTAGCCGTTCGGCAAGCCGCGTCAGGCCTGGCCGCTCTGGCCGGCTAATACGCCATGTTGGCGAAAAGGTATGCCTTGGTGCCTTCACATGCCACTTTGTCCAGCATGCTGAAATAAACTGTTCGAAATGCAGCTCAGGTTCGCAGGAACGCAACATATTAAACCTCGTCGCGGTTCGAAACTACCGGAGCGTCACGAATTGCGCCTGAACAGCCCGGCATGGTCATGGTAAACTGCTTCAAATGCAGCGTAGTTCAGCAAAAAACGTTTCTCACCTTGATGTCGTTCCAAACCGCAGTCGTTCCGCGTAGCAGACTACGAGAGATAACAATATGTGGTCTGTGCCGCACAGGCGCGACGAGGCACGAACAGACAACCGCTCGCTCCCTTCGACAACTTTCTGTCGTCTTCTCCGGCGGGCTACCGCTGCAGCGAGTGCCGTCGCGCGTCATTTCCTGGGGCCAGTTTTCGTGACTGTCAGCTCTTTACCAATCTCTCTATGGGAATTGCACTGAGGAGCGCAACGAAACGAAGTCGCATGGTTGATCATCATCATCATCATCATCATCATCATCATCACCAGCCTGACTATACCCACTGACTATACCCTTACCATTTTTCGTTCCATAGCCCTCTGGGTTGTCCTCAAGTAGAACCCCCTTGGTTAGCCTCCACATTTCAGCCCCATAGGTGAGTACAGGTAAGATGCAACTTCAACTGTCTAGTCATCATAACTACATGTAGGTGCATAAGCCATTACAACCTTCAGACTGTACCTCTTATTAAGCCTAATTACGATGCCTGCCACCTTCTGATTAATACTATGGAATTCATCTATATTACCCGCTATATACTTATTGACAAGAAAACCTACTCCTAGTTCTCGCCTCTCCGGTAAGCCTCGATAACACAGTACATGCCCATCCTTTAGTACAGTATATGCCTCATTCGGCCTCCTAACCTCACTAAGCCCTATGACGTCCCATTTCATACCCTCTAGTTCCTCTAACAGCACTGCTAAACTAGCTTCACTAGTTAGGGTTTGAAGGCCTGGCCTTCAAAAAAACGGGTTCGCGAGCCATGGTCTCGCCCGACGAGTGACAAATCCAGTCTCTTAAAAACACCGGTTTATTCCGGATAAACAAAAAAGAGCAAAACAAAGGAACATAAGGCGCTACTGCTCTGAGAACAGGCTGTTCATGCGCGCGACAACAGACACCAATGGAAAGCGAGAAGAATGTCACGGCCTTACCGCGGCGAAACAAAGCACACAGCGGAGCGAATAAAGCGAGCAATAGGGCCAAAGCGCTAACGGTGGCACAAGAAACATTGCTCCTCGCGGGACAGCAACTTACACGAATAAGCCTAGGCTGTTCCGGCAGGCACTGCTTCCATCTTCGCGTCGGCGATCTTCTTTCAGTCGTCCGTGCACACCCTGCTGGCCCATGACGCTCGCCGGCTGCCCCGCGCCGGCCTCTCCAAGGTATAGCCTCTCTGCCGGGGCAAAAAAGCCTGGCGCCTTACTTCCGACGCGCTTATCTACCCTCGTCTGTCGCTGCAGCGCAGCGGGGTTTACGGAGCTTCTCCCAAACGCACACCCCTGGAAAAGCCGAGCGCCAGGCTGGGGGACGCTTGTACCCATTTTTACCGGTGGGTGTCCGGCGGTGAGTTTCGAACTAACCACCTCCCGCAGCCGAGACGGGCGCTCTACCACTAGGCCACGGCTCGCTGTGGCAAGCGTCGTGACCAGCATTTTTGAAGTGGACGCTCACTCACGTAAGATGGGTGAGTGGCACGTGCTTGTAGCGTGAACCACACCGTTGCACAAACTTGTTAGCAAGTGTTCATTCGCGCAGCTTGCTGAGCGGGAACTTGTGGAATATAGAACTTTTATGTTTTGGTTGGCGTTTCGCACAAAATAGTTTATTTGGTTTTGCTTATGAGTGTTAGCAATAAAGAAACTTTGCCTGTAAAATGGGGGGCTCCATTTCCACCCCCGAACGCGGCGGTTTGCTTTAGCCTTCATCGATGTTGAGAAAGATCGCCTCCGCTGCGAAAGTGACATTGAGGGCGTCCCTCTCAGACTGCCTGAACCGGAGTACCAATTAATTTTCGAACCCAAGCGCGCCTGCCGCGTCTGCATATAGAGGTGAAACATAAGGGCGCCGGTGTGCTGTGCCGCTGCCACCGCGGTTAGCTCCGGCAGCGCGCTCGCAGCTGACCGCAGATGCATGGCTCTACAGTGTCCGCGCGCATATATACCAAACACCGGGCGGCGAAATGAGCGGCGCCCATCCGGTGCTGCGGGCCTTCTTTACTTTAATTTGTTAGTATTATCATCATCATCAGCAGCAGCCTGACTATACCCACTGCAGGGCGAAGGCCTCTCCTATATTTCTCCAATTAACCCGGTTCTGTGATAGCTGCATCCACTTGACCCCTGCGAACTTCTTGATCTCATCCGCCCACCTAACTTTCTGCCGCCCTCTGCTACGCTTTGCTTCCCTTGGAATCCAGTTTGCTACCCTAAGCGACCGTCGGTTATCCTCTCTTCGCACTACATGTCCTGCCCATGCCCATTTCTTCTTCTTAATTTCCACTAGAATGTCAGTAACTTGAGTTATTTCTCTGACCAACTCTGCGTGATTCCTATCTCTTAATGTTATGCCTACCATTTTTCATTCCATAGCCCTCTGGGTTGTCCTCAACTTAAGTAGAACCCTCTTGGTTAGCCTCCACGTTTCAGCCCCATAGGTGAGTACAGGTAAGATGCAACTGTTGTATACTTTCCTCTTGAGCGAGACCGGTAAGCTGCCAGTCATAATCTGCAAGTGCTTGCCAAATGCGCTCCAACCCAATCCTATTTTTATTGTTATTTCCTTTTCGTGGTCCGGATCTGCGGTTACTACCTGTCCTAAGTAGACATATTGGCCTACTACTTCCAGTACTTCGCTACCTAATAGAAACTGCTGTTCCTTCCCGGGGCTGTTTAACATATTGATTTTCAAGCCTACCTTTCTACTTTTCCTGTCTAGGTCATCAATCATCATTTGAAGATCATCTCCTGAGTTGCTTAGCAAGGCAATGTCATCAGCAAATCGCCGATTACTGAGGCATTCACCATCTACCCTTATCCCTAACTGCTCCCGTTCGAAGTCCATGAATACTTCCTCTAAGCATGTTGTGAATTGTACAGGGGAGATTGTGTCTCCTTGCCTAACTCCTTTCTTTATGGAAATTTCGTTACTTCCGTTATGCAGAACTATATGGTTACTGTGCAGCCACTATATATATCTTCCAGCACTTTCACGTACGCCTTGTCTACCCCCTGATTTCGCAATGCCTGCATCACCGCCGAGGTTTCAACTGAGTCAAATGCTTTTTCGTAATCAATGAATGCTATGTATAAGGGCTGGTTATATTCCGAGCAAGTTTCTATCACCTGGTTGATGGTATGGATATGATCGATAGTAGACTACCGTTTCCGAAAACCTGCTTGATCGTTTGCTTGATTGAAGTCTAAGGTTGTCCTAATTATATTAACTATTACCTCAGTAAATACATTATACGTAACAGACAGTAAACTGATTGGTCTGTAATTTTTAAGGTTCTTAGAGACCCCTTTCTTATGAATGAGGATAATGTTTGCATTCTTCCACGGTTGCGGTATAGTCAATGACACCAGGCATTTCGTATAAAGGGTGGCCAGTTTTTCTAGCACCATATCACCCCCGTCCTTCAACAAATCTGTAGTTATCTGATCCTCTCCAGCTGATTTACCCTTTTTCATAATTTATAATGCGTTCTTTTCCTCGTCCTTCGGCATTGGTGGAAAGTCTGACAGTTTTTTCCTACCGCCAATCTCATTACGGTCCTGACTACTTTGGCTACTGTAGATATCTCTATAGAACTCCTCGGCTACTTTGACTATCTTGTCCATATTCGTGATGACGTTGTCCGCCTTGTTCTTTATCGCATACAACTGGTTTTTGCATATGCCTAATCTCTTCTTTACCGCTTTAAGGCTTCCTCCGTTCTTTACAGCATGCTCAATTTTCTCCATGTTATACTTCCTTAAATGGACTACCTTGCGCTTATTGATGAGCTTTGATATTTCGTCCGATTCTATCTGGTCTATTGGATTGGAAGCTTTCATACTCTGGCGTTTCTTAATCAAATCTTTCGTCTCCTTAGACAGCTTACCGGTATCCTCTCTAACTATCCTACCGCCTACTTCCACAATGCACTCAGTAATGATATCTCTGAAATTATTGTTCATTGCTTCTAGGGTAATGTCGCCATCCTCGGTTAGAGCTGAATATCTATTCTGTAGCCAGATCCTGTACTCTTCTGCCCTCCTCCTCACCGCTAATTCGTTGATAGTTTTTTTTTTTCTTACTAATCTGTTGCGTTCCTTCTTCAGATGTAGGCTAATTTCGGACCTTACTATCCTGTGGTCACTGCATCGCACATCCTTGATTACCTCTACATCTTTTATAATCGCGGGGGTTGAACACAGTATGAAGTTAATTTCATTTTTAGTCTCCCCGTTAGGACCTGTCCATGTCCATTTCCGGTTCTTCCGTTTGCAGAAGGAGGTATTCATGATTCTGAAGTTATTGCGCTCTGCAAACTCAACTAGTAACTCCCCCCTGCTATTCTTAAAACCAATGTCATAGTCTCCAAGGGCCTGGTCACCTGCCTGTTTTTTCTATACCTTGGCATTTAAATCACCCATTAGTACAATGTACTGCGTCTTTACTTTTCGCATTGCCGATTCTACATCTTCGTAGAAGCGTTCAGCTGCCTGGTCATCATAACTACATGTAGGTGCCTGTACAACCTTCAGTTTATACCACCTATTAAGCCTATTTGCGATGCCTGCCCCCCTCTCATTAATACTATAGAATTCATCTATATTACCCGCTATATACATATTCACAAGAAAACCTACTCCTAGTTATCGAATCTCCAGTAAACCTCGATAACACAGTACATGCCCATCCTTCAGTGCAGTATATGCCTCATTCGGCCTGATAGCCTCACTAAGCTTTATGACATCCCATTTCATACCCTCTAGTTCCTCCAACAGGACTGCTAAACTAGCTTCACTAGCTAGGGTTCTTGCGTTAAACGTTGCCAGGGTCAGTTTCCAATGGCGGCCTGTCCAGCGGTGCCAGAAATTCTTAGCACCCCTGCTGCGTCACAGCCCTGACCTCCGCCGTGGTCAGTTGTTCCGCAGCCGCTGGTGACTGAGGGTGTGTATTTTATGGAACTAGTCATGAGAGGTTGCGGCCAATTACTGCACCAGGGTGGCCAACGCCTGTTCTGGTGAAGGAGTGCGTTGCCGGAGGTGTTCACCGGTATCAGGTCGCACCCCGAACCTGTTTATGCAATTCCATCCACACGCGGATTTTTTTTTAATCCGGTGGAGAATTGCGCGGCACCGGGATTTGAGCCCCGGTCCTCTTGCATGCGAGGCGGATGTTCTACCGCTGCGCCACCGCTGAATCAGTATAAAAGACCATGTATGCAGAATCTATCCGCGGAACTTGTCATCAGAGAGTTTTTGCCCGCCTCCTCAAAATTCGGCCGCATGGACATCCTAAATTTCACTTCTTTCAAATTTAACCAAGAATAGTGTCCAACCTAAATTTATTATCGGCAATGCAATAGTGACCTTCAAATGTGGGTGGGCCACTACCAAACATCATTTCGCTAGTACATGAGATTATGTGCGCGAATATTTCTTCCCTGAATTTTCTTTGGATTATGGGGGCACTAGCCTCTCACCAGGACAGGGAACGGGCTGTGGACTACCTTCAGCGGAACGTAAGTCGTCTCACTTCACGGAAGGCTCCTGTTAAGAGAATCGTGCCCTACCTTAGCGCTAGCAACCTGTCACTAATGGAAGCGGATAAAAAGGGTGGCTTCGTTGTCCTGCCGCATGGAATGTTTGCTGAAAAAGCCAAGGCAGCAGCCAAAGAGCTTCAAACCGATTGAGTTCCGAACCAAGTTCCAAAGGAGGCAAGCTATCAAACCCCTGAAGCGAATGAACCTAGATTCTGTCGCTGGCCGTATCAAAAGCTGAGAGGGGCTCTTTGGAAATGTTTTTTACCGGCAAGACACACAAGCAGGATTGCCCTCTTCGCGCCATTATATCGGAGAGAGGAAGCTGGCAACATGCTCTGGGTTCCTTCCTGAAGAAACACCTCGACAAGCTTGTAGGGTGTGATCGTTTCCTCATCCGCAGCTCCAAGGACCTGGTGGCAGTTCTGAAAAAAGGAATCCCAGCACCTTCTGCGGCCTTTTCAATTGATGTAGATGACTTATTCTACTCCGTCCCTCATGACGGCCTGTTTAAAGCAATCAGGGACAGAATTGACGAACATGGTGAAATAGATTTCCAGCATACTGCCGGCATTAGCACTGACCAGTTTCTGGAACTTGTTCACTTTTACCTCAGCTCATTTACGATGTCCAGAAATCTGGCATTTGTATTGGGTCTGCGCCTTGTTTGTGCCTGTGTGTTTCCTTACGTCCCGTCTTTTTCGCACAGTTTTACTCGTTCAATTAATATGAACCAACTAGCCCTTCAGAGTGTATTACTTCATGTATATTTACTTGGCCTTTGACGTTAAGTCACCACTGCATTGCGGGTAGTCCAGCAGTAATATTGGAAGACGACAAACGTATTTACATTCAGCAGTCGAAGCGGCTTCTCCAAAATCTGTGTTCGTTTTCCGGTTACGAACAGCCGGAAAAAAAGAAAAATTTATGTAATGAACATCTGCCGCCCCAGAATATACGAGACACATATGACATGAATGCACGGAATTAGAATTGTGCCAATAATCATGATAAAATGAAAAAATTCGTAATCAAGCCTAATGTTTTCATCTCCTTTGCTATAGTCCTCGTCAGTGTCAAATACGACGCAAGTGTTAGACATACAGCAGTAATGTTTGCTCTAAATGCGAAGCCAGTAATAAAAAAATTTCAAACTTGGAATCAAATGTATACAGTACGCTGTGTAAAGGTAAACATATTTTGTGCTCTACTGTAACCACCCATTCGAAATCGTAATGTGATTCCAAATGGAAAATTTCCTATTGTGTTTGCTTCTTAGCTGGACCAGTGGGCACTACTTGACGTTTGGTCTAAATTCCAGATGGTGCCATCGGCACTGAGGGAAAAATACAAGTCGAAATTTTCCAGTCAAAAACAGTGCCGGGGTTAATGTGGAACACCACAATGTTTCTTTCGAACACGTTGCGGGTAAGTGGAACGTGCTGAAGTTGGAAAAAAGACTGTTCCATTTAAATAGAGTACGTTCCAGTTAAAACGCGCTCGTTCCAGTTAAAAAGAGAGCCAGAGACGCGACATAAGCGCAGAGTTCCACATAGAACAACCTGATAGCATCTGATTTCAGATACATTATCTGGAAAACGTGATTTATCTGGAACTTATGTGGAACCGGCAACGTTTATGCGGAACCAAAGTTAAGAGTGCACCGCAAATCCGGACCATGAAAGGGAAATAACAAGAAGAATAAGATTGGGATGGAGCGCATTTGGCAAGTCTCAGATTATGACCAGCGGCTTAACGGTATCGCTCAAGAGGAAAGTATACAACAGTTGCATCTTACCTGTACTTGACTAGGGGCTGAAACGTGGAAGCTAACAAACAGGATTCTACTTAAGTTGAGGACAACACAGAGGGCTATGGACAGAAAAATGGTAGGGATAACGTTAAGAGATAGGAAACGTGCAGAGTGGGTCAGAGAAATGACTCAAGTCATTGACAATCTAGTGAAAATAAAGAAGAAATGGGAACTGGCAGGACATGTAGCGCGAAGAAAGGATAACCGATGGTCGCTTAGGGCAACAAACTGGATTCTAAGGGAAGGAAAGCGTAGCAGGGGGCGGCAGATAATTAGGTGGGCGGATGAGGTTAAGAAGTTCGCAGGGGTCAAGTGGATACAGCTCGCACAGGACCGGGTTAATTGGAGGAATATGGGAGAGGCTTTCTCACTGCGGTGGGTATAGTCAGGCTGAGGAGGATGATGGCGATGATGATGATGGACAGTATTGAGTGGCGAATTATCTTCAGTCCATCGGACGGACCCAATATACTACATCTTTCTGTGAGTGCAATAACGTCGTTCTTGGCGCTTACTAATGTCTAGAATATTCTGAGACATTATTCTTCAGTGGTAAGCAGTGTCACAAGCTGCCTCATCTATACAGTAGAAGTTGCGGGATCTCCTGCCTCACATATAGAGCGGAACACACGGGATCTCCCCGCTCCTCTGAGCAGGCTTCGACATCACGTTCGGGGTAGCGACCGCGCGCCCTTGACGCGGGCACTGCGCAGCCATCTGAGAGTATGAAAACGCATACCGCAGCAATCCCACGGCAGTGCGCTCTGGGAAGATTCAGTCTTCCTGGCCTCTCTTGCGGCCGCTCTGGGAAAGCTTCTTGCGTTTCACCGAGCCCGCGATCAACGTATCGATCTCCTCATCCGTACGGCCGCTGCTACGGATAAACTCAGCCTTCGACGCCTCATCTAAGCGGTGGTAAATATATTTTAACGAAAATGTTTAGGAGGTTGTAGCGGCGGTTGGAGTCCTCAGTCCGGAACCCCATTGGCGTAGGCTGCTGTCCGCGCTCCTTCGACGAGTTCTTTTTGACCCTTTGCGTCCGAGCTGGTCAGAGCTGCCACTCACCCCTCCTGCGTTGGCTGGTTAATAATAGTGATAGTCGTATTTTTCTGACATGCCCACATCACATGGTACAGGTCCGCCTTCTCCCCGCAGAATTTGCATTGTGAGGTAAATGACTCTGGATCTTTTGCGCGTAGTCTTCGTGGGTTGTTAAAAGTGTTGGTCTGTATCTTGCGGAGGTGTACCCTTCCTCCCTTTTGTCTAATGTTTTTGCCGGTGGAGGGTAGACCCGGCGAGATTCTTAAGTGCTGAAGTATTTCAGTGTAGGTTAGCAATTGGGTAGGAGGTTCCACGAGATCCGTATTGGGTGCACGGTGGAGAAATGCTCGGGCTGAGGCATGTGCGCTCTCGTTGCCTTGGATACCCTGGTGACCTGCTACCAATACTAAGTGTTTATGCGTGGGTTGGTAGCCATGGGTGCAACTATCTTGCAGGATTTTAGCTGCTGGCGATGCAATCCTGCCCCTGAGGTAACTGCGATATGCTGTCTGTGAATCTGTGAGAATTCTGAGGTAGTGTGTGTTGCAGCTAGGGCAATCGTCATTTCTTCTGCAGCCAGTGTGTCTTGGCTGGGCAATATTACTCCATCCACTGTTTGATTTTGGTGCACTACCGCAACGGCAGCCATTCGCCGTTCAGGACCCGCAGCATCCACATAGAACAACCCTCGCGCCCGCCGTAGTGCCTTTTTATAGCTTCCGCTCGTGCTTGTCTCGGCTGGTGAAAATCGGAATGCATATTCCGCGACAATGGAGTTCCCTTGAATTGTCCTCTCCATGAGGCTCGGATTGCGCTTTAAGGGTCTAGCTGTCGGGGGCAATTAATGTTCAAGTCGTTCAAGACTTGTCGGCCAGTCAGAGTCGTGGATAGTCGTGCCACCTGCGCCGTGAGGTGTGCCTCTATCAGCTAGTCTACCGTGTTGTCGACGCCCAGTCGTAAACGCCCGTCCGTCGATGTCGTAAGAAGGAGGCCCAGGGCTTTCTTGTAGGCTGTTCTGATTATGACGTCGAGGTTCTTGATGTCAAACTTTTTGAGACGGAGGTAGGGTGCTGCACAGATGATGCGGCTCACGACGAAAGCCTACATCAGTCGGAGAGTATCTTCTTCGCGCATCCCTGATGTCCGCGTCGTTACTCTGGCAATCACCCAGGCGACTTGCTCGCTCACGAGGCGGAGTTTCTAGATGGAGAGGTGGTTGTTGCCCTTGTTATTGATGTATAGACCCAGTATCTTGACGGTCTGAGCTTGGGCAGTTGTCAACGTGGATGTCTATCATGGCCTGATTTTTGTGCTGGCGGAAGACTAGGAGTTCACATTTTTCGGGAGAGCAGGTTAGTCAACACGCTCGTGCATAATTCTGAACTGTTGTTGCTGCTGTTTTTAGTTTTTCTTTAATCATTCCAATACCACCTCTAGTTGTCCAGATGGTTATATCATCAGCGTACAGGTCGTGTCGTATGCCCCGCATCTGATTTAGAAGGGGTGGAAGATTTTAGAGTGCAATGTTGAACAGAAGTGGTTGGTTGGTTGGTTGGGGTCTTTGGGTTATTTTTTTGGGGGGGGGGGGATACCGGTCACGGGTTATGCCGGCCGACAGGCGGTGGAATGTCCTCCCCTCGGTGATCCGCCGATCGGGATGCAGGGTCCTCACGACCTTCTTGAGGGGGAGCCTGGAAAAGTCAAAGGCAGATAGATGATTAGTCATACTTACCTGGTCGGAGTTGGCCGCCTTGGCAAGTGCGTCGGCCTCATCGTTGCCCTGGATGCCCGCATGGCCCGGGATCCAGTGCAGCGAGATGACGAAGCCGGCATCCTCCAGAGCCTGGAGGCGCGCTCGTAGATGGCAAGCCGATAGCTGGAAGCAGGACGGCTTGCGCAGGAGCTGCAGTGCCGGCCTCGAGTCGCACCGGATGGTGTACAAGCCTGGGGGCTGACCAGTCTCCAGGAAGTCCGCTGCTAGGTGGAGGCCCACTAGCTCGGCTGCAGTAGAGCTACCTGGAAAGGAGAGCCTGCAAGAGCTGGACACCCCCACCTGTGGGGCCGTCATAGCCGCTGCAGCCTGGCCCGTGGAAGGCAGGACCGAGCCATCAGTGAAGAGGAGGGTGCTCCCTTTGAACTCTTCAATCAGGGCTGCGGCAGCCTGGCCCAGGGCAGCAACTGAGGAGCGGCGCTTGCATACCCCCTCCAGGTCAAGGGTGACCTGTAAAGGAGGACGTGTTGGTGGAGGAGGGAGGATGGAATACCCTGGGGCATCTCCGATGAAGTCCCTGTATACAGCCGTCAGTTGTCCCATCCGTGAATGGGGGGCGCTGCACAGCCGTGCCAGGAGGGAAGCTCCGTCAGGGGCATGGTGAAAGCGGTCCACGTGAGTGAGGCCTCTCTGGAGGAGCTGCAGGGACAGGGGGTAGACACCGGCTTCCGCCTGTGTTGCCGCAATCCTAGAGCACTGCGTTGCTCCCAGCAGGCGTCGGATCCATTTCCTGCGTGCTCCGTCCAGGATGTTCACTCTGGTGGGCCTGAGGAAAACAAAAGGGAGGGCATAAAGTATAAAGTCAAACAGCCGGATTGCCCAGGATGTGGAGCAGCCGTTGCCCCCTGCAAGAAGACGTTGGGCTGCTCGGCCAACCCGGTTCAGATGACCCAGGTAGGCCTTGTCTGCAGGGCTCCATGTGAGGCGGTGATCGATCACCAGCCCCAGGTACTTGACCTGGCGTCTCCAGGGCAGGCTGGTGCCGTCGATCATAAGGGTGGTTGCATGCGCTGACGCTCGTGCTCCCAAAGGATGCACCATGAGGGCCTCCGACTTTGCGGCAGAGAGCTTGAGCCCCCTGTCGCGAAGGAACTGCTGCACGGAGTCGAGGGCTCGTTGAAGGGCTTTCCTGGCAGAGATCATCCTCCTCCTTGGGGCCCGGACCAGAGCGCCACGTCATCAGCGTAGATCGAGGTCAGCACTCTGTGGTCCCGACCCTGTTTGATGGCGCTCGGGAGACCGGCCAGCACCAGGTTGAACAGGAAGGGGCTGGAACAGACTCCTGGGGCAGAAATGGGGATAATACTGCCCCTTGCGGAGTGCCTCTCGTGCTCACCTTCACTTGCGGTGTTTGTTTTGTGCCGATGCCTTCTTACTCTCATTCTCGCTTTGCTGCTGTGATGCGCCGTTTTTTACGCTCTGCCGGCGGCTGCATTTCGTTGGAAGCGAAACGGAGAGACGTCCGTGGGCTATGCGATGTCAGTGCACATAAAATATCCCCATCATTATCATCATCATCATCATCAGCCTGACTATACCCACTGCAAGGCGAAGGCCTATTCCAGCTTCCCGAGGGCAGCTTTTTCTACTATTCCTCCATTTGTAGTGTTAGATGAGAAATAAACTTTGACTTGACTTTGTCGGTTTGTTATCACTTGCTAGATTCATGAATAAACGTTCGGTTGCCAATCCAGCACAGTGGTTGAGCTGGCATGCGCTGTCTTAAGGTTATGGCCTTGAATGCGGCAGCATCCGCGAGAGCGAAGCGGAGCGGTGGCAAGCCCTTCCAGCAGTGCATCATCATGCTACTCGCTGCGAATGAAGACAAGCAAATGATTGGATGAGGCGGAGAGCAGATATTTCACGCACTAAATGTCCTCTTCATGAAGGTGACGGACGTTTCTAATCCATTAATGACTGCGACATTGCAACTAGCGTGGAAAAACACAAAGGACAGTGACAAAAGGTACCGACGGGACAGCGGGACGAATACACACTAACTAGCCCAACTGTCTTCCATGGTCATACTCGTTTCTAATCCGAAGCCGTGCAAGAGCCGTTTAGACGACAGTGCATTTATTTATTAATATTATTTATTGATACTTTCAGCCGTAAGGCTATTACTGGGTGAACACGAATACATGTAATTAAGGAACACACAACCAAAAGTACAACCTTATACATAGATATGTATCGTCCAGCTTTGCAGATACAGAAATTTAGTACAACCCTACCGGCAAATTATTCACTAAATAATTCGGCCTGGAAGCCTCCAAATTCACAACAAAGGAACAATATGAAAAACTAAATGTGACAGGGATATCTAGTCGGATATGTGACTGTATAAGCAATTTTCAAATTCAAGCAGATTGTCTATTTGCAGAAAGGCCTGAGGCAGGGGATTCCATTGTTATTCTTCTGGGGAAAAAAGAATATTTAAATCAGTTAATACGGGCCTTCATAGCTGTGACCTGATAGCTATGACAGCTTCGTACAGGACGACAGGAACGCTTTTGCAAATAGGGCTTGTGTTTATGTTATTATTACACAACAGATATTGAAATTTTAGCCTGGCAATCTTTCGTCGTTTAGATAGTGGAGGAAGTTCTAATTCATGTAGCATATCAGTCACAGAATCTGGGTATCTAAATTTTGATAGAATGAGTTTGGCCACCCTTCTTTGAACCTTTTCAATCTTATCAATTTGCGTGAACTGATAGGGATCCCATATGAGGCTCGCGTATTCCAGTGTCGGACGTACCAGCGAGAGCTAGGCAGTTTTGCTTTTGTGGAAGCAAGCTTCAGTTTCGGTTTAATAAACCATAACTTATTTTCGGCTCTTGAACATATGTTATTAATGTGTGTATTCCAACTTAGATTAGAGGATACAGTAACACCTAGATATTTAAGAGATTACGCGTGTCGCCCCTCTATTTCATAACGAAATTAAAATATATTTTTAGTTTTGTTTGTCACTGTAATATATGAAGTTTTTGTGTAATTCCCATTTGGGAAGTTGTGCACCATTGATTAACAGAGTTCAACGCCCAATTTAATGCTACCCCGCCGGGGTGGCACAGTGATAACGGCGTTCGACTACTGTTCCCAAGGACGCGGGATCGAATCCCGGCCTCGGCGGCCGCTTTTCGATGGAGGCGAAAAGCAAGGCGCCCGTGTGCTGTGCGATGTCAGTGCACGTTAAAGAACCCCAGGTGGTCGAAATTTCCGGAGTCCTCCACTACGGCGTCTCTCATAGCCTGAGTTGCTTTGGGACGTTAAACCCAGCAAACCAAACCAAACCAACCAATTTAATGCCAGCTGGTCTTCTGGCTTTGAAATGACTGAGTAAGTTAAACAGTCATCCGCAAACATCCGGACTGTAATGTGGGCAGGAAGTGAAACTGCAATGTTATTGACATAAAAAGAAATAATATGGGCCCCAGCCCAGAACCCTGAGGAACACCTGATGGCACGCACAGGATGCCAGATTTAGCGCTGTCTACCTCAACAAACTGGGTTCTGTTTATGAGATAAGCTTTTATCCAGTGTACAATATGTCTGTTTATGCCAAGGCCAATCAGTCCGTTAAGTAGTTCTTCATGGGGCACACGGTAAAATGCTTTGGACATGTCTAAGCAAATTGCATCCACTTGATTGCTGTCATTTATTGCATTTGAAAAATCATTCAGGGTTTCCATAAGTAGAGTAACAGCAGACAGCTTCCGTCTGAAACCATGTTGCATTGGAAATTAGCTTGTTTGTGTCCTCAAGCAGTTGGCCACAACGTGCTCAAGTACCTTGCAACAAGTGCAAGTGATAGAAATTGGTCTGTAGTTGTCAGGAGTGTGCTTGTTTCCGGACTTGTGTACTGGCACTACCCCCTGCGGCCAGTCATTTGGTAAGAAATGTTGCTTCAGAGATGCGTTGAATATAATAATTAAATATTTAGAGACCCATTCCGCGTACCGCCTCAAGAACTAATTAGGGATAGCATCAGGACCAGAAGAGTTTTTTGTATCTAAATTAAGGAGGAGGGAAAAATAGCTTTTTGGGAGAAGGTAATATCTGGCATTCCAGACAGTGGTAAAAACAGTTCACTTCTAGAATTCTGGGATAAGGAGGTTTAAGCGCTAAATACAGATTGAAAATAAGCATTAAACCTGTTGGCGATTTCTGATTTATCAGTACTAACAGAACCATCCACTGTAATAAACCCTATTTTTTCATTCGAGGTTCAAAGGTGACGCCAAAAACGCTGCGGGGAAGTTTTCATAAATTGTGTAAGCTTTTTTGAAAGTACTGATCTTTCGATATCAACAATTTCTGTATAAGCTCTGAAGATAAGTGAAAAATTTCATTTTGATTCCCTTCTCTCATGCGCTTTCTCCGCTTTATTTTTCGCTTTATCTGGATTATTTCACGATTTATCCAAGGGCTACGCTTTCTGAATGTTTTATTACGTTGTGGAACAAACTTTTGTAGGCAGTACGTGACTACGTTTTTAAACCGCTCCCACAACGTTGCAGGCCACTGCCTACGACCCGGAAACGGGCACGGTCCGCGAGGCGCAATAATTCGTACGACGGACAACCACAAACCAAATTGGGCGAACCGCTTTTACTTTGGGCAAACACAAGGAGAATAACGAAGTCGCTACTTTTGCGATAGACAGAAAGAAGAAAAACCACGACAGTGTGAAAGTAACAATCTTCACGGAACAGAAAAGTTGAAAGGAACAACCGCACAATCAGGCACTCACACCGAACGTCCGGAATCCGCGTCCAAACACGGCACGACGAAAAAACACTCCGTCCAAGTACGCCCCGCCAAACGTTGCCCACGCCGGACGAAGCAAAAAAAGCCCTGCCCCCTATTCATCAATCTCTTTCTCTATGCCCCTGTCGCGCGGCCTTCTTATCGGGAAACCACTATCCCGGCTTACAACGCGCGGATTTGCTCTCACGCGCTTGTGCTGCCGCGTCTGCTGTTGGCGCGAGTTTTAAGTGCATGATTGCATTGCCGCGGCCGAAGACCGAAGGCCCGACACTCCCCCCTCACAAGACGCGACACCCGGTGTTGCGGTAAACAACAAAAAAAAAAAGGATACGAGAAATACAACACAGCCACAAAAAAAAAAAAGATGAGCACTCGGGGAGGATTAAGAGTCCAAGTCCAGCAAATCTTCCTGGTCTGCGGCCGGTGGTGCACAGCGGTCTTGACGACGGAGAGCGGCGACAGCAAAGTCCGCCAGCATGCGACGCTGGGCGTCGTTGGGTGTCCCAGGCTCCAGTACTCATTGCAGAATATCGTGGATCCAGTGCTGCTCCTGGTGTCCGGTGCTGGCGACGTGTGCAGTCTTCGACACTACACAAGTGTCGCAAAGCCGGCACCAGCCGACATTAGCCTCCTTTGCGAGGGGGCGGAGAGAATCGTCGCGGCGCAGGTCATCGGCACTGCGGCCGGTGAATGGTGCCGGCGCCGGCAGACAGCCCCTCTCGGGGCGCTCCTGAAGGTGCCAGTGGCCTGCCGAGAAAAAACTGGTCTCCGTGCCGCCTCCGATGGGGCACCAGGTTGCCACGTCCCGCCTCCAGGATGCCCGCCCTGATAATGCACCATTGGTGGCTGTTAAAATAGCGGGGATAGAAGTTCCCGCTCTACTGGACACAGGTTCCACTGCTTGTTTTTGGCGATAAGGTTAAGCGAGCATGCGATTCAAGACAATTGCAGTAACGAAAAGTGACTACAAAGCTTCGGATGGCGTCGCCACAGATAGCGTCAGCAACCTCTGCAACATGTCTAACAGTTACCGTGAATGGTCGCAAAATAAGGCAGCGCTTTCTACATCTTCGCGGACTCTCTTGTCCGGTAATTTTGGGCCGTCACTTCATCTCGAAGGCAGGAATCATTGTCGACCTATATTCAGGCAGCTACCGATACGCCATTATTGCAGAACCACTCAAGTTCATTACAAAGATAACAGAGCGTCACTGAAATCTTCTGGTCGCGGATTCCCCTTAGTCGGAGTGGCAGAAAGTGGTGTTCTCACTGTCCTGCAGTCTTTCACAGGGTCACAAACGGAAGGATCCAGAATCCAGGAGACACTTGAGTCCTTCGATACCATCTTCACGGAGGCTCCTGGAAAAGCTAACGGGCTGACGCACAGGATTGACACTGGCAGCTCCCGCCCGATCCGTCTCAACCCCAGGCCGTTGAGCGTCCACAAGCGAGGACTCCTGGATGCCACTCTGGATGAAATGGTGGCTACCGGCGCAGTAAGACCCTCAAAGAGCCCTTGGGCTTTTCCTGTTGTTATTGCGAAGAAAGACGTCACAGCACGCTTATGTGTCGACTATCGGCGGCTGCACGCTATAACAGTCAGAGATTCGTACCCTTTTCCGTCAGTCGACTCTGTTATGTATACGCTTGGATCAGCAAAATTCTTTACTCTAGACTGTAGCAGGGGTTTTTTTTGCAGATACCGATTCAACAGAGTGACATCGAAAAAACTGCATTCACGTGTCATTGGGGATTGTTCGAGTTTGTTCGACTGCCTTTTGGTTTATGCAATTCACCTGCTACCTTTCAACGCGTGATGGATATAGTGCTCGAAGACGCGAAATTCAACTATGCAATGGCATACATGGACGACGTCGCGATGTTTTCAGAAAGCCTAGATGAGCATCTGATCCATTTAACCATTGTTTTACAACAAATGAAGGACGCAGGAGTTAAGTTGCGGGCTTCGCCCAGAAGCAAAGATTCCGAAGGGGCGACCAAGGTCAAGGGGCAACTTGACGCGGGCAGATTTATGACGGTCGCGCGGGCGACCGCTTCTCGGAAGTATGCCCAGAACACGGCGGCTCTCTCCGTCCCTTGCCGCGAGGGAGGCAGAACAGTGCTGTTAGAGCGCACAGCATAAGCGCAGTGGTTGTGGGTTCAGCGCTAACTGCTATGTCCCCCGGGTTGAGTGGAGAGGGCGCGGAGGCCCTAAATCCCGAAACGCGGCGTAACACGGGCCTTGGGAGAACGCGCTGTTGACACGTCTTCTCGTGAAGACGCCTGTGTGTCCCTTTGAATCCGCCGTCCGCGCGCAACCGACCAAGAGCAGGGATCGGAATGTTTGGGCCTGAGGTTTGCGCGTGTGTGTTTTTATGTATTTTCGGAAGTGTAACCGTCGACGCAGTTTGTCTTTGCGACTGCTTGGCTCCTCTTGCGTGGTAGGATTTTGGAGAGGGAAAAGTTGCAGATGTATGTGTTTGTGTGCGCAACCACTCGCCGCTTAGTGCGTGCTTTGTGTGTGTTTTTTTGACATGCGTAGGAGAGGGGTATATGTGGCACAATGATTGGCCAGCCCATTTCAAAAGACTGCATGTTATTGGCCACAGAGTGACTAGCCGTTGATTGGTCAACGGACTAGACTGGAATTTTGAACGCTAAAGGAGGAGCGTTGAGAGAGTTGGGCTTGGAAGAGGGTTGGGCTCGGACGAGAGTCGTGAGCAGACGGGTTGTGCGAGGAGGGAGGCTAGGCTGACGGAGGTCTCAAGGGACTCCGGCCTAAAGTGTAGCAGGAGGCCAAGGCCTGATTCTGCTAGCCTCTGACCTCTGATCGTACACCCGGTTGCAGTTAGCCCTCTATGTTTGGATGTGGGGTTGTTCGAGGAGGGAGGCTAGGCTGACGGAGGGCCCAAGGGACTCCGGCCTAAAGTGTAGCAGAAGGCCAAGGCCTGATTCTGCTAGCCTCTGACCTCTGATCGTACACCCCGTTGGAGTTAACCCTCTGTTTGATATCGCACCCGACGACATTATTGTAAATACTGTAATGGGGCGTTTATTGACTCTCAGATGGAGAGCTGTGAGGAGAGGACCTTGCAACGGCGAGCCCAGCGTACTTCTTCTTTGTCTTCGTCGCACAACGCACTGGTGCATTTTGATGGCTGAAGTGCTGACTATCACAGTACATTTTCCCCCCGGGTAAAAAAAAGGAGCCATCCTGGCGACTTATGGCGCGGAAAGCACGGCGGGCTCATACAATGGCTTCAATCGGTTCAGGTGAACTGTTTCACGACCACGGCGACGCAAGTCCGCAGAGGGCGTGACGGGCTCAACTACGTAGTTGACTGCAGATGTTTGCTGGAGGACCCTATATGGCCCGTGGTAGCGAGCAAGAAATTTCTTTGAAAGGCCAGGGATTGTGGAGGGCACCCAGAGCCACACCAGAGAGTTCGGGAGATATGACGAAGCTTCGCCGGTATCACGGAGGTATTTTTGTTGCCACTGATTTTCTGTTGTGAGAGAGCGGGCGAGCTGACGGCATTCTTCTGCGTATGTGACGGCATCGGATAGCGGGGAAGATTCGGAAACGTCAGGGCGGTAGGGAAAAAGTGTGTCCATGGTACAGGGTGGCTCGCGCCCGTAAAGGAGAAAGAATGGAGAGAATCCAGTGGTGGTCTGTGCCGCGGTGTTATATGCGTAAGTAACAAACGGTAGAACTTGGTCCCAATTGGAATGGTCGGTGTTCACGTACATAGCGAGCATGTCACCGAGAGTGCGGTTGAAACGTTCTGTCAGTCCATTCGTCTGAGGGTTGTACGAGGTAGCGGTGCGGTGTATGATGCGGCATTCTTTCAGGAGAGCCTCAAGAGCGTCTGATAAGAAAACGCGTCCGAGGTCACTGAGCAATTCGCGAGGGGCACCATGGCGAAGAACCAGGTTTTTCAGAATAAAGGCAGCCACGTCGCGTGCGGAAGCAGAGGGCAGTGATGATGTCTCAGTGTAGCGGGTCAGATGATCCACTGCCACGATAATCCAGCAGTTGCCAGCTGAAGTTGTAGGAAGGGGACTGTATAGATCTATGCCGACACGATCAAACGGACGGGCAGGACAGGGCAACGGCTGCAATGAAGCAGGAGACTTGAGAGGAGTTTTTCGGCGTTGGCAAGACTGGCAAGAGCGGACAAAATGGCGGACAAAGCGGTACATTCCACGCCAGAAGAAGCGTAGACGCAAGCGCGTGTAGGTTTTCAACATTCCGCCGTGGGCGCACTGGGGATCAGTATGGAAAGCAGCACAAAGTTCGGCGCGGAGATGACGGGGGATGACTAAAAGCCACTTTCTTCCGTCGTGAAGATAATTGCGGCGATAGAGCAGCCTGTCACGAATTGAAAAATGGTGAGCTTGGCGGGCAAGCGCCCTAGACAAACGACCTGGAGAGTGATTTGAAAGAAAGTCCAGAAGTGTACATATCCACGGGTCGCGCTGCTGTTCCGTGGCCATGTCGATAGTGGCAAGCGAAGACAAATCGTAGGCGCAGATCTCATCAGACAACGAAGAGGGAGGCAGCGGTGAGCGCGAAAGAGCGTCCGCGTCAGTATGCTTGAGGCCTGAGCGATATATGACACGAATGTCATACTCTTGGAGGCGAAGAGCCCAGCGAGCAAGGCGGCCGGACGGGTCCTTGAGGGACGCCAGCCAGCACAGAGCGTGATGATCAGTGACCACATAAAATGGGCGGCCATAGACATACGGACGGATATTGCCGATGGCCCAAATAATGGCCAAGCATTCTCTTTCCGTAACAGAATAATTTGACTCTGCCTTGGTCAAGGTGCGGCTTGCGTACGCCACCACATAGTCTCGGATACCAGGTTTGCGTTGGGTGAGAACGGCGCCTATCCCAATACCGCTAGCGTCAGTGTGAATCTCAGTTGGCGCATTCGGGTCGAAGTGGCGGAGGATGGGAGGCGAAACCAAAAGACGGCGTGAAGTGTTGAAGGCGTCATCACAAGCAGGTGTCCATGCGGAGAGGTCGGAGCTGCCGGAGAGGAGCTGGATGAGAGGAGCAATAATAGAGGCGAAATTTAAGATGAAGCGGCGAAAGTAGGAGCACAGGCTGATGAAACTTCGTAGCTGCTTCAGTAATTTGGGCGTGGGAATTCGGCAACTGCACGAAGTTTGGTGGGATCGGGAAGAATGCCATCCTTAGAAACGACATGACCTAGAATAGTTAGTCGGCGAGCAGCAAAGCGGCACTTCTTCAGATTCAGTTGGAGGCCGGCGGTAGCGAGACAAGTGAGAACGTCCTTCAGTCGGAGCAGGTGGGATTGAAAATCGCTAGAAAAGACTACGATATCATCGAGATAGCAAAGACAGGTTCGCCACTTGAATCCACGAAGCACAGTGTCCATGAGGCGTTCAAATGTGGCCGGGGCGTTGCAAAGCCCAAATGGCATGACGTTGAATTCATATAATCCATCTGGTGTGATGAAGGCAGTTTTAGATCGGTCAGCGTCATCCATTGGCACCTGCCAGTAGCCAGATCGTAAATCCAACGAGGAGAAAAACTCGGCGCCCTGCAAGCAGTCCAGTGCGTCATCGATGCGTGGCAGGGGATAGACGTCCTTGCGCGTGATCTTGTTGAGCCGGCGGTAGTCGACACAAAACCGGAAGGAGCCATCTTTCTTAGGTACCAACACAACTGGAGACGCCCAGGGACTGTTGGATGGCCGAATGACACCACAACGGAGCATGTCGTCCACATGATCAGCAATTACTTGGCGCTCCGAAGCCGACACACGATAGGGGCGCTGGCGCAAAGGTGCGGTTTTGCCGGTGTCGATGGTGTGCTCTACGACAGACGTGCGGCCCAAGTCAGTTTGAGGAAGGTCGAATGAAGAAGCGAAGTTCTGCAAGAGGGCGACAAGTTGATCACGTTGCGCAAGTGGAAGATCAGCATCAATAGCATGTTGGAAAACGTCGGAGGGCGTCGAAACGGTCGCAACATCGTAAGAGCACAGACAAACGTCGAAGGAGGGGGTTGAGTCAGCAAGAGTGGTGATATGAACGGGATCAAGCTCTTCAAGACGTCCAATGCATTCGCCACGGAGCAGGACTGCTGGGCAAGAAAATGGGTTCGAGGCGTAAAGTGCACTCTTGCCGTCTTGTATTTCGAGAACTGCGAACGGAAAAAGGAGGCAGGGATGACTGGAGGCGGCTTCGGAAGGTGTAAAAATCGCAGTCAAAGGAGTTACCCACTCACAAGACAGTGGTACGAGGGCAGCAGAGAACGGAGGAATGTCGGTGTCATGGGCGACGAGAAGTTTTGCAGTGCGTGGAGGGGTATCACAGAAGGAGGCATCACAGAGTGGGGCGAAGGCAATTTGCGCACGAGCACAGTCAATAACGGCTTGATGAGTCGATAGAAAATCGTATCCGAGGATGATATCATGCGAGCAGTTCGGCAGAACAATAAACTCGATGGGGTATAAAACGTCTTGAATGAGCACACGGGCTGTGCAAGATGCGGAGGGGTAAATGTGCTGTGATGAGGCGGTGCGGAGCGAAAAGTCGGAAATCGGAGTGGTCACTTTGCGAATTCGACGGCAGAGCGCTTCACTGATGACGGAGACGGCTGCACCGGTATCGACGAGAGCGAGAACTGTGGCGCCTTCTACAGAAACTTTGATAACATTAGCGGGACGACACGGAGGACTTGAGGAATTCGAAACAAGCGCAGTTCTTGCCCCCGGAACTGCGACTGTTAGTTTCCCTCAACGGTGCTAGTAGAACGTCGCAGCATTGGAGAAAGCGATCGGCGCCGAGGAGAATGTGATCGACGAGTGGCATAGGTTTGGTGATTTTGTGAGACAAATTGAGAACCGGGCGGAATCATTTGCGAGCGTGAGTCGGTATCGTACGGGTAAAGTCGAATGTCAGGCTGTGAAGGTTGGAGGCGCTGGCGACAAAGGCGTGCAACATGGCCCGGCCGACCGCAGGCATAGCAAATCGGAAGGTTATCCGTAGTACGCCAAGGTTTCATAGGATGTGGGCGGAACCTTGAGGGTGGGGCTTGGAACGAAGGCTCAGCATGCGGCGGTGAACGGTAGGCAGGGACCTGCACATAGGAGCCAGACGTGGGCGAAGGTGGTGGCCTAGCCGTTACTTGGGCATACGTGAGAGGTGCCGTCACAGGCGGCAGCACTGGGTTGGAAGGCAAGACATCAGCGACGTGTTCTTGTACGACACGGCGTATTCTAGGGGCCAAAGATGGAGCCAGTTCAGGAACGAGGCGGCCCGAGTCTTGAAAATGGGGAAGGAGTGAGATTTGACGTGCGACCTCTTCACGAATAAAATCTTTGATCTGTTGATTCAGCGGGCTCCCTTCAGAAGTTGGCGAACCACCCAGGGCTAATGCGGATACGCCTTCGTCGCACACACTGGAGCGGCGCCTCGAAGCGCGCCGCTTGCGGAGCTCGTCGTAGCTCTGGCAAAGCTTCACGAGTTCACTAACGCTGGTGGGATCTTTCGCTACCAGCATCTGGAAGGCGTCCTCAGAAATAGCCTCGAGGATGTAGCGGATTTTGTTCGCTTCCGGCATGGCCGGGTCGACTCGTTTGCAGAGATCAACGACGTCTTCTATGTAGCTGGTAAAGGTCTCATCAGCGCGCTGAACACGATCGTGCAAACGTTGTTCGGCACGAAGCTTACGCACTGCCGGGCGGCCGAACACTTCCGCGAAATTCTTTTTAAATGTCGACCAAGATGACAGGTCAGCCTCATGGTTGCGAAACCAGAGGTTCGCCACGTCCGTCAGATAGAATATGACGTTACTGAGCTTGTATGAGTCATCCCACTTGTTGTACCTGCTTACTCTTTCATACGATGACAGCCAGTCGTCGACATCTTGGTCGGCCGTGCCACTGAAGAGGCAAGGGTCACGCTGGCGCACGACGCCAGAACACATGATCGTGGGTGGAACGGCCGGCAGCGTAGAAGTGGACTCGTCTTGCATGGCGGTTTTGGAGGGTAGTGTACAGCTTCGCAGTTCCAGTTTGGATGGGATCGTTTCCGGCACCTCCGCCAATTGTAATGGGGCGTTTATTGACTCTCAGATGGAGAGCTGTGAGGAGAGGACCTTGCAACTGCGAGCCCAGCGTACTTCTTCTTTGTCTTCGTCGCACAACGCACTGGTGCATGTTGATGGCTGAAGTGCTGACTATCACAGTACAATACTAAGTTGTGAAAGGTGTAAATAAACGTGTACAGTCCGAGAAGAGAAGTCGTCATCTCTGCACCGCAATGTGTCACTGAGCCACGGACGCAGCGGTGGTCACCAACACCACTCGGTACGAGCGAAGACAGCAGAAGAAACAGCAAGAACACCTGCTGTACAGGGAAGCCCATCCATTTCCCAAGCCTTCGCACTTTTGAAAATAACTGCAGGCATCACCATTAACCCCCGCAAGGTGCAGTTGGTTTCACGTACAATCAACTTGCTTGGTTTCATTGTTGAACAGGGCACAGTTCGCCCTGACGAGGAGAACCTGCACGCCATATTGCAGCTTCCACCCCCAACAAAAGTCAAGAGCCTGCAACGATTCTTGGGTATGGTGGGTTTCTACTGCCATTTCATCCCAAACTGCGCGGACCTGGCAAGACCCCTTCATCAGCTTCTACGGATAGGTGCCCGTTGGTCATGGACAGACAAGGAGCAGGGATCGTTTCAGGCACTGTCTACGGCTATTGCCGATACTGCTCGTCTCCGGCTCCCGGACCTAAACCGGTCCTTTACAGTGTAGACTAATGCAAGTGAGTATGGAATCGGTACTGTTTTGCTTCAGGAGCATTAAGGGAAGCTTTGCCCCTTGGTGTTTGCAAGTCGCACACTCTCATCGCCGGAGCGAAATTACCCTGTAACAGAGAAAGAGTGCTTGACGATTGTATTTGCACTAAAAAAGTTCGACATGTATTTGGATGGGGCTGAGTTTACGATTCAGACCGATCATCAGGCATTATCTTGGTTGTCGAAGCTGCAAAACCCAGCTCGCCGTCTAGCCTGCTGGGTTCTCGCTCTTCAAAAGTATAATTACAGGGTGGAATACAAGAAAGGCACTTTCAACAAGGCAGCTGACGACCTGTTCCGAGCTCCGTTACCCGCAGGTGGCGAGCAAGCACCCCAAGTCCTGGTTATGTCAGAAGCCGCAGATGCATGGGGCGCACTGTTTTCCCGGCAACAGCTGCTCGAAGCTCCGCGAAGCGGTCCTCAGTGCATCCAGATACGAAATGGCCTGAACAGCACCAACCCTGCAGGAAGCACAGCGCCTGCCGGCAGCTACGACTGCTACTTGGAAGCCTAAATGGACTTCTCGTATACGGTATATACCCGCTGCCGACACGGACAGTGGTGAGTCTCCATTTCGTGTTGTCATACCAAAGAGCCTCCGTAAGCTCTTTTTAGAGTATTTTCACGACACATGCCTTGCAGGTCATAGCGATGGCAAGAAAACGTATGAAAAGTTGGGTCGCGTCGCAACTTTTCCTCGCATGAGAAAGGATGTCGTGACATACGTCCGTACTTGTTTTACATGCCAGACAGCGAAGCCAAGGGTAGGGAAACCACCGGGCTTCTTGCAACCCGTGGAGAGCCGTTACCCGTGGGAAATTGTTGCTTGTGACGTAATGGGCCCTTATCCTAGATCAGTGAAAGGAAACCGCTACTTGCTAGTGGTCACTGACCATTTCTCTTAATGGGTAGAAATATACCCGCTGCGTAAACTGGACTCTAAGGTAATCTGGGATAAGCTCCTAGACGCATTCACCAGGTTCGGCTTTTCGGCGCAGCTTATCACTGACAATGCCACGTATTTCACAGGTAGGGTATTTGCTGACACCTGAAAAGCTCTCGGGGTGCAGCATAAAAAGACTACTCCCTACCACCCTCAGGCTAACACAACAAAACGGGTTAACCGAAACCTGAAAACCATGCTCGTTGCTTTCACAGACCGTCACAAAGACTGGGATTCCCGTGTGCAAGAAATGGCCTTTGCTACAAGAACCACAGTAAACAGGTGGACTGGTTTTACGCCAGCGGCTATACTTCTTGGTCGGGAGCTTCGATTTCCTATTGAACATGCCCTTGCTCATGACTCTGAACCAACGACTCCCAGTTATTCCTGATTCACCGAGTACATATCCAGCCGCCTTGCTGGAAGTTTGAGGGAGGCCAGAGAACTTGGACCTCGCCCACCTGGAACATTGCAGCCAATACAACAAGGGCAGATGAAGATTGGAGTTCACGGTCGGTGAGGAAGTACTTCGCCGCACGCACCCCCTCAGCGACGCAGCAAAGGGGTTTGCAGCCTCCCTCGCGCCACGATGGCATAGTCCTTACATAGTAGCAAAGCGCATTTCTCGTTTGGCTTATCTTCTGCATAAGAAACATGGTGGTCGTGTAATCGGGCCCCACGTTGGGCACCAGATGAAGGCCACTGCATTCGCCCCGGAAAGGGGGAGGGTCCGCGAGGCGCAATAATCCATACGACGGACAACCACAAACCAAATTGGGCGAACCGCTTTTACTTTTGGCAAACACAAGGAGAATAACAAAGTCGCTGCTTTTGCGATAGACAGAAACAAGAAAAACCGCGACAGTGTGAAAGTAACAATCTTCACGGAACAGAAAAGTTGAAAGGAACAACAGCAGAATCAGCCACTCACGTCGAACGTCCGGAATCCGCGTCCAAACACGGCACGACGAAAAAACACTCCGTCCAAGTACGCCCCGCCAAACGTTGCCCACGCCGGACGAAGCAAAAAAAAGCCCTGCCCCCTTTTCATCAATCTCTTTCTCTATGCCCCTGTCGCGCGGCCTTCTTATCGGGAAACCACTATCCCGGCTTCCAACGCGCGGATTTGCTCTCACGCGCATGTGCTGCCGCGTCTGCTGTTGGCGCGAGTTTTAAGTGCATGATTGCATTGCCGCGGCCGAAGACCGAAGGCCCGACACTCCCCCCTCACAAGACGCGACACCCGGTGTTGCGGTAAACAACAAAAAAAAAAGGATACGAGAAATACAATACAGCCACAAAAAAAAGATGAGCACTCGGGGAGGATTAAGAGTCCAAGTCCAGCAAATCTTCCTGGTCTGCGGCCAGTGGTGCACAGCGGTCTTGACGACGGAGAGCGCCGACAGCAAAGTCCGCCAGCATACGACGCTGGGCGTCGTTGGGTGCCCCATGCTCCAGTACTCATTGCAGAATATCGTGGATCCAGTGCTGCTCCTGGTGTCCGGTGCTGGCGACGTGTGCAGCCTTCGACACTACACAAGTGTCACAAAGCCGGCACCAGCCGACATTAGCCTCCTTTGCGAGGGGGCGGAGAGGATCGTCGCGGCGCAGGTCATCGGCACTGCGGCCTGTGAATGGTGCCGGCGCCGGCAGACAGCCCCTCTCGGGGCGCTCCTGAAGGTGCCAGTGGGCTGCCGAGAAAAAACTGGTCTCCGTGCCGCCTCCGATGGGGCACCAGGTTGCCACGTCCCGCCTCCAGGATGCCCGCCCTGATAATGCACCATTGGTGGCTGTTAAAATAGCGGGGATAGAAGTTCCCGCTCTACTGGACACAGGTTCCACTGTTTGTTTTTGGCGCCTGCTGTTGGCGCGAGTTTTAGTTGCATGATTGCATTGCCGCGGCAGAGGAACGAAGGCCCGACAAAGTATTGACGTCATCTTCCCTATCAAATGAATCCAAGGCCATTTCCCTGCAATCTATAGTGCTGACATCGTCGGGTTTCGAAAGTTCATTTACAGAAATAGTTCGCCTTGCTTCCCTTTCAGGTGGTCTCAAGGTTATGATCAGAAAGCCCTTCCTTAATGGACACATCGTATTCAATTATTTTACTGCTTACAATAACCAAGTTCAATGTTGATTCCGCACTTGCTCCGATCCTTGTTGCAGATTAAAAATATATTGTGTGAGATCATTCTTAAAGGCAATGTCTAACATGGCCTCACAGTTTTTAACATTAGTTGTGCCTAAATCAAGAGATTCCCAAGATACACTAGGCAATTTGAAATCACCTGCAATGATTAGGCCTTATTTGGGAGATACATTATTCAAAATGTAGTCTCGTAACGATTCGATTAATGTGACAGGAGCCTTAGGGGCTCTGTACACAACTGCAATAACATAGAACGAGATGCCCAGCTTTATCTTGCACGATGCTCTCCATGTTAGGGCAATCCTTCATAGAAACAAATTCGATTCCGTCTTTAAAAATATGCGCAACACCATCACCACGCATATCACGTTCATTTCTTATCATTCGATATGTAGGAGGTATTATCATGCTGTCAGTTACTTCAGGGCGCAGCCACGCTTCTGTGACTGCCAGAACGTCTGGCTGATAAAGCATGATAATGTGTTCAAGTTCAGCATTTCTATTCAAGAGACTG
The DNA here is from genome assembly GCF_055883805.1 of Amblyomma maculatum. Taxonomy (NCBI): domain Eukaryota; kingdom Metazoa; phylum Arthropoda; class Arachnida; order Ixodida; family Ixodidae; genus Amblyomma; species Amblyomma maculatum. The sequence continues at coordinate 221,448,001 of NC_139345.1, forward strand.
CGTGCATTTATGTTTACCACTGAAAATTTTTTTTCCGTCCTAAACTGCCATACTTCTTTATTATCTATCGCAAGCGTCCGCTCCACACTCACACGGCAATGGCACTCGTCATCCCAGACAAATGCCTCTTTGTCAATGAAGAGCCTATCATGCTCAAGCCGTATCTTTGCGTCTTTGTCCTATTTCGTCCCGTGCACTTTCCCAGAACTTCTTTCGGTTTTGTAAAGTTGTGTCGGAATAAACATGTTATTCAAAAATGTAGCTGCCCTTTAATTGTGGCAGTTCTTAAATAAATTCATCTTTTCATTGTAGTCGAAGAACCGAACGATCACAGGACGTACCTTTTCCACACCCTTCTTTCCGAGCATTGTATGCGTTCTACTGTGTTAACTTTCACATCGAGGCGTTCATGAAAAATATCGTGTATCACTTTCTTCTTAAGTTCATCAGTAGATTCACTATAAGTTTCCGGTACTCCGAATAGGAGAATATTATTTCGACGACTTCGGTATTCCAATTCGACCATTTTCTGCTGCTGTGAGCGGATAGTTAATTACCTCGAGGTCATGCACTAATGCTTCTAGTTTTTCTTCTTATTTGCGCATACTCAATGATTTCCTCTCAATTTCTAGCATCTTTTCATTGACTTTTTCAAATTGCTGGGAAAGCAAACTGGTTTTCTTTAAGTAGGCTCTCCTCAAGCGCTTTCTGCCCTTCACTGAACATTTGCTCAACAGTATGGCGTTTGGCTGAACATCTCCAGCTAACATCAATAGTAATGAAATGCACTCCAGTACAGCATCAACACAGACTGTGGTACGCGGCAGAACAATAATGATCCTATTACCACTTATAAAACATTTATCTACTAACATTTAAAAGCAGGACAAAAGATTCAGATGGCTTCATTCTGGCAGCCTCGCCGTGCCCACGTGAAGGCTTGCTGAAAACTGAGCTTAAATAGCCAATGCTGTCCGTTAACATTGACGCAGTTGTCCCAGGATGCGCATGCGCCAGTCCGTTCCACTGGGTGGCTTCCCACTCAGGCAGCCGCGAAAGATGAACGTCGTGGCTGTCGGCAACAAGACACGTACTTTTACCATGATCCAAAGTTGAGGCATGACGCAGGAAGGCCTGTAAAAACAGGACAAAAGGTTCAGATTTATTTATTTATTCAAGTTACTCACAGGCCCCTTCAACATGGGAGCATTGTGTGAGTGGGGCAGTACATACGTGAAGTTATAAACACAGCAAAAACAACGATTTGAGAGAAGCGTTATACAATAGCTAGCAAGAAGTACTGAGTAGAATACATTTAAAATTTTTGCCCGCTTTTTGTCCCTCCCTTTAAGATAAAAACACAAGTTATGCATTGGTTATTATTATACAATATAGAATAACTATACAACGTTCAAAATGTGGCAATAGGGAAAGGAACACAATTCGGCACTGCGTTTAAAAGAGCATAATTTTGTTCATATTAAGAAGGACTTTTTGTTGGGCTAGTTGGTGCAGCATTTTTCAAAAAAAAAAAGAACAAAGCGCTAAAGACACATTCACATGAAAGAAGACACGGACAAGCGCTTGTCCGTGTCTTCTTTCATGTGAACGTGTCGTTAGCGCTTTGTTCTTTTTCTTTTTTTTGAAAAAATTGTTCGTATTAGACCAGTAGTAAAAGTGAATTTCCGTAAGGACACATAAAAGCATGACATTAGGTGAGGATCGTGGTTATCATATCTCGAAACGTGGCAGGATTTCTTGTGTTAGTAACACCGTCAGGAAGGCTGTTCCAATGTTTTATGGCACGCGGAAGGGCAGACATGTTAAACGTTTTAGTACGACCAAAAATACGCGCAAAGCTGCTATGATTGTGGCGACGATGGGATGTACGAGATGGCAGTGATAAAGGTAATGCGTGGCTGTGAGGACTGAAAACCATTTTATGAAATAAGCAAAGAAGTGCTACTGTACGACGTGATTCTAAAGACGCAAGTGATAACGATAACTTGATATTAGTGACGCTAGAATGACGGTTATAATCACGAGCGATGAAGCGTGTAGCACGGTTCTGTATAAATTCAAGACTGTGTGTTAGATGCTTTTGGTGCGGTGACCAAATGGGCGAATCAAATTCAAGCTGTGGGCGGACAAACGTCTGGTAAGCTAGTTTTCGAGTGTCAGATGGCGCATCATGAAGATTACGTTTTAAGTATCCGAAGTTTCGTGAGGCTTCGTTCTGGTGGTCTCACCGTGCCCACGTGAAGGCTTGGTGAAAACTGAGCTTAAATAGCCGGTGCTGTTAGTGAACATTGACGCAGTTGTTCCAGAATGTGCATGCGCCAGTCCGTTCCACTGGGTGGCTGCCCACTCGGGCAGCCGCGAAAGATGAACGTCGTAGCTGTCGGCAACAAGACACGTACTTTTAGCGTGATCCAAAGTTGAGGCATGAAGGCCTGTAAAAACAGGACAAAAGGTTCACATGTCTTCATTCTAGAGGCCTCGCCGTGGAGGGATGTAAATTATGTTACAACGCGAGCAATGACGTCTTTGCGAACTCAGTGCACCGCTCGAGGCTCTTTTTCGGCTCGGACGAATGCACGCGGATACGTCCGGTTTCCCAACAACGCCGTCTCTCCGCTTAACCAGGCAGGGCCTGGTTTCGGGTAGCGGAAAGGTGGAAACACGAATCGCGACGCAAGACCTGACGACACGTAATGCGCAAGAGAGGTGAAACGTGGTTAGCTAGCTGGTTGCTCTCCGGCGGCGTGTTCCGGACCTTTCCTCACTTCTGGCAGGCGCGGTGAAAAGCGCGTTGCGCGCCGTCTTCCCGGGGTTTCTAAACCGACGCCTGTACAGTGCAGAAACCACTGCGCGGTCACACTGCTTCTCGCTTGGACCAAAATGAAATCAGCGACCTTGTCTTCGTTTGGCTCACACCCTTTCCAAGTCTGCTTATCGGCTCCCTCTCTCCTCGCTTGACTGCCAACTGATTATCGACACGAGGGAAGACGAAAGACGGACACTCAACCTTCCGGACAGTTCTTGGAAAAGTGTGCGGCGACCAGAGATGAAGGCACGCATCATCTTCGGCTCCCTCTTCCTCCTGCCCGTCTTGGGAAGCCGAGCAGACCGAGGTAAGACCATTTCTCCATTCATGGCCTGACAAAGCACGCGAGTGACTGTAGGCCCAGTTATACGGGCTTGCAAAGCGCATGTAAGGAGCACCTTGTAAGCGCTGCGTAATAACAGATGGCCTACAGGGCTGCCTGATGTAGTTCTAATCACCGCGGATTCCCGGCGGGGCAAGCTTCTCAAACAATGACCAGGGATCGCAATGGCTTTTCTGCGTCCGCATCCGTGGCTGATCATTATCAAATTCTGCGTGCTACGCACGCGATGCTGGAGGGGCTCCGCTGCAAAAGGTTTTTTGCTGGAGTTAGTACGACAGCATAGTTTGTTGGTATTGCTGATGCATAATCGATAAAAAGCTATCATAGAAGACGAGGACACGCGTGGAACAACTTGAACACAAGCTTCCAACAATTTGTATTTCACGAGCATTATGTTCGTTGGCCATGAATCGACGCCCTCTTGCGATGCCGATTAGTCTTTTCGAAACGCCTAACCTTTTATTGCAGAGGAATGCGGAAGGTACTCTGACAAAGTGTGTACTAGTCAGTCAACATTTGTAGCCCTGATTATTTCTGTAGTTATTATATTTTAGCGCCTTCCTATTCACCACCTTCATCAGGCCGACTATACCCACTGCAAGACAAATACCATATTCCGCCAACTAACCCGGACATTTTCTAGCTCTTGAAAACATAGCGCAGATAATATACACGAGGACGGACATAGATGTAGACGGGACAGCCGCTAACATGTAACTTTTTTTTGGGAAAAACTTGACGTCGAATATACAGGAGCTGTTGCCACTACCATTCTGTGAGCGCGCGCACAGAAGAGCACAATCAAGATAACACTTGTTTAAAAAAGAAAATGAAAATAGAATATTAAATGCACGATGTGGGAGAATATTTGCGGCGGTTTCAAGACATTGCTACACGCTAGCCAAAACGAATCATCTCCTGTGCGAGCTGCATCCACTTGAGCCTGCAAACTTCCTAAACTCATCCGCACCCGTAATGTTTGTGGCCACTGCTATAACGCTTGGCTTCCGTGTGAAACAATTTTGTTGCCATTGGTGATCATCCTATTACAACACATTACTCGAAGGCCTTGCAATTCATTACCTCGCAAAAGCCAGCACGATGTCGGCAAGAATAGTTTCGTAAATATGCTTATTCCACCTGACAAAGGGATTGGATTTAAGGCCACACTACGTATAATTTCGTTGTTACTTACGTCCAAGGAGACCATAGCAACGAAGTGCGTAGATGTCCTGTTAAAGATAATAAGCCGTACGTAGCATGGGACGAAGTTGCCATAGGGCCGATCCCACAGCCATGCGGGAGTCAGCATATTGACCAAACTAGAAGGTGTTTGAACAGACGTGTACTGGAATGTGCTCGCAACATTAGGAATGACCGAGGACGATCGCTCACCGACCACGTTCCGGCACGTGAGTCACGGAATGCCAGGGCTTTCCTCGAGCAGGAGAAAAATAGTTTAACAAGTCAAGAGAAAAAATTGGCTGTGGCTTAGCTCGCCGTCCGTACTGCCCCCTCAACTGTGGTTGCGGCGCACGCAAGCTCACCTTTTCAATCCTTCCACATAGGTGGCGAAGCCGAGCGCAACGATGAAGAAAGCGGTGTGATGCCAAATGGCTGCTGCGGCGTGGCGTCCGCCAGCTACACCGGTTACTAGGCAACGGCTTAAGGTCCTTCTGTGCCTCCTCACAGTACCGCCACAGCGAAATCGCAGATTCGCTACAAATAAATTAGTTGTGGTTTAGCACATTTTAACCCTAGTCAAATTGCGAAAGCAACGGCGGAAGCTCCTGTTGCATGCTACATTATTCCCCTATCAGTGTAAGGACACCGTTAAGGGCATGATGCGAGAGCGTAATCCACCAACCCACATTTAAGTAACGCTTCAACCAAGCCGTATGGACGTGCATTAGGGTTAAGGAATTCAAATGGCAGGCTGATTCTGATATCACCCTCCCATATGAAAGGAGCGACCCGAGTTGGCAGCTCCTGCCCGTGGCATAGGGGAAACGTGAATTCAAATGCCATGGCAGGCTGACATTTTTTTGTGGAGACCGTAGTAACGCCTCTTCACGGCGTAACTGCGGCCACCCGAGGTCTCGCTTTGGCTGTCGTAGTATTGCTTTCGCAATAAAATCTGCATCGGAGGAATGCGAAAGCAGTGACGCCTCCTCGACACTCGTTGCCGCTCTTTGCCTGCTTTTCTTTCTCTATCTCTCCAGCGTTATGGGTTACGTTCTCCGCACCGTTACATTCCACACTTCAACCCAGCGGCCTTTTGCGGGACGCGACTGCGCATGCGCCCAACCCCCAGCGGCGTAGTCGCGAAGCGGACTGGTGGATTCGTGGCCGCCGCGATCGGCTCCGGCGGTAAGGTAAACAATCCGGCGGCTGCCCGCGGCGCCTGCATTTCTGCGGTTGTTTCGGTGGTCGTTGTTGGATAGTGCGACGCTCCTGACGATTCCGACTACTTCAGTAGCGTTTGATTGCGATACACAATGTTTAAAGGGAAGCGGCCTCGCCTTTCTTCAGTTTTCAAGCGCTTCACGAGACCGTCTTCACCGCGAAGCTTGAATAAAAGCTGTTCGTCGGCAGGGCGATCAAGGGCGCCCTTGGGAGCCGTCGAGCGCATCAAGACTGTGCGGGAACCATTTTGTAACAGGTACGAGCTAGGTACTGAGGTTAAATATTTGTGGAAGCTGTAATGAAACTTTTTTTAATGAGCAGGAAGGCCCTCCATATCACCGCGGCACCCTGATTTCATCCCGACGATATTCAACTTTTCAAGCAACGAGGCGAAGCGGGCGAATACAATAAGCCGTTTTCAACGTGCGACAAGTCGGACAGCAAAACAAAAGCAACCAGAGGAGTCAGCGACCAGCTACCACCTGCCAGAACAATGCTTGTGGGGACAAACGTGCACACGTCTAAAAGCTATAGAATCTAGTAAACATTTGACTTAAAACAAAACATGGAAGAAACTTTTCTATCATCAACATGCCATTATTTGAAGCTTGTTTCTAGGTGTCGAATATTGTTTTTTTTTTACGAACTTGAGTGACTGCAAGACCGTTCTCAGTCACACCCCTAGAGATCTTGATGGCTGTCCCCTAGCACCACCAAGTTCGTTGCCTTTGAGAGTGTTCATTAAAATTCCATGTAGCATTGGACTATCCACATTCAGTTTCATTACCATTTGCTTGTAATGCATTGAAACTTGATGGATTACAGATGTTGCTGCATTATTTGATGGACATTAAGTGTCACATGCTGACTCAGAAGAGCGAGAAGGCTGTTTCAGAAACTGTTAGATATGTGGTTGCAGCATAGTTGCTAAACTTTCTTTTCTCACATATTGTCAGCACCTCCACCAGATGTCACGTGGTGGTGACCAGGGTCGATTACACAAATGAAGAGTCGGTGATTGCACTGAAGAAACTTTATTGAGCTGACTTGCGCCCGCAGAAGAACTAAGCAACTCGGTTGCTGCGATAGCAACAAACGGGCTCTTCGATCGTCGAACAAAAAATGCCCGTCACACTAGTCAACGCTCAATTTAAAGGCTCCTCAGAACAATCTAGACAACGTCGCAAACTGCTGCTAGCGCAACGTGGAACATTGTAGAAACATACGCAAGTGATCGGAATCTTCGAGACAGATCTCTGCGCATCTTTCGCGACATAGCTAATGATAACGCGTCGTATCGCGACAACGAGCATGAACAAACACTGGATACAGAATTGATACGCGTGCTAGAATCACAGCGATAAGGCCGCATGCAGGCGGCTGTTAAAAAACAACAAATACAGTTTTGAAGGTTTCGAGGCAATATGTTGCCGCTGCTTCAGCAATCAAGAAGCAGTCATAGCAGTGCATCTCAGAGTTATCAAGTCATTTTTTAAGACATTAGCATAATGTACAGAAGCATGGCACGATTCAGTCACTTCAACTTGGCATTTTTATTTAATTGTGGATTCTGCAGTAATGTAGAAACTTTGCAAAAGTGGGATGAAGTACATATGAAAAGGGATAGAAGTACACAAATATTACCCACTGCACAGTTTCTTTCATTTACACTGCTGATTAGAGCACTGCATGGGCCGTAACTATTAGCCTGGGCGGAGCCCAAAGAAATTCTTAACTACTTGCCCAGCCCTCAAATTGGGTGGGCCCGACTGAAGCCCGAAAAAAAAAATAGTAGCTAAGCACACTTCTCTAATGCAGATGTTCTGGTTACTTCAAATTTCAGTGCAGAAAAGGCCGGAATAATAGCATAAAACTAACTCCTGGTTCTGGTTGCATTGGTCTTTGTGTTTTTTTTTTTTGCCTTATATCCCATTTATACAAATGTTTCGAAATATTACGTTTCGTTGGTAGCCTTCATCTTTGAAGCGGTGGCCCTTACTCAACTGACGATCGCATTGCATGCCGGACGACTAGAGTTACCGCTGAATTTGTTCGTCAGTAGGCTTCAGTGCATTCCTCGGGCATGACACTCAGCCATCACTTAGCCCTAGATACCCGCCAGGTATCAGGTGCTGCCCAGGACACGCCATCGTCGTCAGAACCAAAATTATGTGCGCCAAGAAAACGTGCTCCGCAGCGGAGCTCATCGTACGGAGGAGCGTGTCCGTGCGGCGCAGTATCCCGCCAGTTTGGTTGCGGCGTTGTGCACGAGGTGGCACCACAGGAAAACGCAAAAGGCCGATTAAACACCGCGTCATCCAGCGCCGCTGACGAGAGAGCGACTGATGTAGGAGAGGGGCGCCACAGGGCATCATGACGTCACGAGTTGCCAGGATGCGACGTGATGTCATGGTGGCAGCCAACGACCTCCTCCTTAAAGTAGAGAGGCGCCGCCTGGCGTCGATGACGTCACGAGTGCAAATCGGAGCCATGACGTCACCAGCGGCGGTCCCCATAGCAACCTCATCAGTGTAACGTTACTAAATACGCGTAATCATTTTCGCATTTGTTAGCTCTTATATACTTATATTTGCTTGGTTTTATACTTGTATATTTTTATTTTATTAAGGGGCACTCATTACACACTCCAGATAACTATCACATTTGTATTTGGCTAATTAAATCAAACACATCCACTTCTGGTTGGCATGATTCCACTTTTCCATGGGCGTCGACATTAGTTGTACGGCTATTTCGACTTCTGCTTGATTTTACATTTACATTTTTGATCTAATTATTGAACTAATCACCCTATCGACAATTTTTTGGTTTAAAATCATCACACTTTCGTCTTTCGATTTTAACCACTCGCTTGATCCTCTTACGAGAACTACGCAAGCTGTGCATATATTTTGTACACACGACCTTGCCTACATTGCTTTCGTATTAGTAAGTGAGATGAATTGATTGACAAAGCCGGAAATATGTGTCAGCATTGCTTGTGTATTCCTAGAACTCGCGTTTGTGAGAGAAAATCTAATGGCAAGTAGTTTTCTCGCCGTTTTCGTGCTCATAAAAAGTAAAATTTTCGGATTTTAGTTCTGTTGGTTTCTTTTCTGCGTCCTCTGCAGCACCTCTTATTTAAGCTTTGCTGTGTGCAAAAGCACTTTCGGTACAATGCATGGGCGCTAATGGTGATTCGCCTTTTGGTGAAGAAATATACGGGCTGTATTATTTAACTTTCCAGATTTTTATCTGCAGTGCATTTCGATATATTTAACATAATACAAATGCATTTAGCTCCTAAATTTGGGTTCCACAAAGCACATTTTTAAAATGGCTTCGCGGGCCTAGTTTTGTCACCAAAAACACGTTAAACGCTACTTTGGCATATAGTAAACAAACTACATCCAAATTTGCAGCAGTAGAAAAGCGAGCAAACCCATTTTTAAGAATGCAATGCGGGAAGCGAACTTGACGAGCTAAAGAAATGTATATTTTTGACGTTAAATATTTGAAATCCATTGCCAGTAAAGGAATTTAAAACCTAGGCTAATATTTTTAATCTTTATTTACAATACTGTAAGCCCGTATGTGCCGTCAGAAAGTGGGGAGCGAAAAAGTGCGCAAAAACGGCAGACGCACGACAAGAAACACATTTCAGGTTCTTTCTCAACAGCCTCATCTGAGTTGGTGTAATGAAAAACGTGCGGATCCCGATGATTAAATTCAACATTGGTTTTCAGATGGAACTAGTGCTAAAAAAAAGTTCTAGATGGCACTTTGGACCACTAAAGTGCGATGAGGCGAAAGCCTTTATAGCGCGGTGGATCGTAGCCTTCCCTTACAGTACCTCTATCTCCCTCTCTTCTTTCACTCCCACCTTCCTCCCTTCCTTTACAGCATGGTACATGTGTTCGCGTAGAATTGTGAGAGATACTGCGCCTTTTTATCCTGTACATCAATTCCAAACGCCGCTGATGTCTGCTGTACTAACGCTTCCTAGACATCTGGGTCTGCTTCAGTTTGCTGCGTGGTGTGTGGCGTGGCGTTCGAAGAAGCGGCAAACGAAAGGCGCAGCACAGACGCCTGGATTGGATAGCCGGCGGGGTCAGCTTCGAATATGAATAGCCTGTTGACGTCATGACCTGTAGTGACGGTACATCACACGCCCCTTGTCGAACACAACCAGCATTTCATTGAATGGATCAAAGTACACCGGGGTTCTATATAATTCGTTTACAGGAAGGGAAAGGCTCAGTACTTGTCACTCGCGGAATCCCGCTATCATCCTCACGATAGATAAGGAGAATTATGACGAGCATTTTACGATCGATCACTTGAGACAGGAACAAGTTTGAGTAAGCGAAGTTTTTATTTTTTTACGGAAGTTTTTCCATGCGATAACGAAAAAAAATGGGGGGCGTGGCGCAGTTGGTAAAGCGCAGGGCTGGGGATCCAATGGATGAAGGTTCGATTCCCGGTGGAGACAAGATCAATTTATTTTCAACTCTCGCTCTCGAAAGCGTGACGCCTCGGCTGCAAACCTTCTGCTGACAACTTTCTGTTGACCACCTTCTGTCGACATCGATCAGGCTTTCGCCTTAACAGCTCAGGTGTGTACGACATGGTGGCAAATGGGTGGTTAGTACTGTCTGATAACCTTCCTTGTGGTCGGATATACAAATTAGTCTAGGTTAAACTTATTTTCACGCAACGTATAAAGAAAGTTGAGGCGCGCTTTTTTCCACGGCTAGTTCAGCTTGAATGCGTAGAGCTGTCACTGGCTGCGTTTCTGTAGGCACTGCAGATGAAGTTATGTGATGTTAGGAAGATAGTGAGAGACGGAAAGCGTGGCGTGATATGGTCCATAGGGTCACGAAGAGTCGGACACGACTGAACGACTCAACTGAACTAAATTTTTATAACTCCCGAGTTTATTGATATGTTAATGAGAATTATGACTCCTATATAATTCTTGCGTACTCTAGCTTAGGTCGGACTATACTTTTAAATCTTCGTTTTCGTTGAGCTGAACCACGTATCTGATCGATGTGTACGCCCAATTTAAGGTTACTGTAATTGTGACGCCTAAGTACGTTAGTTTGTTGTACCTATGGATCGCAATGTTGTTAATACTATAGGTAAACAGTAGGGGAGATTTCTTACTAGGTATGGTCATTGCGAAAGATTGCATTTGGTTACTTTGCATATCCCATTTCATACACCAATCTTATACGTTTTTCAAACATCGAATTATCAAGACTTGATCATCAATAGTTTTTACGCGGCAAAACAAGAGACTGTCGTCTTCGTACAGCCGCACTTCCACATGACAGTCTATATCTTCAGCAATGATGTTGATGTATATTAAAAATAGTACAGGGCCTAAAACAGAACCTTGTGGTACACCAGCTAATACATGAGAGGTGGATGACTGTTCTACGGACATTTCGATAAACTGCCTCCTGTCCAAAAAGTAAGCGCGAACCCAATTAATAATCTAGAGATCAATGACGCATACATTTTCTTAAGGAGTTTTTGTCAGATACTCCAGTGTGATAGCATCTTGTTCTTTGAGTGGATGGCTGCGGTACGAACAGTTTCAAAAAGTGGACTTACTGCGACGTCGAAAACGATGTTGCTTGGGGTAGAACAGATTGTTATTTTTGAGAAAGTTCAATAAATGTTTAGCTATAACAGGTTCAAGTAGTTTATGCATATACATGGGTTGATAATTTTCTATGTCAACTTTTTACACGATTTGTGAACCTTCGCGAGCAGCCAGTAAATCGGAAAAGAATATTCTCGCAAAGATAAAGTAAAAATCTTCATGAAAAATTCATAAGCTGTCAGATCGGGACCTGACGACATTTTTTGGGGTCTATCCTTAATAACAAAGTCAAAACTCCTTTTTTCGAGATAACAATGTTTTGGTCCTTATAACAATCAGAGTAGGCATTATACATGCTACCGTTGTACTATTATCACGCCTTCGGACAAAGACAGCTGAAGAAGCTGTTAAACATGTTGGCAATTATGGACAGAGTAATGCAGATATTTTCATTCACCTCAACACCTTTCAATTCAGACTTACAGCCGGATAGGTATCACCAGAGCTGTTGAGGGGAACTTCGCAAATATGCTCGTAATGTGGCAGAAAAGTACAGTCTTCTAGCTTTCTGTAACTCTGTTTGCAGCTGCGTCCTAAGCGTAGCAATCTGAACCGAGGTTTGTGGCATTTTTTTGCCGTGCCGCCGCAGTTATCGTCCTACGTGGATTATATTACGCGTTATCCATGTACTGAGCCTTTCTACTCGTCGAAGTTTAGTGGGTAAATTGAGACAAAGTCTCCAGCAACGGCTCTAAAATATGTCCATAAATTATCTACATGACTAGTATTGGGGATACGGTCGAGCACACTCTATATTGTCAACTGCTGCGGTATAGCCGGCTTGATAAAAATTATAAATAGGTACAGTTTTGTTGCATATTATGTTCTTGAACAAGCAAATATTCGCCAGAGAAGCTTTATGGTCACAAATTCCGTCCTTTGTAATTACTTCGTATTGGAGAGTACCGTCTGGCCGAAAAAGTAAGTGCGGTATTTCGCTGCTCTTCTGCCCCTGCACTTAAGTTTTTTGAATAACCACCTAGATTAGACCGTGCTTAGCCATAATTTCTGACATGCAGTCGGCATCCAGTTTTTCTACAGTTCTTGGGATTCGAGACTCCCATACTACACTTGACAGGTTGAAGTCACTCAACAGTATAATTCTGTTACGCTTATTAGCAGCATTCGCAATATAATCATCCACCCCTGGAAAACAAATTCTACAGAGCACAATACGCCAATTAGCGATGTAATATTCTTAGGAAATAAATTGCACTACACTTTCATGGTCATCTATGAGGCGAATATCTTTGCAGGTTAAAGTATTCCTAATTAGTAAGGCCACGCCACCACCTCTTGTTTTTCGGTCCCTCGGAATATTACAGTAGAGTGGAAAAATTTCATCGTCCTGTATGTCTTCGTGCAACCAGGTTTCGGTTACGGCAATTAGGTGTGGTTTGCGCAAAATTGACAAGAATTCGAGACTTTCAGGCTTATTACCAATACTGCGAGCCTTAACATTTAGCAGTCTGAATTCATTATTGACTATTTGTCAATAATATTTATCGGATGAGTGGCTCAGCACGACTGGTGTTTTTAAATTCTGCCACCGTTTATTGCAGTGCGTCCCGGATAACTTGTCAGCCTTTATCGTTCTTTCCTGATTTCTTTTCTAAAAGATTTCTGATGACTACACCGAGACGCTTATATTTGATCCCTTCAGCTTGTTTGAAAACAGCCACGTTTTTATTGTAACCGCGCAGTTTCATGATAACCATCGAACTCTGTCACTTTTTGGTCAGAGATATCTTGTACCACTTTTTTTTCAATACCGGCTCTGGTTTCATTTGCGTCTTATTTACACCAAAAACTATAATGTTCTGGTGCCAGGTCCTTTCCTCAAGATCTGTCCTTTATGTTTATCAACATAATTTATGATTTTAATGATGTCCTTCAATTGCTTAATAAAGTATTGGCCCTAAAATAAAAAAATAAAAAGTCGATAAGTTAACTCTTGAGGGGCGAGTTGGTTGCGGCGGAACGGAGACAAACACGTATATAGACACAGATTGACCAGTGTTTGACAGAAGGGTTGCCGTGATGAGTTTTGTTAGAATCTCACAAACTGGACTCGTTTAGATGTATTAGGAGTGAACGTGATTCCTGGCAGCTGCAGGTGTTTTGGTTTTTCCTAGTTTGTGTCTATGCGGCGGAAGTTTTCGCTCCAGGTAGAACAAGAGGAAGAAGATGTGTACAATATATAAAAGAGCACTGAACAAGGATAGAGGGGGGGGGGGGGGGGGGGGGGAGCCTCAGGTCGAGCCAACGTTTCGACAAGTGGACTTGTCTTCGTCTTGTGGCTGCTGTGGCTGCCGCACTTGGACGATGTGAGTGACGGGCTTGGATGCTGCTAACATCTATGGCTTGAGTCAGTATCATCGTAGAAGTTCCTTGCCCGGATTTAAACAATGATATCACTTGGACGCTGCTAACATTTATGGCTGGCTTGGGAACGAAAAGGCTTGCTAGTGTGATGTACGTGGGAGAGGAAGTTGTGACTGAGTGTGAAAGAGGAAATTTGGGTTCATGTTACAGTTGGTAGTATGTTGTGTTTCTCTCTACAATGTTTGTCTACGTAGCGCCACAGTTCTGGACTCTGAAAACTTAACTGTAGTTAATAATTTAATCACTGAGCTCTGTCACGTGCATAATGTCCACCTCACTGCACAATCTACCTGAACACAATCTACCGATGTATCTCTCCTAGTGTTAAAAAATAACCATCTGTAAAGCATTGAAAAACTCAAGGTATCCACCATTGATAACGCTGCGTTCTAGTTATATCTCGTGAAAGCTTACTTAGCATTGCAATGCACAAAAAAACAGTGCATATCTGTTCCATATCGACAATCTCATCGAGCAGAAGAACAAATATAAGGCAGTGCAAAGAGACCGGGACAAGACAAGACGACAAGGATGGTGATGGATGGCTTGTCGTCTCGTCTTCTCCTGGTCTCTTTGCGCTGCCATATATTTGTTCAAGACAAGTACGAACAAGCCCAATTTAGCAGGTTAATCGAGCAGAAGGCTTCAAAAAGCCATCGAAGCGAAATCAATGTCAAGGATGGCGAAAGAAACAGAGGACATTCCCACGAAATATTTCCTTATCTGAACAGCAGCGCGCGTGTACAGTGCTTACAGATAATAGCGCGTCTACCGAAACGCAAGCTAAATCATGAGCTCCGGAACGCGCGAAAAATTTCCATAGGCACCGCTCCGGGTTTATTTTTTTTCGATTAGGAGTCCAACACAGACGTTCTTCACCAGCAGCATGGTTCAGCGACTTTAGTTATCGACTGTTGATTACCTCAATGTCGTGGATTAAAACCTGCCAGCGGCAGAAGTAGAGGCGTAATGTGAAAATGCCGGTGTGCTATTTATTATATGCGACATGGCGTGTTAAAGAGTCGCCGGATGTCAAAAGTGGTCCGGAATCCTCCATACATCGAGGCGTGCCTCATGGCCCGCGTGTCCCTTGCGAACTAGAGAGTTCTAATACTTCGCACGTAAGCATACGCAGAACCCTTGCGTACGTTGGCGTGCTGCTTACTGCACAGCACGATTCTTACGACTGCGTATACGCTGCTTGCATACCTCTGCATGCGTTCGCTAAACCGTCGGCGTGTATGAGATATGGCTATATGGCCATATGCTAAGCAGCAAACACGTTCGTTTCTTTTTATTGCAGACGATTTGGCGTTTAACTTCATTTGTTGCTCCACCATAGAATCGCAAATTGTGCGACGCACAAGTTGTTTTCTATGGGTGCACTGCGTGAACGCTCCAACTCCTTGCTGGTATACTTCGTCGCCAGAATCGCTAAAATAGTAAGTACAAAGTTTCCCGTAGGCCTTACACCTATAGGCTAAAGCCGTGTTTAAGAACAAAAGGGGAGACACCGCCGCCGACTGGGGGTGAAAAGCACGCACTTGAGAGTACGTGGAAGTGAAGGATTTCAAAGCCGTTTTATGTCTTCACGGGGCACCAATGAAGTCAGTTTTGCTACAGAGGAACCACAAAAATCCTACAACACACTGTGAAGATATGAAACGCTATTTCAAAGGTGTAATATCTTTATAACACTGCGAGACCTATAGAGACGCGAATTGGTAGGGCGACCCTTAGAAAACAACACAACTTATCGCAGTATCTTTCTAATTAGTTCAGTGCCAGCTGCCAATCAATAAACGTTGCTGAGTGCTTTGAGTATGCTGCGTTATTCCAGGGGTACTCTATCACCTTACTAAGTGCAAAACATATTGTCTTTCACCCGCAAACACACTGATCCACCGCACCTACAGCATTTCATCAGTCCCTATCAACGTAGCGCAGTCTTACAAATACCTTGGTGTACATAGCAACTTTCGTGGGTCCCTCAAATTGAATCAATTTTCCCCGACGCTTCGCGCTCGTTTGGCTACCTACGAAGTCATCTTAAATCTGCACCTCCTCAAATAAAACACTTAGCCTACAAAACTTCAGACATGGTTGCGTGAAAGAAGACAGGGTACCGGACGAGCGCAAACTACCAACTGTTTATTGGAAGGAAAAAGGGAACTTATTTAAACCCTCGGCCACTCAGGCGTTCATAGCTTAATCGCTCTCAACCCACCCGGTATAAGAATTCATCAATGGCCGGGTGGGTGGAGAGCGATTAGGCTATGAACGCCTGAGTGGCCGAGGGTTTAAATAAGTTCCCTTTTTCCTTCCATTAAACAGCTGGTAGTTTGCGCTCGTCCGGTACTTTGTCTTGTATGAGTGTCTTCTTTTGCTGAATCATAAGATGTCTCAAGTGCTGCACCAACTAGGCCGACAACATATCTTACTGAAGCGTAAGAAGCATTTGTACGCCCAAAGTTAGAGGCCAAATGGCATCGCCGTGAACTTAAAAGGCTGTCCGTTGTGATGAATGCGGTCTTCTCGCGATCTCTTTCATCGACCTAAATTTGCCAATATCTGCTCTTCAGGTCCATCGATGAGAAGTACCTTGCATTACAGAGCCGGTCGAGAGTGTTGTCGATGCGGAGAAGCGGGTAGACATCCTTCTTAGTTATGCTATTCAAGTAATGCCGCCAAACCTTCAAAACTGTATTGTTTTTTTAGCAGCCGCCGTCAAGCGGCCTTATCACTCTGATTCCGGATCGCGTATCTGTTCTGTATTCTTTGTTTGTTAATGCTCGATGTCGCGAGAAACACCTTTATCAGTTTCGTTGTAGCGCAAGATGCACCGAGATCTTTCTCGAAGATTCCGGTCACTCGTGTATCGTTCTACTATGTTCCAGCTTGTGCTGGTAGCAGTTTGCGACGTTATCTAGATTATTCTGAGCAGCCTTTAAATTGAGCGTTCTTAGTTCGACGATCGAGCACGTTCGTTGCTAGCGCCGCCACCGAGTTGCTTAGTTCTTTTGCGGGCGCAAGTCAGCCCAATAAAGAATTTCTTCAGTGCAATCACCGACTCTTCATTGGTGTCATCGACCTTGTCACCACCACGTGACAATACCAAAAGGGCATTCACTCACTGTTGCGGAAAAGGACCAGTAAGTATGTAGTGTAGTGAACTATGAGAAGATATCGCGAAGACTGCAATGAGAACGACGAAGTGCCGCTGCGCTGATCGAGCTCGCTTGTGTGTGCCTAGACTGGCTGTGTTCTCGTGTCGTCCGCCCAGCAGCATACAGAGGGATATTCCCTGTTAAACACAGTCAAACCCCCTTTCACTTGGTGGAGGTGAGGATTTCCTGCCACTCTGGAGCTCCGCAGCCACACGCTCCCGACAACAGTCATGGCCGACGCTAGCACCTCTACTCCAACCGGCCCCTTGTCGCCCGTCTCCTGCGCTGGAGCTTTGCGCCAGCGGGGGTCCTCCTATCTTGAGCGGAACCGGCGAACACGACGTGGAAGACTGGCTGGCCTCGTATGAGCGGGTCAGTGCACACAACCAATGGGACGATGGCCTAAAATTCAATAAGTCATATTCTACTTAACGTACATTGCAAATCTGTCGTTCCGCAACGACGAGATCGATATGATATCGTGGTCTGCTTTCAAGACTCGTTTTGCCGATATCTTCGGCCGGCCTGCAGGGCGCAAGCTTCGCGCTGAGCAACGCCTGCCCGGTCATGCACAGCTTCCTGGCGAGAATTTTATAAGTTATATTGAAGATGTTGTAGACCTGTGCAAGCGCGTGGAAGCTTGAATGCCAGAACGCGCCAAGATTAGTCACATTTTCCAAGGGTTTGACGATGACGCGTGCCAGATGCTTCTGGTCAGAAATCCAGCAACCGTTGTCGACGTTGTCTACTCATGACAAACTTTGATGGATTACGCAAGCGCCGTAAAATCACTCGTTCTTCGCTCTCACACCTGGAGCCTCTTGCAGCTTTAACACCCGACGCCGAAAAGTCGTCATTGTTGCCACAAATAAAGCAATTTGTTCGAGAAGTTGCCCGTCAACTATCCTGCGTTCACCAACGTCCTGATTCTCCCTCTCCTTTGGTGCCAAAGTTGCAGCAAGTCATCCGCGAAAAAGTCGTAGAAGTACTTCCCACGCTTCCTGAAGCTCCTTCTATTGCCCCTTCGACGTACATCGGAGCACCAGTACAGTATAGTCAACCTTCTGTTCAAGCCCATTCGACCTACGCGGCAGTGGCTGCGTGGCCTCCGCCTGAGCTGTTATCACCCATACAGCCTGACCTACGCCACGCACCGCTTCTTCAAACGGCTTCGCTTCATGTTCCCACTCCGCGCTATTACAACACTTGGCATACTTCGGACAATCGCCCAATTTGCTACCACTGTAGTTACCCTGGACATGTGGCCCGTCGGTGTCGTCGTCGCATGGCCGCTGCTTCGTTCTGCTCCCTCTTCGCCTGCGTCCGCCGACAGAACAGCGTCCGTATACGACCCATCATTCTCCTTCTCCATGTGGCCGGTCACTGTCACCAATGCGCCGGCTTTAGCTCTTGTTTGCGCTGAAAAATAGTGCCTGCTCTTGACAAGAGGAAATAATAGTTATTTTGTCTGCAATTTTAATACATCTTACATTTGCCATCAACTTCATAAAGAGCACCTTTTTTAGGGAAAAAGGATCGGATTCGGTGGGTTTGTATGCTTTTTATGTCGTTTTCGTTCGTGTCGCGTTTAACGCTGCCCCACAACCTTGCCAGCTGTGCTACTAGATGGCGCTGGCTGGGCCGTCCGCGCTGCGCATCTCTTTTTGAGAAAATGATTCTTCGGCGCATTTTTTCTGCAAAATCCGCCCTGCAAAAATGTCTAGGAATGTGAAGCAAGTTATTGCAAACGTGTATGCTCGGAATAGAGCCCATTTCCGCAGGAACCACTCGGCCACAAAACGAGCGGGTAATGATACGTCTCCTTTTTTTTTTTCTTGCGGACTACTTGCGTAGCTTTCGCTGCGTTGCACCTGGTGTATGAAAAGGAGTATAAGCTCCGCTGTTCATGAGGCAACGACTGCGTGCTCTGCGAGAAGCTGAAGGCCTCATTATTTGCCTACCAACGTTATAGTGATCTCTATCTATGGTCTCTCTGTATATGCGCTGGTCGATACTGGTGCTGCAGCTTCAGTGATTAATGAGCGACTCTGCCGACGATTACAAAACGTTACGTAGTGATTTCACGGTTTGTCGCTCCGCACTGCTAGTGAAGAGAGGATTGTACCTTTAGCAGAATTTACAGCACGTGTCGACATTGAAAGTCTTATGCACAGTGCGAGTTCATAGTTTTGTCATCTTGTTCCCACGACGTGATCCTCCTATAGGATTTCATGGCCTAAAATAACCTTGTGATCGATTGCGCCCGAGCTGAAGTGGAATTTTCTGCACTGTGCGACGCACTGCCCGACGAAAACCGTTCAGTGTGTCCTCAAAAGCTCACCATCGCTGAAGACGTCGACGTAGCACCAGAGGCTTGTACCCTTGTGCCTCTTTCGTGTCCTGACGTGTTTATTTACACCGTCTACATCCTTCATCCACCTCAAGCACCTGCCGCTTCCATCTGGTGTTCTCCATGTTCACGGTGGCTTCACGCAGCTACTCATCTACAATACGTCTTCGCGTCCGCTTACTCTCCTACGTGGTGAAACCCCGGTTCTATCTCACCAGCCCACCTTCTTACCTACCGTACTAACTACATCGATACCCTGCAGTCCAACCCGACGCCTCATCCGTTGCCAAACGGCTTCTTCCGAACCGCCATCGATGACGCTCTTCCTTCCATCTCGCGGACGCATATTGTTTGTATAAGCCAGCTCGAAGACACGGGACGGAGCAGAATAAAGACACACAAACAATATGCATAACCAACTCGCCCAAACTGCCTTTCTACTGGACGCAGCTTGTGGCCCTTTTGCTGACTTTTCGATCCCATTTCAACGTCGCTCACACATCTCTCTGCCGAAATTACACAGTCGCGCATGACAGCGGCAGAGCGTCGCGTAATCAGTGAACAAGTTGAGGACATGCTACAACTTGGTGTACTCCGTCTGTCTCAAATCCCCTGGTCTTCACCAATGGTGCTAGTAAAGAAAGATGGTTCCATTCGCTTTTGTATCAATTACCGGCGTCTCAACAAAATTACCCACAAGGACAATTGCCCCATTCCGCGTATAGACGACGCGCTTGGTTGTATCCCCGGTGCCGAGTACTTTTCGTCTGTTGATTTACATTTCGGTTACTGGCAAATGCCAATGGCCGCTTGTGACAGAGAGAAGACCGCATTTGTGACGCCGGATGTCCTCTGTGAACTTAATGTGATGCCCTTGGGTCTGTGCAACGCGGCTGCCACATTCGAAAGGATGATAACATCTTTTGGATGTTCAAGTGGCACATCTGCTTCTGCTACTTGGACGACATTGTTGTCTTTTCCACCGACTTGGCTGCGCACCTAGAGCTTGCGGCAAGTTTTGGTTTGTCTTACTGACGTCGGCCTACAATTGAATCTCAAGAAGTATCATTTCGATGCGCGGGAGTTGACTATCTTGGGGCACATCGTCTCTAAGGAAAGTGTTCGCCCTGATCCGGCCAAGCTGCGCGCAGTGGAGAAGTTTTCTAAACCGGTCTCACTCAAGCAACTTCGAACCTTCAAAGGTGTGTGCTCATATTTTCGGCGCTTCGTACAGAATTTTGCTTCTATTACCGCACCCCTGACGAAGCTACTCGGGGGAGACAGTGACTTAACTGCCTGGTCGGCCGAGTGCGACGAAGCGTTCACCGCATTGCGCCACCTTTTGACATTGTCACCAATTCTTTGCCACTACGACCCGACAGCACCCACCGAGGTCCATACTGATGCAAGTGGTGTTGGCCTTGGAGCAGTCTTGGCTCAACGTAAAAACGGCTTTCACGAACTCTAGCTAGTGAAGCTAGTTTAGCAGTGCTGTTAGAGGAACTAGAGGGTATGAAATGGGATATCATAGGGATTAGCGAGGTTAGGAGGCCAAATGAGGCATATACTGTACTGAAGGACGGGCATGTACTGTGTTATCGAGGTTTACCAGAGAGGCGACCACTAGGAGTAGGTTTCCTTGTCAATAAGCATATCGCGGGTAATATAGATGAATTCTATAGTATTAATGAGAGGGTGGCAGGCATCGTAATTAAGCTTAATAAGCAATATAAACTGAAGATTGTACAGGCCTATGCACCTACATGTAGTTATGATGCCCAGGCAGTTGAAAGCCTCTACGAAGATGTAGTATCGGCAATGCGAAAAGTAAAGACGCAGTATACTGTACTAATGGGCGACTTCAATGCCAAGGTAGGGAAAAAGCAGGCAGGAGACCAGGCAGTAGTTGACTATGACATTGGTTCTAGGAATAGCAGGGGAGAGTTACTAGTGGAGTTTGCTGAGCGCAATAACTTACGAATCATGAATACCTTCTTCAGCAAACGGAAGAACCGGAAATGGACATGGAAAAGTCCTAACTGGGAGACTAAAAATGAAATTGACTTCATACTGTGTTCAACCCCCGCCATTGTGCATGATGTAGAGGTAATCGGGAAAGGGCGATGCAGTGACCACAGGATGGTGAGGTCCCGAATTAGCCTAAATCTGAACAAGGAACGCAACAGATGAGTAAGAAAGACACCCAACAACGAATTAGCGGTGAGGGGGAGGGCAGAAGAATTCCGGATCTCGCTGCAGAATAGATATTCAGCTCTAAACGAGGATGGCAACATTACTCTAGAAGCAATGAACAATAATTTCAGAGATATCATTACTGAATGTGCGGGAGAAGTAGGCGGTAGGATAGTTAGAGGGGATACCGGTAAGCTGTCTGAGACGAGAGATTTGATTAATAAACGCCAGAGTATGAAAGCTTCCAATCCAACAGGCCAGATTGAATTGGCCGAGATATCAAAGCTAATCAATAAGCGCGAGGTGGCCGATATAAGGAAGTATGCTGTAAAGAACGGGGGAAGCCTTAAAGCGGTACAGAAGAAATTAGGTATAGGCAAAAACCAGATGTATGCGATAAGGGACAATGCGGGCAACGTCATCACGAATATGGACAAGATAGTCAAAGTAGCCGAGCAGTTCTATACAGATCTCTACAGTAGCGAAAGAAGTCAGGACCGTAACGAGATTGGCGGCAGAGAAAAACATTCAGATGTTCCACCAGACACGAAGGACGAGGTCAAGAACGCATTAGAAACTATGAAAAGGGGGAAATCAGCTGGAGAGGATCAAATAACTACAGATTTGCTGAAGGAGGGGGGGATATCGTGTTAGAAAAACTGGCCACCCTGTATACGCAGTGCCTGGTGTCATCGACGGTACCGGAACCATGGAAGAATACAAACATTATCCTCATTCATAAGAAAGGGGACTCTAAGGACCTTACAAATTAGACCAATCAGCTTACTGTCTGTTACGTATAAGGTATTTACTAAGGTAATCGCTAATAGAATCAGGTCAACTTTAGACTGCAATCAAGCAGAGGATAAAGCAGGTTTTCGGAAACGGTACTCTACTATCGATCATATGATACCATCAATCAGGTGATAGAAAAATGCTCGGAATATAACCAGCCCTTATCTATAGCATTCATTGATTACGGAAAAGCATTTGACTCAATTGAGACCTCGGCGGTGATGCAGGCATTGCGAAATCAGTGGGTAGACGAGCCGCACGTGAAAGTGCTGGAAGATATATATAGTGGCTGTACAGCAACCATAGTTCTGCATAAAGAAAGAAACAAAATTCCCATCAAGAAAGGCGTGAGGCAAGGAGACACAATCTCCCCAGTACTATTCACAGCTTGCTTAGAGGAAGTATTCAGAGTCTTGGAATGGGAGCAGTTAGGGATAAGGGTAGATGGAGAATACCTCAGTAATCTGCGATTTGCTGATGACATTGCCTTGCTAAGCAACTCGGGGGATAAACTGCAAATAATGATTGGTGACGTAGACAGGAAAAGTAGAAAGGTAGGCTTGAAAATCAATATGCAGAAGACTAACGTAATCTTAAACAGCCTCAGGAAGGAGCAGCAGTTTATATTAGGTAGCGAAGTACAGCAAGTAGTAGGCGAATATGTCTACTTAGGACAGGTAGTAACCGCAAATTCGGACCATGAAAAGGAAATAAAAGGAAGAATAAGATTGGGATGGAGCGCATTTGGCAAGCACTCACAGATTATGACTAGCAGCTTATCGGTATCGCTAAAGAGGAAAGTATATAACAGTTGCATCTTACCTGTACTCACCTATAGGGCTGAAACGTGGAGGCTAACCAAGAGAGGTCTACTTAAGTTGAGGACAACCCAGATAGCTATGGAACGAAAAATGGCAGGGGTGACATTAAGAGACAGAAAGCGTGCAGAGTGGGTCAGAGAAATTACTCAAGTTACCGACATTCTAGTGGAAATTAAGAAGAAATGGACATGGGCAGGACATGTAGTGCGAAGAGAGGATAACCGATGGTCGCTTAGGGTAACAAACTGGATTTCAAGGGAAGGAAAGCGTAGCAGGGGGCGGCAGAAAGTTAGGTGGGTGGATGAGGTTAAGTTCGCAGGGGTCAAGTGGATGCAGCTAGCACAGAACCTGGTTAAGTGGAGAAATATGGGAGAGGCGTTCGCCCTGCAATGGGTATAGTCAGGCGGATGATGATGATGATGATGATGATGAATTGTATGGGCAATAACGAAATTCCGACCCTACCTGTACGGTCGCCAGTTTGACGTCGTCACGGACCACCACGTGTTATGTTGGCTGTCCTCTTTTAAATACCCGTCCGGCCGCCTCGCACGATGGGCTCTCCGCCTTCAGGAATTTGACATCCGCGTTATAGGTATATCGCTCAGGCCGTAAACACATGGGCGCCGACGCTCTGTCTCGTTCTCCCTTATCCAGCGACGCTGTTTGCTTCTTGGCGGCTGATCCCGTCCTCTCATCTTTAACCACCGTTGATATCCCTGCGGAGCAGCGCAAGAATCCGTCGCTGTCCACTTGTCTCGGACTTTACGCCGTCAAGCACCATACTCTGCCGTATGAGATTGCCTTCTTTACCGCCGCAACTATATGCCTGATGGTCGACGGTGGCTTCTCGTCATTCCCCGTCATTTACGATATGAAATTTGCGCCTCTTTCTACGCCGACCCTCAATGTGCCCATCCTGGTGTGGCCAAGACGTTTCAAAGAACTTCTCAACACTTCTATTGGCGCGGCATGTATGGTTATATTTGCAAATAGGTCCGCTCCTGAATCGCCTGTCGTGAGGCAGGACGGAGAAGTAAAGAACAATAAACGACATGTAAAAACACAACAGGCTAATAACTGTAATAATTCCATGGAAAAGCAACGACTCTAGACATATATAGAAATTGGAAAACTCGGATTAAGAAGGAAGTCTTCTATGACAACTCAAGAGGCAGTGGCCTTCTTTTTGAATCTGAATCAGTATGTCTTAGAACCCGGAGCTACTGTAGGAAGTTTAATGAAGAGGATGAAACTTGTGCTATGTGTCGTAGATACCCAGAAACAATCGATCATCTTATACTGGAGTGTGGCAGTGTCCATCAAGATGTTGACGCGGACCCAGTCACTGTGGCCGAGGCCCTGGAGTTTAAATGTAGGAAACGAAGCGACAGCTAATCGGTGGTAGAGATAAGCTTTGAAAGATTGGTGGGGCGAATTGGTGGGGGAGGGGACGAATCGAACCTAAATTGAAATTGAAGCTTGGGTATTTAAAAATAACCCGTGACTAAAAGGAAAGTCGCTAATGTTGACTGATTATCAAGTTAAAAAGCATAAAGAACGGTTGAGCACAGTGATGACTATCAGCGCCCCGTTTCAAAGGGGATGCTCCTAACGTCCATCCATCTATCCCATCCGCTTGCCGCGTTAGCTTTCAGACTCCTGCGTACGTATGCGCTTTCCCCCTGCTGTCTTTCTGTGTCATGTACACGGCCATGCCGTAGCGTTTCGAAAACTACGTGGGCTATTCGTACGTAGTTCTTAATACGCTGTGCTAAAACTATCTAAAAATGACAGCGTCAGGGGGAGTTGCAAATTGGTGCAGTATTTGGTTAATGTCCCTCGAACCTACTAAATGCAAATAATGTCGTTTTCTCGCCATCAAAATCCCTATCGTTTTTTTAATTCAGTTTCTAATACATAGGTGGAGCTAACAAAATCACATGTTTTTTGCCTCTGATAGAGTTCTGATGTAGCGCGAAGATTGCCGCGGCTGCCGGTTGTCGCCGCACAATCCCACTTGTGGCTTCGGCGCTTCCGTATGTGTATGTTGTCTTATCTATACGGAATAAAGATTGTTGTTAATATTATTATTATATAAATACCTAGCACTCACCGACCCTTTCAATCTATTATGGCGCGATCATATTAGCAGCATCATTGCAGCATCAATCAAAACACTAGGTTTCCTTAACCACCATATCCGCCTTGCTCCACCTCAGGTAAAATTGCTTCCTCATACTCTTATGACACCAGTGTTTCGGCACTGAAAGCAAAATCCGGATTGCCGCTACTTTCTTTTCGTCGCCGCATTGCAAGCCTTGCTCTTTTTCAGAAGTTTTTTTATTCACCTTTGGACCAAGCACCGTACATCAAAACCGCAGCGCGCATATCTCACTGCACAAGTCACCCACTTCAAGTTGCGCGCCCAAAATCAGACACTACAACCTTTCCTTCTTCGCACTTGTTTTTTGAGCACCTGCATACTGGAACGACTTTCCTAAGACATCGTAGCCATCGCATCGTCATCTGCTTTTCAAGAACGTGTAATCGATCACCTGAAGTGTTAAATAACCATCGCTGTTTCATTTTAGTGTTTCAAGTGTATTCCCACCGCTTATGTAACACCCCCTGAAATGGGGGCCTTTAAGGTATAAAAACTGAACTGAATGTTGATCATGAAAGCAGTCAAAAAGGCAAGGGATGAAAAATAAGATACATATGATGCGCTTACGTTAGACTGATTTCATTTCGTGCTAGAAGCGGAATTTTGTGCTCTCAATCATGTTTGAAATAAAAGCAGAAATGACCATTCATGATGAAAACAAATCGCAAAAGCACTACGGCGTGAAGACGATGCAAACAGGTCTTTCCATCCTCAGGCTTCTTTTGCACTTGGTTTTTATAATAATCATCGTCATCATCATTCGTCTGATTATACCCACTGCAGGCCGAAGGCCTCTCCCAAATTTCTCCAATTAAGCCGGTTCTGTGCTAGCTGCATCCACTTGACCCCTGCGAACTTTTTAACCTCATCCGCCCACCTAACTTTCTGCCGCCCCCTGCTACGCTTTTCTTCCCTTGGAATCCAGTTTATTACCCTAAGCGAACATCGGTTATCCTCTCTTCACTCTATATGTCCTGCCCATGCCTATTTCTTCTCTTGAATTCCACTAGAATGTAACTTACTTTTCTGGCCCATTCTGCACACTTCCTATCTCTTAATATTACCCCTACCATTTTTCGTTCCATAGCCCTCTGGGTTGTCCTCAACTTAAGTAGAACTCTCTCGGTTAGCCTCCACGTTTCAGCCCCATAGGTGAGTACAGGTAAGATGAAACTGTTGTACACTTTCCTCTTGAACGATACCGTTAAGCTGCTAGTGATAATCTGAGAGTGCTTTTCACTCCCCGGGAAAGCGGAGCGCCAGAACAAACCACACGAGAGCAATCAAGCTTATATTACATGTGTTGACGCAACTCCTTTTTTCCTGATGTGATTGAATCTTGCATTGCTTTGCTAGTTGAAGTTGTTGAGCAGACGGATGTGCACAAATTCGAAAGATCCATTGATGTTTTGTATAGAGAGCGTACAACTTGACAATTTGACGTCATTATAATATGTTATGAATTGAATTTTATTTTATGCCCTCAAGCGAGGGTTAACAGTATCAATAAAAAAATTTCGCTGCATCCAAATCCTATTCTTCTTGTTATTTCCTTTTCATGGTCCGGATCTGCGGTTACTATCTTTCCTAAGTAGACATATCCGCCAACTACTTGCAGTACTTCGCTACCTAATGTAAACTGCATGAAGGTACACCAACTCACCAAACTTTCCGCTCTAATGCATTGTCATTCCTCCCTCTGTTGAAGCTTTGTAAGCATGAGCAGGTGAATACTAAGAGTACAAATTTCCACTCCTAGCATTGCACAAAGTTGGTTTAAAGTGATGTATCATTCTTCTGCTTTTGGTGGATGCATAGACGGATGGATGGATGGAATATAGGAGCGTCCCCTTTGAAACGGGGTGGTAGCAGTAGCTATCATGCTCGTTTTTCTCCCTATATCTTAATTATTGATTTAGAATGGTTAACTAAACCATCATTCTATTTATTAAATTTTTGTTCCTACAATACTAACATTATGTCACTTCTCTGCTTATAAGCAACCAATCTTCCAGTCGTTTTTTGCTAGTTTCCACCGCCGGTTTATTCACCCGGCCACTGTTATCTCTAAACCCCAGAGCTTCAGGAACAGTGATTGCGCCTGCATCAACTTCCGGATGGATACCATTACATTCGAGTATAATATGGTCAATTGTTTCACTGGAGTTTCCACATACAGCACATGCGTCATCTCCATTGTTAAATTTCTTTTTGTAGCTGCGTGTTCTAAGGCACCCTGATCTAGCTTCAAAAAGTAGGGCACTGCCTCTTGAGTTATCAAAGAAATCTTCCTTCCTGATCTGCATTTTCCACCTTCGGTATAATTCCACACTCTGTTTCTTTTCCATCGAATTTTTCACCTTTTGCTTAATGCTCTTTATTTCTCCGTCCTTGTGACTGGCATACTTACTAGTTAGTTTCCTAGTTCTTTTCCTCCATTGTGAGTCAACGCTTTTTAAGTACAGGTATTTAAATACTTTAGCTGCCCATCTGTTACTGTCCAATTTCCTCAGGCGTTCCTCATATAATATTTTACTCTGAGCTTCCCGTACTTCGAAAGATGCCCAGCCCATATCTCCCTGTACCGCCTCATTTGTAGTTTTGCCGTGGGCACCTAGTGTTAATCGTCCAACGGATCTCTGATTTATTTCTAATGTCGACTGTACCTCTGATTTTAGGCACAAAACCGCATTTCCGAAAGTAAGTCCGGGCACCATAATTCCTTTCCAAATACCTCTCAAAACCTCATACCTATTGTATCCTCATAATGCCTTATGCTTCATTATCCCGGCATTCCTTCGCCCTTTGGCCTTAAGTGATTGCTCATGCTTTCCAATGTATGCCAATCCTTCGTTTACCCATACCCCCAGATATTTATATTCTGCTACTCTAGGTATTTCATGGCCTTGTATTTTAAGACTCTGATCAGTTGAGCCGTTGAAAATCATCAGACCCGACTTAACTGCGCTGAAACTGAAGCCTAGAGCGCCCCCTTCGTCTGCGCAATACTTAACTAGAGTTTGGAATTCTTCCAGACTCTCAGCTAGCAGCACAATATCGTCTGCATACATCAAACCGGGGAGGCGCTGCTCTACCGCCTTTCCACCTAATCTATATGACAGGTTAAAACTAGGTTACTGCCTTGTATCCTCCGTTCCAGGTTTATCATATAAAGCATGAACAGCACCGGTGATAGAGGACAGCCTTGCCGTAATCCTTTGCATACTTTGACGTCCTCCGTACTTCTTATCCCTTCCCACGTAATTTCTACTTTGTTATCACGGTATATTTCCTGTAGGAACTCTATTATCTCATAACCGATACCTTCTTCTTTTAATATGTTCCAAAGGAGTTCCCTACTTACGTTGTCGAAGGCCCGTTTATGTCCAGGAAGGCCAAACACAAAGGTCTACTTTCCACTCTAGATATTTCGATGCATTGGGTAAGCACGAACAGGCTATCCTCTAAGCGCCTACCATTTCTAAAGCCGTTCTGAAGTTCTCCGAGTATCTTGTTACTTTCTACCCATGCTTGCACCTTTAATTTCACCGCCTGCATGGCTAACCTGTACATAACAGATGTTATGGTAATCGGCCTGTAAGAGTTTATGTGCATCCTGTCTCCTTTCCCTTTATAAATCAAATTTATTTTACTCTGCCGCCAGCTGTCTGAAATTTGCTTATTCGTTATGACTGTTTCCGGAGCTTTTAACAACGTTTGCTTACTTTTTGGACAGAGTTCATTAATCAGCTTGATCGGAATTCCATCTATTCCTGAAGATGGGGTTTTAGGATATTTTTTTCTGCCTTTTTCCAGTTTAGATTGGTGAGTTCTAAGCTGCTTTGTATTCTGCTACCTTGTGTTGCTTCCTGATTTGCGGAGATTACCCTATCGTCGCTCTTAAATGACTCGGCTATAACTGATGTAATGTAGTTCACTGCGTTGTCTCTCTTTAAACAATTTCCCTCGTTATCTTGAATCCGATCCTGCATTCTTCGCGATCCTGCAGCTTATATGGTTCCAGAATTTTCTTGCTCCGCCACTAGAGGCATCGTGTATGTCAGCCATCCAGCGATCGGTGGATGGCTGGATGGCTCTGGCTTATTTTACTCTGGACGAGGGCCTGCACCTGAAGTTTCTTCTGTCGATATGATTACCATTTTTGGTCGATTTCCTCCTGAGATACCTGTGCTTTCTTTGCCATTCGGTGTTTCCTTGAAGCAGCCCGTAGTTGTTGAATAGCTTCCCTGTTTTCCTTATTCCACCAGCTCCGTGGCTTCCTCTTTCCATTCCAGCGGTTTGCTACTTTAACCTCCTGAATTTTCCTCCTTATGAGTAGTTCTACCTGTTCATAATCCCAGTCTTCCATGGGGCTTTTCTCTATTGCTTCCTTTATGTCTGCTGCTATCTGCGCTATTTGATCGTCGTTTAATTTTGCGTTTACTTTATGTCAAAGTTGCATTTCTCTTTTCATCAAGAGCCCCATCTGCAGACTAATACGTTTATGATCACTTCCCAGACTACACTCCCCTTCTTCGTCTATTTCCATTTTTCTTACCTTGCTATAAATTTCATGCGACGTTAGACAATAGTCAATGGTCGTCTGCCTGTTGCGGAATTCCCACGTGATTTGGCCTTCACATTTTGTTTCTCTATTTACTATAACTAGATCGTGTCGCTCACAGAAATCTAGCATTAGCTTCCCGTTACAATACGTGTATCCATCCAGATCGTCGATGTGGCCGTTCATGTCCCCCAGTAGAATAATATTGGCCCCTTTCCAAACTGGCTTATATCGTCCCTGAGACATTCAACAAGATTCTTGTTTTCTTGCCTGCATTGATGCCCTGTTCCTAAATAAACTACCCCTAGCCATGTCCTTATGCCGGCAATTGTTCCTGAAACCCAGATATGTTCTTTACAAGATGATTTAATTCTTTGCCAATTTGTTCCCTGGTGTATCAACATACCTATCCCTCCACCTTTTTTTCCGTTCTCGTTCTGTTGCACCCTTCCCAGACGTAGCCTTCTATAAACGGCGGATCTTCTAGATCCCTGAGATGAGTCTCGCAAAGAGCGTACACACCTATTTTGTCATCCTTCAACTGCTGTTCTATCTCTAGCCATTTCGCTCTTTTTCTACCTCCTTGCATGTTTATGTAGCTGATCCTAGTGTTAAATTTCTTTTTTGTACTTTTCTTTCTCGGCCTACTCTTTGACATTTTTGGGGGCTCAGCCTCCATTATTACACTTTCTTCTGCTTCACTTCTAACTACCTCTGTGCGCGGAGTCCTCGCGGACCCCATAAAAAAGCTACAGCCTTGCCTGCCAGGCGCCAGCCGATCTCTGCTTCCACCCTTCTGTTAAAATGAATGCCATCTCGCTGAAAAGCCCTACCAAAACCTGCTTTATGCACCTCCCTGTTTACCTCAACCACTTCGAAACGCTTCTCCAGGCTTAACTTTCTTATGTCCTGATAAACTGTCACCACGTCCTTTTCCACCTTTCCTGTCAATCCTAGAACCTCTGGTACTGTGCATACAACTATCTGCGTTTGCTGTGCTATCTTCCTGATCTCGTCAACTCCCTTAGCTAAACTTTCCACCACTCCTGCAGCGTCACCATTTAGGACATTGTTTAGCTCCGCGGCTACTATTACCATACTGCGCTCTGCGGAATTCTTCAACAGCCTATTTTCACTCTATTTTAGCACTGCCCTCATTGTTCTCCCTGGGAAGGCTCCAACCAAAACTTTCTTATCACCCTTTACACGTTCCAAGATATCTCGCTTGCACCTGTTCATGTTAGAATCTCCGGCGATAAGCGCCTGGGTCTTCTCTCTCCCTCTCCCAACTGTTGGCTCCTGCTTTCGATTATCTGTGTCCTTATCTCTGGAATTTTCATTCTTCCTTACTTCTTCCTTTTTTTCCGGCTTCTTAGCTGCTTCTAAATAACTCTGACGGTTCGGATCCGTCTGACCTACTTTGCTTATGCCTTCCATGCCAGTGTTGGCCCCAGCCACGTGGCCCGCATTTGAATGTTCGTCCTCGTTGGTTTCAAGGATAAAGTCGGCCCCTTTTTTTCCAATTTGAGGAAGCTGTCCAAGCATTTTCTGATTTTCCGCTCTTAACAAGCGTACTTCATTTTCTAAATCATCCACGCGAGACACTAAACTGCCCCTTTCTTGATCAAATCTATCTAGACGCGCACTCAGTACGCAACACCGACACAAAAAGTCGCTGCCTTCCGCTTCACCTACAGAGTCAAAACTCGTTTCCTTGAGATTAACCTGCGCCTCACACTGAGTACACTTTACTTTCTTTTGATTGCACATCTTAAGCGCTCGTCGACTGAACTATATCTATTACGAATTCTCAAATTATACAAATTGCCAAAAGAAGACACAAGAAACGACTAGCATCATTTTGTAAAAATACACAGCGCCACAAACTTAGGACAAGCGAGTAGACGGGAACAGCGCTGTTCCCGTCTACTCGCTTCTACCCCCTGTTCAAAGAAACTACAGTGTTGTACAAACACAGAGAGAAATTAACACGAGAATTAAAAGAGGCCTATCTCACTCACCAGGATTCTGACACATGCGTAAGCACCCCATCTGTTATCATTCATCCCCGAGAAATCTCATATCTTGACGAAACTGGTTAAAGTAAAATGTTGTTTTATCTGCGAACATGCGCACTTGGTTGTCGGGGAATTTTTGTATATATTCGTGTTCTTTCAATAAATCATGCAGTTGATAGTCAGCGCTGTTCCCGTCTACTCGCTTGTCCTAAGTTTGTTGCGCTGTGTATTGATGTAATGATGCACCAACTATAGCTCAACTCACAGTTCTCTTGAAACGACTAGCAAACACTCGTTAAAAACCAATTCTGTGAAAGCCAGTAGCCTAGAAAAAAGTATTTATCTAAACAAGATAGTTAAAGAATGAACACCAGGAAAACCTAGCTGCCGGCACGAAAAACCAGGCCGCTAGGACCAAGAGCTAAAATCTATTCTTTAGGCTGCACCTAACCAAACTAGCTGAAAACGAAATAAAGTTAATAAAAGAAAGGACTCATCTGTTTGAGGCTTCGGAAGCTCCCGCTGTCGCCAGTTCGTCCGTTTCCGGTAGCCACGTGGAATCGGAGGAGCGATGGAACACGCGTCCGCACCACACGGCTGTCAACTCCTGTTCCTGTGGTCCTGTTGTCCTGTTCAGTGGTCCTGTTATTATTCAGCGCTTTCACGTCCAATTTCCGGGCAGATTCATCATGGCAAATTTTCGACATAATTTTCGTTTACCTTTTATTTCACTTCCTTAAACTGACTGGACCCCGAACTATCGAATGCTACTCCTCAATTAAATTTTGTCTTCATAATGTTTAATGGAGCAAGAGCGCCACGATCGAAGGCGAAATTTTTGAGGCGTCTGCGTATATGTGGACCATTGGGGCGATAATGAAACACCGGAAGAATGCATGAAAGTCTTGTTTTAGTGATACACCGGCTATATTGAAACGCTGGATGGAGGAGCTTGGTGATCAAGAGACCGATGACAGTGAGAGGATTCTATAAATGATAGGAGCTCAGTGAAATTGTGGTAGTGGTCCAGTAACTCCACTCCGTTGCAGAACTCTACAACCACGGCCGAGTGTAGGAGTAGCCTATCGAGTAGACAGCCGTTGGTGATAGAGGAAGATCCAGTTTGCCGTGACTGTCGATGCACCACTGAAGGCCCTGATGAGGAAATGGGCACACATCTAACAGAACTCTTGCCTGCAGTTTCGCGGTATGCACTGCGATTCCCGAATTGTTTTATTTTTCTTTTTTTCCATTGCGCAAACTTCCTCACACAATCGTGCTTGATGAATTCTTTGATTTATCATCTGTGATTTAAATTTAATACAGTTCAGTTTAACTAGCACATAACTCCATTAGTACAGAAACTTTGCTCATGACGGCGCACTTCGCGCTTTGATGTACTCGAGGAAGTTAGATAATTCAATTCTAAGCCGGCCGTCATCTGGTTTCGCAGATGCGTTTGCCTTTACTTCCATATGGAGATTTGAAGCTCATGCCACATACCCAATGTCTTCATAAATGACAAAGTTGGTCTAAAGTGCCTCAATTCGCAAGCTTTGTCGTAGGACTGAGCGCGCTCCCGAAGGAAATCGGCTGATTTCGACAGGCGAAAATAATAATGTTCCGTGGCATACCTTCGTTTTTTTTTAAGACTGTTTGTACATAACACCAACATTATAGTCACGCTGAATTGGCCAACGGGTACTCGCCGAGCGTAATTAAAAAAAATACGCCTCCGATTATCTTCACATAAACAAACATCTCACTGTCCAGAAGGCTCTTGCGAGGTATTAAGCATTAAATGAGAGAAACAGCCAGTCACCTTTGACTACCGGGAAATGGAACATGAGGGAGTCAACGAACATGTCGCGGAACATCGATGTGGTGACCTGCGGTCGTCAGCGGCTACAAAACGAATCTCGCCTGTACCACAGCCTGCAAA
The DNA here is from genome assembly GCF_055883805.1 of Amblyomma maculatum. NCBI lineage: Eukaryota > Metazoa > Arthropoda > Arachnida > Ixodida > Ixodidae > Amblyomma > Amblyomma maculatum. The sequence continues at coordinate 221,481,653 of NC_139345.1, forward strand.
CCTAATATATAGTGTAAAAAAGCAACTCAGCGGAATAATTTAAGGTGGGAAATACCCTTCACTACAACGCAGAGGAGCCTACATGGTGGCTACTATGGCGGAACCTTTTTCTTACACTTTGTAAACCAGCCGGAATATCCTATTTACCTGAATATCATAAATTGTTTTCGGCCCGATCCACATTTGGCCTCAGATCTTTCCTCTCCAGTCGTTCCTCGCTCTCTCCTACATCTTTAGCGGCGTTTTCGGGAAGCTTTCTTCGCAGAATGTTTTTCATAGATCACACTTTCTCTGTGCTGGCTCTTCACATGTCCTTTCTCGAAGCTCATTAACTGTCCTAAGACATATTTCGCAGTCTTGTCAGCATTTTCTGCAGCCTTGGTCATGTTTGGCCATGATCAGCGTGCACAGCTGGTTAATCTTGATAACGCCTCAGTTACTCACATCGCCGAAATGTCCTTGGCATTGAAAACGATGAGATATTTTGTAATATCAACAAATAATGTTATATCTCATGACGTTTCGCATTCGTGTTTTATACACTCTTTAATCATGCATCAATCAACACCGTATGCATTAGTCAGAGTCTACAGCTACATCCAGCTCAATTTGGAACATTCGCTTTCGCCGTTTTCAGTTCTCGGATCTGAATGTATATATTTTTCCTTTACAGTCGTTCCTCTCGATGTACCCTCTAACCAATCAGTGGTACCTGGGGGCGTCAGACTGGGCTCGAGAAGATTTTCTCTGCTTCTTTAAAGTCACCTCCGCGCCAATATGTTACGTAGCCACTCCTCCCGAAATTCCTCGTTGGGCGGTATTTCATGCTAACAAACTTGCTGGCTTCTTACAGCATTGCATTCACGACGCGGCAGGCAAGATTTTAGGCATTACTAGAACCCCTGGGAGCCAGATTTGGCAAACACGGAGCCTAAATGTTTGTGGTGTCCGTATGGGCATGACTCTTGAGGTTATTTGTTGTGGTGGTAGTAGAGAATATAAAAAAATTCGGTGCGGGGGGCGCACAGTTCTATAGCGTCTCCTATAATCCGGGACTATCGCTACGGGGCTGTGCAGAGGGGGGGAGGTGAAAGACATGAGTAGATGAGGGTTGGTGGAGAGGGAGGAGTGGGCGTTAGGCATATAGAGAGGGGAGATGGCGTGAAGCTGCTCGGACGCACCTGCCCCGTTTAGAGGCGGGGGCGAAGGTGGGTCGTTTCCGGGAAGACTAACAGCAACCTGAAGGCGGCAGTTTGTTTAGCTCGCGCACAGTTCGGAAAGAGCACGTCATCAAATGATGCGGAAGGAAGTCCCAGCCAAATTTTAAGGCGGCTCGAGGCTGGTCGAGGGCAGAGCACGTTGAGTATTCGAGATGGGCACCACAAATAGTACACGCAGATCTGATTGCACTACGGAGGCGGTGCGCACACAACCAATGCGTAGCCGAAGAAGACAAAGTCACTGCGCTCAAACTCACGTGCGTCGAGGAGACATGCGCTGTTTGGCGGCCGTATGTCTGGCCGGGTGCGGACTGCGAGCGCAGTGAGCGATGATAAGTCTCGCTGAGTCGTAGTGCGAAGCTGAATGGCGAGAGGGGGACGGAGAGCTGGTGCGCCTGCTTAGCTAGCTGGTCGGCGGTCTCGTTGCCGTGAACGACAACATGTGACGGGGACAATTGAAAAGAAACTTGCGAGCCATATAGCTCCAACTCATCGAGCTTGGCGCTGATGACGAGTGGAAGGTTAGAGCCTCTCGAGTGGTGGAGAAGAGACTGCCACGCAGACCGGGAATCAGACATGATTGCAGTATTGATGGGGTGCGGCATGTCGAGAATGAGATCCAGTGCGCGATCAAGAGCCACGAGGTCTGCGATGGTTGAGGAAGTGGGCGTGGGGAGTCTGCATTGCTTTTACAATCCGAGAGAAAGGGAAACACAAGCAGTTGCTGCGGAGTTTCCATCATTGATGACGGAGCCGTCAGTGAAGATGAATGTAAAGTTGGCGCATATTTCGTGCGATACAGTGGTTACTTCCTGCTGTAGAGCACAGTGAGGGGTGCGACGTTTGCTTGTAACACATGAGAGCTTGGTGCCAACTGGAGGCGGTTTGTAAAGATGGGGAGGCCTGGAGAGGTAAGCTGACTTGGGAGGTGTTCCCAGGAGCTCATTTAGGAGGATGACGGCTCTTCCCACTCGTGAGCGAATATTGCTGCGCAGATAACGCAGCAAGGGCGCGCACTCGGGTGCACGGTGCATTAGCTCGGCGCGATTAAAGAGCGTTTTGAGGGACACGGGCCAAGAACATGTCTCCGCATATGTGACAGGAATGGTGGACGAGTGGTGACCGATGGTCTGCGTCCAGGCCACTTGGACGGCGCGAGGTTGACGATGGGAAGGGCAGAAAGCCCCTTAAAAGTAGCCATAGCATCATAGAGGCACTAACATTGGGCTGGTGGGGCGCCTTCGCCCCGCACGAGGAAGCGACGTGGTTGATGTGCGACTTGCTCTTTCTCCCTTCGGAGAGTTTTGAAGCGGGTGACCACTTCAGAGAGCAGCCGATTTGTAGGCCCAAATACCGGACCTTCTGGCTCCATGGAATAGGTTGGCCGCCTAGTCGGAGTTTGGTGGCACCCCAACGCGCTTTGTACCACGGCGACGTAGCATGAGCGCCTTGGATTTTTCACTCCAAATGGTTAAACCTATGTTGCGAGGAAATCCACAACACAGTCAAGAGCGCACTGCAAGAAGCGAACTGTGCGGTAGCGCTTTGTTGTTGAGGAGGGCGTGAAAAGCGCTATGTCGTCGGCATAGACAGCGACAGGCACCACATCCCAAACTGAGATATGAATGCAGTCCGCCAGCACTAAATTAAAAACAAAGGGGCTCAAGACACTGCCCTGTGGGACACCACACGGTACTGGGCGAGAAAAGTGTAGCTCTAAATGGACGCGCACACGACGCTCGGGCACTGAGGAAGGAACGGACGTAGTTGTAAAGGTGTCCACAAATTCCCATGGCTGTAAGAGCATTCGAAATGGACCAGTGTGGATGTGGAAGGCAATCAAATGCACTTTTGACGTCTTGAAAATGAGAAATCTGGCATGACGCGAGACGAGGGATATCTCCAGTCCCGAAACATCTGCGATGGAGTCCGCTATAGAGCGAAGTTTCGAAAGCCACTGTGTTGTGGGTCAAGCGCGTTGGCAGCCATTGCTACCCAGTTGAGTCGAAGAAGGGCCATAGTTTCTAGCACGTTTCTCGGTGCGGAAGTGAGGGACAATGGTCGTTACATGGTGAGATCGCCGCGGATTCTATCTTTCTTCAGAAAAGGGACGAAAATAGCCCCTCGCAAAGATTGCGGCCTGTCACCGCTGCGCCAGACCTTGTTAAAGGCAGTAATGAATTTCTGCGGTTTGTGAAGGTTTCGGAGCATTTCAAAGCAAAATTCCATCTAGGCCAGGGATGCTATGCTTTTTGCGGTGGTCTAGGGAGAGACGAAGCTCGAATGTGGTGAAATCCGCATCGCATAAGGTAGAAACTTGGTCATTGGCAGCGAGACCGAGGGCAGGCCTCACCGAACTGGAGAAGGAGCCGAAGCGGCTGTCATGGTTGGTGCAAACTGTGTGACCAGCTGCTCTGCGAGTTCAAGGTTCCTGATGCCCCAATAAATGGCCACTGCCACAACCGGACTCTGCGGGATTCCACCCTGTAGAAAGAAGCGCATTATGCGTCATACTCGATGCAGGTGATGCTCTGCGCGAGAGAGGGCTGCGCAGAAGCTGGCCCAGCTGTGTCGACGCAGGCGCTTTGCTGGCAACGGCAAGCCATATCAATAAGGTTATAGATTGTCCAGAGTTCTCGTCAAAGAGCGCGGATAGCACGACGCTGGACAACACGGCGAGCGGCAACGAAGGTTCAGTAGTTTTATATCCGGCACCGGGGCACCCACGGCCACAGTAGACTTTGTTGTAGCCATTTTTGCGCAATGGCTTAGGTGAGCGAGTAAACCTGCCTCTCTGCTGCCACCGGCGCACAACTCACGAAAATGTGAACAGCGAATTACGCTGTAAGTGTGCACAGCGGACGAGACACAGGGGGACACAGATCGATCGGATAATGATCCGACCCGTTTGTGTCAGAGAGGAATTTACACCGAACGGCATACGCACAGGCTTCGGTAGCAAAATTGAGATCAATTGCTCTGCACGCCCCGCGTGCACTGACAAACGTTACTTGTTATTCATTGATACGAAGAAGACCTGCAGAGGTGGTAGCGTCAAGTAGTTCTCTACCGCAGCGACTGGTGGTGGAATTAAGTAAATTAAAGCATCCGAAGATAGACGATGAACAATGCGGGAAATTACTGTGGCGCCCCAACTAGAGTTGGGGCGAACGTAAATACTCGCAATTGAGGCGTCGGTATCATTCACACGCACTGTAATGGCGACACATTACAAAGGGCCACTCAAAGCACCTGAAACATCGATTACAGTGCGTGGAAGTTTGGAGCGAACATACACAGTCACCCCGTTTCCCAGCTGGGTGAGAGATAGGACGGGACAGCGGTGCACACGGATGAGACACATTTAATAAGACCACTGCATCCTGTGTAGCCATGAAGAGGCACGTCCTCCGCGCGCGTGTAAGTTTCCTGCTATCCCAGAACATGATACGCGCCGCGGAGAAGGTGCTGAGCCTGTTCAGCTTGTCTGCAAGCGTACGGAGTTACCGTTTCACTGTAGAATGCGTGGCCGAAAACAGCTGATCTAGCTATGGTAGGAAAGAGTCAGTTGGGAAGCTAGGGCCCCAGCTGACGCTGAGTGGACGTGCAGGGGAGTTGGGAGGGAGGTGATCGATGCCTCCACAGCAGCGGAGAGTGCTGCCATGACTGCATCACGCTGATCAGCCTTTGGTGGCTGAGTTGGAGCATTGCTTGCGGGTGCGACGTTCCCGCTGGAGACATCACAGAAGGAGTGGACTTGGACCGGCGGCGAGGGTTTCCTCATTGATGTGGGATCGGAAGGCTCATCACTCATCACTTTGAACTTGCCCCGGTGGCTTTTGCACTCGGACAGAGCGCAGGGAGTTTTGGCGAGTCGTGGATTGCGTCTAGGACGAGAGAATGGTGGCGACTTTACGCTCCTCCTGCCAGCAAGGGCAGCGGGGCTCAGTGGCTGCATGGTTCCCAACACAGTTAACGCACTTGGTGGCTTCACAGTCAGTTTTGATGTGGCGACCGCCGCCGCGAAGGCAGCGGGCCGAAGGCCCCGAAGTTGGAGTACTGCACAGGACGAGGGAGACAGGTTCGCACATGTCGACGGAGTTTAAAGAGGGCCACCTCGTCCGGTGGCGCAGCACTCGCAAATCGTACTAGGGCGTTTCTCACGGTTCAGGAACATCCGACAATGGGCGACTTGCTTTCGAGGCTCTCAACAATGTCCTCGATAGGGAAGGAGGGGTCGACTGCGTAGATTATACCAGTGCTTGGTGTATAATATACCTATTTTGCCCGAAAAGAGATACCACACTCAATTGTGACAGCGAGGAGTGGCGCAATGTTGGCTGACTGCGGGAAATCTACTGCAACAACATTCCCGTGGAATTTGATGCGGACTTGCTTCACAGCAGTGAGCTTAGAACATTCCGCCGCAAGTAGATCACCAGAGGCACCAAGGAATGTGGTTCTTTCCGACAGGTCGGAAAAGAACGGTTTCTGGGTTTTGGATTGAGAAAATGGCTTATACGTGCGGCGCTGAAACACGTCGCTGATGCAAGAACCAGCTGTTGAGCAGTTTTCGGAGCCGAAGCTGTGATGTGTGTAGCCGTCGGTTGGTTTCGAAGCAGGTGTGTTGGCGGCAGAACAAGCTGCGGAGGGCAGGGATTACTTAAAGGGGCGGAAGGCAAGGCGACGCTTCTTTCGGGTGTCGCGCTGGCAGGCGGGGCCTGCTTCCTGGGAGCGACGACATCATCTTTTGGCTGAGGCTAGACTTTTTACGTGGTGGTTTTCTTTGGAGCGGGAACTGTAGCTCCATCTTCTACGGCGGCTGTAGCTGTGTCAGCTGGTGGCTTGGAGGGGTCTTGCTTTGTTTGCGGAGCATAATCTGCGTCTGAGAAGGCGTCGACAATGCGAGCGGTTGGAACCACTACCAGGGCGGCGCCCTGAATGGGAGGGAGAGGAGTAAGGACGCATCTTGGAGAATAGATGCGACTTGAGTGGTTCCAGCGGAAACTGAACCATCGCTCCAGTATTGGAGTGTGTTCTCGCTCACACCACTTTGCGGCGTTGAAACAAGGAAGGGGGCTTCAGTCCTCGCGCTCTCTTGAGCGACTGAGGCAGGGGTGAGGAAGAGAACACTGCTCTTTTCTCCTTGTTGCACCGGAATGGTGAAGTAAGCCGCTGCCGCTTGCTCTGGTGAGGTGGCAGCTTAGCCGTTGGTAGTTCAGCTGTTGCCCGAAGGCTGGTCACGCCGAGCTTTTTGTAGGTTCTGGTTCTGCTGTGATGTGACATCTTGCGTCGGTGGTTTTTTGATTGCCGCTATTAGGTGACGAGCGTCTTCCTGAGACGCCAGCGACAGGTTGGCGTAATTCAGAACCTGTTGCAGGGAACTTTCAGGGGAAATTTCCTCCATGGCTGGTAAAGACAGACGTCAGACGTGCGTCTATGTGTCGGGGAAGTGGAAGAACGGCCGTTCAAGCCATCCAGAATCCATGGTCCACACGAGAAAAGGGTGCACCCCGCACTTCCCACACAACATTACACTCACGAGTGCGAGCACATGGGTAAGCCTCGGAGTGTATCACAGCACAGAGCCTCGAGTTGGAGACGCTGGGCAAACGCGCACAGGGCACAGCAGCCAAAAGGTGCGCTCAGATGCGTGCACAGGGGTGATCACAAAAGGACCGGCGCGCACCGGGAGAATGAACAGAGGATGTCACATCATAACAGAGACAGGGCGCAGCGCGGAATGGGGACACCACGAATAACAAGTTAGGACTGTCTGATCAAAAAATATTCAGGAGAGTAAACGGGAAGCTGGCCAAATCACCGCCTCATGCGATGTAATACACAACCGCCAGGAAACAGGAAGCGATCCAAATGGGAGTAAATTCTAGAGGGCACTTTGGGCCCCTATAGTGTAATGAGGAGAAAGCCATTATAGCACGGTAGATCATAGACCTCCACTACGGTACCTCTATCTCCCTCTCTTCTTTCACTCCCACCTTTCTACCTTCCTTTACGGCACAGTACATATGTCCGCAGAGAATTGTGAAAAATATTGCTCCTTTTCAATCCTGTAAATCAATTTGAAAAACAGCTGATGCCTGCTGTACTAACGCCACCTAGACATCTGGGTCTGCTTCTGTTTGCTGTGGTGCGGCGTTCGAGGAAGTGCCAAATGGAAGGCGAAAACAACAAGCATTCCATTAAACGCATCAAAGTTCACCAGCGTTCTATAATTTGTTTACAGGAAATCAAAGGAGCAGTATCTGTCACTCGCTAAATCCCGCTATCCTCACGGTAAACAAGGGGAATAAATAATAATAATAATAATAATAATAATAATAATAATAATAATAATAATAATAATAATAATAATAATAATAATAATAATAATAATAATAATAATAATAATAATAATAATAACTTTATTTATTTCATCACCACAAAGTACATGGTGGCAGGATGCCTACAGTAAAAGCTGCCTCTTGGGCAGCTTGACAAGGCCACAGGCACCCAGCCGTTTACTTTGATGGTGAACGTTTGATGATGATGAATTATGATGAACGTTTAGCGGTCCGGGGCGTGGCACAGTTGGTAAAGCGCTCGGCTTGGGATCCACGGGACGGAGGCTCGATTCCCGGAAGACACAAGGTTTATTTATTTCATTTCAACTATCTTCCTCGAAAGTATGACAGCCTCTGCCGACAGCTCCTGTTGACAACGATGAGGTATTAAAGGCTTTCGCCTCGAAAGAGAAAGTGTAAGAAACGAACGGGTACAACGCGAACTCATCTGGTGGTAGGACTACGCCGGTGCGCGTCCGCCACCGCGTAGCGCGGAGACGACTGAGGAGCATTGAGGGCGAGGCCTCGAAAGCGCGGACCTACGGGAGGCACAGAACGGCGGACGAATGAGCTGAGCGCGACGAGAGAACGAGAGCACGCGGAGAGGAGGGAGCTCGGCGCGTTGCGTCCGATCACTCCGAGAGCTGTACGAAGAAGCGACGTCAGCAGCTCCCCCAATGCCTTCTCCTCCCCTAATTCCGCTTACCCTACCCCTGGTCGCCAATAGTGATGCCACAAAGTTGACCGACCGACGAAAGACGCGACCAGTATCCCTTCCCCAAAATATCCCATAGTCGTCACCACAACCACCAGCATGATGAAGACGATAAAGAGAAAGCGTCGAACGCGCCCGCTGCGATCCGTGAGCCCCGAATGAGAGCGAACCAGGGAACATCCTTTTGTTCGGCGAACATTAATACACCAATTTCCGGCTCTTCGCAACTGCGCAGTTAGGTTAGATTAGGAACACTAAACAAACGCAAGGATAAAACACAAAGCCACAGCTGTGTAGCCAGACGCCACGCCGGCCTCCCGGAGTTTTACCTATGCCTGGCGTCCTCAGTAGCTGGTGTTAAAACTGGGGCGTCACACGCTTCCCACTGCCTGATCCGCGACTCGGCAGGCCGCTTCTGCGGAAGTTTCAGTTAGAGCAAAGGAAACGAAGGTCATCGCATTTCGTCTGTTGCAATGCAGCCAGTCATCCTTGAAGTTTTATTGCGGTAGCAATACTATTTTAGGTTTCGAGCTTTCAGCGTAGCGCGGCCGCTAGCCACCTCTTACTCGCGTGACGCTGTGACGTCACACCCCATGTGACACTAGGGTGTGGGCTTGCAGGAGCTGCCACTTGGATCTCTCGTTTCACATTGGACGGTTATGTCAGAATCAGCCTGCTAGGACCCAGGCGTTCACGTCACGCTTATAGGCCACTAAGAAGGAGGACAAAACATTTATTGACGCAAGGGTATTCGGGGCCATCTGGCCTCTTTGGTCACCGCACGACCCCACCGCACTCAAACGTTGATGTTCATACGGCTTGGTTAAAGCGGGGCTTTATATGTGGGCTTAGGAAGAAGAAAATGAGAAGAACGCTCGGTAACCCGCAGCTAATGCTTTCGCTCAATATTTGTTTCAGCAGCGTTGAGCCCTTTTAATTTTTTCTGTCTATTTTCATTTTGCGCCACAGGCGCAATCTTTCATTCTTAGTCTTAGCAGATGTGCAAAACGTCTACCGGTCATCAGGAACAACGGGATGGCTTTTTGCTTTTGTCGCGGTCTCTTAAGGCTGCCAAAAATTACGACGATAGCTGGATTTTTTTGGGAGAAAGCTAGCATAATGTTTCGTAGACCAAACTCTCACGATTAGTCTATGAGAGCGCGATTTCGGCTTGTCCTAATTGTTTTTTTCTGCGATGTTTATTGCCTCGGGGCACAAAAAGAATGTTCTGAAGGATGAAGGGTATGATCAAATAAGTTAAAAATGGCTGATGTAATAAGTCGAGGAGCGAACGAAGATGCGGTCCCTACGTCCAAGTAGCATATGACGACGAGTTATGGGGGAGAGGTCAGTGGCCACCGGATGCCGGATCGGCTTCGGCTTCAACGCTGGACATTCCCACAGCAGGTGGTGAATATCGGCTTCTTTATCTCTGGGCTTTCAGGCGAGGCACCTGTGGTAGGGATACAAATACTGAAAGTGAGGCCACTTTCCAATCACTGCAGTTGTTAGAGCCACACAAACTAGAATCCTCCAAAGCGCCATCTCCTCAGCTCGGGTTAGACTGCGGGGGATGCTTACCGTATACGGAGATATGAGAGCACGAGTACGGCGTCGGAGGTGCTCCTTTCTTGTTAATAGTATTGTAGCATTGTCCAATTTTACCGGCTTTGGAGATGATGATGTTGAGGTCGAAAGGTGGGTCGCAGCATTCGCATGGCTTTGCGCACTTAGAAGGTCACGCGGAGTCCATTCAATACGAATTGGCTGCGGTATGTGTGCCGCCAGACTGTGTATGTTTCGGTAGATTTCTGTGCAGTTACTAACGCGTCTAAGTAGCTTTGTCACCTGGAGGGCATCAGTGCGTATGATAATATGGGCCGTGGGAAGCATGAGAATGGCAGTCACGGAGCGAAGCGCCTCTTGCACAGCAAGCAGTTCCGCACAAAATGAACATGGAGGTTCTGGTAATTAAAACGTTGATGTCTTGTTCAATGAAAACTTCCTAGGGCAGTAAAATGCAGTTGTTACTTCGCAGTCTTGAATGTTTGCGTCGACGTAAATTACGACGAAACCTTGCAGCAAGCGGGCGTCCTGTTCCACAATTCGGTCGCGAAGTAACGACGCCGATTCCTGTGTTGTCGGTCGTCATAAGTTAGTCGGCTTATCACACAGCTGCACAAAACGCTGTACTGGCAGAACTGGCAGCGGCGGTGGTAGGATTGAATGTGACGAAGCATGAGCCCTCTGAGTGTACGTTGCCTGAGAGAGGGTGGCCTTAAGCATGCGTGCATCACGTCGTTACTGCACCAGTTCATCTATTGTGTTCAGCTGTGCGTTTTCTTGGAGCTCCACAATTGGTGTGATGCAAGGAATGCAGGTGATGACCCTCTTTGTCTCTCGATTTATAGCTTCAATGAGGTCCCATTGTGCCCTTGTCAAAGTCTAAAACTGGGCTTGATAAACAAAGCGGGGTTGCACAACTGCCCGCACCAACTGTCGTTCAACATCTTAGCGAGCACCGCCCGATTTTAGAGCAATGCGTCTATCAGGCCCTGAGTATATAACGCCTGTTTTTTAGTGTGAGACAGCATTGAAGTTCCGGTTCATGACTCATGAATAGTTAAACCAAAAATTTTTACTCTTGAACTTTCCTGAAGTGTGGTTCCGGACAGATGTAGACGAGTAGATGTTGCCGCTAGTTTACGGCGCCGCCAGCGGTTGGCGACTGAACGTAGTTTTACTGGCGAAAAATACAAGCCCAATGGAAGACGCATATGTAGACGTAATGTCTAAAGCTGGTTGCAGGGCAGCGGATTGAGTCAGTAGGTCGCTGTGCGTGCTGATGATGTCGTCACTATGATGTCATAAGCATATATTAAGAATTTAACATCAAGCATTTCATGTAACCGCCATATAAGCGAGATACATGCAATAACAAATAATGCTGGTGACAACACTGATCCCTGTGGTACGCCGCGAAGAGGTAAAAATGATCATATGGCATCGCCGCTGCGGCGTATTGAAAATTGTCTACCTTCAAGGAAAGATTTTACAAAATTGCCTATTCTATGTGGTAAATAGAGCATGTCTTTTTTTCTTTTTTTCTTTATTGCCTGACTTCGGCAGGGACCACAATAAACAAAACCACTTACAGGGCACAATGAGCAATCATTAATACAACATTCAGCCAGGTGGGTTGTGGCGTCGTCATGCTAAAAATTTTCTTAGGGTCACTAATTGCTCCAATCTTCCGAGCCACTCGGGAGCTTCAGGAGCAAGTTTCTGAATTTCAATATATCTACTCATGCCTTCCCGAAAATAGATCCATGCTGGCCGTGCGTCAGGATCGCAATGGTATCCTGCCATTCTCGAGCGCCAAATACAGTGGAGGGCCATGGAGGACCAGGACGCGACGTTCTTAAGCGGGTGAAGGCGATGCAGGTGCCGTCAAATGCAAAAATGGAGCATGTCAACTGAATCCAGAATGGCAACATCACTGATATTATCAAAGCGTTTACGACATCCTTAGTGAGGACGGTGCGTACATTGTGGCCGCGGGTAGATGATTACACTGAGGACGCCAAGACAGCTTATGTGGTTATAGATGGTCGAAATACAATTTGCTCTGTGTGGTAGAAACTGTTATTTTCAAGTCACCACGAGATTTGTGTGGTGAGCATTTTCTCAGCGAGCTAGCAAAATGTTGGCGTTCAGGGTATATAGAGCGAAGATTGCTAATGTCTATTGGCGTTTTCCCCGGGTTTGGAACAGAGATCAAAAAAGTCGATTTCGGCTTCTCTGGCACATCGCTGTCTAGCCATACCTTTTTTATGGTGTCACGGAGTTGAGGAAGTGCATCACAACTGAGGTTCTTGTAAACCTCGTACGTAATAGAGTCCGGACAGAGCGCTGTCTTTAGGTTGGCTTCATCTATAGCTGCAATCAATTCAGGCATGGGGAATGAGCTCGCGATTCCCTCGGCGTCGGCGGCAGATTGCAGTCCATCGACATAAGCTGGCATGCCCCACAAGTAAGTTCTTGTAACTGGTACAGGCAGCACGTCATACTTCGAGAAACACTTCCACGCTGCTGCTTGTCTTGCGAAATCATCCGCAGAAACATTTGCTGCAAAGCATGCTGTGTCCGCGGCATTAGGACGATGACAACCGTGCGCCATGTCATAGAAAGTTCGCCAGAGATAAGCAATTGATGACTGTGTTCGCATCACAGATGTCACTGAGGCCGTGAGAGATCAGACTCGTACCTTCGAGCCTTGGCAGTAATGTATTTCAGTCCTGTGCGGGCTTGCACAAAATTTGAGTCTCTAGTTGCAGTCAATTCCACTTGCATATGAGCAGCGCGAAAGTTCAGCAGAGGCACATCCGGTGCTGGTCGACCAACCTCCACCCAGGTGATGGTCGTAACCTCATTTAGTGCGCCTTTTATGCTGTCTAAAAGCAATGGTTTGGACCCCAGTGGACAACTGAACATATGCAGCGTAATCGTCGAGCTTGCGATGGATAGAGGCCGATGATGGTAGTATGATGGTCACTCCCCCAGGAGTCCGGCTCCAAGTGCCATGAGGGAGTGATGGGTCCTGTCCACCGCGTGAGATCTGGAGCGTATGTTCCACTTCGAGTATGAAGCACAGCTCTCGTCGTTGTATAGGGATGGTTCAGGAGAATAAACAAAGCATCAGCAAATGCTTCCCGCACTCGCCTGCAGTGAGGACTTAAAAGGGAGTGCCGCCAGTAGGATGAGGTGCATTGAAGTCACCACCAACTAAAACTGGACATCCCGGGTATTGTTGCCTAACGTTCAATAACTATCCCAGATTTATGCGGGACGGAGAGCCGCCGTTAAGTCTGACATAGACTGACACCACAACAGTTGCCTTACTGAACTTAACTGCCACTGTAACTACCTCCTGATATGGAGTACACCAGTTTTCTAGAGCAAGGCGCACCTGATGAAACCGTGCGTCAACATACACAGCCACCTTTCTCGGAGGGTACCCGTGTGCACACGTCCGTCGCTCATGGAAGGAGACACGTATCCACTGAAACCAGGAATGGCTAGCAACGCGTTGGTCTCCTGCTGTAACAGGGCCCATACATGGAGATTGTTCTTGCAAAGATGGGATTTGAGCTCTCCGACCTTTGTGGAGAGCCCTCTGAAGAACACCGCGATAACTTGTAGCCGCCATCTTGATTATGAGTCCTGGTGTCGCAAAAGCACAGATGTCAGGTTATTAACTGAGTTACCATAAACTTCAATAAGTTGTTCTTACTGTGCATTTTGTCAAAACAGTCTAGATGGAGGAGGTGGTGGGGATGAATTTACGTGGATAAACGGCAGCTTTTGCCAAAGAGCGGGAGATTGCAGGTATTCATTTTTTTAGACGCGACAGCACAAAAGACCCAGCTAGAAGACGCTGTGGGGTAGCTTGTTGCTTCCCTCCCGTAGTGTAGAGCGCAAGGGCCAAAAATAATGGGCGAGCAAGATGCACAAACTTGGACAGAGAAGCACAGGACGGAAGGTTTGGAAAGCAGCGCAGTGGTATTGCATCAACCGTAACAAAACTGGCTAAGAGGAGGGCCCTATAGTTTTGCTTGCTATTGTTGAGTATGAGACGCCGATTAAATGGTAACAATACGACTCCAGTCGGCTTTCACACCACAAGCAATTACATCGCTAGCCTGATACCAACTATCATCTATGTTAGATTTGCTAAAAATAGGGAAGCGTGCTATTTTGTGAATTCCACTTGCGGATCGCACAGTGCACCGCAGCTGCGGTAGGTAGATCTAACCCCCGCATGGAGACATAGCTGGAATTGCTAGAACAAATTCGCACTTAGCTCCCAATTCCAGCCAATGCAATTTGAATCGTCCCACTTACGGCATTGCCACATGATATCTAAAATGCTCTTCATTAAACGCACCTAGATTCGTAGAGGTAGTACATCGGCCACGCCTGCAAGATAACTGTGAACCGAGTGTGGATAGAAAGCTTTGGCTGCGGGCGGGCGAGCGTTGCATCATATACAACCAGCGTTCCGTTGAACCCACTAACTTCACTGGCGTTTTAGGTGGTGGTGTTAAAGGCATCTATTGCTTCTAAATATGGGCGACATTTGAACTATCCGCCTTTAAAGGTATGACGTAATAGCGTAGGTATGACGCAATAGCCTACGTATTGCCGCATGGATGGAGTGAGTGAGTGAACTTAAATAACTGCTCGGGGATCTTTTTCTTAGCCTCTTCAATCGAGGCTGACGAGCGGTTGGCGCCCCCAGTCCAGGGCACCACTGGCTTTCGCCAGTTTGCGAGCTCTTGTGACCAGGTAGAGCTGAGCCTCCGGGTCAGAGCTGGCCAGCAAAGCCTCCCACTGTCTTTCATTTGGGTTTTCAATTTTTTGTAGCTGATGTGAGCTGCATTCCCTGTACCACAAAACATGCCGCATGGATGGATGGATGGAATATAGGAGCGTCCCCTTTGAAACGGGGTGGTAGCAGTAGCTATCATGCTCATTTTTCTCCCTATATCTTAAATATTGTTTTAGATTGGTTACCTATACCATCATTCTATTTCTTAAAATTTTGTTTCTATATTACTAACATCATGTCACCTCTCTGCTTTTAAGCCACCAATCTTTCAGTCGTTTTTTGCTAGCTTCCACCGCAGGTTTATTCACCCGGCCACTGGTATCTCTAAACCCCAGAGCTTCATGCGCCTGCATAAACTTCCGGATGGATACCATTACATTCGAGTATAATATGGTCAATTGTTTCACTGGAGTTACTACATACAGCACATGCGTCATCTTCATTGTTAAATTTCTTGTAGCTGCGTGTTCTAAGGCACCCTGATCTAGCTTCAAAAAGTAGGGCACTGCTTCTTGAGTTATTAAAGAAAGCTTCTTTCCTGATCTGCCTTTTCCACTTTCGGTATAATTCCACGCTCTGTTTCTTTTCCATCGAATTTATCCAATTTTTACCTTCTGTGTTTTTCCGCTGTTGCTTAATGCTCTTTAATTCTCCTTCCTTGTGACTAGCATACTTACTAGTTAGTTTCCTAGTTCTTTTCCTCCATTGTGAGTCAACGCTTTTTAAGTACAGGCATTTAAATATTTAACTGGCCATCTGTTACTGTCCAATTTCCTCAGGCATCCCTCATATAATATTTTACTCTGAGCTTCTCGTACTCCGAAAGATGCCCAGCCCATATCTCCCTGTACCGCCTCATTTGTGGACTTACCGTGGGCACCTAGCGCTAATCGTCCAACGGCTGCCTGATTTATTTATAATGTTGACTGTACTTCTAATTTTAGGCACAAAACCGCATATCCGAAAGTAAGTCCGGGCACCATAATTCCTTTCCGAATACCCCTCAAAACCTCATAACTGTTGTATCCCCACAACGCCCTATGCTTCATTATCCCGCCATTTCTTCGCCCTTTGGCCTTAAGTGATTTCTCATGCTTTCCAATGTATGCCAATCCTCCGTTTACCCATACATCCAGGTATTTATATCCTGCTACTCTGGGTATTTCATGGCCTTGTGTTTTAAGACCCTGTTTAGTTGAGCCGTTGAAAATCATCAGATCCGACTTAATTGCGCTAAAACTGAAGCCTAGAGCGTCCCCTTCGTCTCCGCAATACTTAACTAGAGTTTGCAATTCTTCCAGACTCTCAGCTAGCAGCACAATATCGTCAGCATACATGAAACTGGGGATGCGGTGCTCTACCGCATTTCCACCTAATCTATATGACAGGTTAAAACCTAGGTTACTGTCTTGTATCCTCCGTTCCAGGTTTATCATATAAAGCGTGAGCAGCAGCGGTGATAGAGGACAGCCTTGTCTTAATCCTTCGTATACTTTGACATCTTCCGTACTTCTTATTCCTTCCCATGCAATTTCTACTTTGTTATCCCGGTATATTTCCTGTGGGAACTCTATTATCTCATAACCGATACCTTCTTGTTTTATAATGTTACTCAGGAGCTCCCTGTTTACGTTGTCGTACGCCCCGTTTATGTTGAGGAAGGCCAAATACAAAGGTCGATTTTCCACTCTAGATATTTCGATGCATTGGTTAGCACGAACAGTCTATCATCTAAGCGCCTACCGTTTCTAGAACCGTTCTGAAGTTCTCCGAGTATCTTGTTACTTTCAACCCAAGCTTGCACCTTTAATTTCACCGCCTGCATGGCTAACCTGTACATTACAGATGTTATGGTAATCGGCCTGTAGGATTTTATGAGCATCCTTTCTCCTTTCCCTTTATAAATCAAATTCATTTTACTCTGCCGCCAGCTGTCTGAAATTTGCTTATTCGATGACTGTTTCCAGAGCTTTTAACGTTTCCTTACTTTTTGGACTAAGTTCATTAATCAGCTTGACCGTGATTCCATCTATTCCTGTAGATGTGTTTTTAGGAATATTTTTGTCTGCCTTTTTCCAGTTTAGATTGGTGAGGTCTAAGCTGCATTGTATTCTGCTACCTTGTATTGCTTCCTGATTTGCGGAGATTATCATATCGTCGCTCTTAAAAGACTCGGCTATTACTGATGTAATGTAGTTAACTGCGTTGTCTCTCTTTAAATAATTGCCATTGTTATCTTGAAACCGATCCTGCTTTCTTTGATTCTTTTTCCCTAGCCAGCTTATATGGTTCGAGAATTTTCTTGCTCCGCCTCTAGGGGCATCGTGTATGTCAGCCAATGTTATCTTACCGGCGCCGCCATCTCTGGACACTGGCACGCGCTCGTCTTCTTTCCTCCCGGTGCTTGCCCGCCAGTCGGTTCCGTGCCTTCTTTTTTTTTGTGCTTTTGCTTAGTTTGTAAGTAAACAAGCTTAACCAGTTCCATTGGCTTCTGTGACATTTTTGGTGATAGCTTCCGGGTAGATCTCATGTACTGAGAGCCTCTGGCTGCCCCCTACTCCCATCTACATACCATGGACACGACACCTGTGCACAAAGCGAGCCGCCGCTTGGCAGGCTTAGCTCCCGAGTGTGGTCCTCTTGTTTCCCCATCGCGAGCCGCGATGACTACAGCGGCAAGCCAGACCATTCAGCTTCCCGTGAGTGGCCAGCCGCTGCTCTTCCATGCTCCGCGTATGCCCACGCCGTTTCATGGTGATAATTTTGAAGACGTTGAGGACTAGTTGACCAGCTACGACCGGGTCGCTTTGCCGAAGAGATGGCCGAACTCGCTCTACAGTCTCGAGCACAGTGGCCTAATGAAAGCGTCGCCATGTTTAGAAAAGAAATGACTCGCCATTTTAACCGGGCGGACCCGTCCAGCAAAGAAGATGCGCCACTTTATGCGAGGCGTCAAGGAGCAGCTGTTCGTTGGCCTTATACGTGACCCTCCACGTACTGTGGCTGATTTTACGAATCAACAAGCATCGAGCGTGCCTTGAATCAGCGATTCGTGCATTTTGATCGCTCTGCGTACATCGCTGCTGTAGACTTCCGCTTGCCAATGACAAGAGACGACAGCGAAGCCCTTAGTGAACTTATTCGAAGCGTCGTGCGCGAAAAGCTGCGAAAGCTTCCCTCTCTCGAACAGCATCTACGGGTTGGGGGCACCTCGGATGCACATCATGACGTACAGCGACGTGTTGCGTACCCGTGCGCCTGAACCATCGGCACCCTGCAACCCTGCTCCTCCCGCTCGTCCTCCGATTAAATAGCCAGTTTCGACTGCTGTGCCTGAAGCTCGACCACCCGTTCGCAAAGCACGCGCGTGGCGCAAGCCGAACAATCTGCCTTTATGCTTTCACTGCGGCGAAGCCGGTCACGTTCTGCGCCACTGCCCCTACCGTCGGATGGGCTTGCGCGGATTTTCACCGGATGCCCCTCGGCCACGCTATGGCGAACGACCTCGGGACATCGACCGATACCTCCGCGACAACGTCCCACCTGCGTCCCTTAAGCGACGCCAGTCCAGGTCACCATCGCCGAGACAGTTTTCCTCCTGTCGCCGTTCTTCCTTCAGGCGGTCCCCAAGTCCGCGCCGGGAAAACTGAAGACGGCGACCCTCGGGGGTAAGGCCGCCGTCGATGAGCACTACGACCAATATCCTCAGCTCACCGATTCGATCACACAGACCGACCTCCCACCCTTCGCTCCGACTAACAGTCCGACCACTTTTTGACGATCGCCGAAGCTTTCCTCCGACGCCCCGCAATCGACGCATCGCACGACCAACGAGTCCGACTACCTCCCGATGCTCACAGGAGCTTACCTTCGACGCCGCAATTCGATGCAATGAACGACCCGTCAGCCCGACGATGCCTGACACGCCGCACTTGGTCGACGGTGAGCTACCGTCCGCCGAGACACCGTTCGTCGTTGATAACCACAACACGACTGCCCTTGTAGATGGCGGCGCTGATTTTTGCGTTATGAGTTATAGGCAAGCTTGCAAACATTCTGCGAAAAGTCCTGACTTCTTGGCACGGAGCTCCGATAAGGACAGCCGGAGGGCATGTGGTAACGCCGCTCGGACGTAACTTTCTCGCATTGCTTCGTTGTGCTAACAGTGCTCCAAGGACCTGATTCTCGGCCTTCACCTTCTTAGAGAAAACGGCGCAATCATCGATCTCAGTGACTTCATGGTGACTTTTTCCACTAACCGCGCAAATTCCGACGACTACACACAGCACAGCGATGACTACACAGGCAGGCCAATTTTCTGAGTGTGCGACGACCATGTCACTCTACCTCCGCGCATCAGCTTGTTTGTTACAGTACAGTGCGACAACCCACCCGGCCTTCAAGGCCTCGCGGAAACGAACATGAATTTATTGTTGAGCCTACAAGTCTGCGTCGCTCGGGGGGTCTTTGCCTTGAGAAATAAACGAACTGAACTGCTTTTAACGTGCTTTAGCGCCGAATACCGCCATTTACCGCGAGGTACAGCCATCACTTATTTTGACGAAGTCAGTGCGCCCTTTCGCTGGCCAACGAGAACCCTCCCAAGAGCGCTGGACATACTCGTCAAACTGACGTGAATTCTGCTCTCTCTTTTACCCAGAAACGCTGCCTTCACGTAATTCTGGACAGTTACCGTGACTGCTTTGCCGTCACTTCCAAAGTGAAACAGAAGTCAGTAGCCAAACATCGAATTATAGTTGATCCCACCGGGCGTCCTATCCGCCAACACCCCTACCGAGTATCGGCGAAAGAACGAGAGGCTATTCGGGCGCAGGTTGATGAATTGCTCCGCGATGATGTGATTCAGCCGGCCACAAGCCCATGGGCCTCACCAGTTGGGCTGGTTGCTAAAAAAGACGGAACACTCAGATTCTGCGTCGACTATAGGAGGCTCAACCAAATTACGAAAAAGGAAGTCTACCCATTGCCTCGAATCGACGACTCGTCCGACCGACTCCGCCGCGCCCGATACATTTCATAGCTAGATCTACGCAGTGGGTACTGGCAGATCGAAGTGGATGAGCGTGATCGAGAGAAGACCGCGTTCATCACTCCTGATGGACTGTACGAATTTAAGGTGCTTCCCTTCGGTTTGTGTTAGGCTCCCTCAATTTTTCAAAGATAGATGGACACTGTCCTAGCCGGCCTGAAATGGCAGACGTGCCTCGTGTACCTTGACGACGTTGTCATTTTCTCTGCGACCTACGAGCAGCACCTCAAACAATTAACGACCATGCTAAATGCCATCCGCATGAATGGCTTCTAACTAAAACCAGAAAAATGCCATTATGCATTCCAACAGCTCAAGTTTCTGGGTCACGTCGTGGGCGCTGAGGGAATTAGCCCTGATCCAGAGAAGACGGCTGCGGTAGCTGCTTTCCCGACCCCCACTGTGCATATTACAGATTTCTGCACGACTAGTCTAACAAAGGACGACCAGCCTTTCATCTGGGCCGACGAGCAGCAAAGGTCGTTAGAGGAGCTTCGCAAGCGCCTTCAAACAACGCCCATACTTGGCCACTTCGACGAGGAGGCCGACATAGAATTGCATACCGACGCCAGTAACGTTGACCTCGGTGCAGTTCTCGTTCAGTGGCAAGATGGCGTTGAGTGGAGGAGTGCTTACGCCAGCCGCACCCTGTCTCGTTGCGAAGCGAGTCATTCTACTACCAAAAAAGAGTGCCTTTGCAAGCCATGGTTGTTCGAAACTAAGCCCCCAAGGGAGCACAGCAGGGTTAGCAGAGCCTCTTCCAAACGCACACCCCTGAAAGAGCCGGGCGCCAGGCCGGGGGACGCTTGTACCCAATTTTACCGGTGGGTGTCGGCGGCGGGTTGTGTGGGCGGTAACAAATTTCGGCCGTATTTGTATGGTTGGCCGTTTAGAGCGGTCAGTGACCACTGCTCACTCTGTTGGTTAGCAAACCTTAAAGATCCTTCAGGCCTGTTAGCCCGCTGGAGTCTCCGCTTAGAGGAGTTCGATGTCACTATTGTGTACAAATCCGGCAAGAAACACAGTGACGATGACTGTCTATCCCGAAACCTTATCCCGTGTTCTTCAATTGAAACAGATGACACCGTTTTTCTCGGCGCTCTCACGACGCCAGATCTAGCTTAACAGCAGCGAGACGACACCGAACTGCGGCCCCTCATCGATTACCTCGAGGGAACCGCCTCATCGCCGCCTCGCCTTTTCACGCGTGGCCTGTCGTTCTGCTTGCTTGACGGCGTCCTCTACAAGAAAAACTACGCTTCCGCAGACATTCAGTATCTGCTGGTGGTCCCAACGCCGCTCCCTACCGACGTTTTACAAGCACGCCACAACGAGCTTTCTGCCGGACATCTCGGGTCTTCTCGTCCCTTGGCACGAGTACGACAAACGTCCTACTGGCCTAAGCTTGACTTATGATTCAGCGCTATGTTAGGACGTGCCGTGATTGCCAACGTCGGAATATACCACCTGTCAAGCCGGCCGGCCTGCTGCAGCCTATTGTTCCTCCGCGAGCACCTTTTTACAGAGGCGGTATGGACTTGCTCGGGCAATTTCCTGCGTCATAATTGGGCAACCGGTACATTACAGTCGCCACTGATTATCTTACCCGCTATTGTGAGACGAAAGCTCTTCCCAGTGGCAAGTCTACTGATATTGCAAACTTTTCATCTTTAATCTAGTACTTCGTCACGGTGCCCCGGCGATCGTTTTACCTGACAGAGGCACGGCATTTACTTCAGCTCTAACCCAGGAAGTGATGCGGCTCAGTGGCACTTGTCATCGCAGAACAACTTCCCATCCTCAAATGAATGGCCTTACTGAGCGACTCAGTAAGACGATCGCCGATATGCTTTCTATGTACGTCGACGAAGACCATAAGAACTGGGATCAGATACTACCGTATGCAACATTTGCGTATAACACCGTAGTCCAGGAAACGACTCGCTTCCCACCGTTTTGTTGGTATACGGTCGCGAAGCTGTCACCATGCTGGACGTAATGCTGCTCCCAGATGTTGCCCACCCATCGATTGCTGGTGCTGACCAATTCGTGCAGCATGCCGAGACCGCTCGTCAGCTGGCTAGACTGAGAGTCCGGACACAGCTAGCTAAAGATGCCCAACGTTATACCCTTTGTCACAGGGAAGTAATTTACAACCCTGGCGATCAGGTTTGGGTGTGGACACCTGTTCGATAGCGGGGTCGCTTCGAGAAGCTTCTGCGCCGTTACTTCGGACCGTACGAAGTGCTGCGCAAACTTTGCGACGTCACCTACGAAGCGATTCCGCAAGGAACTGTTCGCTCATCCTGACGGCAAGCACAATCAAAAGTCTTACATGTCGCCAGGATGAAGCCCTTCTACTCCCGCTAGGTCAAGCTACATGGTCAAGCTACATTGCGGCATCCTCGCCGAGTACGGTTCTGCTCGCCCTAGCCACTCGGCATCGGGACGATGCCTTTTCTACCGGGAGGGGCAATGCCGCAATGTTATCTTACTGGCGCCGCCATGTGGCGAGCTCGGGAGACTGGCACGCGCTCGTCTTCTTCTCTCTCGGTGCTCGCCCGCCAGTCGGTTCCGTGCCTTCTTTTGTCTGTGCTTTTGCTTAGTTATAGTAAACCTGCTTAACCAGTTCCACTGGCTTCTGTGACTATATAAAGCCCCGCTTTAACCAAGCCTTACGAACGTGCCTCAGTGGCCTATAGGGGTAACATGAATACCAGGGTACTGGCAGACTGATTCTGATGTAACCGTCAAATGTGAAGCGAGATACCCAAGTTGGCAGCTCCCGCCATGGTGCCCAGCCGATCGCTTGAAGACCTACAGTGGTGTATCTTTCGCTACAAAAAAATGACAAAACATTAGCGTGTCGATGTAATAGCGTAAATAGGTTTGGGGTGCGTCCTGATGCCGGTGAACCGCGACCCTCAGTCACCAGCGGCTGCATAGCAACTGACCACGGCGGCGATCTGACCAGTGACGCAGCGGGATTGCTAATAAATTATAACTTCGCTAGACCGGCTGCGATTGGAAAATAACCGTGGCAACGTTTAATGCTATAACTCTAGCTAGTGAGGCTGGTTTAGCAGTGTTGTTATAGTAACTAGAGGGTATTAAATTAGATATCATAGGGATTAGTGAGGTTACGAGGCCGAATGAAGCATATACGGTACTGAATAACTGGCATCTACTGTGTAAATATTGAGGTTTACCGGAGTGGAGAGAACTAGGATTAGATTTCCTAAGTCAATAAGGATATCTGAATGGTCAGGCTGTGGTCGAGGCGAAAGAAAAACGGCGGGGTTATCTGTACGGTAGTCATAAGAAAATTCGATGCAAGGAATCGGAAACCATCGACTGCGGCAATGCCGGGGTATGTCACCGACGCAGAAACACTTGAAACATATGGGGCGGACATCAAGCGTCCGCCATTCTGGTGGATTTCGGTATTCTGTAGCATTAATGTGAGGGTAGAAGGCATCTTAATGAAGCTTAATTTATTATTTATTTATTTACACTGTAAGCCCTTTGACAGGCTTACAGCGGGTAAAAAAGTCACAATTTTGCGTACAGTTTAGAATACATGCTAGAAGACACAAAAAAAGAAAAAAAAACGGAATAAAAAGAAACATTGAACAATAAGGAACATTAAGTATCTCGCTTAATACCGACGATGTATGCACACGAAACACACTCGACACACTCCACGATTTGTTAGATCCATCCGCATAAATGTTCATATTGTTCCAGTTTGTTGGGCAAAAAATATTTCCACCTTGGTGTTGAATGCATCTGCAGATGTGGAGGAGACAATGCCACGTAGCAGATTATTCCATTCTTCTATGATGGACGGAAAGAAGGAATGTTTAAACGTGTTACAGCAGGTGATAAATGGCCTGATCGTCCTGTCATGGTTTGTTTTGGCTGAATGTTTGTATGCTGGTTTCAAGTATTCTTGATGATATAATACAGTCATGATAGAGAGGGTAAAAAAATTTTAAAGAAGCAATGTGTCGACGGCTGTTCAAAGTTTGGACGTTAACTCTGTTGCGCAGCGTAGTTGCTGAGACATGCCGCGAGTACTGCGAAAAAATAAACCAAAAAGCTTTGTTTTGCATCGCTTCTAATTGATTGTTAAGGTATACTTAATGCGAATTGCAAATTATACTGCCGTACTCAAGGATTGGTCGTATGAGGGACTTATATCTTGCTAGCTTTACTTTAGCTGACGCTCGTGCAAGCTTCCTCCGAAGGAATGCAAGCAGTCTATACGCCTTAATGCACGTTTCGTTGATGTGTACATCCTATTTCATTGTGTTGGTGATGGTAATCCCTAAATTTTTAACTGTGTCGACTTCTGCTACTTATACCTCCATTCCATAAGTAAACTTTAAGGGCACCCGTTTTCGGGTTATACTCATGGAAGCGGCTTTTTTTCATCCTTAATTCCATTCCTCATTATTGGCACCGCCTGGAAATGTTAGTTAAGGAAGAATTGAGGCGTATATGGTCGTTAATAGTGCGCACTGTTGTGTAGATGACGCAGTCATCTGCAAACATCCTTACCATTATATTAGTTTCGACATGAGAATGAATTTCATTACCAAATATTAAGAAGGGAATGGGACCCAGCACTGACCCCTGTGAAACCCCGGAGTAGACATGTAATTCTTCAAGTTCACATTCACCTATTTTAACACACTGTGAGCGGTTTGAAAGATACGCAGCTACCCTGTCTATTACGTAAGTGTCGATACCTGTAGCCTTTAGCCTGTTAGTTTCGAATGGGGCACCCTGTCAAAGGCCTTGGAGAAGTCTATGAATATTGCGTCAGCTTGAAGTCTGGAGTTAATTACTGCAGCAAAGTCATGCGTTATTTCGAGAAGTTGGATTACCGTAGAAAGACCTTTGCGAAAACCACGCTGTTTGGAGTAAAGTAGATTGTTGTCCTTTAAGTAGGTGGTAACTGCCTTGCATATTATATGCTCCATCATTTTACAGATGCAACTAGTAAGTGAAATCGGCCTGTAATTGTTAACATGTAGTTTGTTGCATCCTTTGTGGACCAGAAGAACATTTGCACGGAGCCAGTCGGTTGGCAGCGTGGCTGTTTGGAGGGACGCTGGGAAAATTGTATGAAGAAAAGGGCTTAACTGCTCAGCGTAACGACGGAGGAACGCATTTGAAAAGTTGTCAGGACCTGGCGATTTTTTAATGTCGAGTTGTATCCCTTGCAGAGTTATTCTACTGGAGGCATCGATAGTGCAGAATCTCTCACAGCTTCACGTCCTGCACACCTGAATAAACTGAAGGTTGTACAAGCCTACACACCTATATGTAGTCATCATGGCCAGGCAGTTAAAAGCTTCTGCGAAGATGTAGAATCGGCAAAGTGGAAAGGGAAGCCTCACTACGCTGTACTAATCGGTGTCTTCAATTCCAAGGTTCGGGAAAAGCAGACTGGTGACCAGGCAGTGGGTAATATGGCTTGGGTTTAGGAATAGCAGGGGGGGTTACTAGTTGAGTTTCCAGAGCGCAATAACTTAAGAATCATGAATACTTTCTTCAGCAAGCGGCAAAACCGGAAATGAAAATGCAAACGTCATAATGGATAAGAGGCGCAAACGGAACGCAGACACAGAGAAGGAACAAGACAATCGCCGTTTTTGTTCCTTCTCTGTGTCTAAGTTTCGTTTGCGCCCTCTTATCCATCATGAACAGCTTTCAACTAGCCCAACTTTCCATTCTGCGGAAACGTCCTAACGGAGCAACAAAAAAGAAAATTGGCTTCATACTGTGTTCTAAGCCCGCCATTATGCAAGATGTAGAGGTAACCGGCAAAGTGCAATGCAGTGACCACAGGAGGCCTGGAATTAGTCTAGATCTGAAGAGGGAACGAAATGAAGTTACGTGGCAGGAGGCGTGTACACCACGTAGAAGACTAGTACAACGCAACACAAGCACAGGGCGCACCGGATGTCAAACCACATACCGCTGCCCAGGATTTGGGCTCCGAGCTTTCGCTAAGTGCAAATACACGTCTGCCTAATCTTCGATGAGTCGACCATCTGGGCGCAGATGCACTGTCACGGTGCTCCTTAGGGAGTGTCAGAACAAGGTAGATTGTAAGACTTAATAAGGCGCGGGACGTGAAGAATATCGGAGGGTGCGGTACGGGAAGTGAGCTCGGGAAAGGCAGGTTCAGTCTCGTAGGTGACGACGGTGACTTGGCACCGCACCCGATACGGACCCACAAAGCGCGAAAGGCGCTTTTCCGAGAGCCAAATACGGCGAGAAGGCACCTAGAGCAACACTAGGGACCCAGGTGAGAAGGAGCTGTCGAGACGGCATAGTGTTCCTACAGAGAAGCTTTAGAGGCTTGCAAGCGGGAACGGGCGACTTGGCGAGCATGGTCGGCAAGGGCAATGGCATCACGGGCGTATTCAGAATGGGGGGAGGGAACCAGATGTTCGAAACTATGTTTCAAGCGGCAGTTGAGGCTTACGGCCGTACAAACGGTAAAACGGAGAGTAGCCGGCACTGTCGTGACGGGATGAGTTATACGCAAATGTAAAGTATGGGAAGGCGACGTCCCAGTCACGGTGATCAGAGGAGACGTACATGGCGAGACACGCCCATCATCATGTCATCGAATTACCATCGGTAACTTCCTCGTCCACGATCGGGACGGTCGCTCGGTGGCCCCGTTTCATGTTACGGACGAAGGAGGAAGAAGAGAGCAGTCATGCGGGCAGGAGCGCGCGCGCTAGGCCCGCAGAAAGTTTCATTAAACGTCATCTCACGACCATCGAGCATCTTCTCTGTCCTCCTGTTGTCATCGGCTTGCCGCTTCGCAACAATATATGTAGTGGCTACACAGCAACCACAGTTCTGTATAAAGATAGTAACTAAATTTGTATAAAGAGAGGTGTTAGGTAAGGAGACACGATCTGCCCAGTAAATGCACAGCTTGCTTAGAGGAATGTTCAGCTGTGGAATGGGAGCAGTTAGGGATAACGCCACCGCCATCTGCGATTCGCTGATGGCGTTGCCTTGCTAAGTAACTCAGTAGATGAATTGCAAATAATGAGTGGATGCAGCTCGCACAGGAGGGTAACCCCCTCCTGGAAGGGGTTATCCTCCTCTCCCATTGGATGAATATGGGAGAGGCCTTTGCCCTGCAGTGGGTATAGTCAGGCTGATGATGATGAACATTGATTTTGATGTTGACTCAGTCCTGGGGCAGTTTTGCCTAAACGAGTTTCACGAATTTCACTTTTGAACTGGCTCAAAATAACTCGCTTCAGTTTTTGGATCTACGACTGTGTTTTAACATGATAAGCCACATTGTTGGGCCTGTATGCCACGCACAAAGACATCTCTACCGTATCATTTCTCACATTCTAAACTCGTGAAACGTGGTATCGTCTCCTTGTCGTTTAGATCCGCGCTTTCTAAGTCGTGTATTCTACTAGTGGAATCGAGTTTCGCAATTCAGGCCGATCGCCTCAAGGATGCTGACTGTTCCCTTTCTGGCCATTTTAGAAATTCTCGCCATTTTAGGAATTTCTACCGGAACTTTAATGGTTTCATTCATTGTGTCAACACTTTTGAACCATGCGGGAACCATTGGATCCTTTTCTGGCATAGGCGCTAGCACCGCTTTAAGTTCTTTTGCATAATCCCCCAACTTCGGACCGGACCTCTGTCCACATTGCGCATCCGCCAGTGGTTGAAGTTGCATTTGATTCAGTTTTATTTCTTCCAGTCACTTTGGAGCTTTAACTTCTCAGTTTTACACAATTGAACCTTATGCTCCTTCTCTACCAGCAACGCCTGCATGACAATTCCTAGTGCCTGCTCTGACAGTAGTGGCTTTGATGACGCAGATTGTCCGTTAGGCTCTAGACCATTCCCTGCGGCATCCATTCCTGTATCAGTCATTGTGGCTACCTATAGCGTACGATCACTACACAGACATGGCAAATTCGGAGAAAGCAAATAGATGTCCTACCTATTTCGATGTTGCGTCGACCGCGCTGCTGTCGCACTCGGTTTGATGACAGCGGGCTCCCGGGAAGGTTTATGCCCACGAGTTGCTTCCGGTCCCTCAGTAGCTGGCCGCCTTGAACGTTGCTTGACTTGGTCGCCTGGTTCTTGCTTTGAACCTTTCGATGTGGAGGCCTGGTTCCTTGCAGCAGTGTGCTGTCTCGAACACTTGATGACTTGTTGCCTGGCTCCTTCAGCTCCTCACTGATTTGAGCTTCCGACGTCCTGTCGAACTCGACCGGTGATCTTGAAACTTCTCGACGTCAGTTTCTCGGCGCAACTTCCCATTTTCTCCTTTAGGATGAACTACCCTGTAGCTTGTCTACCGACTTCTTGTCACCTTCCGTCAAATGCCTCGAGTAGAAAGACGTTGCGATCCTGCCATGACTGCACCAGTTGCAGTTTCCCCTTCACATTACTTAAGGATCGGAATGGAAGGTTAACTATTTTAGTTACACATAAATAAAACAAGAAGACACAAGCAAGGAAAAACTATTTACATGACTGACCTGCTGACCCTATGAAATTCAGGCCTGGTTTAACCCAGAGCACTTACTTTTAGCCATCTGTCTCCGTCCTTGGCGGGGACAGAAGCCAATAAGCAATAAGGCAACTGTTCTCAGCAATCAAAGACTGGGGAAAGGATATTAACTAATCAATCACTTGGGAAAGGAAGTCTCAGGCGAACGTAAAAACAGCACTGACGTGACTGCAATCCGAACCTTGCCTTTCCCAACATTTCTTTTTCCGCACGCGTGCATACCGTACTGGTGCTGCGGTACGAAAAAAAGAAGGAAGCTGTTGCTGAGGGGTAAAACGCTCAGGGCCAAATCCAGCTTATTCAAGCGCTTCTTCTGAGCATCTACAGCTCAAACGAGCCATTGTGCCTCATGGCGCACTGATCAGCCACCGTACACCTGCATCCCAGCAAAGGATGCAGGTTCATTTTTATTGACTTCATGACCTACTTTCTTCTCACCCATTCTCCCCTTCCCACTCCCTCAAACCTACTTTCTTCTCACCCACTTTCCCCTCCCCAGCTTTTCTTCTTCGGAAGCAGAAGCCTATTTAAACCCCTGCCAGTGATGATCGCTTTGCCCAGAAGACAAGTCCACTTGTCGAAACGTTGGCTTTCTTTCTTCCTCTCGTTCTACCTGGATCCTCAACAAGTTGGGTCACTGTCGAAAAACCCCTCCTAAGACCGTGCTGAGGTGGCGAAAGAATAGGATGAGTATCAAGAAATACGCTACTGTGTTTATGAATGATGTGCTCCAATAACTTGCAGCAGGTACAGGTTAGAGCTATTGGTCGATAATTCGAGATGAGTTGCTTGTTTTCGACATTTACGTAACGGTTTTATTTTTGACAATTTCTTGTCTTCCGGCAAAGTACTTGATGAGAGGGATGCGTTGAATATAACTGTCATAAATTTCGACGACCATTCAGTGCACCTCTTTAAAAAGGAATCGGGTGTTTCATCTGGCCGAGGTAATTTTCTCTCGTCTAAATTCAATACAAGGTTAAACATGCCTGTTCAGTTATTTCCAAATCATCAATGGCAGGCAGGCTATCAAATCCAGCAAAATGAGGTCTGCTTGAGTTATCAGATGTGAAGACCGATTTGAAATGTTCATTAAAGGCGTCTGAGATTTCTGCTTCATCAGATGTGGACCGATTGTTAATCACAAAAGTGTCAGCGCGAGATGTTTTTGGTGATATGAATCGCCAGAACCTAGCCGGAGATTCATTTAATAGCCTACTTAAGTGACCATTGTAAAAATTCTTCCTTTCGTGATGAATTTTATTTTTTAGCTTCGTGGACAAAAGCCAAATTTTGTCATCTATGTTTTGAGTGTAGCGTTTCTTCTTCTGTTTTTAAGACTAATAAGTTCTTTTTAAACTAATTACATCTCTCGTGATCCATGAATTAGTCATGTTTGTTTTCCTAAGTTTAAAGAAAACGAACAGCTGAATACAGGCAAGTACAGTTTTCTTGAGCTTCAACCACATTGAGTTTACGTCATCAGAATTGTTATTAACGCTATTTAGAAGTTAACCAAATGATAGTTCTATTTTATCTATAATGCTAACGTCATCTGCAGAAGAAAACACTGGCACACGAGCTATATTAGTTGACCTTGTTTGTTTAATTGAGCTAAAGTGAACTAAGGCAGCTGTATGGTCTGAAATGACATGAACAACCTCGCATTGAATTTCACCGGAGATGTTGCCACGTACAAAAACCAGATCTAGAACAGACTTACTGGCACCCTGAATCGCTGACCAACTGATTTAAATCTAAACAAAACGCAATGTCAATGAGCTCTTCATTATGGGCAACATCACTACCACCTGACGAAAATGTACGCCAATCTATACCCGGAAGATTAAAACCGCCACAAAGTACAATCTTGGTATTAATAGTCGTGCTGCTCATAATGTAGGTCTTCACGTTCTCTAGAACATCCATTCCAGAACCTGGCGATCTGTAAACAATGCCAACTATTACAGAGTGTTCATCAGAGAGCATATTGCAAAACAAACATTCAATGTTGTATCAATCATGCGCGGAACTTAGTTTTTTCCTAAATAGTAGCGCGACGCCGCCGCCCCTATTGTTGCGATCCCGACGATAAACTTTAAAGTCAGGGGGAACAAAATCACTGTCATATATCTCATCATGCAACTAGGTTTCAGTAATTGCTACCACGTCTGGGTCATAAGTGCTAATCATGTATTCTAAATTTGCTGCTTTATTTACAATGCTTCGGCAGTTAACGTTCAAGAGCTTCAAATGGAAGGCGCTCTTTTCTTGTCACGATTTTGTTCGATTTGGAACGGCTACTTTTTGTAGTTTATTCCATAGGTAAGATATACATTCACTGATAGTTTATCGAATACTGGTTTCACGCCATCATTACGGTCCCTGTTGCTAGCAGTGCTGTCCCACAATTGTTTTCTAATAGCGCGTATTTTCTGCGGGAAATCATCAGTGACGTATTGCCCATATCCCTTCAGCTTTGAGCAGTTCCTTAATATCAAAACCTTTTCTCGGTAATCCGTAAGCTTTAGAATAACCGGAGAAATTATTCTAGCAGATTTTGTTCCAAGCCTGTGTCAGTTTTCTACTGCATGAAGTCTTATTTTCAGTTTACTCTGCAGAACGTCTTCAGTCACTGTGTCGCGCAACGTTTCGAGGCTTTAGTTGGCTTTTTCCTCGAGACCATGAATGGTAATATTGTTAAGGTTTATTTACAGAGTGGTTCTGCACCTTAGCCTGATGTGCTAACCAACAGATGGCGAGCTTCTCCTTTTTCCTCTATTCCGAAAGCCTCTTTTTGCACTTCCTTCTCTTCTGTGCGCATGCCTGACATTTCCCCCTTCGCAGACGAAGCCCCTGGGCTGTCAGTCAGAGTCCCGAGCGAGAGTGGCAGCGCTTCATTCTTGCGACATGAACTACCTGTGTTTTCCGAGAGGGGCGACCTTGGGAACATTGGCGAGACACGACGTAATTCAACTCATTGATGCGTTTGAGCACAATAAATGGGCCTGTGTAGTGCGACAACAGCTTCTGGAACAAATCACGCTTGCGGAGAGGTGAGCCACACTAAGTCGCCGGGAATGTAGGAGACATCCTGATGCCGACGATCGTAGCGCTGCTTAGAGCAGTCCTGCGAGGCCAGAGTGCGTAATCGGGCTACCCGACGAGCCTCTTCAGTGCGGCAGAGGGTGCTCGAAACAGAAGGGTCGGTGTCGAGAGAGAACGGCAAAATGGTGTCGAGAGAACGTCGAGGCGGACGGGCGTAGAGGAGGAAAAATGGACTATAAGAAGTTGTCTCATGCTTCGAGGTGTTATATGTGTAAGTAATGAAAGGAAGCACGTCATCCCAGTTCTTGTGCCGCGAGTCAACATACATCGCAAGCATGTTCGTCAGTGTCTGGTTTGTACGTTCAACGAGGCCATTTGTATGGGGATGGTATGGCGTAGAGTGACGCAACTGTCAAGTACAATAGCGCAGACGCTGTTCCACAACATGTGCCGTACATTGGCGGCCTCGGTCACTGATAATTACACGAGGAGGCCCATGACGGAGGACGACAGCGTGAAGAAGAAAACAAGACGTCAGCGGCGGTGGCGGAAGGGATGGCGGCAGTTTCACAGTAACGCGCGAGATGATCAACGCACACGATGACCCAGCGATTGCCTCTGGACGAGCGGGGAAACAGCCATATGATGTCAACGCCCACTTGCTCATATGGTGTGGTCGGTGGTGTCACCGGATGTAAGTGGCCCGGCGGATAAGTCATGGGGAGCTTGAACTGCTGGCACTGCACGTACGAGTTCACGTAACGCTGAGTCGTTCGACGCATATTTGGCCAGTAGAAACGTTCCTTAATGCGGGTAAGAGTCCTGGCAAACCCCAAGTGCCCAGCTCTAATGTCATCGTGCATAGTGTGTAGAACAGAGGAGCAGAGGCTAGCCGGAACGACTAGCAGAAAGCGTACACCACCAGACAAGCAATATTTTCGATACAGCAAACCATCGCGAATGCAGAAAGGGTTTGCTAATGCCGGATCACGAGTTTTTTCAAAAAGTGATACCAAGTCTAGAACTTTTCGTTGTTCTCGCTGGAAAGTGGCAAGATCCGGAAATTGTACGAAAACGGCGGCAAGATAGTCGTAAAGTTGTCATCGCAAAGGGTAGTTGCGAGGAGGCAGCCGCAAAAGGCAGTCAGCGTCAGCGTGTTGGCGGCCACTTTTGTACGACACTGTAAAGTTGAACTCCTGAAGGCGTAATGCCCAGCGGGCCAACCGACCGCAGGGGTCGCGTAGATTCACCAGCCAGCAAAGCGAATGATGATCGGCGATGACTGTAAAAGAACGTTCATAAAGGTACGAGCGAAACTGCTGTACGCCAAAAACGACGGCAAGGCACCCTTGCTGCGTCACGGTATAGTTTCGTTCAGACTTGCTAAGGGTGCGACTTGCGTAAGCGACAACGTGTTGGTTTCCGTCATGCAGTTGTATGAGCACAGCACCCACGCCGATGCCACTTGCTTCAGTGTGGAGTTCAGTGGGAGCGGTCGGGCTGAAATGACGCAGTATGGGCCGCGAGGTAAGAAGAAACTTGAGCTGGCGAAATGCAGAATCACATTCAGGAGTCCATTTGAAATGAATATCTTTCTGCAAGAGGCATGTGAGGGGGTAGGCTACGTCAGCAAACATAGGGATGAAGCGTCGAACGTAGGAGCAAAGTCCCAGGAAGCTCCTAAGTTATTTCACAGACTTGGGCTCTTTGACGCAGCTGACCGCTTCAATCTTCTGTGGGTCAGGCCTAACACCATCTTTGTCAACCAAATGCCCAAGCACAACGATCTGGCGTTCACCGAAGCGGCGCTTCTTAGAGTTCAGCACGAGACCCGCTTTCTCCATGCAGTTAAGGACCACAGCTAAACGGCTGCTATGCTCGGCGAAGGTCCTCCCAAAAATCACTATGTGATCTAGGTAACACATGCAAACTTGCCACTTCAGTCCACGCAAAAGAGTGTCCATAAATCTTTCAAAGGTAGCCGGAGCGTTGCATAGGCTGAAAGGCATCACGTTAAATTCATATAACCCATCGGGAGTCACGAATGCCGTCTTCTCCTTGTCTTTCGGATGCATCGGTATCTGCCAGTATCCGGACCGTAAATCAACAGATGAAATGTAGGAAGCTGGATGGAGGCAGTCAATGGCATCATCAACACGCGGGAGCGGGTAAACATTCTTCTTGGCGACAGTATTGAGGCGGCGATAGTCGACACAAAATCGCCAGGTGCCATTTGTTTTTTCACGAGAATCACAGGGGCGGCCCATGGGCTAGATGATTCCTGAATGATTCCTCTTTGCATCATATCACGGACCTGTTCGTCAATTAACTTACGTTCTGGAGGTGAAACACGGTATGGTGTCTGTCTAATCGGGTGTGCAGATCCAGTGTCCATTATGTGATGGGTGCGGGAAGGCGGAATCTGTGGTGGCTGATCTCGACCAAACTCGAACACGTCCGCATGTTTCATAAGAACCTCCATCAATATTCGGCGGTCGTTGGTGGGTAGCGAGTGTTGAAGTCGAGAGTTGCGCCACACTGCTGTAAAAAGTCAACTCCTAGAATAACGTCGTGCGTAGAGCGAGGGAGCACCGTGAATTCAGTTCTAACCTCGTGTCCAGCCATACATTTACATAACAAATATCAAGGGGGACCAACTATTCTCCCCCTACGCCTCGAAATATGACAGTTCTATCCCAATCAAACATAATTTTGCGGCCGAGACGGTTCTTAAAATCTAAGCTCATCACGGAAACTGTAGCACCCGTATCCACCAAGGCCATAACACAAACACCATCCACTAACACTTCCAAACGGTTCTTCAGCATAACGACCGGTAGAGGAATTGGCAATGTCGATGACCTGGCGACAGCACCTCCATCGGCCGCACACGCTAGTTTCCCGGTGGCGGAGAAGAACGGCGGGGAGAAGGTGAACGTCGGGAGCGGCAGGCAGGAGGAGTCAGGCTGCGATCAGAAACTGGTGTCGTTGCGTGGTGGTACGTAGCGGTAGGAGCCCGAAAGAGGGGGATAGGTCGGGTCACGGACTTCTTGACTCACGGTAGAACGACGATTTGACCATTGGCGCTGGTAGCGTGGTGCCGGGTTCCGGCGGCGGCAGAATCTGGATATGTGGCCAAGCATACCACAGCGGTAACAGACGGGTGGTTCACGAGCACGGTCCAAATAATAGTCCTCGGTAACAGTATCGAAGCGATCAGCAAAGTCCAGCCGCTGGGGTTGTTGCGGAGGAGGTGGCGCTCTGTAGTGGGAACGAGCTAGGGGAGCAGGGCCATATGAGTCGTTTCGGGGGTCACGGATGGGAGGAGGAGCGGTAGAACCCCAAGAAGAGCGCTGGATGGGAGCTGCCTGCAGGGAGCAGCTATCACAGGGGATTTCACTGCGGTTCACATCTTGATGGCGGAAGAGCTCATCACGGACAATTTGGCGAATCATGTCAGCCAAATGCGGAGGATCATGTGAATGCTCGTGAGAACTCACGCTTGCAACAGTGGTCACGTTAGGCAGACGGCCGAATTTCGGTGTTGTGCGACGCAGCTTGAAAGTTTTGAACGTACGACAGTGCTTGATCACGGCAGTAGGAGAATCTGCGTTTTCTTTTGTAATTAAAAAAGTCATATACGTCTACCGCGATGCCCTTTAAGAGGTGGCCAACTCTGTCTTCGTCAGACATGCTCGGAATCACCGCTTTGCAGAGTTTTAGGACCTCTTCTATGTACATTGTGCATGTTTCACCAGGCCCTTGGGCTCGCTGGAAAAAAGTCTGCTCAGCGCATTTCCGTTTTGCGGTGGTATCCCCGAAACAATTTCGGATGTCCTCTTCAATACGATCCCAGCTCGTTTGGAACGCTCAAACCATGTCAGGGCTGTGGAGTCTAAGAAAACATTTGTAGCATTACAGTGGCATCCCAGCGATTGTACTTGCTCATCCACGTCTTCGCCAGCCTTGCCAGAAAAGGCTCACGGTAATGCTGCCATGCGTCGCCGTTTTCGATCATTGTGGCGGTCAAAGGGGGAAGCCCAGCGAGTCGTCAGCTGGAACGAGGTAGAGAGGAATCCGTGGTGATCGTTGCAGCACCTTCCACCACACTGTTAAGGTTTATTTACAGAGTGGTTCTGCACCTTAGCCTGATGGGCTAACCAACAAATGGTGAGCTTCCTCTCCTTTTTCCTCTATTCTTCTTCTTCTCCCTCGTTGCAATGTCTCATACCCACAGTGGGGGATTAGCCAGAATTCGTTGTAGGTGACATAATATTTTTGATATGGTCTATTTGACTGTATGATATAGATAACCTAATAATTAGGAGCTAGTGTTGTTGAAATAACTTGAAATTTGGAGGCGATGTAATAGAAAGCAATGAAAAAAAGGAGTAAAATTGTAAATTACTAAAAATAATAATAAGAAGAAAAAATACAATTCAACAGATCAGCGCTAACACACCAATCTTCCAGTAGCAATATTATAATTATGAAGTAAGTCACACACCGGTTTTAGGGCATACCCTTTGACGGTTGCACGAAAGGAGAGGAGGAAAGGAACTGTAAATGGCAATCCTAGGTGAGTAAGAGGTATTTCTAGATAACTTCTTCTCTGAGTAGCATACCTGTGGCAGGAGAGGATGTAATGTTCAATTGTTTCCACGTCATTACATGACGCACAATGATTCGACGGCGTGAATCCAGAGCGACATAAATAAAGAATGAGGGAAGGAATTCTACAACGCATGAGCGTCATGGAAATCTCACATTGCCTCGAGGTACAACATCGGACATTCCAATGGAAATTTAAATGGTTAAAATCCATAGTCGCAAGGAGTGGCTCATGGCTCAAGGAGTTTAACGTTTGAAATCGTTCAAAACGGGATATATTTAGCTAGATAATATTGGGTACAACATCGGCAACAGGCCCACAGAGAGCTGAATTTGCTAAATAATCCGCCATTGTAATAGAAGCGATGCCGCAGTGTCCCGGAACCCACTGAAAACGTACTTCCTGTAAATGTATCGGAAGAAAAAACATCAGGGTTTGTTTCAAAAGACACATTTTCGAGCTTTCTAATACTGCTAAGACTGACAAGCAGTCAGAGAGTATGATTACGTGAGTAACATTACCGGGAACTTTTTGAAGTGCCAAACCAATTGCAAGCAATTCAGCAGTAAATATTGGTGTGTAATCAGGGATCCGTACAGAAAAACTCCAATCAAATACTTGGGAGTAAATTCCTATTGCTGCTTTTTCATTTCGTTGTGAGGCATCTGTGAAAATAGGTACGTGTCGTGGATACTGTAATAGATAATCTTCAAGGTGTCCCTTTATTACCGTGGTAGTCAAGTGTTTTGCATTCGATGGCAACGACTGGTCGAAGCATAGTGTGGAAGTAGCTTGAACATTGCCAACACGTCTTACTGACATAAGCAAAACTGCAATTTTGGACAGCAAGGACTGAGTAAATACAAATTGTGGTTGCTTATATTGCGGCCAATGATAATCTAGAAACTGAGATTGGTGTGTAATAAAAATGGGAGAAGCCACCCCAGACAGAGATTCCAGAGCTCGTAAAAAGGTTCGCACAGTGAGCAGCACAAATCGAGAGTTCAAGTCGCGTACACGGGCCTCTAAATTGAGGACTGCATTTGAAACTGTTCTTGGCAACCCCAAACATAGTCGTAAAGCGCGCCTCCCCAGTAGCAACAAAGGTCGTAGTTTGTATTTAGGACTGCCCGAGAAAAGAACACAGCCGATCTCCAGAATTGGTCTCAAATAA
The DNA here is from genome assembly GCF_055883805.1 of Amblyomma maculatum. Classification (NCBI taxonomy): domain Eukaryota; kingdom Metazoa; phylum Arthropoda; class Arachnida; order Ixodida; family Ixodidae; genus Amblyomma; species Amblyomma maculatum. The sequence continues at coordinate 221,518,794 of NC_139345.1, forward strand.
GTTTTATAGAGAAACAAGAGTATCTTTACGCATACCGAATTTCTTACGGCTAATTCGAATCAGGCGACCAAGGGCTCGCTCACCTTTCAGGCAATTACTTTTGATATGAGGCCGCCAGTCTAATTGGGAGTGGTATAATACACCTGTAATAGGAGTCCTTGAACAGGGCACTACGCCGTCAACAGTCAATGGAGCTTTCTGCGATCAGTCGTTGCACTTCTGTAAGCGCACGACCGAGCGTCGGAGAGAGAGCTTCGTTGTCGTTTTCTTTCCTGACCGTCACGCGCGTTGAACATGGTTGTCGTTCTCTTCGGAGCATCAGGCGCTGAACATATCAGAGCCGAATACCTGTTTTACAACTTCCCCCGGGCGAAAAGACGCCATCCTGGCGGATTATGGCGATGTGACGATCTCAGGGTCGTAGTAAGGCTTCAGGCGGTTACTGTGTACTATTTCCCGATTGCGGCGACGGTGGTCAGTGGATGGCGTAAGGGGTTCGATGAGGTAGTTGACGGGGGATGTTTGCTTGACAATACGGTAGGGGCCCTGATACTTGCTCAGAAGTTTGGATGAAAGGCCGGGACTGGAAGAAGGCACCCATAGCCAGACCAAAGAGTCTGTACGATAAGTAGGAAGAAGTGCAGCTTGATTTCGTGTGGTTTTCTGCTGTTGCTGAGAGTGAGAAGTGAAGGACCGGGCAAGCTGGCGGAATTCTTCAGCATAAGTTGCAGCTTGTGAAACAGTCGTGAATTCGGAAGACTCCGGTCGGTAAGGGAGAATGGTGTCCATGGTGCAAGAAGGCTCACGACCGTACAGAAGGAAGTATGGCGAGAATCCTGCGGTTGCTTGAGTGGCAGAGTTATAAGCGAATGTGACGAATGGAAGAACGCGGTCCCAGTTGGAGTGGTCGGAAGCGACATACATTGCCAGCATGTCGCCCATGGTGCGGTTAAAACGCTCAGCCATTCTATTTGTTTGCGGATGGTACAAGGAGGTGGCGCGATGAACGATTTTGCATTCTCTAAGAACAACTTCGACAACTTCAGAAAGGAAGGTATCATTCAGCAATGTAACTCAGCAATGCTTTGGGAGACCCGTGGCGAAGAATGATGTGATGGAGGATGAAGGAGGCAATGTCTTGGGCTGTAGCAGATGGCAAAGACGCCGTTTCGACATAGCATGTGAGATGATCAATTGCAACGATGATCCAGCGATTGCCTGTTGATGTGCTAGGAAGCGGGCCGTACAGGTCAGCGGCTGCAGAGGAGCGGCGGGCTGGCGAGGTGGGTGTTTTCGGCGCTGACACTCTTGGCAGGACTGGACGAACCGACGAACATAATGGTACATCCCACGCCAGTAGTACCGCTGTCGCAGGCGAGTGAAGGTTTTCAATAAGCCTGCGTGGGCACACTGGGGATTGTCGTGGTAATGGAAGCAAATCGCAGAGCGCAGATGGGTCGGAATTACAAGCAGCCACTTTCTACCATCCGGAAGGTAATTCCTACGGTAGAGGAGCTCGTCTCTGATGGCGAAATGGTGAGACTGGCGACGGAGAGCGCGGCAAGGAGGTCGTGAAGCACGGCCGGATAAAACATCCAGGATTGAAGCGATCCATGCGTCTTTGCCTTGCTCGGAAGTCATATTGGTGGGCATGTCGGTTGTATGTAGAACGGATATAGCAGGAGTGGCTTCAGACGGCAATGGAGAACGTGAGAGAGCATCAGCATCGGCATGTTTACGGCCAGAGTGATAGAGGACATTAATGTCGTATTCTTGGAGCCTCAGAGCCCTACGGGCCAGTCGACTAGAAGGATCTTTCACAGAAGACAGCCAGCAGAGGGAGTGATGATCGGTGACGACATCAAAAGAACGGCCATACAAGTAGGGGCAAAATTTTGCTATTGCCCAGATGATAGCGAGACACTTTTTCTCGGTGACGGAATAGTTTGCTTCAGCTTTTGTTAGGGTCCGACTGGCGTAAGCGACAACGTACTCATCAAAGCCAGACTTCCGCTGAGCAAGTATTGCGCCGAGGCCGACGCCGCTGGTATCAGTGTGGATTTCTGTGGGAGAAGAAGGGTCAAAATGACGTAGGATTGGCGGAGTCGTCAGAAGGTGGCGTAGTGTCGCGAAGGCATCATCACAGTGTGGAGACCAGGCTGAAAGATCGTGGCTGGACAGAAGCGTGGTGAGAGGGTTGATGATTGTGGCGAAATTGCGAACGAAGCGGCGGAAGTACGAGCAGAGGCCGACGAAGCTGCGGAGTTCTTTTACATTAGTTGGCTTGGGAAATTTCTGCCACAGCGCGCAGTTTTGCCGGATCAAGAAGAACGCCATCCTTGGAGACGACATGCCCGAGAATGGTTAGCTGTCGTGCTCGGAAACGGCACTTCTTTAAATTTAATTGGAGGCCAGCGTCGGTCAGGCATCGCAGAACTGTCTCAAGGCGCTGGAGGTAAGATGGAAAATCTGGGGAAAAGATGACAACGTCGTCCAGGTAACAAAGGCAAGTGTGCCATTTGAGCCCTCTGAGTAGGTTGTCCATCATGCGTTCGAATGTGGCAGGGGCATTGCATAGTCCGAATGGCATGACATCATAGAGCCCATCGGGTGTGACGAAATCGGTTTTTGGGCGGTCGGCCTCTGCCATCGGCGCCTGCCAATAGCCGGAACGCAGGTCTATTGAAGAAAAGAACTCAGCTCCCTGCAGGCAGTCAAGGGCGTCGTCGATACGAGGGAGAGGATAAACGTCCTTGCGCGTAATCTTGTTCAGTCGGCGATAGTGTATAGAGAATCGGATGGAGCCGTCTTTCTTCTTGACCAGGATGACCGGAGACGCCCAAGGGCTGTGCGACGGTTGGATCACGTTCCGCTGGAGCATGTCAGTCACCTGTTCGTCAATAATGCCGCGCTCGGCGGCTGAAACACGGTACAGATGCTGGCGCAAAGGGGCATGCGTGCCGGTATCAATGCGGTGAGCAACGGCAGTTGTGCGCCCCAACGAAGGTTGCTGGGAGTCGAACGAAGCCGCTAAACGCTGTAGGATGGCGACAAGCTGGGCTCGTTGTAAGGGCGTCAGGCCGGCGTCGATGGACCGGTGGAAAACTTCGAGGGAAGATGGAGTGGCGACAGGAAGAGGCGTTATGGCGCTGATGTGAAGGCCGGCAGTGTTATCGACGAAGGGATAGGTGGGAGTGGAATCGAGCAAAGCAACTCTACCCAGTGACTGGCCACGAAGCAAAGTAGTTGGGCAGGGGCACGGGTTACAAACAAAAATAGCACTTGAGCTGCGAAAAATTGTTAGCACAGCATGGGGCAGCAACACCGATTTTTGGTCAGCGCATCGTAACGAGGGTGTGTAGATAACAGTGGCGTCGGAAAGAGCAGCACAGTAAAGAGGCACAAGCACTGAGGAGAAAGGCGGAACGTCGGTGTCCTCTGCGACGTGCACGGTAGCGACAGCAGTAGCGAATGCGTCGAAAGAAGTGGCACTGAGGGGTGATAACTCAAGTTGAGCACGGGCGCAGTCTATTATGGCGTTATGATTGGAGAGGAAGTCCCAACCAAGGATGACGTCGTGTGATGAGCGGGCGAGGACGAGGAATTCTATTGTGTATTGAACGTCCTCGATAACAAGGCGGGCGGTGCAGGCGGCTAATGGTCGAATGTCCTGAGCGCTGGCAGTGCGAAGAGAAACGGCAGGAAGCGGCGTCATTACCTTTTTGAGTTTGCGACAGAGGGTGTAATTAAAAACTGATACGGCTGCGTCAGCATCTACAAGTGCTTCGACAGGAACTCCCTCAATGAATACGGTAATAATGTTCGCTGGTACGGAAACAGGTCTTGTGTTAGTCCCTGATGGCGCAGTTCTTGCCTCCGGAACTGCAGCCGTTAGTTTTCCGGGTGAACGGCTGATTGGCGGCGGAGCATCGGAGAACGGGAACGACGGCCAGGTGAAGGCGAGCGGTGGGATCGGCGATCGTAACTTGAAGATGACTGCGGAGGAGGCCCAGGGAACACGGGCGAGGGGGACGGAGTAAAATTGTACATCGGCTCACGTGTATAGTCTTAGGGACGATGGCCACGATTGCGGCACAAACGAGCTACATGGCCGGCGACTCCACAGGCGTAGCAAATGGGTCGGTTGTCTTGTGTGCGCCAGGGGTTGGAATGCTGTGGCTGTAATCGACGGCGGAGAACCGGACGATGAGGGGGGATTGTAGGCTGCTGAGGTTGCTGATTTCCCTGAGGCTCGTATAGGAGGGGAGGCCGGCTGTATACAGGAGCGACAGGGGGTGGTGGCCGCACCAAAACATCAGCGTACGTGAGAGGAGCCGCCACTAAGGGCTGCTGAGGAGGTGAAGGCAGAACCTCAGCGACCTGCTCTTGTATAACACGCTGAATGGTGGGATTGAGCGGCGGTGCAGGCGCAGGTGCTGGAGGCAGGTAGACAAAGAAAGCTGGCGTGGGACTTCCTCACGAACAAACTGTTGAATCTGCTGAATTAGCGACTGCTGATCCAGGGCACCGTCGTCAATGCCTTGCATAATGTGTCCGATCTTCTCGGTGTCGCTCATGGTAGCGTTGACGCGCTTGCAGAGGTCGACGACATCTTCTATGAAACTGGTGAAGTTCTCGCCGGTTTGTTGTGCCCGACTTTGCAAGCGTTGCTCGGCGCGATGCTTACGTATAGCAGGACCGCCAAAAGCTTCGGTCAGGCTGGTCTTGAGAGCCGCCCAGGTAGGGATGTCACTCTCATGGTTGCGAAACCATAGATTGGCGACGTCGCTCAAATAAAAAATGATGTTTGTGAGCTTCACGTTGTCGTCCTACTTGTTGTACGCACTTACGCGTTCATACGACGCCAACCAGTCTTCAACATCCGTGTCATCGGTGCCGCTGAAGATGGCTGGGTCGCGCTGACGTGCTACACCGGGACAGATGACAGGCGATGGGTTTGGCGGTTGGTTGGCGGTCTCAGGCATCACGGAAGTGGTAGGCAACGCTCGGCTGCGAAGCTCCATGTTGAGGGTATTGCTGTCACCTCCACCACTTGTAATAGGAGTCCTTGAACAGGGCGCTACGCCGTCAACAGTCAATGGAGCGCTGTGCGATCAGTCGTTGCACTTCTGTAAGCGCACGCCCGAGCCTCGGAGAGAGAGCTTCGTTGTCGTTTTCTTTCCTGACCGTCACGCGCGTTGAACATGGTTGTTCTCTTCGGAGCATCAGGCGCTGCACCTGCACATATCAGAGCCGAATACCTGTTTTACACACCGAAGTATTTGAAGGATTCAACCTGTGGGATTTGTGAAGCGCAATACGCAAGGGAGATATAAAGAGGGTGTGCCAGAGGGAAAACGAGTACCGAGGTTTTCTTCACGTTGAGAATTAATTTTACTTTACTGAGCCAAACTTCAAGGGCATTCAAGTAGGCTTGCAATAGCCGATATAAGGAATGAACATCTCGTGCAGAAGAGAAAAAGGCAATATCATCCGCATACACGTACACTTTTATATTTGGATGAACAGGAATATCTCTCATTAATATATTAAATAGCAATGGAGACAGCACCGATCCCTGAGGCACGCCTCTAGTTTGGTAATAAGTTTCAGAAGTTGTAGAACCTCTCGTGCAGAAAAAGTTTCTATTGCTTAAGAATTATTTTAACCATGCAAACATGTAAAAAGATGACCTAATTTTGTTTATCTTATTCAACAGAATAGAGTGTTCTACACTGTCATATGCTTTGGCGATATCCAAAGTGTCCAATGAAGACCCTTCTGTCTTCTTCATTGCTTACCCAATTCTACTCTCCAAATCTGTATGAGCCGTTCAAATGGAGCACCCTTGACGAAACCCAATTTGTGCCTCATTAAATGCATTCAGGGTCATCACATGGTTTGTGAGGCGCCGGTGAACTATGCGTTCAATAAGTTTCACTAGATTTGAAGTTAGAGAAATTGGCCGAATATTATCCAAATCAAAGCCTTTTTTCGGATCTTTGAGGCTTAGTGTAATTTTTGCAACTTTCCAGTCTTGAGGTAACCAAGCATTTTCCAGAAAAAAATTGACAATATTCAACACTTCCGAGCTGTGGTCTTGCACTAAAGCTTTCAGCATAGCCACTGTAATACCGTCACACCCAGGAGCTGCAGGTTTCAGAGCAGCCGCTATACAATGCAATTCCGGTGGCTCAACTGCAACGAAATCATCAAGTGGCGTAGGTCGAAGTAACGGAGCCACCGTTTGCGCTTGAAAGCGATTAAGACCGTTCGCAATTGTTCAAGTTTCTCTTTTGCTTCATTGGGTGATAACACGTCTTACTCGGTTACATGTGGTGGAGAAGAACTTTGGTTGCGTTCCATGAACCTATACAATGCCTTCCGATTGATTGGATTAGAGATAAATATTCATATTAGCATTTTACTCATCCTTTGCTATATGAATAGTTTTTTTAAATGCAGCCGCATAAAATTTATAATTTATCCAATTTTGGGGACACTGAATATGGGAAAGGCTCTTCCACGCAGCTTTTCTACGACGGAATGCTTTCTCACATTCTTCGTTCCACCATCGGCATGACATTTTGTTAGGGACAGACGATTTCACAGTGAACACTGAACGCTCAGTGGCATCTAGCAGAGAAGAGAGTGCTTGTTGAGCACGTTCAGAATGCTGAGATGATGCTATGGAGGAAAAAGAGGAGTTCACAAACTTTTTAAAGAGTTTATGGTTGACAAATGTTTGTTCACAAGTGGTTACTCTAAGGGGAGTAGATTCTATATTAAACTTAACTGGAAAGTGGTCGCTAGATGTACCACAATCCACCGTAGCCCATGATGAGACCCTTAATCCATTTGCTGCTAACTTTAAATCAATTACTGACCTAGAAGCTGCTCGCACGTAGTTTATGCCTGGACTATTACAGCAATGCACATCATTTACAGACATCCAGTTCCAAAGTCGTTGCCCACATATATCTGAACGGTAACCCCAAATAACATGGTGTGAATTAAAATCGCCAGCAATAATCAGTCCGTTGGTTGAACTCAAAAGATCACTTAAATCATCTGTTGTACGGACACCTGTTGGGAAGTAGACATTTGCAATAGTGAGAGGAGCAGACTTTTTTTCACTTCCTTCTCCTCTTCTTTGCGCCTGCCTGACAATACTGTTTCGACGGCTACGGTTTCCAATTTCTTTAATTTTACCTGCATTGATAACAACATCCTTTTCAATTGCTCGAATCAGAGTTTCCACGACCATGACTTTCTCTTGAGAAGCCGATAAGTAGGAAAAAATCAAGTATTTCCCTGCATTGTGCTAACGCATCTGTCAGAGAAGCCTGTGTTACAGAGAATTTGTTCATACGGCGAATGATTTCGTTCTGACTGTCTAGAACCCTGAGGAGGAGGTTATGATCGGTCACTGCAGCAGTGGTTGAATTAGTGTCTGAGTTTTCATTATTTTAAACCGAATTGTTAGGCCCTGGATTTTGCTCTATATTGCCGCATTGAACGAGGTCAACAGAAAAAGCGCAGACAACTAAAAAACACACTTTTAGACCTGTCGGGGCTAGACAGCAGCACAAGACAAACGTCGTTACTTGGACAACACTTTGTATTGGCTAAATGACTGACCTGCGGTAAGCATGGTTGGAGACCTGCCGCTGTCTTGCCCTCTGAAGGACCAGTCCCTCAGCTCAGGCTTTAAATAGTCCAGGCAATGTGACGTCACATGGAAGGAGGAGTGGCAACGGTTGATGATGGAATGAGTCGGTGTCTGGAAATCAGTGACATCACAGGCTTCCGGGTCGGTAGGTTCCTTGCCGTCTTGAAGAACTTCCACGTCGGCATGCAGTATATTTAGCATATGATAGGGGAGTGTTTCCGATGATGAAGGCGCCGAACAACTGCTCAAGAAAAAACATATGCCTGGTATGCATTGTTGCTGACATGCTGCCGTCTTGCCCACTCACCTCGATCCTGTGAGAAATACAAGAGCACTCGTCCCCTACACGTCTGTCCGTTTCTTTTTTAATTTGGCCCATTTTGCTCAGAGTTTCCACAAGCCTTTGGAAATTAAAATTCACCTCCACCGAGGAGTCAACACGAAAACCGGCGTGGCGCTCAATTTCACAACTGCGCCTCCAGCGTGTCCAATGTTGCTTGCTTTCAATGCAACGTAGTTTGGTAAAAGAGCATTTCGCACCTTGCTGCAATCGGATACTTCTTAGGTCATTCACTGCCAGCTGTACCAGATTTGGCGCTCGATCAGCCCGAACTTTTTAATGAATTTTGGGGCTCTATATTGAGCAACCTGAAATAATTACCTTTAACTTCGGCAAAAATTACCTGGTCATTTGACAGCCCTGCAAATTTCTTGGAGTGCAAAAGTTGGTAATAATAAAAAAAATTGCTAGACATCAAATATTTTACTTTTGCGCTTGAAGTGGTTTCAAGCGAAAGTTGCTCTACGTTCGGTGAAGTCAAGGTCGCCGAAGCCTGAAATTGACCTTAAATTGACCTTGGCCATCGTTACTATAAAAGAGGGCTGCCGCACTCACAGCCTTCATTCTATCGCTAGGATCAAGCCACGTTTAAGCCGCCAAAAATTTTTGTCGTCATCAGGCAGCCCGCCAGCAGAGTGCGGGCCTCAATGAAGCCGGTTATGGCCGCCATAAAAAAAGCCCTAGATGGTTCTCCCTATCCGGCTCCCCTCGCGTTTCTCTCGCTTTATGAAAAAATTAGCTCTGTTTTAGCTTCGGTTAAACCTGGTGAGAAGCGATAGCTTCACGTGGCTGGGAAATCTTTGTTTCTCGACTTGTGTAACAATTGTTGCTTCTTTGGACCTTCGGACGTTCTCTGGGAAGTAGAGTGGGCAACCGCAGCAACCTCCAACGTTCGGCGATCCCGCTTATAGCTGCGTCATTTCACGAGGCGCTCCTTTTGTTCGTGCGATGTTTCGGCTGCTCTCTTTGCCTCCTAAAGCCTTTTCCGCAGAATATCGTGGCGACTTCTGCCGGATAATTAGAAGCGGCTAACCATCGCCTCTATCATGCGGTTGCTCACTTGTTCATCGCCTGACTGTATGGCTCTGACTGCAAAGCGTCATCGCTCCCTGTTTCATTCACGGTTGGAGGCATGACGTCACGGCCTACAGCGCCCATATGGTGACCACTTGACTCCTTACATGGCCTCCGAGATCACTCCCATGCCCATGTTTCTGCGCGAAAGTGATCTCGGAGGCCATGCTCTTTCATGCGGGAGCCGTAGCTGCCTCCAATGCTCGACTCCGCTGCCCCGTTTCATATATGGCTGGCGGCGTGACGTCACGGCGACAGCGGCCCCACGGCAAGTCTCCCACAGTGGTTGTGCACATGACCTTTTCCTGGTTCCCCACTAGCATAATGTAATGTTTGTCCTTGGCTAAACCTTGAAGGTAATTGTGATACACACCCCTCATAGTGAAGCTACAGAATAAAAAACATTCTTATAGTATGAAGGCTGCCTACGCGCGATAGATAATACGTCGGTCATGCCACTCACAGTGTCGCCTGCAAATCTAATAAAACAGTTTGTGAAGAATGCGCGATTGAAATGCTTCATAATGCTACGCGAGCAGAGGCTGCTGAAGCAGCTGTTGGTGTTAGTTGGTGCGCGGAAGCTAAACAGCTGCTTTCGAATTTCGCTTTAGGGAATGTCACCCGTAGAATATTTTCGTCCCACGACTCAGTGTTGATCACAAGAGCGACGCGCCGGTTTCCTTCGTTACTGACGAATTTCTCTCCCGTGCAGGAAGTGACGTCCCCGTGTTACAGAGGGACGTTCGGACTCTTTCGGATGGGCCGGGAATGGCCGCAAGTATTGCCACTATATTGGGCCTCCTACAAGCGTCTGGGATGCCTGACAGACCAACGCACAGCGATGGCGGCAGTTCGCTGTCCCTCAGCAATCAAGTACGTTTTCTACCGCTCTATCTTGGTTCATCATCATCATTATCAGCCTGACTATACCCACTGTAGGGCAAAGGTCTCTCCCATATTTCTCCAATTAGCCCGGTTCTATGCTACCCAGGTAGCAGAGAATGTGGGGCCCCAGTAGGTCCGATGTCGGCAAGTGGGGCTGGTGCAACCATCATAAAACCTGCATCGGTCCCCGATGGGGAAAAGTAGGCAAGCCCCATTTGGGCTTGCCCCTATTCCTCCTGCATGGGTCCATTGTCGGATATTTAAGGGCAATCCAACCTAAATGTGGGCTCTTTATGGGAAAGCCCACATAGATCCGAAATGAGGCCGCCCCCATAAAATATTTGTGGGACCTACATCGGCCGTAGTGGGGCAAGAAAACGGACATGCCCACATGCTGCCCCAATCGGCCCCTTGTAGGTTACTTGAGGGCAAGTGAAATATGAATAAGAGCTCAATTTGGGCAAGCCCCCATGAAGCCCAAATGAGGCAGCCTTAGCTAAGCCGCTTTAGGTCCCGCATAGGCTGTAATGGAGCTGGAAGGCGGGCATGCCCGCATGGTACCAAAATTGATCCCTTGTGGGAAATTTGAAGGCACGTGCAACCGCAGGTGGGCTCTAGGTTCAAAAACAACACCTAATCCAATTGGGGCTGTCCGCACAAAACTGCTTTATATCCCACATGGGCCGTAATAGGGCTGGAAGGCGAGCAGGTCTGCATGATACCAAAATCGGTCCCTTGTGGGGAATTTGAAGGCACGTGCAACAGTAAGTGGGCTTTAGGTTCAAAAACAACACCCAGCCCAATTGGGGCTGCCATGTTTAGTCGGTTAGAAATATTACGTGGCTTTAGTTCTCGCACTCATGTAAATTGCGCAAACAATACTGATACATACTGATTGCGAACTGTTGCTCCTAACGTGGTTGCTGTGGATAGATTGCAACACTCAGCACAAAATTACTCTTCAGAACACACATCTCCACAGCCTGAACAAGATGTACACGAAGTCATTTAGGCTAGATTAATATTAAGAATTTTTGTAAAATTTAATATTTTGGATGTTTATAAAGGGCAGACATGCATAAAATAATTACCTAATTATGTGCGTAAATAATGATTGCGAAAACTTTGACAAGCGCTTCCCATCAATTTCCTGCATCGGACCCCTATGAGAATAATGTGGGCGAGCCCAAGTACGGCTTGCGCCATAGAGCCCGCATGGGTCCTATGTCATTATCTGAGGGGCTAACCGAAATAAAAAAAATAAATGTTCATCCGGAGCGGCTGCCCGAGTATGTCCAAAGTAGGACCATCGTGGGGAGTTGGCGGGATGTGCCCGTTTGGCAATGCGGGAAACATGTGGGCAGCCCCGCAAGGGCTACCTGCATCGGTCCCTATAGTGGGGCCCATCGGGGCTTTGTCGACAGCTTCCTTCAGGCCTACGTCGGCCCCTCTTGCAGCACCCACATTGAGCCCACCGGGGCTGTCCTGCATTGCCTACATCGGACCCACCAGGGGCCCCCCTTCATAGCCCACTGTGTGCTACCTGGGTAGCTGCATCCACTTGACCCCTGCGAACTTCTTAACCTCGTCCGCCCACATAACTTTCTGCCGCCCCCTGCTATGCTTTATTTCCCTTGGAATCCAGTTTGTTACCCTAAGCGACCATTGGTTACCCTCTCTTCGCACATGTCCTGCCCATGCCCATTTCTTCTTAATTTCCACTAGAATATCGGTAACTTGGGTTATTTCTCTGACCCACTCTGCACGCTTCCAATCTCTTAATGTTACCCCTACCCTTTTTCGTTCCATTGCCCTCTGAGTGGTCCTCAACTTAAGTAGCACCCTCTTGGTTAGCCTCCACGTTTCAGCCCCATAGATGAGTACAGGTAAGATGCAACTGTTGTATACTTTCCTCTTGAGCGATACCGGTAAGCTGCTAGTTGTAATCTGCGAGTGTTTGCCAAGTGCGCTCTATCCAATCTTATTCTTCTTGTTATTTTCTCTTCATGGTCCGGATCTGCGGTTACTATCTGTCCTAAATAGGCATATTCGCCTACTACTTCCAGCACTTCGCTACCTAATGTAAACTGCTGTTCCTTCCCGAGGCTGTTGAACATTACCTTAATCTTCTGCGTATTCATTTTCAAGCCTATATTTCTACTTTTCCTGTTTAGGTCATCAATCATTATTTGCAGTTCATCCCCCGAGTTTCTTAGCAAGGCAATGTCATCAGCAAATCGCAGATCACTGAGGTATCTTCATCTACCCTTATCCCTAACTGCTCCCATTCAAATTCTTTGAATACTTCCTCTAAGCAAGCTGTGAATAGTACTGGGGAGATTGTATCTTCTTGCCTAACACCATTCTTTATGGGAATTTTGTTACTTTCTTTATGCAGAACTATGGTTGCTGTGCAGCCAGTGTATATATATCTTCCAGCACTTTCACGTACCACTCGTCTAACCCCCGATTTCGGAATGCCTGCTTTACTGCTGAGGTTTCAACTGAGTCAAATGCTTTTTCGTAATCAATGAATGCTATGATAAGAGCTGGTTTTCTATTTTTCTATCACCTGATTGATGGTATGGATATGATCGATAGTAGAGTACCGTTTCCGAACATCTGCTTGATCATTTGTTTGATTGCACTCTAAGGTTGTCCTGATTCTATCAGCGATTACCTTAGTAAATACCTTATACGTAACAGACAGTAAGCTGATTGGTCTAATTTTTAAGGTCCTTAGAGTCCTTAAACCATTCTTTCATGGTTCCGGTACCGTCGATGACATCAGGCACTGCGTATAATGGGTGGCCAGTTTTTCTAGCACAATATCCCCCACGTCCTTTAACAAATCTGTAGTTATCTGATCCTCTCCAGCTGATTTCCCCGTTAGGACTTTTCCATGTCCATTTTCAGTTCTTCCGTTTGTTGAAGGTATTCATGATTCTTTAGTTATTGCTCTCTGCAAGCTCAACTAGCACGGCCGCTCGATGGAAGCGCACTAGGCGCGGCCTGCTACATTGCCCGAAACCGGCGGGAGGCGCCAACTTCCTGTCGCCACCGCCGCGGCGCCACCGTTCGGGGACAGCCGCGCGCGGAGAGCTGCGCCTGGCGGCGCTTTGAGGGAGGCGCCGGCGTGGCAGAAGCGCCTTATTTTAAGGATATAAGAGCTCCGCTTCACGCAATTTGGCAACAAGAATTAGTATTTACTGTCATGTCCAGTGCGACGTTGTCAGCACTTAGCGCTTGCTGGGCAAGGATGTACACTGGAGTGTACCACAAAAACCTTATAGTGACGGTGGTTCAAGGCCACTCGATTGGAGAGCCCGCATTGCTGTGATGTTGCATTCGGATCCAGTTGTTCGCCACAGTAAAATGTGACCCGGCTGTGAACAATTCGAAGCTGTTCAGCTGCCATGGTAGCCTAATGCATAACCACTTAACTCTGTCGCGAATTCCGTGTGTCATTTTCATACCATTTACTCATTCCTGCATACAAGTTTATACACAAATTGATGTCAACCTGTTCTAAGCTGCCAGCGCTATCCAATAAAAAAATGTCCTACTATGAGCAACCTCTGTGAAAATGCGACATGTAACCAACCTTTCTATCTCATTGTGACAAATTGTACGGCGCAAATATGAAGATGTTTATTAGGTTAAATCTAGATGATAACCTGGGATCTTCGACTCAGTTGGAGACCTTAAACTTTGTACGCCAGAACGCTATCCGTCATGGCTTCCCGCATTTGGCATGACCAGACAAAGTAAGCGCGCTTGATAGAGCCGGTCTGCCTCAAGGTGCTACGTATATGCGCCGAAAGTTTTTAATAATATTTTTATTGGCTGCTCGCAAACCCTTACAATTTTGCTGGTTCGTAACTTTCAATGGAAGAACGCGCATCGAGTGTTGCTGTTGTGAAACTATTAGCTGTGATCACAAGAACGTTCACGCGTCAGAGCGCAACTGCAGCCGAGATTCAGCGAGCAGCCAAGTACGCTTATTTAATGGCCACGCAAAAAAAGGAGGGAAATTACCAATCGCAGACGGAAAACCTTTCTTGAGAGATCTTTATGCATAGCCATACACACCGCTCCACTGTTGAGTTGACATTTCCAGCCCAGCTCGCTATAAGGGGGGGGGGGGGGGGGCAACAACTTAAAGATATCTTGCATAGCGCCTTAGCATGGGCACGATCATTGTTTTTACAGATTAGCTGCAGGTACTGTGTACAGTGAGAAAACAATGATGAAACCAAAAGTTTACACAGCTTGCTACTTCACCGGACCTCTTCAGACTTCATCATCCTGTTAATGAAGGTGCTCGTAAGCTGACAAAGCTTGATTACTTCCTTTGCGGGGTATATCAAGCCTACATTCGACATAGCCGCAGCGAAAAAAACACAATCACAGAAGGAAGACACGTACACAAGGACCAACGCTGCAGCGTTGGTCCTTGTGTACGTGTCTTCCTTCTGTGATTGTGTTTTTTTCGCTGCGGCTATGTCGAATGTAAGCTACCATTCTTGATGGAACAGCGCAAAACATTGGGACAAGAGACAAGCGCTGACTTACAACTGGTTTTTATTTCGAAGAAAGATTGCTTCTTATACCTTCATCACCCTCTCACAAAACACATGCGTCGCAACCATATCGTTCAAGCGTCCACAAAAAAGCATAAGACACATGATCGCAGATATTTATAATCACATTTTTAACATGTCAAATTCTTTCTTAGTCAAAGCAACGGACGGTGTGCTGACACAATCGTCGCGCAGACTCGCTATCGAAGCTGCCTCGATTATTTCCCGGACTAGCTGGTCTTTGTGATTAGCCAAAGCTTTGCATTTTTGGAAAACCGGTGCACAACTAGTTGAAGGGCAATCTCTACAATGGATTCCCAGGTTCCTGCAAGCTTGCTCGAAATTATTTTTGTGTTCTAGCAGCCTTTCATTCATGCACCTGCCAGTCTGCCCTATGTACTGTTTACCGCAAGTCACTGGCAACGAATAAACAAGGCCTTCGGTGCACTCCACAAAGGGGGTTCGATGCTTTATCGTGCATCCCTGCTTCTTTTTGGTCGGATCGGAGTTGACTCGTCTGCACAGACTTTTGAGTTTATTAGGAGCAGTCATCACTACATTCACGCCAGCTTTTCGACCTATGCCTTTCAGGCGATGGGAAATATTGTGAAGATACGGAATTGCAACTACCGGCCTCCTTTCTTTCTGTTTCTGTGCATCATCTTGCTGCTGATGCACAGATGATGCACAGAAACAGAAAGAAAGGAGGCCGGTAGTTGCAATTCCGTATCTTCACAATATTTCCCATCGCCTGAAAGGCATAGGTCGAAAAGCTGGCGTGAATGTAGTGATGACTGCTCCTAATAAACTCAAAAGTCTGTGCAGACGAGTCAACTCCGATCCGACCAAAAAGAAGCAGGGATGCACGATAAAGCATCGAACCCCCTTTGTGGAGTGCACCGAAGGCCTTGTTTATTCGTTGCCAGTGACTTGCGGTAAACAGTACATAGGGCAGACTGGCAGGTGCATGAATGAAAGGCTGCTAGAACACAAAAATAATTTCGAGCAAGCTTGCAGGAACCTGGGAATCCATTGTAGAGATTGCCCTTCAACTAGTTGTGCACCGGTTTTCCAAAAATGCAAAGCTTTGGCTAATCACAAAGACCAGCTAGTCCGGGAAATAATCGAGGCAGCTTCGATAGCGAGTCTGCGCGACGATTGTGTCAGCACACCGTCCGTTGCTTTGACTAAGAAAGAATTTGACATGTTAAAAATGTGATTATAAATATCTGCGATTATGTGTCGTATGCTTTTTTGTGGACGCTTGAACGATATGGTTGCGACGCATGTGTTTTGTGAGAGGGTGATGAAGGTATAAGAAGCAATCTTTCTTCGAAATAAAAACCAGTTGTAAGTCAGCGCTTGTCTCTTGTCCCAATGTTTTGCGCTGTTCCATCAAGAATGAATAACCAACATGCTCAAGCTGCTGTCCGGGTAAGCTACCAACTCGCCCGAAAGCTTGTTTTACTGAAGCATATCAAGCCTCCATTGCCCTTGGTTTTCATTAGCCTGTAACTGGTCCAGTTGACTATATTTCCTGCAACAGGCTCTTGCTCGCCTGACATGTTGCCTCAAAACCATTACCAAATATCGCATAAATTATGCAACAACCTGGTAGTGATAAACAAAACTTGCGGTTCTTAAGTCTCCTTGAGGAGCCTCGTTAGAGTGCCCGCACTTTGCTACCTGCTTATTCACCGTATCCCGTAATTGCTGCCTCTGTCTCATATAATTAGAATGCAGCCTTAAGTCACCACATTATATGAAATAGCACTCTACACATAGCTATAAAAAGCCCCTCTTTACTGCAGCCGTACGAACGTGCCCTATAGGAGTATAGTGTGCCTGACTTGGGATCTAAGGGTCCCACTTTCAATAATTCCCATTTCACCCTTACATCTTATTGACTCTATTTGGTTTGGCAGCTCCTGCCACATTGAACATGCCATGTGTTCTCATTGCGCCAAAGGTGTCTGGCCATATAACCGACTGAAGTGCCTCTTACCAGAGAGGTGTTTTTTCGACTGTCCGCCGACAGAGCGGGCGCCGGATTTTCTGTGGAACGTGGCTTTTCATTTTATCGCATCGGCTCAAACAGTCTCGAGAGTATAAACAAATGTTCTATGCACAGGCTCTTTTACTTGCAAGGCCACTCAGACTAGCGCGGCAAAATTTAGAACAAATTACATGCTTATATAAAAAAACAACCTTCGTAGCTTTTTCTGATATGTCCTCGCAACATAACCTGCAAGAAACGCTTCTGGGGCTACCTCATCGTGTTCATCTGCTTCACAACACATAGTTAAAAATCCTAATTAACTGGCAAGCTCCCTGGTAACTAAATAGGTTAAACAACGTGACGGGAACACAGGAAAATAGGACGGCACAACTAGCGCGGTTATACCGTCTTCTCCTGTGTTCCCGTCGCGTTGTTTGCACGGTTAACCTATAATTAATCACCAACAAGTCCAATCTGCTGTCCCTTGTAGCAAATTCAATGGCAGCTGATAGGGCATTATGCTTCAGCATCTGGACTTTTTAACCGCAGCGCCGCTTTCATTTCAGAGGAAGCGAGTGCATTACCACTCCTCGCTGCTGTCTTTGCCTGAAGCGAGCTCAGCAGATAAAATTAGAGGGTCTCTTAAATGTCTCTTAAGCGCAGGGCTGCGAAAGCCTAGCCTTCTCCTATCATTTGCCTCTCATCGTTTGCCACAGTTCGTCATTTCAAGTCGTCGTTTGATATATTGGTCGTTTCTCAGTCATGATGAGTCTGCCTGCGTAGTCATTGTAGCCCTTATCACTCATAACTCCGCAGGTTACTCATTTAGAATCAGCAGTGGTCATTACATGTCGTTTCACATGTTGACAATTTCGTTGTCATTAGCCGTAATGATGAGTCATGCCCAGCTATTATAGTCGTTACCACACATTGCTAAGCACTTTTACTCATTTCTAATCAATTGCGGTCATTACATGTCGTAGTTTGATTTACTGGTCATTACAAATCATTTCGTCATTTTTAACTATTATTAGTTATTAGCATTAGTCATTATCTCTATCAATGTCTATAACTTTTATTGATTACCTATCACCATCAATCATTTTCAATCTTAATCTCCCTCCTTGCACGTCCGCTTTTGCGACTGGCACACCAGTGCACAGATGCGACGCACAGATAACAGGCACAGCTTCTGCGCATAGATTTTCGTTCCATGGGCCTGGAACGGCTTTCGCCTTAAAAAACAAACGCATCCAGTCTCAACGTTAACGTGCTTGCACACGCGCGCACAAAAAAGCTTGCGCTTACCACGCAGACGCGAGGCGAACGCGCTCAGGAAGGAAGCAAACCGCGCGCTAAGAGCCGGCGACCCCGGCGGCGACGTGTCCCCGAATAGTTGCGCCCTCAGCAGAAATGGCGGGCGCAACTGTAAACTCCCCAAGGACGCGCTTGCCCATTGACGGCGGCGCGACGCAGCAGGCCGCACCCAGTGCGCTTCCATCCAGCGGCCGTGCAACTAGTAACTCCCCGCTGCTATTCCTAGAGCCAATTCCATAGTCACCTACTGCCTGGTCTCCTGCCTGCTTTTTACCTACCTTGGCATTGAAGTCGCCCATTAGTACAGTATACTGCGTCTTTACTTTTCGCATTGCCGATTGTACATCTTCGTAGACGCTTTCAACTGCCTGGTCATCATAACTACATGTAGGGTCATAGGCCTGTACAACATTCAGTTTATACCGCTTATTAAGCCTAATTACGATGCCTGCCACCGTCTCATTAATAGTATAGAATTATTCTATATTACGCGCTATATACTTATTGACAAGGAAAGCTACTCCTAGTTGTCGCCTCTCCGGTAAACCTCGATAACACAGTACATGCCCATCCTTCAATACAGTATATGTCTCATTCGGCCGCCTAACCTCACTAAGCCCTATGACATCCCATTTCATGCCCCCTGGTTACTCTAACAACACTGCTAAACTAGCTTCACTAGCTAGGGTTCTAGCGTTAAGCGTTGCCAGGGTCAGTTTACAATGTCGGCCTGTCCAGCGGAGCCAGGAATTCTTAGCACCCCTGCTGCGTCACAGGTCTGACCGCCGCCGTGGTCAGTTATTCCGCAGCCGCTGGTGACGGAGGGCCGAAGGTTTACGGAACTTATCATGAGAGGTTACATCTTGGTTACAGGTCTCCAAACAAACTGCTAGAAATTAGCTACCTATTCTGCTAGTACTCACGACGCATTGTAACGAACAGCACTCTGAAGGCGTACGTGTTATTACTGGTCATTGTCATTAACAGCAGCCTAGCTGCCTCGACTTAATCTTGCCGTGACTCTGGTAGGTCGTCGCAAAATTCAAGTTTTCATCCGACTACCTGATGTATCAGGCACGTATATGACGGTGCGTCTGTGCCGCTGACATGCTCGGTGCGAGGCTGCCTGTTATCACTTGCGGGCTATATGGGCACTCTTCACTAAACGCACGTTCTTCTTGTTCCTGGACACCATGCTGTTGCCGCGATCTTTCCAACACGGATACACCTGAATCTGCTAGCCCGTACCTTCTTTCGGAATTCATAATTTATCAGCTGTGCAATCTGCACATGTTATCTTTGAGCGCGCAGCCCTTGAACCTGTGTTGATTGCAACTAGCGTATATATCAGTCGATGATGTTATTCTTGCAATCAACGTATTCCGTCCCTTAACGCTATTACAGGGTCATTTTCATTTTTGCAGATTTCGGCGTCCTGTACATTTTATGCTCCTCGTTAGCCTTGGAAGTTGGTGCCCTATCGGAGAATACTGGCAAGATTGCAGAGCTCCAACCAGAAGGGCTTTGTTTTATTGCGGAGACTGCCAATACACGCGGCACCTCTCATTTTATTATATAAGCGTGTTTTTAGCTGCAACAAAGTTTCCTTAAAGGATACCAAGGGGGAACCATATTATAAAATTTCACTAAATTCTAACTCCCTTTCTGGGTGTGTGGCCGTTTGCCCAGCAGCGAAGTTGCTGACAACGTATTTACTTTGTTAATTTTGTCGTAACTCGCTTGTCGACTACTGTGCCCAAGTGTGCGGGATCAAATCCCGGTCTCGGCGGCTGCTTTTCAGTGGAGGCGAAACGCCAGGCGCCCGTGTGCTGTGCGATGTCAGTGTACGTTAAACAACCCCAGGTGGTCGAAATTTTCGGACTCCTCCACTACGGCGTCTCTCATAGCCTGAGTCGCTTTGGGCCGTCAAACCCCACAAACCATATCGTAACTCGCTTCAAAGTTGTGTGGTCTTCACCGAAGGTGAGTAGGCCTACATTACGTAAACGGCGGTGTTGCGTCGCCTGAAGCGAGCAGCAATAAAAAACAGCATCGACGCATGGTTTCTGCCGACAACCATCTTTGCTAGTAATATCCTGATTACTTATGATAGCTGACAAAATGCACTATGGTGACAAATGCGCTTCAAGCTGCCTATACTAAGAGTTGTGCCCCCATGGCGCACTTCAGCTTTGTAAACGAAGTGTAATGCCTTTATCGCGCTGGTTACTCGTCTTTTCTGGTCTCTTATCATTGCGAGAACATGCTACAAAGGTTAAAAGAGGAGGGAGGGGGGGGATCAAGAAAACTAAGGAAAAAGAGTAGAGCCACGTGGCAGTAATCCCCTACTTTCTCAAGGTGTTGCACAACGTTAAAAAGATCGCTGGAAGGTATGATGTGCGGGTTTTCTTTTCCGCCCCATGCAAGCTGTCGAAGATGTGCGCACTGAATACCAGACCTACAAAGGCGGCATGCACTACTAGGCATGCAGAACGGCACACCAACTGCCATACCACGGTGGTATATCGGACACCGCTCACATGCGGCAGAGAGTACATAGGGCGGACGGGATGGTGTTCTAATGTTAGGACCAGGGAGGAAAAAGATCACTTCCTTAATGTAAAAATCCGATGCGGAGGAAATCTTTCAGATCACTGCAACCAGTCTGGCCACACCTGCGAGCCGATGTTAGCGAGCACGAGGCTCTTGGTGACGGCAAAAAACAAAACTAAAATGGAGGTATCGAGGTTTTTTTCATAGCTAAGCCGGACGACTCTTGCGTCAGCACTCCATCGATTTCAACGCACAGAAAAGAAATGCGTTACCTGGATCATACCTAAATACCCCCTTTTTTTTTCGCTGTTATAAGTTTTTTCGAATGAGACCGTTGTAAATCTCTGCCTGTTCACCCTCTTATTTACAGAACCGTAGCCTGGGTTGTCAAAGTACTTTTTAATCCCCCTATTTCGCCTAGATTATCATTGGGATTACCAAAGTTTGTATAATGGTGTATATTTTAGGTTGTGCTTTTGCTACGCTGTTTTTTGTCGCATTTACCTGCTCATTAGTTGTTTTTCTTTTTATTCTTTCTGACACCGCCCCTAGGCCACGCCGTTGGTAGCTGTTTCATCTTTTTCATCCTTTATGTGTCATGCAGTGATGTCATGCTCCCCATTTCTGTATTTGCTATCTGGCGCGCGTGCTGCAAAAATCGGTGCGAGGGGTGTCTTGATGCGATATTTAAAAAAAAAAAGAAGCGCTGTACACACATGACATGATTTAACTGTTTTTTTCTTTTCGCCCCTTCTCCCGATAGTTACATGGTCTGCGTTTTGGCTCATATTGCGCTTGGTTTTCCTGAGAATAAATATTTGGCAGTCAGCGCCCGTCCTCGTTGTGTTCCTTTGTCCTCATTTTTTGCGCTGATCTTTTTATGTGCGAGGTCAAGAAGTTCACAGGGGTGAAGTGGATGCAGCTAGCACAATACCAGTTTCATTGAGGAATACAGGACAGGTAGTGGGTATAGTCAGGCTGATGATGATGAGTCTATGTCAATCCAAATGCCTCCCTGAAGGCACATCAGGGCATCAAATGCTACATACCAACCCATTTGGGAAATTATGCTAAAACGTCACAAAATAGCCTTCCAAAACAAAAATGTCAAATTAATTTTAGCGTTACACAACAATCTCTCTGACGCAGGTCGGCCTGCAAGGTGTCAGCAGAATGATCACGCAGATGACCAACAACGCGCGCCAGGCCGCCCTGGAGGAGACGCGGCGCGTGTACTGCGGCCGCATGGCTGCCTGCGAGCGCGGCCGGCAGATGGCGCTCAACATGGGCCATCATGAAGCGGAGTGAGTCTGCTTTGGGCTCCATTGGTCATACCGCTTTCACCTGGGCATGAGGCAAATTTATCAGTGGGATTCGGTGGTATGTTTGAAATGTCACACTGTTGAATCCGGAGACCGAAAACGGGACAAATGGGCCCCACAAAGCGATTCTGACACTTGTGGATCGGTCGAAGGCACATAACGTTGCTGAGGGGACCTTTTTGCTCCAGGAAAGCTGAACACAATGAGGGTGGAAATCTCGCAGCCATTCAAACCCGGTCGCATCGAATCTAGTTCCCTGCCCATAATGCGAATGAAGTGTTTTACCGACCGATCTTGTATCTATCTAGAGCGAACGTTTGACTGGGCACATATATTGTCACGCAGTGATGACAAGGCCGATGACACCAATGAAGAGTCTGGTAGTGCACTGAAGAATTGTATTGGGCTGACTTGCATCCGCAAAAGAACTAAGCGATTTGGTGGCGGCGATAACAACAATTCTACTCGCAGTAGTCGAACAAAGTACGCCAGTTCAACTTGTCAGCACTGAATTTAAAGGCGGTGATCAAAGATCTAGATAAAGCCGCAAACGGCGACTAGCATGACTTGGTAGATTCTAGAAACACACACAAGCGACTGGAATCTTCGTGATTCGTCCCGTTCGTGATTCGTCCCGGTTCATCTTGCGAGACAAATAAAGTGATAAGTGTCGTCTCGTGATAACGAGCATGAAAAAACACGGAATACTGAATCGATCCGCGCGCTAAAATCACAATGATAAGGCCGCATGCCAGTGGCTGTCGGAAAAGAACAAATAATGATTTAAATAGTTAGCGGCATTACTCCCCCCCTTAAAACCATCACCTCTTTCTTTCAAATAAACAGACATTAATTAACATAAACATCTGGAAGTTAACATGAATAGCCTTTAGCACGCGTGGTATTGGTTAAGGCGCACAACATGCACGATTTCTGGGTGCGCTCGGCGCCGCTAAGAGGCGATCGCGCCATTGGGAACGACCCCGTAGTTAATTGTCCTAGTCGGCGAAGCAACTTGTACGGCCCATGCATCGGCGTAAATTTTCGCTCAGTCAGCGGCGGCGAATCGGCGTCCAAACCCAGACTTGAAATTCCAGCTTGGACTCAGCATCGCGTCGCCGTAAGTTGTAACGTCGGGCGTCGGTTCGTTGCTGATCTTTAATGCGCATTCGGGCGAGTCTTCGGACTTCCTCTGCACGTTGAAAGTAGGCGGCGACGTCCATATTCTCCTCGTCGGTTACGTGCAGCAGCATTGCGTCGAGCGTCGTCATGGGCTCCCTGCCGTACATAAGGCTGAAGGCCTTGGTTGTCCCCTAGACGGCCGTGTTATACGCGAAGATTACGTACGACAGGATAGTGTCCCAGGTCTTGTGTTTGGCGTCGACGTAAATCGCAATCATGTCCGCAATCGTTTTTTTGAGTAGCTCCGTAATTCCATTTGTTTGAGGATGGTACGCAGTCGTTCGTCGATGACTTTTGCCACCGCAGTGCAGGATGGCTTGCGTCATCTGTGCTGTAAGTGATGTTCCCCTCTCCGTGATGAGCACTTCGGGGGCGCCGTGTCGTGTGGCAGCAAAATGCGTTCGACGAACCCCTTGGCAACTTCTGCCACGTTACCATTAGGCAGTGCTTTTGCGTCAGCGTAGCAGTAAGGTAGTCAGTGGCCAAGATGATCCACTTTTTACCCGCAGATGAAGTCGGAAAGCGGCCATAATAATAATATTAATAATAACTTTATTTACCATGAACGTTTACATGATGGCGGGAGCCTGGAGTAAAAGCTGCCTTACGGCAGCTTGACAAGGCCTCAAGCTCCCCACTTTGGCAATGGTACATCAGCGGTCTTATCACAGTTGATAAAAACATTTGGGAAGCAATTAATCAATGTATAATAAATAATAGCGGGTAGAAATGAAAAAAAAAAGAAAAAAACAACACAACACTGCCTAATGTATACAATGCATTGTTTTGGATTATGGAATACGGGAAATAAACACATAACACAAGCAATACATTCACAGCAATACATAGCACAGAAATAGATAGCGGAAGCATATGAAAGAAGAGAAAAATTGGCAGAAATGTTCACATTTGAAAGCATTTTTTTTTCAAACAAACAAATAAACACACACACACAAAAAAAAAACATATCATGGGATGAACCTGTGTTTTAAGAAAGAAAGTATGAAAGTAATTGTTGGAATGATGCCTCTGAAAGGATAATATTGCCTTGCGATAACTGATTAGGTAAGCGGGGCAATCTATTTTCCAATGTGTGCAGCCCGTATGTGGTCCGGTATGTGTTAAGGTTCCAGGGATCTAGATTGCGGATTGCGTATGCTTGTACTCGTTTTTGTAGATTAGCCAGTGAGCGACGAAAACATGTATTTTGGGAAATTTCTCTTTTGTAAGCACGACATAGCGCGTAGTTAAGTAGCTTTATTACTGGGATTATGTTGTGCTTTAAGAAACATTGACTGGTGGAATTAAATTGTGGTACACGTTCAACTATGCGCAAAAAGCTTTTTTGTAGAACATGTAGTTATCGCAAGTTTTCCTGTGTTGTCGAGCCCCAGATTAAAATTCCATAATTTAGGCGAGAATGGAACAGGGATCGATATAATGTAATCTTCACATTGGTCGGTAACACATGACGAGAACGATAGACTATACCGATAACTTGTGATAGTTTTGTTGTAAGATGATCGACGTGATCATCCCAGCTCATTTTTTCGTTAAAGATAACACCTAATATTTTGAATGATGATATGACTTCTAAAGGAACAGACCTGTAGCATATGTCTCTGGTAAAATAGACTTGTTTATTCTTAGCTCTGAAAACAACATTCGTTTTAGTAATATTTATTTCAAGTGCATTTCGTTGTGTGCATAAGTCTAACTGAGTTAATGTGCTATTGGCTGAATCTATTAACTTGTCAACGCTATCGCCGGATAGAAATACGCTTGTGTCGTCAGCGTAAATAATAAATTTTGCGAATGGTGCAATGCGGACGATGTCATTAATATAAATATTAAAAAGAAACGGACCTAATATACTTCCTTGCGGAACACCACTGGAGATGGATAGAGTTTCAGAAAGAAAACCGTTTACACTAACTGCTTGTTTGCGGTGTCGCAGATATGATTTCAAGAGTGATGCAGCGCGCCCACGTATACCATAGCAATCAAGTTTACGGAGCAGCAATTCATGGTTTATCATATCAAATGCTTTGGTGAAATCTATAAAAATACCGATAACTATCCGGCTCTGTTCTAGTTCTCTTAATACGTATTCTTTTTGTTCGAGCAGTGCAAGTTCTGTGGATAAGTGTTTTCGGAAACCAAATTGTGAAGCAGTTATTATGCGATGTTTACTTTTGAAAGATATTAAACGTTTGTGAATAACTTTTTCTACCAACTTTGAAAATATGGGCAAGACGGATATCGGCCTATAATTACCAAAATTATTCCTATCGCCTTTTTTAAAAAGCACCGACACGCGCAGATTGCATGCGACGAGGGAACACAGCATTAGATATGCATAAGTTTATTATATGTGAAACATAGGGCGAGATTAAGTCAATGACGTAAGCGATAGGTTTCATTTTTAAACCATCGATGTCGGTTGCTGTTGTGCTATTCAGATCGTTGAAAGTCGCCATTATTTCACAGTCATCAACAGGGCTAAGAAATATAGTATCGAGTCTGCAAGGAATATCGTTAAGATTATTCTGTGGGCACATATTTCTAGAGCTGTTAAACTAATCGGCTAATTTTTGAGCAGTTAAAGATTTCCCGACTACATTTATAGCCGAAATTTGTTCTTTTTCTTGTTTATAGGCTAATAGGCTGTTCAAGTTTTTCCACACAATATCGGTACGACCACGTGTTGATTGAAATTTACTGGTATAGTAATCCTTTCTGGCCTTTTTTAATGCTTTATCCAAACGATTTCTGAAAGATTTAAAAGCATTCAGGTCATTTGCATCTTTAGTTTTCATAAACTTATGATATAACTTATTCTTCGTGTCTATTTTGGTAACAAGTTCCTTTCTAATCCAAGGCTTTCGACAACGCCGCGTTTGTTTCAGTGTTTTTATTGGAAAGCAGGCAGTATAAATGGGTTTGAAAGTGTTCATGAAAGTCTCATATGCTTTTTCGGCATACTTTTCCGAGAGAATAGTATTCCAGTTCGCATCAGCTACGGAGTTCCTAAATGCAGAGAGGTTATGCTCGGTAATATCCTGGAAAAAAAATGTCTGACTAATTTTCTTTCGCTTTTTTTGTTTGAAGCAAAAAAAAATATGGGAAGATGGTCACTCGCATCTGAAATAAGTACACCTGAGTTTACAGCAGTAATGTCCAGATTCGTAATAATTACATCTAGTAACGATGATGATCTAGTTGTGATTCGTGTTGGTTCTTTAATTACATTCACAAGTCTATTAGCGTGTAGCAATACATCCATATCTTATTTGTATCAATGATCACTTAACATGTTGATGTTGATATCACCGCTACACACAAGCTTCGCGTCTGTGTCCCGAACATAACAAAACAGGGAATCAAAAAACGAAAGAAAGCTGGGTACAGAGCCCCGTGGTGGGCGGTAACATACAACAAACACTGTGTTTTGTGAAACCAAAGATAATCAGGCACAGAAAAAGTAAATTGCGGTTCCCAGCCTTCCTGGAAAAGCACCGCCTCCACGGCTTTAGCTGCGGTTTAAAAACAACGTCTGATAGTTTGCAAGACGAAAAAGTTCTCTGAGTCATTTGTACACCAGGTTTCTGTAATCATTATCACTTCAAACTGTGTATTCAGTTCTGTACTGTTAAATCCAGTTGTTTGTTGCTAACGGACTGTGCGTTGAGATGAAGGCATTTAAAAGATTTTCTCAAGTCTGTGCCAAGTTCACTTAAAAACTTGTTACGAAACACATAAGAAAGTGTATTCTGGATGTTCGCCATATTGATCCTTATCCACTAAAAAAGAAAATGCTGCCGTTTTTCAACCTCGGACAAACCTGTCTAGGTCACTCGCACCTGAGATGACTATTGCTGATGCGCCTTCCATTTGCCTCATCATAATTTTGTCATTGCTGTGCCAACCAAATTTATAGTTGTTTGCTTTGGCCCAGTTTTTCACCTGTTTCAACAGAGCCCGTGTTCGTTTTGTCAGGTTCTCAAGTATATGCACATCTTTACTTTTCCGAGAAATGTTCCGTCTCTTTGACCACCATGGGTTTCTTACACTCTGCTTTGCAAAACGGCAGATGATACCAGGCACTTTATCTTGCTTGGACGGCAAACTGTGCACCGCTGCCACATCACCATCAGACAATTCTGGAAGCCTGCTCTGGACGGTAATCGCATTGATCTCAGCAAGATTTTCATTTTCACTTTGATGCACCCCGTGAAATTCGAGGTTAAGACGGCGGCTGCGCCATTCAAGCTCATCCATTTGGAAAGCTAATGTTTCAAACTTTTTGTCTAGTCTTTCCGTATTTAGAACTTTCGCTCTGAGATTTTTGATTTCACGTTCGTTTGCACCCGTACGTGCTATCAGGTCTGAAACTTGGGTTGACATGAATTGCACAGCATTTTCAATAAGGTCAACAGCTTCTTTTAGTGGCATCAAAACTTCAAGCTTCTGGTATCAACCAGAAGAACCGTGCTTCAACCTATCAAGCCTGAAGCACGGTCCACATGTCACGCAAATTAGGCTCTTCTTACACTTTTTCACTCTGTGAACGGGCCTTAGGCGCCCTACATTTTGTGCACCTCCAGCTTTTCCGATAAACGTCTCCCTTCGATTTTGGAGTTGCTGCAGCTACTCCGGCACATTTGGCCGTGTGAAAAGTACTCATGCATGCCGTACACGATACACTCTCATCGGTATCAACTACCTCATCTTCGCGTACCGGGCAATCCGGCATAGCAACACCTCTGGCAGCAGCAGCAGCAGCAGCAGCAATAATACAGCAATGAGGGTAAAAACAGTTTTGTTCTAAAAATGCAACACCAACCTGTAAGTATATAACAGATAGTTTAGTGCTTCCGTGCTTCCGAGGCCACTGCCACTGCCAAAGTGATCTCTGCTAGACTTGGGTGTCCCTTTATGAAGCCCACAATCAGTGACAGGCGGTCACGCGCCAGATCACGTGGCTGGCCCAGAAATTGATTACGGCACAGTCGGCCGCAGCAGGTAGCCCTTGAAGAAATTTGCTATCGCAGTTCACGCATGTGCAGCGGTACGCTGCAAGTATATGACAGATAGTTTAGTGTTTCCGTGCTTCCGAGGCCACTGCCGCTGCCAAAGCAGATCGATCCCAATTTTCTGAAAGGGGTTGGTAGGGGTCAGTATGGAGGTCAGTAGCCCAGCTAGTTTGATCGGGGGCTTTTTGAGTCGCTGGCACTCACGGCACGTTATACATAATGGTAAACTTCGGCAGGCAGCTGCGGCCAGTAATACCTCTCTTGGATGCGATGGAACGTTCGCGACGTACCGAGTTGTCCTGCGGTCGGCTCATCGTGGAATGCTTGCAAAAGTTCCTTCCGGAGTTCCCTAGGTACGACGAGGAGGTATGTTGTCTTGTTGGGCGCGGAGTTCTTCCTCACGAGGACGTCGCTACGCAGCGCGAAGGATGACAACTGACGTCTGAACACAGCAGGAGAAGAAGCGATCTTTCCTTCTAAGTTGTCTGCCAGGTCCCTCAACTTAGTCTGAGAGCTGCTGTTGAAGGAAACTGCTGGCGCTTACCGGTCCTAAGAAGACATCGTCTTTGTCTTCCGGGGGGACATCCCCAGCAGCCCAGATAAACAGTCTGCGTAAGAATACTTCCGACCTCACTTGTAGACAACTGTGATGTCATATTCTTGGAGACGTAAGCTCCATCCAGGAAGGCGACCGGATGGATCTTTGAAATCAGCGAGCCAGCAGGGCGCATGATGATCGCTTACGGCGTTGAAAGGTCGACCGTAGAGTTACGGACGGAACTTCGAATTGGCCTAAATAATCGCGAGTTACTCCTTTTCGGTCGTTGAGTAATTGGATTCAGCTTTTGAGAGGGACTTGATAGCGTAGGTGATTACCTTCTCCTGTCCGGCATTCTTCTGAACGAGAACGGCGCCTAGACCCGTGCTGCTCGCGTCAGTGTGTATCTCAGTCTCGGCGTTCTCATCAAAGTGGCCTAGGGCAGGAGGGGACTGTAGGTGGCGCTTAAGTCTCTCGAAGGCTTCCGCTTGCGTTGCTTCCCATTCAAATGCACGTCTGCCTCTGTAAGCGGCGTCAACAATTCGGCGAGGCGCGAAAATTCCGTGGCAAATCGGCGGTAAATTTCGCACAGTCGAGGAATCGGCGTAGAGCTTTTTTGTTACCGGGTTGTGGAATGTCGCTTGTGCGGAGCAGAAGCCGAATGGCATTACCTTGAAGTTGAAAAGGCGTCTGGTATGAGGAACGCGGTCTTCTCAGGGTCTCTTTCGTCGACCCTAATTGGCCAGTACCCACTCCTCAGGTCCGTAGACTATAAGTAACCGCCGTTATAACAAAACAGAACTGCGCGAAGGAAACGGGACAAGAAGGCATGAATACACACACACAAAGCGTTTTGTGTGTGTGTATTCGTGCCTTCTTGTACCGTTTACTTCGCGCAGTTCTGTTGTGTTATAACCATGAACCGACTAGCCCAACATCACGTCTCACTGGAGTAAGAGCCGGTTCAGTGTGTCTTCGATGCGGGGAAGCGGGCAGACATCCTTCTTCTTTATGCTATTCAAGCATCGGTAATCAACGCAGAAACGATGTGTTCCGTCTTTCTTCCTCACCAGGACGACGGCTGCTGCCCAGGATCTCTGAGATAGCCGGATGACGTCGTCACGAAGCATTTCATCGACTTGATCTCGGATGGCTTGGCGATCTTGCGGGGATACCCGATAGGGGCTCTGACGAAGAGGTTGGGCGTGTTCGCTAGTGATAATGCGGTGCCTTTCCAATGGCGTTTGTAGCTGTAAAGCGGTAACTGTAACTTTTAAGAAAACTGCGAATCTGGTCTTCTCCGCACCGGGGTTATGCTGGGTTGACGATTAATGTAACCAGATTTCTCCGGGTGGTTGTTCGAATTGGACGAATACATCTCGTGTGTCTGCTAGCTCGTCGAGAAAAGCGATCACCGTGCCCTTGTTGAGATGCCGGTATTATTCGGTGAAGTTCGTCACCAGCACTTCAGCTTGTCCTCCCCAGAAATTGGCGATGCCTCTTGCAATACCGAGACCTCGTTCCAAAAGCAATTGGGTTTTTCCTTCTGCGATGCCTTCAGCGGTCTCGATGTCAGCGCTACCCACGCAGACTACCACCCTTGACCGGGGTAACATGGTCAATTCTTCGTATATTGCATCTAAGTAGCCGTATTAGGGGTGGCGGTGTCCGCCGAATGCTTGATGGGTTTTGATCGAAGGTGGATGATCGCTCGATGTGTACTGCGAAATTCTATACCCAGGATAATATCTCGCGAGCAGACCCTAAAGCTCGTAAGATAAGTACGTCCATTCACTGTCACTCTTGTGGTGCATCTCCCGGAAGGCATAAAAGGTTACCACCAGCGGTGCGGAAGTGGTCCTCACTTTTCCTTTCAGCCCTGATTTTTTTTGCAACTCCAGGAGGTTTTCTTTTATAGTATTCTGCTTCACTATCACTCAAGAAACACATCCACAAAAGAAAAAGTTCCAGAATTTCATTGGTATAAAATAAAGTGTCGTGTCCTATATTTAGGACACCAGGGCTTGGTGGTTGCAAGAATGAAAACAGGAACGTTTAGTGTAAGTTTTTATTTTCAAGCTTCAACGAAAATTAGAACGTAGAAAACAAATTCTACTTGCTCAGGGGTTGTAGCTAATGTTGAACATTGATTAGTGAGTGTGGAACGCTTTGAAACAGTTGTTTGCACTTGATATGCACAGGTGGACGCTGCACTTTTCGTACTTCGCTTTTGGCCTGCCTTTGCAGCCTTCAATCTTGCATCGCTGTTGGTCTTCCGTCATTAGGGGCCAGTGCCCGATTTTGTCGTATCTCACGTCATATACAGGCCTCTGGGCTGAGAAATTTTTTTGCCTTTTGAGAGGCTGCAGGGGAGAGGGCGATTGTCTTTCACGTTTTTGTGGCTTGTAAGTAGCATCAGGTTTTCCACGATACTTAAAGTAAATTCAAGTAAATGCATCTTTTCTTTGCTTAGCCCTTGAATTTCAACATCGCGCCTGTAGTCAAGCCACGAGGTAGTAACGGACAAGTTCATGAAATGCGTGGTGACTCGCGGTGTCCATTTTCAGTTGCGAATGAATGTACGGTACAAGCTGATCAAGGAGGCAGTCTTGTCGACTCCTCCCATAATTACGTTGTACTCCCGAACAGCTGCGGGGCGTTCACATTCACATCTTTCAAATCTGCTTTACTCCGTCACGGAACTTCATCCTCATCATCAATGCCGAGGAAATTAGGTTTACCGCCCTATTGTCCATCCATCTCGTGATGATTTTTGCATTGCTGCCTCCCATGCAGTCAGAGGACCTTCTTTCCTCCTTTTTCAGTTGGCTTTCTGGTTTCAGCGGGCATTTCTCAGTCCGGTTTGATCTGATTGTTCCTGCAGCATATCTAGTCTTCTCACGATGCACCCGCAAAACAAAAGTTTATGCCCATCACAATCCCGAAGGCGCTTCGCAAGATGGAGGACAAAAGCTCTGGTCACACCGAAGTCCTTCTTGTCGGCTGGGATAAGTTCCATAGTCGAACCTTGATAGACGAGGAAGTCGTAGATAATCCCCGAGGCTCTGCATAACATATGTAGTGTGGTAATCTTCGTCTTCATAGCCACTGCCATGCATCGCGTGCTGGCGCGCTCGAGGACGAAGAAGTTGGTCGTTGTCTGTGTGAATCGCTACGCCTTACGCGCCGATCCCCCTCTGTGGGTATGTGCCATAAGTTATTTGGACAACAACAACAACAACAACAACGCGCCGCTGCGAGTTCATCCCGAGCAGCTGGATCCATCTGCGTCAACTGAATAAACGCACCCCTACACATAAGTTTCACTCCCCATGGATTTGGCTTCCCTTTGATGTACCGTTTGATATCGAACTATCCTTCGAACGGGATAATTTTTATGTTCTAAAGGCAGTTTTAGGCATCGTTCACGAAATGAGACTAAAAGTGACCTGACCTTCCAGAGACTAATGCTGTGGCTTTCATTCGCATCAACAATGTGCAAGCAGTTCCTCAGCTTTTTGAGCCGGTTTCGGGACATGTACACAGTTGAGACGAGCTCAGTTTTGAGTGATGGCTTCCAGTACATGCGAAGGCGTGGGTAAAGAAAGATGCCCATCGCCAGATGCAGTGAGATCAGCTTTCTGATTTCAAACAAGACAAGACAAACAGAATACCTGCTTGTCTTGTCCGCAAGGCCAACAAACGCGCTTTTCAGCACATATTTAGAAAAATACTCATACGGGGTTGCTGGACCATCAGAATCATTCTCTTTATAATCACCAGACACTTCAGGTTGATACTTGGCTGCTGGCGTTTTGAAAACTTTCGTGCTCCATTTTTCTTCCTGTGTTGCTTTCTCATCTTCATCATCGCTAGAGGAAGCCGACTGCTCCTCTTGTGCCTCACTAGCCCCGTCGCACACGTCTTCCTTTGCATCTTCAACCTCCAACACGTCACCATCCCTCAGAGCGGCAAACATGACTTCTGGATCCTCGAGGCGCACATGCCTTAATCGAAGCCTTTTTGCAGCTGAATAAAACAGCCCGGTCGGAATTCGGGCTTCTACAATAGAAAAAGAATCCAAGAGAAAGTTGTCATTACAAAAAAAAAATGCTTTGCCTTCGCACTCAACACAATACGATGGTTTATACCCAATGAGCCCTGATGTCCTTTATATAGGACACGCACATCGCGCAGTGCTGTGACAAATATAATAACAATTAAAAATCCTTTCTACAACTGTTGAGGCCCTGAGCATCTTAGAAACAACATATAAAGTACTAATCACGCATACCTTTGTAGGTATTGAGTGGAAAATGGTACAATATCGCTTACCACTGGTGGCGCCGTTTCCACTTTCCGCAATTTTGTTTGTTTACAGTCAGCTCTACGAAGAGGAGCAAGATGGGAAGGCTGATGTCCGTTTTGATCGATCTGCCTTCGGAGCCGGCTGAGTTCTTGTTTCCGTTTCCATATCATTCCAATCTCGATTTATAGCCCTTTTTCTTCATGTCCTTTATATAGGACTTGGCGGCGAACGCTCCACTGATGACAGAATAGTCAGCTCCGCTGTCCACTAAGGCAGTAACCGTGTGATCATGGAAGACAGTTGGGCTAGTTGGTGTGTATTCGTTAATGACTGCGACATTGCAACTAGCGTGAAAAAACACAAAGGCTAGCGACAAGAGGTACCGATGGGACAGCACGCTTGTGTCCCGTAGGTAGCTTGCTGTCCCGTCGGTACCTTTTCTGGCTGTCCTTTGTGTTTTTTTCAAGCTAGTTCCAATGTCGCAGTCATTAACCGTGTGCCCGTTGACAGCACAGGTCACTTGTTCGCGTCCTCTTATTGCATGTTGGCTTTGGTGTTCAATCTCTGCTACGTCTTGTGCTGAGGTCGCTGCCGGGGCCCACCGTCGTCACTTCGCTGGGTGCGGAGTAAGCTTGGAGTCTGGCCGCGTTGTCGTGGATGTTGACGTCGTGCGTAGCTGCAGCGCCGCTATGAAGTCTGAGCGCGTCGAGGGAGTCTTCATAAACAGTGTCGGCGTCATAGTGACGTCGTCATCACTCGTAGTCGGCGGAGAAGAATCTTCGTTATTCCACCATTTAGAAACCTCACGTTCAAAGGTTGCTACCTTTCGTTTTCCCTACAGAGTCCTGGGGACCTTCCTCGCGTACTGCCATTATAGTTGCGGCCTGGCGACGCAAAGAGGGCACTGTACGTCGATGGGGACCTGAACCGATGGCTTGGGGGCGCAAACTCATCGCTACGCAGATAGTTCCCGATTTCTTGCGGTCGTTCACCGGGGCGAGGTCGTGGGGCGTCGACTGCAAATCCGCAGAGGCCGATGTGTCTGTATGGGCAGTGGCATAGAATGTGGTCGGCCTCACCGTTGTAGAAGCAGAGCGGGCGACTGTTTGTCATCCTCGAGCCGTCGCACTTCCTGGGGCTTGAAGGTCGTTCGTAGGCTTGGCAGGCGGTGACCAGGCGGTGGCTTTCGGGAACAGGGCGGTAGCAGCGAGGGCTTGGAAGTTCACGTCGGGGCTCAGGACGACGTAACGCAGCACCATAGTTCATCTCTGCTGCTTACTGCACTGGAGTCATCGAAGCTGTCGCTTCAGGAAAGAACAGTGCCGGTTGGACTTCCCCACGGATGACGTCCGTGTGCGACGCAACCTGCCGCTGCGTTGGCGATGGGAGGAATCGGCGCACCTCTTCTCGGATGACTTCACGGATAGCTCTAGGGTCTTCGCGAGAACTTAAGCTCGGAACGTCCTCGGCGAAGCTTCTGACGCTCTCCGCTGGGCCCTGAATACGAGTTTGTAGTAGCTCTTCGGTATGCTGTGGCGAACGTGGGTTCGCTCTTGCACGTCTCCAAAGATGTCAGCGAAGCTTCGTGGTTCTCGAGCCAGTGCTTCGCCGGTGCCTCCGGCGAGAAGTAAATGTTCTGCACATATTGATCCGGTGTACACCCGTTGGGGCGAGCAGCTCGTTCATATAGCTGCATCCAGTCTTCAACGTCATCCAGGCCATCGCCCCGGAACGTGAAGACAGTCCTTAGTGTTACAGGCACGTAGACTGGCGCTTGGCATTGCTCAGGTCGGCTAGCGCGGATCTCAGGTGCTGCTGCGGACTCCAAGAAATTCCGGTGGCCAGGACGTAATGCTGAGCTCAAATGTCGTGTTGCATGACATTCTTTACCCAGCCGCTCCAGCAATGTCACGTCCTGACGCACACGGACACGACGGCAGCAGAGACCTCGGGTCAACACGGCAACGGCACAGGGCAGCGCTACAGTAGCGGAACCAGCGCGCGTGCGAGTCACAGCGGCAATGTCGTCTTCGTGTATGATATCGCGCTTCCTATTCTTCGGGCACTATAATATCAAAATGCTGGGCCTGATGTTTGTAGATAGGATACGTAGATCCTTCTAGGCTTCACAAGCCTCCAAATAAAATGGCGGGTGGAAGTCTAGTGGCGCGGTTCCTTCACTAGAATAGTTGGAGGGCGCAAAAAACAGACAAGATATGTAGGTAGGTGACAGGACGAAGCGCTTCGTCCTGTCACCTACCTACATATTGTTTCGAAGCGGCAAGCCGATGAAGACAGGAGACAGAACATGACCGACGACGATGGTAGATGACGTTTAATGAATGTTCGCGGCGGGCCTAGCGCGAGCGCTCCTGCCCGCGCCACTGCCCGCTTCTTCTTCCTTGTCGTCCGTAACATGACCCGGGGCAACCGAGCGATCGTCCCGATCGTGGACGAGGAGGTTTAGCGATGTTAAAGATTTTATGGCGTGATGATGGGCGTGTCTGGATGCTTGAAGAAGAGGAAGAAGGAAGAATAGAACGGCTTGCCGGTACGATGTCTGATGCGTGGGTGATCCGCCTCCATTGGAGCTGTCAACCATCCGTCACCAGAGTCCATGGGACCGATGGCTCGAGGTCACGTCGGGCAGCTTGGGCGGGGGTTGCGTGTTCGTGTCCATCGGTTCCTTCGGGTCTTTCGGGTCCTTCATCTCGGTTCTGATTGGTCTGTTCTCCTTGTCTTCAGGTCCGGGTTGGGGGCTGGGCGGTGGTTGTTGTTCATGTCTCGGCTTTAAGGGCTGGGGCGAAGCTGTTCGGCGATGTCCCTGAGCCCTCGGTGATGGTCCCGGCTTGAAGATGGCGTCAATGCTCCAAGGCGAGGATGGGGATGCCGTACGCCGCACCTCCAACCAAATGTTACGAAGCGGCAAGCCGATGACGACAGGAGACAGAACATGACCGATGACGATGGTAGATGACGTTTAATGAATGTTCGCGGCGGGCCTAGCGCGAGCGCTCCTGCCCGCGCCACTGCCCGCTTCTTCTTCCTTGTCGTCCGTAACAATATCTTGTCTGTTTTTTGCGCCCTAAAACTATTCAATCATGAACCGAAACTAACTAGCCCAGCAGCAAGTGCTTTGTCTTTCACTCAAGTTCAGAGTCACAATATCAACTGTGTGCGACTGTTCCATACAATGACCGCGGTCATGCGCAACCCCACCGACAGCACCGCGCGCGCTCGCGCCTATTTCCTTCTTTCTCTTCCACCCTCGACGTTGCGGCTCGCCCTGGCGGGTTCCCCGCCGCTGCAAGGGCTCCTTCTCCCAGCCAGTTTTTGCCTCCGTTATGGTGTCGCTGCGCTGGCAGACAATGACAAAGGACTAGGGACACACACAACTGCGCTTACTCTCCTCGCCTTCGTCGCGCAGTAATTTGACGGAGGAAGGTAGTTAAAGGTCCCCTGAAAGGGGTCACAAAGAAGGGTAAACAACGCCATAACACTGATACTTATTGAACCACCCATCATTCTCCCGCAAAAATGTTCGATCTAGCTTCTGCAACACCAGAGATATCGGCGATTAAAAATGACCCTTCCAATTTTCCCTCTCAACTCGTACGCCGAAGGGAGCCATAAAAAAACAAAGAATACAAGCAAGTTCGAAGCTCCGCCCAGACATACGTCACTTCGACGAACTTCCGGTTGCCGCGCGCTCGCTCGCTGGCGTACTCGTGCCAACCCGTCCTCGCTCGCACACGCCTGAGGAGTTCGCGCAGCGACGGTTAGTGTAACCGCGAACCCGTGGTTATCCTTTGTTACACGGCGGACCAAACCATGGTTGCACCACTAACCGCGGTTACCGCAAACCGAGCTTGACGACCTCGGTTTGCGGCTTTAACCGAGGTTATGACGGCGTCTGTTGACGGAAGCTACTCGTCGGCGCCCGAGTGCGCGAAACGTACGAGCGGGTCTGCTTCACAAAGTTATTCATTTGCCCACTGTATCACGTTTAAAGATCGATGTATAGATTATGGTGCCGCCCGACGTCTTCGATTACGGCCGACAGCGCAGCGACTGCGTACTGAAGCCTTCTCTTGCCTACAGTATCGTTTGAACGGCTTGTTGCTGAGCAGAACGTCAAAAAATACGCGGCCTTAGCTATGAAAGTACACGAGTTTGCAACGCTTGCAGCACGGGATGCCGCGAGCAGGCTGAGGTACGTTACACAATTGCCGCGGGGGTGGAACGTGCGAGCGCGGCGAACGCCGGCGCCGTGCGTGACCGTCCCTAGTCGTCGCAAGGCCTACATTGTTTCGCTTCGAAGCCGCGGCGGTCGACGCTTTGGAACATGATCAACGCTGTCGTAAATCGTCTACTAATGAAACTGCCTTATAGTGATTCCTATCCTGCCATAGTAAAATAATTATAGGATTAACTCTGCCGGCGCATTAATCGCAGAGCTAGTACGAGCAGATCGGATCAGCCGAAATGCACCAGTGGCACCTGGCTTGAGCAGAAACTAGCTTGTATCACGGCTATCGCTCTTACCAGCAATTTGCTGCTGGTCAGCGATCCTCACGAGGGCTTCATACTTGATATTCGGCGCAGTAGTTCAGACGTCAACAAATTTTAGCACGCTTTATTTCGGACATCGGTGCTAACGATCCGCCGTGTCGTTCGCGAACGGTATGCGGGAGCAGGGGCCACAGCGGCGGTGTTTACGGCGGTCGAGGAGGTGCTGCCATCGTGCGGTGCTTGACCGTGCTGTTGACGTCTCGTCGGACGACACTCCGATACTCCTGAAACCACGTTATATAAATAAGATATTTGTAAATGCAGCTTCGTTCTGCCGATCCCTGCGTCGCTTCGGTTGTTGCACTTAATGGGCAATGGCCACCTAACCGATAAGGGCGGCGAGCTGTGTAACAGCCCGCACAGAGTTCGAGCAGGGCACGAGCAGACGACTTTCGCAGCTACCGAAAGTGTGTCCGTGACGTCATGGTTGCAGTGACCGCAGCGAATGGCAGCTTCTAGCAAGCCTTGCCAGTCAACCGACCCGTGACGTCACGGGACTAGGAAATAGTTCCATGCGACACCGCCAAGCGACATTCTCTCTTCCCGCGAATTTCAAAAAACGCTGTTTTTAAGTTTTTAAAAATTAATAATAAATCGCTGGCTTTGTTCCAAGGAGTTATGCTTTCCTTTATTGCTCAAATGGATGTGTTCTACACACTGAACACGTTTATCAGTGGTTTCTTGGGGGCCGTTTCCGTGGACCTTTAATGGTGCCGAAATCGGGTGGCTGTCGCCGCGGCTGTTTCTCTATTGTGCCGCCGGCTTTAGAGCGACTGACTCCGCCCACGAAAGGCGGACCACTAAGCTGCAGTGTTCTAGAAGGCTTCATAGTTGCAAAAGTGGCGCTCTCGCGGTGAGGCGGTTGCCGCGACGTGGCGCTGCCGTCGACTCCTGGAGCAGATTCCGGCCCGCCGCCGGTAAGCGCGGCAAGCGCGGTGCGCGGCTACAAGGGCCGATGGGACAATCGCGGCGTTCGTTGTGGCGTTATCTCATACAAATCCACTTTTTTACGCAATAACCTAACGGCCCCGTGTCACAGAAAATCCGGCGTCGGCGTTGCTGTGGGTTTAACGCGAAAAGCAGCCGGAAGCAAAAAATAAAAGGAAAATAGCCTTGCAGACCCATTTAATCGAACTCGGTTACATTGATGTGATAATTTAACTTATGAAAACTGTGCAGCAATCTTTTTTTTTTTTTGCGCAGTGTTCAGGATGGTGTCATACCATTTCGCTTTCCACTTAGTCGCCATTTGCTAGACCAGTTGAAGGCTAGTCTGCGATATGGATTATAATCCTTACGGCATATAAATATACGTACGTACCTCCGACTGCATGATGGTAATTGTAAGCGTAGGCGTCCACTGAGAACTGAGAAATACTGCTCCTTCCTTTCCCCAAAATCCAACATTACAAAAAAGAAAAAGATTACGAATTGAAGGCGGTGTTAAAGGCACTACCATGCCAAAAAAAATAAACACGCTTGAGCAAGCCTCTTCTAAGCTTTCTCTCTTGCTTTTTTCCCGCCTGACTGTCACGAGATGCATAAAACCGAAAGGGACCTTGCTTCCTACTCTTTTTAAGTAAATCAGTTGTCTGAAGTAGGTATTGTGTAAGGAAGAAAATGATACAGAGCCGACACTAACGACGATGAAGACGCCAATCAGCTGGCGCGCGCACTGAGAGCTCGGACTGTCTTGTTCGGCAGAGATTGTGCTTAGCTCTACGATCGTCTTGTGTCACCGGTCGCCGTGTTCAGTCCTCCGAACAACCCCCAATAAACCCCTCTTCATTTGGTGGAACGTGCCCGGGTACCGTGGAGCTCCCAGACATACGATATCTATGGTGACACACGAGGTAGGCCAACAGCCAGTGGCAGCCCCTTCGCAGTCCATCTCATGCTCCGGTGCCATTCGGCAGCGAGACCCCTCAGTTTTCAGGGGGCAGGGCGACCAGGACGTTGAAGATTGGTTGGCCTCGTACTAGCGGGTGAGTCGTCATGATGATCGCATGAAGATCAACAACACCATCTTCTGCCTGAGTGACGTTGCTAACCTATGGTATCGAAATCATGAGGCCGACATGCCAACTTCGGCTAACTTCAAGGCAAAGTTCACGAACGTTTTCGGTCGTCCCACTGTTCGGAAACTACGCGCTGAAAAAGCCTTGCGCGTACCAGTTCAGCATGAAGGGGAAACCTTCACAAGCTGCATTGAAGACGTCGTAGATCTATGCAAGCGTGTCGATCCGTCTATGGATGAGGCTGCCAAGATAAAGTACATAATGAAGGGCATTGATGTCGATGCATTTCACATGCTGTGAGGAAAGAGCCCAACCACAGTGGCCTCAGTATACAATCTTTGTCAGAGTTTCGACGAAATGCTCAAGCAACGCCTCTGCACTCGTCGCTCTCCCGCACCTGCTGCGTCCGTTTCTGGCCTGGCTATGAGCAGCGACCTTTTGGCCGACATCAAAGATTTTGTTCGAGATGAGGTCTCCCGACAGCTCGGGCTTTTTTCTGGCCCACGCCCGTCGTCTACAACCCAGTACAGCCCAGCTAATTACCCCTGCGGTCCGACACACCATCACACAGGAGGTTGCCGATGCACTTCCCAGTTTTGGCCAGCCAGCGCCTGTCGCACCTCATGTCGACCCTGTTCCACTGCAGCCCGCACCTCTTGCTGCGCCATTGAGCTACAACCCCCTGTTGTCATGCCGCCTCTACCTGTACCAGTACAAATGCCTCCTACATATACAGAAGTTACCGCCCGCCCTCCGCCGCCAGACCTTTTCGTACGTGCTGACTATGGCACCACCGACTGTCGCTCCCCGGTTCCGATCAACGACGTCTTCCTACAATCCTTGGCGCACGAATGACAACCGGCCTATCTGCTATGCCTGCGGTATTTCAGGCCACATCGTCCGCCTGTGCCGTCGTACTCTGCGATCTGCCCCTGCGCGCACTATGGCTGACTGCAATTATCAGTACGACACCCTGCGCCCACCTTTGGTGGCATCTGCATGGCAGCCGCACAGCTCATCGGGCCGCCAAAACATTCCACTGCACCGCTCGCCGTCCCCTCGCCGTCGGTCCTTTTCGCCAATGTGGCGTTGCAGCGTGACACAAGACTCGCAAAACTAGCAGCCGCAGTTCCTGGGGCACGAACTGCGCACATTTCGCCTACCACAAGTCCTCGTCTGTCTCCGCCGAACGTTCTCGAAGCTTTTGTTGACGGTGTTCGTGGACTTGCCCTCGTCGATACAGGGGCCACTCTCTCCGTCATTAGCGAAAGTTTTCGCCGCTCGCTTCATAAAGTCACAACCTCGCCTTCTGGACTCTCTCTTCGCACCGCCAGCGCCGATTCCGTTCGTCCGTCTGCTGCTTGCACAGCGCGCGTAGTTATCGCGGATGTCTTATACATCGTCTAGTTTTTATTGCTTGCGTCATGCTCGCATGACTGCGTCCTGCCT
The DNA here is from genome assembly GCF_055883805.1 of Amblyomma maculatum. Taxonomy (NCBI): domain Eukaryota; kingdom Metazoa; phylum Arthropoda; class Arachnida; order Ixodida; family Ixodidae; genus Amblyomma; species Amblyomma maculatum. Next base: position 221,559,643 of record NC_139345.1, read on the forward strand.
TTCCTTCGTCCGTGTCTTAATAGCGCCGCTTTTTATTGCATTGAACTATGAACCAACTAGCCCGACAAAGTTTACTTAATTCTTGGCTGGGATTTCCTTTCCCGTCACAATGCTGTTGTGGATTGCGCCCTCACCCACGTTGCCTTCTCTGCCCTCTGTGATGCAGTTCTTGACCATGCGCCGTCATTTTTCTTGCGCCAGACTTGTTGCTGCCGACGACACGGACATTCCGCCCAACTGTGCTGTGATTGTTCCCGTGTGTGTAACCTTTTCTTTCGACGCGACTGTTCTTTTTGCGCCTTCTCCCATGTTCGCCTTCCGACGTCACCTCCTTCTTCCCTTTCCTATCATCGATATTACTGCGGTGCCGCTGACATTTTTGTTGCGAATGCCTCAACCGCTGTGATCCCGCTAATTCGTGGCGAATGCCTTGGTCGTATTGAAGTAGCTGACCTCATCTCGCCGTGTGAGGCTGATGGGTATTTACCACAGAGTGCCCACTTGGCCTCCCTAACGTCGATTACTGCGTCTTCCGATATACCGAGTTGGGACCTTTCAATCGTCTGCGGCCAGTGACCTCGACCTGACTCACCGTGAGCAACAGTTTGCTCTCCTCAACCAGTTCCGTACTTTGTTTGACGCTCAGACGACTTCCTTGGGCCGTGCGACCGAGGTTGTTCACCACATCGACACCGGCAGTCATGCCTCTCTTCGCCGGCGCCCTTACCGTGTTTCGCCTACGGAGCGCCGTGTTATTGCTGAGCAGGTCGACGACATGCTAAAACGTGGTGTAATTCAGCCTTCATCTAGTCCGTGGTCGTTTCCCGTGGTACTTGTGAAAAAGAAGGATGGCTCCATAAGATTTTGCGTTGACTACCACCGCCTTAACAAAATTACACGTAAAGACTTATACCCACTACCTCGTATTGACGACGCCATCGATTGTTTACAAGGAGCCCAGTTCTTTTCGTTCATGGACCTGCCTTCTGGCTATTGGCAAGTCTCTATAGCTGAGTCTGACCGACCCAAGACAGCCTTTGTTACCCCTGATGGACTATATGAGTTAACTGTGATGCCGTTTGGACTTTGCAATGCTCCTGCTACGTTTGAGCGAATTATGGACAACATCTTACGCGGCCTCAAGTGGAACATTTGTCTTTGTTATTCGGATGATATCGTCGTTTTCTCTCCCGATTTTCCGACGCACCTCGTGCGCGTGCACCAAATCCTGAGCTTTTTCACGGGCGCCGGTCTCCAACTTAACCTGAAGAAATGTTTTGGCGCCCGCAAGCTTACAATACTGGGTCATGTCGTGTCCAAAGATGGCATCCTGCCCGATCCGGACAAGCTACGTGCGGTCACTGAATTCCCGAAACTGACTTCTGTTAAAGAGCTGCGCAGCTTCGTAGACCTATGCTCATATTTTCGCCGTTTTGTCTGCAATTTCGCTACCATCATGGCACCGCTTACAAAATTGCTGAATGGTCCCGCCGACTTGTGTACATGGAACCCCACTCTGCGACGATGCTTTCACTACGCTCCAACGTCTACTAACTTCGCCGCCCATTCTCCGCCATTACGACCCATCCGCTCCTACAGAGGTGCACATTGACGCCAGCGGCATCGGCGTCGGTGCTGTCCTCGCTCAACGCAAACCCGGGTTTTTCGAATATGTGGTTGCTTACGCTAGCCGAGCGCTCACCCCGTCACGGAAAAGGAGTGTCTTGTAATCGTGTGGGCCTTAAGAAAGTTTCGCCCCTACTTATATGGCAGCCGCTTCAACGTCATCACCGACCAGCATGCCCTCTGCTGGCTGGCTTCCCTAAAAGACGCTTCTGAACGCCTCGGCCGCTGGGCTCTTTGCCTTCAAGATTTTGACGTAATATATCGATCGGGACGCAAACACTCCGACGCTGACGTCTTTTCGCGCTCACCGCTGCCTTCTCCTGCACCATCGGACCCGATATCCGAACCCTCCATTTCAGCCCTCACTTCTGACAACCTGCCTATTAAACAACGCCGGGATCCCTGGATATCTTCGCTCCAAGACGTCTACACCGTGTCCTCAACGTCTTCATTCACGCGAGCTCTTCGTCGCCAAGCTTCCCATTTTACGATCCGGGGTGGTCTGCTGTATCGCAAAACCTATCGCCCGGATGGTCATTCCTCGCCATCTTCGCACAGAAATTTCTGCCCGTCACCATGCCGATCCGCAAAGCGCGCATGCTGGCTTGTTGAAGACATACGAGCGGCTCCGCAAGCGGCACTACTGGCGGGGGATGTACAACTTTGTCCAATGCTATATTCGCTCCTGTACTGCTTGTCAGAAGCGGAAATGGTCTCCGCGCCCCTCCGCCGACCCATTACAGCCATTGCCTTGTCCATCGCGACTCTTTGATCGTGTCGGCATCGACCTCAATGGCCCCCTTCTATCTTCGACATCAGGCAACCGCTGGATAATTGTCGCCATGGATCACCTCACTCGCTACGCGGAGACTGAAACCCTGCCTACGGCTAGTGCTCGTGACGTCGCCTCCTTCATCCTGCATCACTTCGTTCTACGTCACGGGGCTCCTCGTGAACTTCTCAGTTACCGCGGCCGCGTCGTCCTATCTCAAGTGGTCAACGAGTTGTTGGAAGCTCGCCAAACAATACATCGAACCACCACAGCTTACCATCCTCAAACCAGCGGCCTCACAGAAAGGTGAACCGAATGCTTGGTGACATGCTCGCCATGTACGTTTCTTCTGACGCCTCTAATTTGGATCAGGTGCTTCCGTACGTCACCTATGTCTATTACACAGCGTCTCAGGCAACGACTGGATTTTCGCCATTTTTTCTCCTATACGGTCGTGAGCATTTCTGTCTGCTGGACACCGTACTTCCTTACCACCCCGAAAGTTCAGAGTACACTTCACTTTCTGCTGTTGCCCCTAATGTTTAGCAGTGCCCTCAGTTGGCTCGCTCATTCACTTCGCACATTCAAGATCTCCGCGGACATGAGAGCGATCACGGGAAGCCCGCTTCTGACTTTCCTACCGACACCCTCGTTTGGCTCTGTGTTCCGGCTGATTTGAAATTTTCTGTAAAGTATAATGGCCCTTATCGTGTATAAAGAGCGTACATCTCCAGTTAACTACGTCGTGGAGCCGGCAACGCCTTCTTCGGACCACGGTCGCCGCGGGCGAGAAGTTCTTCACGTCAGTCGACTTAAGCCATACTACGATCCCCTTGCCATACCTTCGCCTTAAGTCGCCAGGATGGCTCCCCCTTTCCGCCGGGGCAATTGTAAGGAAGAAGATGATACAGCGCCGGCACTATAACGACAATGAAGACGCCGATCAGCTGGCGCGCTCACTGAGAGCTCGGACTGTCTTGTTCGGACGAGATTGTGCTTCGCCCTACGGTAGTCTTGTATCACCGGTCGCCGTCTCCAGTCCTCCGAACAACCCCCAATTAACCCCTCTTCAATAGATTTATTTTATTTATTTTTTCAAGATCGGTGGCTACGGGAAATATATACGACTTCCCAACACTCGTTAAAGTAAACAATACAGGCCATCACAATTATTACACACATCACAACTTATGTTGTGCGCAACATAAATCTACAAGCGTGCCGAAACTGACTGTGGCATAATAAGGAGAATAATACTAATATATAATATGATTACATATGGCACAACTACACAAACAATTATCGCTGCTTTGAGAAACGACAATGAAGTAAAACTGCAGGACTGTGTGAGAGAGAAATAAACTTTAATTCTTCAAAAAAAAAAGAACAGTTTTGTCCAGATCGAAGCTCTGTACGTGCTTGGGCAACTTAGGTGCAAGCCTGAAACGCGTTCTGTGACACGATCGACGATGTTTCTCATCTATTCAGTGGTTGAAAAAATTTGGAGGACGCTTAAGCTTCGCCTTTAAGAATGAAACGCGATAGCACAAGAAGCACCGTAGTGCGCCCGGCGCGGGTAGACGCAACCGCTTTCATTACACGTCTCTCAAGAGCGAGCTCATGTTCCGACGCTTCATGCCCTAGCGGTGACGTCATCGCTTCCCCTAGCGGCCTCTGCGAGAGAACCTTCCGGCTCCAGATCGCGCGTACAAGTGTTCCTTCGCTTACAATGCGGCTGAGGCGTGCACTAAGAAGAGAGGCTCTGTTCCGAATTCCTACATAGAGCAACTTGCTATACTGATAATCTTCTTTTGTACATACCATCGTCATCGTCCCGCGGCGCCGGCTCCAGCACGCGCCTGGGTTCACCATCAGATTAAAAACGCTGACACGGCGTACGTTGCCTTGCCGTCACGACTTTGGCGTCTCGACCTGGCCTTCTTTCACATTATTTTTTATTAATCCTTCCGGGACGTAGAAGCGCTTTCAGCCACCTTGCCGAAAAGCGCGGGTCTCAAGTTGCAGTCTTAGTTCGTCGGCAACATCGTTGCCGATCCTAGCCGGCGCGATGAAGATCTCGGAGGCCATGCCCTGTCTATCTTATTCCATGCGCCACACGCATGATGGCGCTACATACACTCCAAGCGAAGAAGAAGTACAGCGGAAAAGTAATTTGCCACTCGCTTAACTGCGTGTTCTGTAATTTACATGCTCATAATTGTTATTATACGCCACAATACACTTCTCTAAGGGACATTTCTGAGACAATACCGCAATAAATAGACGCGCCTTTGTCCATTTCAAACCATCTAGCTGGTGTGTTGGAGTGGTTAGCGTGCTCGTCTCGCACCCCGGAGACTCCCGTTCGATTCCTCAGGTCGGCGATTTCTCCTACTCGTTTTTATTTATTAATGCTTCTGGGAGTTTTCGCTCACGGCCAACGCCGGACGACGGGAGACGACGGGCGCCAACGACGACACCGACTTTCCTGTGACACGGGGCCCTTAACGCTATCGCGTTAAAAGTGCTGATTACCCTGCGGTGGAATGAAGTGCAAACTTACAGCTACAAATTAATTGGAACGTAATGGCACTCTGCTCAATTTTCTGAGCACACACGGGGAAATATGAAAGCAGAAAACCCGCTGAAAATATATTTTAGCGGACATTTATTTGCAGCGAAAATGAGATCCATAATCAAAGTCTTGTTCCTTATATGCCATAAAAATGCACGCATGTAAAATAGAAAGACATAGGTAGATTATATTTTTATCTTGCGCACAGTGCGCACGAATGAAAACATACATGACAACCGTAAGTATAAACATCGCACATTTTGAAAACGATTGGCACTGGTGCAAGTTTGGCTCCTTCGAAGCCCACTAGTAATTCAAGCTCTGATGTAGATGGAATAAAGAGGGGAATTGAGAGAGAAAGCGGGTTGCGCACAAATCGTTTTAAGGGGGAAAAATTTAAATGTGGGCTTTTGCTCAGTTCATGACACATACTCGAAAAAGGGAAGTGACACATGCGCTGTGCCAGTGTCCTCAACAGTAGGTGATGTAAAACAGCTCGCAATAAAACAAAGCTTTGACACCTGCAATGTGTTTAATATTTTTCGTGAGACCATTACCATATTGTTTTGCCATCGATCGAGGATCGTCTCACGAGTCCCCACGAGCTGGAATCGAGATCTTAATCACAAAAGTAAACACTTGTAAATTATATTTCTGCAAATTAATGTTCAATAATACACTTTAATAGAAAGTGAGTCACATAAACTGGACAAAATATGACTAATTTCGCTGCACAAATGAACGAAAGAAAATATCTCTCGGAGAGACTTGGCGCGAGTGCAGAATGAGTTACAGCCTTAGTGCGGAGAAAGCGACTTTTCTCGGCTGAGGGATTCAGGAAACATGGTAACGATTCTTTCTAAAACACTGCAAAGTATTTGAAACGATAGAGAAAGAATGTTAATATTCAGACCACCACTGACAACAAGGTCAAAAACTATTGCCTTACTTATATTCATGCAGTCTTTAAATTAGAGCACAGAAGGCTTCAGATCCTTGTCAAATACTGATGGGAAGATCTCCGTGCCCTGACAGGCAAACACCCCGAAATTAACGCATTAAAGTCTGGTGCGATCGACATACGTTTAGCGACTATGCATAGACAACGGTACAAATTATCACCTAAAATGCCATCCTGTCAGTACTCATGTGATTAAGAGTGATAGAACACTCTCATGCCTTTTTCTGGCTTTCTATCGCAGGAAGCGCTAACGTGATCGAATAAAGAAGGAAACGCGCCTATGAGCCCACAGAAATACACAATGTAGAGCAATCTAGTTTCAGCGACAGGAAAGTAGCGCAGGACGAGCAGACACAAGGCCGTTGGTCGTACGTACGAACTCTGATTTTCAACTCGTTTATTGCCCAGTATCGAAGTACGAGAAATAGAAAAAGCTAGCCTGAGAGGCCGCCTTTGGAGGCCATCTCGTTCTTAAGCTGTATTCGATCGTAGGAACGAACCAATTAAGCAAAAAAAATAAATAAATAAAAGCGGGTATAAAAAAATGCTCTGTTGCGCAGTTTCACTGCTCCAGGTATTTTTCACTCTTTATACGTTACAGCGACGCACACTAACCTTCGGGATAGCAATGCTTCCGTGCAGTGCCAGTTCAGGCGGCCTGTTCGCGGCTTCCCTTCTGTTGAGTGGTGTCACATCTGTGAGGGAATCCCCCCGCGTTCTCGCCCCCATGCATATTCCTGACTATATTTTTTTTCACCTCAACACGACTACCAGCCGAATTCGTCGCTTTCGTCCAACGGTAGCGCTTACACTCGCTGCGATGCGCCTCGCTCCTACGCCGCGCTGCGAAGCAGACAGCCAGCTTTTCTCCTCCGATGAATGGATGGATGGAATATAGGAGCGTACCCTTTGAAACGGGGTGGTAGCAGTAGCTATCATGCTCATTTTTCTCCATATATCTTAATTATTGATCTAGAATTGTTAACTAAACAATGATTCTATTTATTAAATTTTGTTCCTACATTACTAACATTATGTCACTTCTCTGCTTTTAAGCCACCAATCTTCCAGCCGTTTTTTGCTAGTTTCCACCGCCTGTTTATTCACCCGGCCATTGTTATCTCTAAACCCCAGAGCATCAGAACAGTGATTGCGCCTGCACCAACTTCCGGATGGATAACATTACATTCGAGTATAATATGGTCAATTGTTTCACTGGAGTTTCCACATACAGCACATGCGTCATCTCCACTGTTAAATTTCTTTTTGTAGCTCCAGTATTCGACGGCAGCGCCGCGCGCGGCCAACCGCCTTTTTTGCCTCAGCGCCTCCCAGCGAAACGCGCCCCCCTCTTGCCACTACAATTCTTTCTAGAACACTGTAACTGAGCGCTCTCGCTTCTCACGTGACTCTACTACAGTGGCTAGAATAGGGGAAGTGTGCAGACCGCGTTGCAGACTTTGAAGCCCTTCTGTGATTCTCCGGAGTGGGAGATCAAGGGGGCGCTGACGCCCGCCTAAGCCGCGTTCAGACTAGGTGCGCATCCGTCGTAAGTATCGTATTTATCGCAGTGCGCATAGTGGCTGGAACTCCCGTTTACGTAGCTTGCGACCGCGCATGTTCACACTTAGCCGTTCGGTAAGATGCGTTCTTTACGACCGGCCAATCAGCGCTCTCAGCATGGCGCCGGTTAGCAAGCGGCTGATAGCGGAGGTCTGGGCTCTTCAGGCTCAAAATGAGATGTGAAAGAAAAGACTGGACACACAAATAAAATACGAAAAACAACAATGAGTATATTAACAATTAACAACTCGATTATAAATACGCTTCGTTTCACACACGCACGTTCGCACACAGTTTTCAAACCTCCAATCCTTCGCACATTTCTTCACGCGCCCGCTCTCATTGTCGACGTATCGCGCACTCTTACTCGGTGTCACGTGATCGCACTCACTCGCACCAAAACAGGCGTACAGTCCGCTTGCATCCCTGCTTGCGATTTTACCAGTGCCCCGGAGCGATCTTGGAGACGGGCCGGGGCGGTGACTCAAAGGCCGTACTACTGACTCCAAACAACGAGCCGGGGCGCGCGGCAGAGACGAAAACGTCCGCGGAACCTCGTCCCCCTCAGAAAATACTGTTTTCTTTTTCTTTTTTGCGGTGAGCTTCTTTCAAACTTCGACGAGTCCGCACCAGCTTCGTTCTGCGGCCCGACCGCAACGTCGCCCCGCATCGGCCTTTCGCTGAAGGCCAACTGTTTCCTCACTTGTCAACGGAGCCGATGGGCTGCGAGAATGCACGGGGATGAAGCGGGCATCCGCCGCCTCCTTAATCTCACTTTTCTAAACTAGAGGAAATATTTGCTTGTTGAGACCTTGTTCGCGCATGAAAAAAACGGATTGATAAACCACTTACTACTTTGACTCAACGCGCTGGTCATTTGCAGCCAGGCATTGTTTTGCACTTCTCTTTGTGCGATTTCTGCTACTCGTAGTAGAGAGCCGGCCTCTGCCGAACTTTTTTATGACAGGCTGATAATTCCACAGCGAAGATTCCGCACTGCACATGATCAAGCTGCGGACCGACATAATCACCGACACAACACCAATAACACCGGCGAGCCGAGACACTGCAGTAGAGTTGAAGCGTTGGATGATGTCGCCTACTAGTGGTTTGCGCGCGAAATCTGGGAGGACCGGAAGCCCCGTGAGCGGAAAGGGAAAACCGAAACGGCTGTGCGCATTTGTCGCGCGTAACAGACGTATCTGTGCTTTTCGTAAAAGTCGCGGGTCCTTCGACATTTACGACCACGCTGGGTGCGGACGTTACGCATCTTACGCTCAATGCGATGGCAGTCTGAACAGACACATTACGTTTTTTTGCGGTTACGCTTACGATCCTTACGAACGACACGTGCGTTGCGCACGTAGTCTGAACGCGGCTTTACACGTCCGCTCACTGCGTGTTGTCTGCTAGCCGCGCGGTTAATCGGCCGCGTATGAGACATACCTTCAAGATCCGATGCATACTTTCTGCTCTTACGGTGGCCCCTACTTTTACACGGAATTTTTATTTCTTTGCCAACTATCTAAGTCATGCTGATGTAATTTTATTGTCCTGTACAACGGCTATTTTTAGGCGGAAGAATTGCAACCCGCATTCTAAGCGGGATTTCGCCAGGTTGGCTTTGAAACCTCCTCAGACTATCACTCCAAGAAAAACTGGTGCCACCAGACACGAGCCGAGGTAAAAATATTAACTTTGCTGGCCACAGTGCTAGATAGACCACTGCACAATTTCGGAAGCTTTTTTTTTCACGTACTAAGCTGCCAATCATTAAAGCTGCACTTTGAAGGTCGTTGGCTTCACCCAATAGGACACAGCGGCACTAAAGACGTTAATTAGGCCTCCTTAATCCCAAGGAATCATTTAAGCACTTAGCTAAACGTGGCAAGGCGTGGTATAACAAAGCTACAGGAGGCAATACTTTTTTAAGCATGAGCTGTAAACATTCCATGTATATCTGTGCCAAAGTAAACCACTGTTGAATTTTTTCACCTTGAATTTTGTTGTTTTTCATAGATAGGGGGAGCAGCTGTACAATTACTTGCGAATAGTTGTAATTTTGTTTTCGGAGTTACTGTCCTGCTTCGCTGCTTTTTGCCTGGGCTGTTAAATGTATCGCCGAGGAACGCAGACAGGGCATGGCAGGCCGTGAGCAAGGGGAACAACCAGCCGCAGGTTTATTCTTCTGTTGCGTATATATCGCAACTGGGAGAGGGTGTGTTTCCTGTGCGTTGAACGCCCCTTGTTGACATCACACGCTTTATCGATGCGTGGCTCGTGCAACGCTCGATACGATACATCTTCCTTGTTTACTAAGGAAATCATACACATCACACAGTAGAAGGGACCCAAACTGTTCAGAGCACAGGCTATGGCACTTGTACAAGGTTCCGGTCTAAGTCAACCTATGTGGCGGCCTTCGTGGTCGCAATGACCTTCTTGGAGCAGGGGAAGGTTGATTATGCTGGGGGACGCTGACAGGTACGTTGTCTGTGATATGCCTGCTTTCAGGGGTTGTCGGAAGCTCTGGGGCATTGTGGCTGCATGGTGCTGAAGTAGAACTTTGATCACCTTCCTGGCTGGCATCGGAATCGACGTCCCAAGAGCTTCTTTTAAAAACCTGCTTTGTTTGCAGTAGATGCCGTCGATTGCGCCGTAGGATCTAACTTGTATTACAGCGCGAACCACAAGAAGGGACGGCTACAGACAGAGTGAAAAGAGCGCTCTGTACATCGGGCTCTCTTCTGTGTTCTCTACAGCGCTCTTTTCACTCTGTCTGCCATCGTACCTTCTTGTGGTTCGCTCTGTAATACAAGTTAGATATGAACCAACTAGCCCGCCAAGCAGCCATACCGTAGGATCGTTCCGTCTTCTGTAATGACTTCGTACGATCTAGGATACCTTGAAGTTTGAAGGACTTGTGCTTTGGTTGCCCACGCCCCTTTCTTGACACGAATATTGTCTCCAGGGTTGAGCGGTGGAAGTTGTCGGCTAGAACGACTTGTCTGTCGGCGCTTCTGCATGTTGCGAACCGGGCGCGGCCGCACATCAGGCAATGTTGTTTGTAATCTCCTCCCTTGTAGCACTCCGTCAGGTGACGGTCCGGACTCCAAAGACGTAGACCTGTAGACAAGAAGACCCAGCCAAAAGTCGGCTCGCAAACGCAGCTCGCAAACAGCAGCGTTGAGCCTTTCACTAATTTCGGCAGACTGAACAACTCTTCCTAGTACAATTTGTGCCCGCTTTTGTAACGAGGTACAAAACAATGACTTTTTCGCCACCTCATCATACACCGTCAAGCGGAATTTGCACCAAAAAGCAGCGCAAAGCGCCCACATCCCGTGCACACTCAAGGGTTCAAGCACGCGCTTCATGCGCAGAACTAACGTGTAAGTAAAGCCCCTCTATCTGGAAAGTAGCGAAACTCTCCTCTTTTCGGCTAATTTCCTCCTCCATTTTCCTCTGATTTCACTCTCCCACCGGCGGGAGCGCTGCGCACGGCACTCAGGGTGCCTTAGAACATGCAGCTACAAAAAGAAATTTAACAATGGAGATGACTCATGTGCTGTATGTGGTAACTCCAGTGAAACAATTCACCATATTATACTCGAATGTAATGGTATCCGTCCGGAAGCTGATGCAGGCGCAATCACTGTTCCTGAAGCTCTGGGGCTTAGAGATACCAGTGGCCGGGTGAATAAACCGGTGGTGGAAACTAGCAAAAAACGACTGGAAGATTGGTGGCTTAAAAGCAGAGAAGTGACATAATGTTAGTAATGTAGAAACAAACATTTATTAAATAGAATGATGGTTTAGTTAACCAATCTAAATCAATAATTAACATACAGGGAGAAAAATGAGCATGATAGCTACTGCTACCACCCCGTTTCAAAGGGGATGCTCCTATATTCCATCCATCCATCCATGAACCTGCCGGCGCTCGAGGGGCGCCGCGGAAGGGGTAGTGAATGGCGGGGGCTTGTTGTGCTGCCTTTTAAAGCATTCTTTTAAATCTGCTTTGCACAGGCAAATATATAATCGATTTGAAATTGTTGTGTTTGGTTTTAGCTGCACATATCGCTCGCAATAACAAAGAAGGAAGGAGAAGACACGCTCAAAACGGCAAGAAATGTTTACACTCAGCATCGCGCTCGGGTACTCTGAAGCATCAAGAACGGAAAATAAACTGAGCAGGCAATTATGGTGTCATCTGTGTTGGGTGACAGATAGATGCCCCTGAATGAGGGCCAATGCCTCCTTCAGAAATCTTCTGCATCTTTTCGCGTGAGCGGCAAACCGGCGAATTCTGATATCGATCGCTTCTGGCCAACCTATAAGCAAAAGCGTCGGTTGTTTTATGCTTTCATTTTAAAATCGCATCTGTAAAAAAACGATGAAGCAATGTTCCTACGGCTGCTAATCGGAGGCAGTGTAGGTGCAAAAAGTGGCTTTTATTTCTTCGCAAAATCAATTGATCAGCAAAGTGACTCAGGCAAAATAGCGTCTTATTTATTTGGCACAATACTGGTTTGTTTTAAAGGTCGTAAGATGTGGCGCATACAAAATAGTTATAGTTACAAATACAGAAGAAATGTAGCGATAAACACTTTTGCACATTGGAACCAAATAGCATCTTTGATTTTACTGACACAGCACTGGTCGCTTTGAAAAGGGTCGTGAGACATGGCGCAGGCACATTAATTCAAAGCACACATTTCCGAATAAAAATGAATGCACAGAAAACCACTGTTAGACAATTGGAAGATGCTGAGAACCCTTTACGAAATGAAAAGATATGAAAACAAAGCACTAGCAAATAATGTTCGTACAAACATTTTTCACACATGCTGCAATACAATTTTAATTTCGATGATAATAAGCTTCAGATATGCACGAGAATGTCTTCAAAAGATGCAAGGAGTTACCAGAAATTTTAAAGTATTTACAGATTCATTCAGGCGACAGGCAAAATGATAATTGTATACAGATTTTCAAACCACAACTTTCACAAATGTTTCAAATTAATAAAACATAAAATTACGAATGCATACTGTCACCAAGTCTGAGCTGCAGCAACTCGCATGCCTACGCTTGTGCTACCGCATTTACTGCTAGTCACTGGAGACAATTTGGAGGCTTCATCTCGGACAAGGATCTGGATCCGTACTTTCGCGAAAACACTCGCAATCTCTTTTACAACATCGTGGCAGGCTGGAAAGCAAGATACCAATGAAATGCTATCTTTCATCCGGGCCTGCAGTTGTGCAGTGCTGATTGGATTTTTGAGGAAAGCCTCTGTGTTACTGCGGAAAACGTTCTCAGCAACTTTTACAGTTTCGATGACGGCTGGCGATGGGTTCGTCAGTGACATGTGAGACTATGAAAAGTTCTTCAACTCAATTAACCTTGCCGGTGCCGTGTTGGTAATCAGCAAAGCGCGGCAGTCGTTCTGTTCTACTGTTCTGCGTTCTGTTCTACTTGAACACTGAAACGCGCAGCAGCACGGCATCGCGCGCACGACACTGCACGCACGCAAGCCACAGGAACGGCACGACGAGGGAGTTTAATGGCGGCAGTGAGATAATAAAAAATAAGCACAACAAGATTTTCCGTGCGTTGATGACGTATGGTGACATATGGCACTGTGAGGGGGCCCAGCAGCCAACCACAAACCAGAAAAACCGCCCTCACTCTCTCTTTTGAGAAGGGAGCATAGAGGAGCGAGGAGGAAAGCGCCGGGAGAGGGAAACGGCTGCAAAGATCTTACAATTTCGCTACTTTCTAAGACAGAGGGGGTTTACGTGGATGGATGAATGGAATATAGGAGCGTCCCCTTTGAAACGGGGTGGTAGCAGTAGCTATCATGCTCATTTTTCTCCCTATATCTTAATTATTGATTTAGAATGGGTAACTATAGAATCGTTCTATTCATTCAATTTTTGTTCCTACATTACTAACATTATGACACTTCCTTGCTTTTAAGCCACCAATCTTCCAGTCGTTTTTTGCTAGTTTCCACTGCCGGTTTATTCACCCGGCCACTGGTATCTATAAACCCCAGAGCTTCAGGAACAGTGATTGCGTCTGCATCAACTTCCGGACGGATACCATTACATTCGAGTATAATATGGTCAATTGTTTCACTGGAGTTTCCACATATAGCACATGCGTCATCTCCATTGTTATTTTTTTTTTGTAGCTGCGTGTTCTAAGGCACCCTGATCTAGCTTCAAAAAGAAGGGCATTGCCTCTTGAGTTATCAAAGAAACCTTCCTTCCTGATCTGCATTTTCCACTTACGGTATAATTCCACACTCTGTTTGTTTTCCATCGAATTTATCCAATATTCACCTTCTGTGTTTTTCACCTGTTGCTTAATGCTCTTTATTTCTCCGTCCTTGTGACTAGCATACTCACTAGTTAGTTTCCTAGTTCTTTTTCTCCATTGTGAGTCAACGCTTTTTAGGTACAGGTATTTAAATACTTTAGCTGCCCATCTGTTACTGTCCAATTTCCTCAGGCGTTCCTCATATAATATTTTACTCTGAGCTTCCCGTACTTCGAAAGATGCCCAGCCCATATCTCCCTGGACCGCCTCATTTGTAGTTTTGCCGTGGGCACCTAGGGCTAATCGTCCAACGGATCTCTGATTTATTTCTAATGTCGACTGTACCACTGATTTTAAGCATTAAACCGCATTTCCGAAAGTAAGTCCGGGCACCATAATTCCTCTCCAAATACCCCTCAAAACCTCATACCTATTGTATCCCCACAATGCCTTATGCTTCATTATCCCGGCATTCCTTCTCCCTTTGGCCTTAAGTGATTGCCCATGCTTTCCAATGTATGCCAATCCTTCGTTTACCTATACCACCAGATATTTATATTCAGCTACTCTAGGTATTTCATGGCCTTGTATTTTAAGACCCTGATCAGTTGAGCCGTTGAAAATCATCAGATCCGAATTAACTGCGCGGAAAATTAAGCCTACAGCGTCCCCTTCGTCTCCGCAATACTTAACTAGAGTTTGCAATTCTTCCAGACTCACAGCTAGCAGCACAATATCGTCTGCACACATCAAACCGGGGAGGCGCTGCTCTTCCGCCTTTCCACCTAATCTATATGACAGGTTAAAACCTAGGTTACTGTCTTGTATCCTCCGTTCCAGGTTTATCAAATAAAGCATGAACAGCACCGGTGATAGAGGACAGCCTTGTCTTAGTCCTTTGCATACTTTGACATCCTCCGTACTTCTTATCCCTTCCCACGTAATTTCTACTTTGTTATCCCGGTATATTTCCTGTAGGAACTCTATTATCTCATAACCGATACCTTCTTCTTTTAATATGTTCCAAAGGAGTTCCCTGCTTACGTTGTCGTACGCCCCGTTTATGTCCAGGAAGGCCAAATACAAAGGTCTATTTTCCACTCTAGATATTTCGATGCATTGGGTAAGCTCGAACAGGCTATCATCTAAGAGCCTAACATTTCTAAAGCCGTTCTGAAGTTCTCCGAGTATCTTGTTACTTTCTACCCATGCTTGCATCTTTAATTTCACTGCCTGCATGGCTAACCTGTACATAACAGGTGTTATGGTAATCGGCCTGTAGGATTTTATGTGCATCCTGTCTCCTTTCCCTTTATAAATCATCATCATCATCATATTCAGGCTTATCATCAGGCTGCAGGGGTATAATCAGGATTTATAATCAGGCTTTATAAATCAAATTCATTTTACTCTGCCGCCAGCTGTTCGGAATTTGCTTATTCGTTATGACTGTTTCCAGAGCTTTTAACAACGTTTCCTTACTTTTTGGACCGAGTTCATTAATCAGCTTGATCGGAATTCCATCTATTCCTGTAGACGTGTTTTTAGGAATATTTTTTTCTGCCTTTTTCTAGTTTAGATTGGTCAGTTCTAAGCTGCTTTGTATTCTACTACCTTGTGTTGCTTCCTGATTTGTGGAGATTGCCCTATCGTCGCTCTTAAATGACTCGGCTATAACTGATGTAATGTAGTTCACTGCGTTGTCTCCCTTTAAACAATTTCCCTCGTTATCTTGAATCCGATCCTGCTTTCTTTGATTCTTCTCCTAGCCAGCTTATATGGTTCCAGAATTTTCGTGCTCCGCCTCTAGAGGCATCGTGTATGTCAGCCATCCAGCGATCGGTGGACTGCCTTATTTTACCCTGAACGAGGGCCTGCACCTGAAGTTTCTTCTGTCGATATGATTACCATTTTTGGTCGATTTCCTCCTGAGATACCTTTGATTTCTTTGCCACTCGGTGTTCCCTTGAAGCAGCCCGTCGTTGTTCAATAGCTTCCCTGATTTCCTTATTCCACCAGCTCCGTGGCTTCCTCTTTCCATTCCAGCGGTTTGCTACTTTAACCTGCTGAATTTTCCTCTTTATGAGTAGTTCTACCTGTTCATAATCCCAGTCTTCCATGGGGCTTTTCTCTATTGCTTCCTCTATGTCTGCTGCTACCTGCGCTACGTGAAAGCGGGAAGGCGCGCCATCTAGCGGAAGCGTCACCAGACGGCTTCAACGCTCCCCACAGACGCCGCTTGGTGGTAATCACCCTTCAGTATTCTAGCCACTGTAACTCTACATCACGGCTTGCGTGCGCGACTGAGCGAGCGTCTGCGAAGCGGCAGCGCAGCCCACGCGGGTTCGCATGCAGACAACGGTGCGCGAAGAGTAAGGAAAAAAAAAAAAAAGCCTGGGCTGCGCTCCTGTCCAGTGCCCCGCAACACGACCCCCGACAAAGCCTTGCGATGTTTCAGCTGATGCGCTAGCTTGTATTTTTGAATGGGTTTATCAAAAAAAAAAAAATTTGTAAGTACTGCCGACCCATTTCTTTATTGAGGACAGAATTAATTATGTTCCTGTGCATTTCTTCTATTTCGCTCATTGTCAAGAACAATATTGTTGGAGTACAGTGGAAAGCTGGGTAGAGTTGGTCCGTGTGGTTTGGTTCTCTTTGTATAACGTCCCTTCGCGCTGGTTTTTCACCCGAAATGAAATTATTGGAGTGCGCATTTACGCTCCGCTTGGATGCTGGCTTCTATATATTCGTACCCATTTGTTTTTGCGTAGTTCGCGCGCTGTTTGTACTGAGGCAGAGGTAAGAAGGCGTCCCAACTTCAAACTGCCGCAAAAGGTCAAGACACTACATGCGCAATATTCGAATTACAAATTGCTTTTATCTGGGGCGCCGAACTAACACTATTCTCAAATAGCAGATCGGGAATTTCATTCGCTTCCATTTAGGAGCCATCGGAAACTGTACGCCGTTGAAAAACGTTCAGCTGGCAGTTCTTCTCACAAGCGTAAGCGGATCCAAACGAAGAAAAGGACTTTGGCAAATGTGGCTCGAAAGTTGAGCTAAGAGCCATTATATCATCATCAGCCTAACTATACCCACTGCAGGGCGAAGGCCTCTCCCATATTTCTCCAATTAGCCCGGTTCTGTGCTAGCTGCATCCACTTGACCCCTGCGAACTTCTTATCATCCGCCCACCTATCTTTCTGCCGCCCCTGGCTACGCTTTCCTTCCCTTGGAATCCAGTTTGTTACCCTAAGCGACCATCGGTTACCCTCTCTTCGCACAACATGTCCGGCCCATGCCCATTTCTTCTCCTTAATTTCCACTAGAATATCGGTAACTTGAGTTATTTCTCTGACCAACTCTGCACGCTTCCTATTACTTAAAGTTACCCCTACCATTTTTCGTTCCATAGCCCTCTGGGTTGTCCTCAACTTAAGCAGAACCCTCTTAGGTAGCCTCCACGTTTCAGCCCCATAGATGAGTACAGGTAAGATGCAACTGTTGTATACTTCCTCTTGAGCAATACCGGTAAACTGCTAGTCATAATCTGTGAGTACTCGCCAAATGCGCTCCATCCCAATCTTATTCTTCTTGTTATTTTCTCTTCATGGTCCGGATCTGCGGTTACTATCTGTCCTAAATAGACATATTCGCCTACTACTTCCAGTACTTCGCTACCTAATGTAAACTGCTGTTCCTTCCCGAGGCTGTTGAACATTACCTTAGTCTTCTGCATATTGATTTTCAAGTCTATATTTCTACTTTTCCTGTCTAGCTCATCAATCATTATTTGCAGTTCATCCCCCGAGCTGCTTAGCAAGGCAATGTCATCAGCAAATCGCAGATCACTGAGGTATCTTCATCTACCCTTATCCCTAACTGCTCCCATTCCAAATCTTTGAATACTTCCTCTAAGCAAGCTGTGAATAGTACTGGGGAAATTGTATCTCCTTGCCTAACACCATTCTTTATGGGATTTTTGTTACTTCCTTTATGCAGAAAATTGCTGGGGAGCCACTATATATATATATATATATATATATATATATATATATATATATATATATATATATATATATATATATATATATATATATATATATATCTTCCAGCACTTTCACGTACAACTCGTCTATCCCCCGATTTCGCAATGCCTGCATTACTGCCGAGGTTTCAACTGAGTCAAATGCTTTTTTCGTAATCCATGAATGCTATGTATAAGGGCTGGTTATATTCCGAGCATTTTTCTATTACCTGGTTGATGGCATGGATATGATCAATAATAGAGTACCGTTTCCGAAAACCTGCTTGATCCTTTGCTTGATTGCAGTGTAAGGGTATCCCGATTCTATTAACGATTACCTTAGTAAATACCTTATACGTAACAGACAGTAAGCTGATTGGTCTGGAATTTTTAAAGTCCTTAGAGTCCCCTTTCTTATGGATGAGGATAATATTTGCATTCTTTTATGGTTCCGGTACCGTCGATGACATCAAGCACTGCGTATAGAGGGTGGCCAGCTTTTCAAGCACTATATCCCCCCCGTCCTTCAACAAATCTGCATTTATCTGATCCTCTCCAGCTGATTTCCCCTTTTCATAGTTTCTAATTCTTTTCTGACCTCGTCGTTCGTCACTGGTGGAACGTCTGACTGTTTTCCCTACCGCCAATCTCATTACGGTCCTGACTACTTTGGCTATTGTAGAGATCTGTATAGAACTCCTCGGCTACTTTGAATATCTTGTCCGTATTCGTGATGACATTGACCACCTTGTCCTTTATAACACACATTTGGTTTTTGCCTATGCCCAATTTCTTCTTTACCGCTTTAAGGCTTTCTCCGTTCTTTACAGCATGCTCCATTTTCTCCATGTTCAGTTCAGTTCAGGCGTTTAGTCGTGTCCGACTCTTCGTGACCCTATGGACCATGTCACGCCACGCTTTCCGGTCTCTCACTATCTTCTTAACATCACACAGCTTCATCTGCAATGCCTCGAGAATGCCATCTAACCATCGCGTTCGCTACCTACCCCTTCTCCGGCGACCCTCAACCTTTCCCAACATCAAATCTTTCTCCAGCGACTCCGCTCTTCTCATCAGATGACCAAAGTAGCTGAGCTTTAACTTTAGAATTTGACCCTCCAATGAGCAGTCAGGGTTTATGGTCGACAATATCGACTGATTTGATCTTCTGGCAGTCCAAGGAACTCTCAAGAGTCTTCGCCAGCACCACAATTCAAACGCGTCAATTCTTCGGCGGTCAGCCTTTTTCACAGTCCAACTCTCGCATCCATACATCACAACTGGAAAGACCATAGCACGGGTTATACGGATCTTGGTTGGCAGACTAATGTCTCTGCTCTTTACTAGGCGGTCAAGGCTAACCATTGCTCTCTTTCCCAGAAGCAGGCGTCTCCTAATTTCATAGCTGCAGTCTCCTTCCGAGGTAATCTTGGCGCCCAAGAACAGAAAATCTGTCACAGCTTCCACTTCTTGTCCATTGATGCTCCAGGACTTGATAGGGCAAGACGCCATGATCTTCGTCTTTTTAATGTTCAGTTTAAGCCCAAACTTCTCACTCTCTTCTTGTACGCGCATCAGAAGCCTCTTGAGTTCCACTTCACTTTCTGCCATTAAAGTGGTATCATCCGCATATCTAAGGTTGTTGATACGTTTTCCAGCAATCTTCACTCCAGCTGAAGACTCGTCCAGACCGGCATTCCTCATGATGCACTCTGCATATAGGTTAAATAGGCAGGGCGACAGTATGCAGCCTTGCCTCACCCCTTTCTCAATCGGAAACCAATCAGTAAGACCATGCCCAGTTCTGACTGTGGCCTCTTGCCCTTCATAAAGGTTCCTGAGGAGACAGATGAGGTGAATTGGAACTCCCATCTCTTGGAGAGCTTGCCACAATCTGCTGTGATCTACGCAGTCAAACGCTTTCGCATAATCAATAAAGCAGAAGTAAATGGGTTTCTGGAACTCTCTTGCTTTTTCCATGATCCAGCGAAGGTTGGCAATTTGGTCTCTAGTTCCTCTGCCCTTGCGAAACCCAGCTTGCACGTCCGGAAGCTCCCGATCCACATACTGCTGCAGCCTACCTTGCAGGATTTTTAACATCACCTTGCTAGCATGCGAAATAAGCGCGATCGTGCGGTAGTTGGAACAATCTTTGGCACTGCCTTTCTTTGGAATGGGGATGTAAAATGACCTCCTCCAATCCTGTGGCCACTGCAGGGTTGTCCAAATCTTTTGACATAATGTATGCAGTGTGTTAACAGCGTCGTGGTTGAGGTTTTGAAGCAACTCAGCTGGAATACCATCAATTCCGCTAGCTTTGTTGTTAGCAAGGCTGGCTAAGGCCCATTCAACTTCACTCTTCAGGATGCCCGGCTCAAGATCAGTAATCACAACCGTCCTATGTTGGGTTTGCAAATCCGGGTCCTTCTTGTACAGTTCTTCTGTGTATTCCTGCCACCTCTTCTTTATCTCTGAGGCTTCAGTGAGGTCCTTGCCTCGTTTGTCCTTTATCACGCCCAGCTTAGCACAGAAGCTTCCTTTGATATCTTTGATTGTCTTATACAGAGCTCTTGTGTTCCTTAATTGGCTGTTGTCCTCAACTGCTTGACACTGTATGTTCAGGAAGGCATTCTTATCTCTCCTTGCTATTTTCTTAAAATCCGCATTGAGAACCTTGTATCTTTCTCTTTCCCCCATACCTTTTGCCATCCTCCTTTCCTCAGCTATTTGCAAAGCCTCTTCAGATAACCAGTTTGCTTTTTGGCATTTCTTTTGCTTTGGAACTACCTTAGTAGCAACTTCTTGTATTATATCACGAACATCAGTCCACATCTCTTCGGGCTCTTTGTCTTCTAGATCTAATTCTTGAAATCGATTCCTCACTTCCACAGCATATTCTAATGGAATCTGATCCAGATCATACCTGAAAGGCCTTCTAGTTTTCTGCGTTTTCCTCAATCGAAGCTTAATTTTGGCAACAAGAAGCTCATGATCGGTGCCACAATCGGCCCCAGGCCTTGTTTTTACTGCTTTTATAGCGCTTCTCCATCTCTGCCGGCAAATGATATAATCGATCTGATTTCTGTACACTGTCCGGTGAAATCCATGTGTACAGGCGCGTCTTGTGCTGTTGAAAATGAGTATTCGCTATGGTCAGGTTGTTTTCTTGACAGAACTCTACTAGCCTTTGCCCAGCTTCATTTGGCTCACCAACACCGAACTTGCCTGTAATTCCGGATATTTCTTCACTCCCGACCTTAGCATTCCAGTCTCCTATGAGAAAAATGACGTCTGATGATGGGGTGCGGTCTAAAAGGCATTGTAGGTCCGCATAAAATCTCTCAACGTCAGCTTCTTCAGCAGCAGTGGTCGGTGCCTAGACTTGGATAACTGTTATGTTGAAAGGGTGACCTTGGATCCGAAGTGAAATCATTCGGTCGTTTTTGGGGTTGCACCCTAGCACTGCTTTGCCCATTCTTCTGTTTACTATGAGAGCGACCCCATTCCTTCTCTTGGATTCGTGCCCACAATAAAAGACATAATGGTCGCCGGAGTTAAATTCTCCCATTCCGGTCCACTTGAGCTCGCTGATACCCAAGATATCAATGTTCAATCTGTCCATTTCTCGCTTGACGATATCCAGTTTACCTTGCGTCATAGATCTTACATTCCATGTTGCTATGTGATATATCTCCTTGCAACATCGGACTTTCCGGTCGCTTCCCGACACATCCACAACTGAGCGTCCTTTTGGCTTTAGCCCAGCCGCTTCATTCGTCCTGGAGCTACTAGGAATCGCCCTTTGTTCATCCCCAGTAACATGTGGGACGCCTTCCAACCTGGGGGGCTCATCTTCCGGCGCCATATCGATAATGGTATTGTGACTGGCCATAGGGTTTTCTTGGCAGGAAATACTGGAGTGGGTTGCCATTACCTTCTCCAGTGAATCACATTTTGTCAGAACTCTCTGCCGTGACCTGTCTATCTTGGGTGGCCCTACACAGCAGAGCTCTCGACTTCATCGAGTTTCGCAAGCCCCTCCGCCACGACAAGGCAGTGATCCATGTTATACTTCCTTATATCGGTCACCTTGCGCTTATTGATTAGCTATGATATCTCGGCGAATTCTATTTCGTTTGTTGGATTGGTAACTTTCATACTCTGGCGTTTCTTAATCAAATCTTTTGTCTCCTTAGACATCTTACCGGTATCCTCTCTAACTATCGTACCGCCTACTTCTACAGCGCACGCAGTAATGATATGAAATTATTGTTCCTTGCTTCTAGGGTAATGTCGCCATCCTCGATTAGAGCTGAATATCTATTCTGTAGCGAGATCTTGAACTCTTCTGCCCTCCCCCTCACCGCTAATTCGTTGATGGGCTTTTTTCTTATTGATCTGTTGCGTTCCTTCTTCAGATTTAGGCTAATTCTGGACCTCACCATCCTGTGGTCACTGCATCGCACTTTCCCGATTACCTCTACATCTTGCATAATGGCGGGGGTTCAACACAGTATGAAGTCAATTTCATTTTTAGTCTCCCCGTTAGGACTTTTCCATGTCCATTTCCAGTTCTTACGTTTGCTAAAGAAGGTATTCGTGTTTCTGAAGTAATTGCGCTATGCAAACTCAACTAGTAACCCTCCCCTGCTATTTCTAGAACCAATGCCATAGTCACCTACTGCCTGGTCTCCTGCATGCTTTTTCTCTACCTTGGCATTGAAGTCGCGCATTAGTCCAGTATACTGCGTCTTTACTTTTCGCATTGCCGATTCTACATCTTCGTAGAAGCTTTCAATTGCCTGGTCATCATAACTACAAGTAGGTGCATAGGCCTGTACAAGCTTCAGTTTATACCGCTTATTAAGCTTAATAACGATGCCTGCCACCCTGTCATTATTACTACAGAATTCATGTGTATTACCCGCTATATACTTGCTGACAAGGAAACCTGCTCCTAGTGGTCGCCTCTCCGGTAAACCTCGATAACACAGTACATGCCCATCCTTCAATACAGTATATGTCTCATTCGGCCTCCTAGCCTCACTAAGCCCTATGATATCCCATTTCATACCCCCTGGTTACTCTAACAACACTGCTAAACTAGCTTCACTAGCTAGGGTTCTAGCGTTAAGCATGCCAGGGTCAGTTTACAATGTCGGCCTGTCCAGCGGAGCCAGGAATTCTCAGCACCCCCTGCTGCGTCACAGGTCTGACCGCCGCCGTGGTCAGTTGTTCCGCAGCCGCTGGTGACTGAGGTTTTATGGAACTAATCATGAGAGGTGGCGGCCAATTACTACACCAGGGCGGCGAACGCCTGTTCTGGTGAGGGAGTGCATTGCCGGAGGTGTTCACCGGCATCAGATCGCACCCCAAACCTGTTTTATGGAATTCCATTGACACGCGGATTTTTTTTTAATCCGGTGGAGAATTTCGCGTCACCGGGATTTCAACCCCGGTCCTCTTGCATGCGAGGCGGATGTTCTACCGCTACGCCATCGCTGCACCTTATATAGACACAACCAAAACAAAAAACAAATACGGCATGGCAAACAAGGTTCGCGACAGTAAATATTGGCATTGGCGAAAAACCTGTTGGCTAGGCAGGCGAAGAAGTCAAGAAGACTGCTGCACAGGTGAAGTAGGGAAAGAAAGAGGTAATGGGGGAGGCCACCATAGAAAGGAGCAGATGTTAAAACTGAAAAAAAAACAGAAAAAAAAGGAAACAGCGGATGAATGGCGCGGCAAGAAAACGTAATCAAGGGGAGTAAACCGACTGTTTGCCTCTTCCTGTAATAAAAGCTGCGACGCAGGCACATTTTCATGGTTGCTACTCCTTTCAAAGCCGCATTCTTCCCCACAGCCGATATCAGTGTGATACTATTTAAAATCGTATTGCATAGTTGATAAATGGCGATTTAAGAGCACTCTAAAATTTGTGGTGACAGCTCATGCTTCTGTGCTTTTTTCAATTTAGCTGCTTACTTATTAGAGTAATGTTACAAGAGTAATGTTATGCTACTCTTTACACTTTCTTCTTATATTCGAACCATTTGCTTACGCGCTATACGCGCGGTGCTTTGCAGTAAACTGTGGAGTTGCGTAGATGGCAACGCGTTTCATCCCTAAACCACAAAATACTGACAACAAATTTATTTTATTTTGCAATATGCAGGGCGTAACAAGTTGCAATATACACTGCGTCGCTACTTCCGACAGATTTGCGTGAAATATTGGTCCGGTTGGCGCCTTGTTAGCTTGATTTTTGTATCTTGTACCCTTGTATCAAAAGCATCTTGCCATATTGTTGCAAACAATTCTTTTATTGATAAAAAAATTCACTATTCTCGTGGCCTTCAATTTCGAAGAATACTGTAGTTGATTTGTAAAGGAAATTAAAAAGAAGAAATGTGCGTGGGCAGGACATGTAGGGCGAAGAGAGGATAACCGATGGTCGCTTAGGGTAACAAACTGGATTCCAAGGGAAGGAAAGCGTAGCAGGGGGCGGCAGAAAGTTAGGTGGTGGATGAGGTTAGTAGTTGGCAGCGGTGAAGTCTATGCCGCTAGCAGAGGACCGGGTTAATTGAGAGAATATGGGAGAGGCCTTCACCCTGCAGTGGGTATAGCAGGCTGATGATGATGAAAGCTTTGGAGTGAGCTGCAGTTTAATACATGCTTGCTGTAATTATACCCATTTCGTCTGGCGCAGTACGCGCGGTGATTGTACCATTACCGAAGCTGATATGAAAGCGCGTTCTAGCTCTAAGCTGCTGGTTGTGCACGTGGGACAGCACGCTTCTTTGTTTATTCTCATAGAGACGAGGAGAACACGGCTTCCGCCGCTACCGCAAGGAAAGTCGGCCCCTCAGTTTTTTTTTCCTTGCAAGAGAGAAAAAAAAGCGCTGACGTGGAGTCATGTGGTAGCAGCGAGGTTCCGCCCGAACAGGTTTGACGGCGTCCAGCGCCCCTTTCTGTTTGAACATCGCGACCCTCCATCCATCGTGCGGTTTTCCCCGCCGCCGCGACGGAGAGGAGCACTGGCTGTGAGATTGAGGTCTTATTCGGAGAGTAAACAGTTAAAGCACGTCTGCGTTGTCTCGTCCTGGGGATCGCACTTGTATCGTCTTGCCGCTTATCCTGTCTTGTCCTTGTCTCCGTCTTTTGTTCCTGCGCTATGCTCTGGTGACCCGGCTTTTTGCGCACCTAAGTAATGTAGGTTGCCAGAATTTCCCCAACAAACGAAGATTGGACATAAATCCATGCTGCTGGCATGGACCAGAATCAGGCATAGACTCCTGGCACGAGCTAGACAACGCCAGGCGGGCCCAACCAAGCCGTCTCTGACATATCTGTTCGCGTCCCACCATACTGGAAAAGCAACCGGGATGTGTGGTGCATAAAGTGGAACCACAGTTCCAGCTCGGCTGAATCACATCACAGAAACATAAATTCCATCACTTGGTGAGTCAACTGAAATCAACAGTTCCAGAGCAGATGGCCAATATTCGCACTTCGTTCAGCACCAGTCCCCCGGCTGAAGGCAACCCTACGGCAAAGAACGGCCGCATCAAAGAGGAATTCAACGCTACCCTCCACGGAGGAGCTCGGTGACCGACGGCCAAGTCGTGAGTTGTAGATAAAACCTCGGGACCAGCGCACAAACTACACAGTGCTGTGTTAGGCGAACTTTTTTCTACAGCGCCTGCCATTCAACACGCAAATGGTGCTTGCCACTGCCGCAACCATGAACTTGAGATCACCAGCTGACAAAGTGATGAAGGTGGTCACACCACATCATCTGTGCCGTCACACAAGCATCATTGTTGGCCGCTACTCTCCAGCAGCCTCATCTCGCCGTCACTTCTGAAGTTGACCGCCTTTGTTTAAGGCTCGAGCAATTCATCGCGGCAACAACAGTCTCAGAGTCGCCCCGACGCCATGGACTCCAAAGTTGTCGGTCGTTGACGCCTCGCCGGCATGAAGAACGGGAACGAAGAGTATCCGGAGGCCCCACAGCATGCTGCTATCGAGCATTGCGGTGTCGCAGCGCTGGCAGACGAGAACAGAAGAACGAGAGACACACACACACAACTGCGCTTGTGTGTGTATCTCTCGTCCTTTTGTCCTCGTCTGCCAGCGCAGCGACACAATAATGCTCGACAGCCCAGCAGTACACCCTATATGTTACTATCACTGCCGTTTCGGCGCCAACGCCCATCATTACCTTTTGCCTTGCACCTGGGCGGAAAACCAGCCAGCGACCACTAGCGGCGAGGAGCGGTCAGTGGCAAGTAAAAGTGTCGCCTCTTCCGCGTGTATGGCCGAACCACCAGGCAAAAGTACCTCATTTACACCGGCCCCAGGTGAGCATTCTCCCAGCCACATAAGCACAGCGCACTTCCGCTGCATTTTGTACCTACAAGCAGTGAACGGAATTCGCATTCTAGTGTACAGTCAGCGCTCTTTGACACTCAACATGGGCCTTCGAATAGTATTGCTGTAGGCGTTCTTGGTCTCTGACGCTGGTTCTGCAATCATCACTGCCGACTTTCTCATCAAGCACGACGAGCTCCTCGTTAACGTCAAGCGAAAGAATCTTCTTGACTCCGCAACTAAACTCTTCATTCATGGCATCGCAGCGAGCGCAACTACTGATGCAGCACCCTCATGTGCTACAGCTGCCAAGAGGTGTTCGCAGCCCTAAATAATGAGTTCCACAAGCTAATGTAACCGCCGTATTGCCCTCAACCAGTGTGCCACAACATCCAGCGCCACATTATATCATCAGAACTACCTGTTCTCTCCCGTCCTCGACGCTTGGCTCATGACAAAGTCAAGGTGGCCCATACAGAATTTGAGCACATGCTGGAATTTGGCATCAGCAGTGCCTTCTCCAGAAACTGGGCATCTCCACTTCATCTTGTCCCGAAAATGTCAGGATACTAGAGACCATGCAGAGACTACAGGTTCCCAAACAACAAGACCAGCCCAGATCACTACCCACGGCCAAACATACAAGATTTCACATCAGCGCTACATGGTGCAACCATCATCATCTAAGATAAATCTTGTTCGAGCCTATCACCAAATCCCGCTAACAGAAGACGTCTCCAAAACCGCAATCACAACACCATTTGGACTATAATATGTTAATAATAAGTTTATTCGGACATAAAGTGTTTGAAGTTTAAGAATGCCTATAGGCATGCCGCACAAACTGCCCAGCGTTTCAAAGACTCATCGTGTTCTCTTACGTGGATGACATTCTTGTGCCAAGTTCACACACTGAAGAACACCTGAAACACCTGAGCCTATTTTTCCAACGCCTTCAGGCAAACGGCATTGTTATAAACTCAGAAAAAAGCGAATTCAGACAACCCCCACTTAAGTTTCTCGGCCACCACTTGGACACCAATCGCATCCGCCCGCTTCTCGACAAAGTGCAAACCATCATCGAGTTTCCCAAGCCTACTTGAATCACGAAGCTCCCCCAGTTTCTAGGCCTCGCGAACTTCTACCGCCGAATCATCAGAAACTGCGCCATCTTCCTGGAAACTCTACTGCATGCTTTGCTGCAAAAACTCGGCGAAAACACTGCACTGCGACACCGCTGCTGATGACACCTTTGATTCCATCGAGCGCACCCCGGCCAACTTTACTCGCCCACCCAATCCCGGATTCTCCCCTCGTGCTCATGATAGACGCCTCGAACACAGGACTCAGCGCGGTACTTCAGCAGCAAATCAGTAGCATGTGGCAACCGTCGCATTCTTCCTTCAGCCCGCAGGGGGCACCTGTTAAAGCAGGTGTTTGCGTGTACTATGCGACACCACGGACCCCAGCACCCACGCTTAGCCGTGCGTGGCATCGCCGTGTCTGGGGAAAAGGGGATCCTGGTGGTTGAGCCGATGCCGAGTGTTTGGATCTTTATGGCCCCTCGGCGGAGGCAACACACCACTTTGGCCCACGCTTCCCATAGACGGTACCCCCGGGCTGACCCACCCGGGCGAAATCGGCAGTCGCCTTTTCCTGTCCTCCACTTCATCTTTCACTTTCCTATCTCTTTTTTCAGCACTGTCCTGTCTCCTCCTCATTTCATGTTTTTCCTTTTTTCTTGGCGGCGAGGGTTAACCTTGTGTGGAGTAGCTACCCTGAGTTGCCCATACTTGGTTATAGTAGCGGTGTACTGCTGGCGTGGGCAGGACTTCTTGCAAGTTCCTGTCCCGTCCGCTCGTTGGGCTCCATGGTGGGGGCAGGCACAACTACCGAAAACACAAACCCTTTCATGGATTCTTTCTCCCAAACAAATGATCGCCCTCCAAACAAACGAGGGCGGACCGATGCTACAAGCCATTTCTTTGTGAAAACAAAAGAGACTTTCCCAAAGTTCCATGTCATACATAGCGAGGAGCTAGAAAAACCCGCTCCAAAAATTTCCCCTTTCATAGTGTCAAAGTGTCTCACTAAAGACCTGGGCCCTGGATGCAAAGTATCAAAACTTGCAAATGGTGACCTCTTGCTAGAAGTACAAACCAAGTGGCAGTCCTCCAACCTGAAAAACATTGTGTCGCTTGGGGACATCCCCGTCGTCATCACTCCACACCGATCCTTGAACATTGTAAAAGGAGTAATATCTGAGATAGACTTCATTGCTCTCACTGAAGATGAAATGGCAGAAGGACTAGCAGACCAAAACGTCATAGCGGTTCACAGAATAAAAATCCGAAAGGATAACAAGGAGATCCCTAAAAAACATCTGGTTCTGACTTTCAATAGCTGCACCCTCCCAGAGTCAATTGAAGTCGGATATATCAAAATAAGCGTCCGACCGTACATCCCAAATCCGAGGAGATGCTTCAACTGCCAGAAATACGGCCACGGTTCGCAAAGTTGCCGTGGCCGCAGAACTTGTGCGAAATGTGCTGCGAACGACCACAACTCTGATAACTGCACCGCAGACCCACGCTGTGCAAACTGTGAGGGGGATCACCCCGCATACTCTCGATCCTGCCAAAAATGGAAAGAAGAAAAGCAGATCATAACACTAAAAACAACAAAGAACATCACATACAAAGAGGCACGTACCCAGTACAACAAAACCAAGAACACATTTCAGTTCACAGCGAAACCAAATCTCGCCGATGTGGTGCCACAGGGCGGGGCCCCACAACGGCCTTCGGCACCTACCCAGACCTCAAACGAGGCTGAGGTAGTGCCATCCCCTGCCCCGGTGGAAGCAGCTCCCGCTCCTCCACCACCCACAAAACAGGCTACGCGTCTCTCAGGGTCGGCGGGCCACAAGACCTCTGCCCACGAGGCAAGGTCTAAAAAGAAGGAACACGTGCCTCTGGCACGTTCGTCCAGCACCTCAGACGAGGTAATGGACATAGGCCAGGACAGCTCTTTGCCGTCTTCGTCACAGAGATGGCGGAGCTCCTTGGAACGAACCAAAACTGACAAGGCCCGAATCACGGGCCCTGGAAAAAACCTAACTTACTTTTCAAGCTTTCAACAAAATAAGATGGCATTCCTGGTACAGTGGAACTGTAGAGGACTTCTAAAGAATATTAATGGCATAAAAGACATTCTAGATACAGTCTCGCCAGTTGCACTGTGTGTACAGGAAACAAATTTAGGTTGCATGCACTCGAATATACTGAAAAAATATCAAGTCTTCCGCCGAGATCGAGAGCAAGCAAGCAGGCTTTCGGGTGGTGCGGCCATCATATTGCAAAGTGGAGTTCCAGCTCAAGAACTGAAATTAAACACTCCCTTAGAAGCTGTAGCAGCCACAATAATTGCCTTTAAAACTCTTATTGTGTGTTCTGTCTATCTTGAACCAAATCTTAAAATAACACTCCATGATCTAGAAAACCTTTTTTGCCAACTACCAGAGCCCTACCTAGTAGTAGGAGATTTTAATGCACACTCTCCTTTGTGGGGAAGTGAAAAAAGTGATACACGTGGACAGCTTATCGAGGATGTTATTCTTAGTTCAGACATTTGCTTATTGAACTCCTGTAAGCCCACGTACTGTTCACCAAGGTCAGGAAAAATTAGTTTTTTAGATTTCGCTTTTAGTTCACCTTCCCTTTTTAATGATTTTAAATGGGATGTTCTGAACAACCCGTATAGTAGCGACCACCTGCCAGCAATAATCAGCTTATCATCCTCACCATCAGTCATGCCGACCAAACCGAAACAGTGGAAACTTCACTTAGCAGATTGGGAGCTTTTTAAAGTAGAGGCGAACCTAGGAGCAGTTTTCTCAGATGCCCTTAGTGTCGACAGACTAAATTAATTGTTCACGACTTGCATTATCACTGCCGCTCACCTCGCCATTCCACAGTCCTTAGGTGTGCTGCGACAAAAACACAAGACGTGGTGGTCTCGGGAATGTAAGGAGGCCAAAAAGCGACAAAATAAAGCATGGGTGTTTTCCGAAGGTACGCTACACACGAAAATCTTACAGCTTTTAAAAAGGCCAAGGCTAAAGCTCGATACATCCGTCGCAACTCTGAAAAAGAATCCTGGCAGAAGTATGTCACATCAATAAATAGCTCAATGACGTCTAAGAAAATGTGGGAACAAGTTCGTAAACTCAGTGGAAACTTTTCCCCGTTTACAATTCCCATCCTCACAGCAACTGGTGTTCAGACTAGCATAGAAGAACAGGCCAATATACTAGGCGAACATTTCACACACGTTTCAAGTTCGTCACACTACACAGAAACATTCTTAAAATACAAAAACATAGCTGAGAAACAAAAACTCCCAACAAGTGGTGGCAGAAATGAATCATATAATAGTTTTATTACACTCCAAGAAGTAAAAAATGTCCTTGCTGCTGGAAAACAGACTGCGCCTGGCCCTGACGAAATTCATTACGAAATGCTGGCTCATTTATCCGAATCCTCTGTAGAGGCACTTGTGAAATTCTTTAACAAAATTTGGACTCTGGGTAAACTCCCAGAGGCTTGGAAACAAGTCGTTATTGTTCCGTTTCTGAAACCAGGAAAGCCGCCGACCTCAGCGGGCAGTTACAGACCCATAGCTCTGACCAGCTGTTTAGCAAAATGTTTTGAGAGTGTTTTAAACATCCGACTAACTTTCATCTTAGAATCTCATAAACTTCTTAATGTTCATCAGTGTGGTTTTAAAAAAGGGTGCGCAACGACCGACCACTTAGTGCGTCTTGAAAATACTGTCAGGGAAGCGTTCATACATAAACAAAATTGCCTGGCCGTTTTCTTTGACATTGAAAAGGCATACGACACGACTTGGAGGTTCGGGATCCAACGCGATATAGCAGATTTGGGCATCCGAGGCCGGATGCTAAATGTTCTGAAGGACTTTCTATCAGGTCGTTCATTTCAAGTACGTCTCGGTACCACCTTCTCGAGGAACTTTATTCAAGAGAATGGGGTACCTCAGGGGTGCATTTTAAGTACAACTTTGTTTATTGTAAAAATTAATTCTATTAGCAAGGTAATCCCAAAATCCATTATGTTCTCGCTGTATGTCGACGACCTTCAAATAGCCTGCACATCCTCAAACATATCAATTTGTGAAAGACAAGTACAATTAACACTAAATAAACTAGACTCATGGGCTTTTAAAAAGGGGTTCAAATTTTCCCCACAGAAAACAGTGTTCTCGCTGAAACGAGGTATACAGATCAATCCCAAGGTACTCCTAAATGGGATTGAGTTGCCAGTAAAGAGCGAACATAATTTTTTGGGTGTAACGTTCGACAGAAAACTAACACTCCTGCCTCACATAAACATCCTAAAGAGGAAAGCCATAAAATCTCTAAACATACTGAAGGTTCTCTCTCGGAAACACTGGGGGTCTGATAGGGCGTGTCTTCTAGATATATATCGATCTGTTGTGCGGTCTAGCTTGGACTACGGGTTCATAGTCTACGGGTCAGCTAGACCATCTATCTAAGGAAATTGGACCCGGTACATAACTTAGGTTTACGCCTTTCTTGTGGCGCTTACAGAACATCCCCTGTTGATAGTCTGTATGCAGAGACCAATGAACCTCCGCTGAAAGATAGAAGGGCTTCACTCACATGTGATTATGTCCTTAGAATAAGGTCACAGAAAAAACACCTCTGCTATCCAATAGTCTCAACATGCCGCTCACGAGTAATTTTCACAAATAAACTACAAGCAACGAGGCCACTGATAGTGCGTTTCGAAGACATTTGCAGTGAGCTAGAAATTCTGGACACCTTGCCCGACACTGCACCAAAAAACAGCCCCCTACCCCCATGGTACAAACTTCCAAATGTCTGTGATCTCACTCTAACACACTTCAACAAAAGCCAAACTCCTAAAGAGCATATAATACAAGAATTTCGCACAATAAAAGAAAAGTACAGTAATTATACAGAGTTTTATACAGATGGATCAAAAACTTCTACTTATGTTGGCTGTGCCGTAGTTGAAGAGAACTGGGAACAAATAATTAGGCTTCCTCAGTGCGCATCAATTTTTACAGCGGAATCTTATGCTATCCTGACAGCTGTAGAAAAAATAGTGAATGAAGGCATTGGGAACAGTGGCATCTACACCGATTCGTTGAGTGTACTGATGGCTTTAAATCACAGAAATGCTGCCATGCCTCTAATCGGTGACATAGTACATATTGTAAAAATGATCACGACACAAGGACATAACATAGTGTTCTGTTGGGTCCCTAGTCACGTAGGCATTGACGGCAATGAAAGAGCAGACAAATGGGCTGCACTTGCCTACAACAAATTGATTCAGAAAGTAAACATACCACATAGTGATTGCTTGAAATTAATAAAACATAAACAGATGAATAAATGGCAGTCCAGATGGAACAACCAAGAAAATAATAAGTTGCGTCTCATAAAGCCTGTACTAGGAGAATGGAAATCGAGCACACATCAACAACGTTTTATGGAAGTGATAGTATGCCGTCTTCGTATTGGACATACACATCTCACACATAACTTTCTGGTAATGAAACATAACAAACCGACCTGTAAAGAATGCGACGAGATACTCACTGTAAACCACATTCTAATTACATGCTCAAAACTTGAGGCACTACGGAGAAAACATTTTACTATATTATACAATCATACCATCCCATTCCATCCCACCTTGCTTTTAGGAGAAAGAGCACTTGTAAACCTAGCATCTGTTCTCAGTTTCCTAGAAGAAGGAAAATTTTGAATAAACTATAGATTTAACATATCCATTTCCTCTTTTGCAACCAAAACATATATTAACCTTGCTCTTGGCGCATGGTAGCCTTAGTTGCTTATGCGCCATAAAACCCAACACAACACAACACAACGCATTCTTCCTTCAACGCATCACCTCTGCTCAGACAAGGTACAGTGCTTTCGTCCGCAACTCCTCGCCATATGCCTGGTAGTACGTCCGTTCTGCCACTTGCATGAAGGCCGGCGTTCACCGTTTTCACCGATTACAAGCCATTCACCTACTCAATTAGTCATTCTGCTCAACATCGCCCATCCTAGAATTCGCGCAACCCAAAAGCTGATCTGATCCCGCTTTTTCGGTCTCGCATGAACACCGACATTCGCGACTGGGTCCGCGCGTGTGCACCATGCCAGCGTGCACACGCGCGGTACCGGTACCTAGTGCCACCAGCCCAGCGTTTCCTGCAGCCTGACCAGAGTTTCGCATTTAGCCAGGGTGGCAGCTTGGGCTTGCTGGTTTTCGATGTTGCGCACATTTCCCACCGCTAAAAAGATTGAGCGCATAGCAAGCGTTAGTGTTGTTTACTGCTTCGAAATAACTGAAAAGCCTCTTCAGACGTGTGGACGCAGATGGGTCGCAAAAGCAGCACGGATGCACAAGAAACCACCGGAGTAGCTTCGTGGAGTGCGCGGAAGCCGATGCTTATTCCGTATCCTTGAAGTGTAGGAAGCAATACGTGGGACAGACTGGCAGATGCTCAAATGACAGGATGAACGAAAGCAAAAATAACGTCTATCAAGCAAGCAGGCATTTCGGAATACATGTCAGAGATTGCTCTTCGAAATCTGGTTCCGTGAAATTCACACGATGTAAAGTGCTAGCAAAACATAATGAGCACCTGGTTTCTGAAATAATCGATGCCACAGAAATAGCCAGATTTCTGGAACGATGAGCAAACAAGCTGTCCCTATTAACAGAAAAGGACCTTGAGCGGCCAAATGTGCAATATTTTCCGTGAGTGCGCAGAAGTTAGTGTACCGCGTTGTCTGCAAGAGACATTTATGTGGCACGTGTGGTGCGATTATGACTGTGCAGAGGTGTGCAAGGTACTTGTACGTGGCATGTGTGGTGCAGGGGTATACACAAAAGGGCATGCTTTTAAATATAAACGTTGAAATTCAGTGCTTGTTGCGTCGTCTAGTCTTGTGCTCCCGTCCACGTTTCGCGCTGTTACCACACGTTTCGTATACGGCCCACATCGATAGCGTTGACCCCTTGCCCTCTTATCAAGGCTACCGATATTTATTAACATGCTTCGACTGCTTCACCAGATGAAGGCAAAGCCAATCGGTGACATCACGGCGGCAACGTCGCCTCGGCCTCTATTTATACTTGGGTGGCACGTTTCGGTTGGCCCACAACCATCCTAACGGACCGCGGACCCAGTTCGAATCCTTGGTTTTCACAGAACTGCTCACACTGCTCGGAACAGGACGACTGCGAACTGCATCGTCCTGCAGACGCATGGAAATTACCAGCTGCTGCCGACACAGATGGAATTGCGAGCCCCTTTTCGATGTGCGAGCTGCTGGCTGCAATTGACGATGCGAAACGGAAAACAGCGCCCGGCCTGGACAAAATTCAGTATGAGGTTTACAAAAACCTCAGTACTGCTGCACTTCCTCAACTACTAGACACCATAAACAAAGTGTGGCTTGATGGTGTCGTACCCGAGAGCTGGAAAACCGCTGTCGTGATCCCTATTCCCAAACCTGGGAAGCCTCCAACGGACCTCGCCAACTTGCGACCAATCTCCTTAACATCAACGCTTTGCAAGCTCGCAGAGAAAATGCTAGCCACACGACTTTCTTGGTGGCTTGAACAGCACGGTTTTTATCACCCTGCTCAAATTGGATTTCGTCCATACATAGGTACAGAGGACGGGTTGGCTGTCTTGGCCTCAGCAGTTCTGTCATCTACCCGCAGCCGCGATGTACGTACCATATTAGCAATGGATGTTGAAAAGGCATATGACAACATCAGTCATGCTGCAATCCTGAATGCCATTGACATGCTCCATCTCCCTCCGAGAGTACGCACTTTTGTCGCATCATTTTTGGACGGACGAAAATTTGCAATACGCCTCAGCGGTGACACTGTTGGTTCATTCGTTTCACTACGTGGCGTGCCCCAGGGATCAGTATTGTCTCCGACGTTATTCAATATTACTTTCATCCCATTGGCGTGGCGCTTACATGATATCCCTGAAATCAAGTTTTTGCAGTACGCAGATGATATCGCGGTATGGAGCACTCACCATGATCTTCTCACTCAAGAGGCCGCCCTTCAGTCAGCATTAGACGTAACCTCTGATTACGCATCCTCCATTGGCCTTCAACTTTCTGTGTGTAAAACTTCATACACGTCAGTCGCCAACCGCTGGGGACGCCGTAAACTTGCCTCAAATCCAATTCGTCTCTCTCTATCAGGCACCCCAATACAAGAAAGTTCGAGCCTGAAAATTCTGGGCTTAACAATTCACCAATCAGGATCAGCGACTGCTTGGCTCTCTCAGGCAAAAAAGCAAGCACTTCAAACTATAAGTTTAATAAGAAGAATTGCACCTAAAACGGGTGGCGCTGGCTCGTCTGTTGCACGCCAGTTAGTGAGGGCGGTTCTGCAGCCCCGTATTGTTTATCAGGCCCAGTTCCAGCATCTTACAAGGGCACAATGGGATCGCCTTGAAGCCGTAAATCGAGAAGCTATGAGGACCATAACATGCCTTCCACGAATCACACCGGTCGTAGCTTTACAGGAGAATGCGCAGCTCAACACCATCGATGAACTGGTGCAGCAGCGCCGAGATGCTCGCAGACTCAAGGCCACTTTGTCACATTCAACGCAAGCACTGAAGGCGTATGCAACGTCACACATTATTCTTCAGCCACCTGCGCCAGTTCTCCCTCCCTGGAAATTTATACAGTTAGGAGACAACAAGCCAACTGACATCCGCAGACCGACGTCTGCCAACTCTGCATCGTTGCTACGCCAGAGATTTGAAGAGCAAGATACTAACCTGCCTCAAGATTCCATAGTAGTGTACGTAGATGGAAGCCTGCAAGGCTGTGAAGCCAAAACGGCAATCCACTGTCCACGGAGACCTATCCTGAATCAGACAACTACGTTTCAGCTTTCAGAACCACTTACATCTTTCTGCGTTGAGCTTGTGGCAGTTCAAGAGGCACTCTGCTCCTTGACTTCTATAACCATGCTCCCTACAGCCCACATTGTCATCCGCACTGACGCACTACATGCAGTACGTCAGCTCCGACGTGTCAGCCGCTGCCCTAAAATTTGCCAGGACATCCACCAGCTTGCGGCGCGCATCCCACAGTCAATACGCATTGAGTGGGTCCCACGGGATCTGCTGCCTTCCCAAAGTCAAGCTGATTTTGCAACCCGCCTCGTGAACCAAGACGCATCAATCCCACGGCGTCTCGAAGTCGACGACGCTACCCTCCTTTTGTCAAGAAAGGAGCACCTCCGGCGCCGCACACGTGCACTTATCCCTCCGTGTGCGATATCCCTTCCCCGCGGTCTCACCCGTGCAGAGGAGGTTGCGCTTAGGAGGATCCGGGTCGGTGTTGCCCTTACACCAGCTGTAACTAGGACGTGGTCATACTTCCAACACTTATATCCACGCCCAGGATGCCCGATCTGTAACAACGAAGATGTCGAGGCCGACATCCACCACTTGCTGTGGGACTGCCCAGCACTCAAGCCAACACGAATCCGGCACCTGAGAATAGCTGGCCTTTCAGCAACCAATCCTGCCTCATACGTCACTTGGACGCAGGGACCTCATCATCGCTCACTTCTGGACTTCATGAAATCAGCCAACCTATTTCCATTCATTTAATCATTTATTCATCCTTCATCTCATAACCTACTGATGCCCTGAGGCAATAAATATCGACTTTAAAAAAAAAAAAAAAAAAAACTGCATCGTACTATCCACAAACCAACGGACTCGTGGAGATTCTGTCGCCACCTGATATCAGCGCTAAAGACACATGGTCATCCAGACAACACCCGCCGAGGTGGTGCAGGGGTAAGACGCCCGACTACTGTGCCGGAGTCATCATTATCATCAGCCTGACTATACCCACTACAGGGCGAAGGCCTCTCCCATATCTCTCCAATTAACCCGGTTCTGTGCTAGCTGCATCCACTTGACCCCTGCGAACTTCTTAATCTCAACTGTGCCGGAGTACCAGGGTTCGAACCCGACCTCGGCGGCTGCGTTTCGATGGAGGCGAAACGAAGAGGCGTCCGTGTGCTGTGCGATGTCAGCGCACGTTAAAGATCCCCAGGTGGTCGAAATTACCCCGTAGCCCTCCCCTACGGCTCCTCTTTCTCTATTTCCCCTTTCTCTCCCACCTTCCTCCCTTCCCTTACGGCGCGGTTGAGGTGTCCACGGAAAAGAACTGAGACAGTTACCGCCCCTTTCCCTTCCTAAATCAATCAATCAATCCTTTTCTCTCTCTCGCTTGACACACCCTTTCTCCTTTTCCTCCGCTAGGGTGGCGGCGGCGGCGGCATCACTGTCCCTGTGACGTAGTGCGGCTCTCGCTCATGCGCAGCTTGGTCGGCGCAGAGCTCATGCGAAACTCCTTCCAACCCGCATATTGTAGCTCACGCTACAAAAGTGGCACGTCTATTGTCTAGGGATTAGTGAGGCGGTGGGTATAGTGGCCGAGAAGCTCTATGGGATGGGAGGGGAGATGTGGGAGAAGTAAAAAAGCGGAGAAAGGGAGGAGTTTACAGCAGCAGCCATGGCACTTATGCCATGGCAGCAGCCATGGCCATAAGTGCCATAAGTGCCATGGCCATGGCATAAGTGCCATGGCCATAAGCAGCCATGGCCTGTGCATACCATGCGACTCCGGAGTCTGAGCCGTAATGTTGGTGGAATGCCTTATCACGGGCTATACGCCGCTGTTCGTGGAGATTGGGACGCACATTTCAGGGAAGGGGCTTGGTTTTAGGCTCTTCGTGGATGTTCTTGGGGTACGGAAGAGGTCTGAATATTTGACAGGTATTCTTACTCTAAGATGAGAGAGCATGTGCGTGCGAGTCATGAAGTGCAACATGGTGCCAGAAATGTGCTGGAGTTTCTTGAGTGGGGTGATGTTCTTCCCATTTGATTGTATGTGGAGTCCAGTATTCTGAGGTTGGGAATATCAGGTCTTCAATGGCGAGTGAAATCGGGGCACACGGAGAGTAACGTGAACAGATTATTAGTTGTGACGAATCAGGGCATCTAGGTGTTTCAGATCTTTCGAAACAATGTCCAACTCCTCTGATATTTTCGCGATGTCTCGTTGCTGGGGGCTGAGGTCATCCGTCTTCTTTAGTCCAGCAAGCTCCCCGTTGAATTGGTCCAGTACGGCGCGCGTCACCTCTCTCTTTGTTTGGGGTCGATCCATCGCCGTCTTCCGTTGCAGTTGGAATCGCTGGCTTCAAGTTGCCGTTGTTCTTCGCTTATTCCCGAGTTTCGGCACCCAAAAAATTGTTCGTTTGTGAATGACGTTAGGGAGAACTTTTTATAACAACAACATGACTTTTATTGTCCAACTTCGCACAAAGAGGCACTGGCCGGAAAGCGTCGAAAAGGAGCACCGTACTGCTCCAGAGTCGCTGAGTGTCTGCTATCCGATCTTGAAGGAAGCGCCCCCTCCACCCGCCAACCCACTGACCACACAACACAGGCGCACACAGCCGTTCCCCGCGGGAACGATGGGCGATTCCAGTCCGTGTCCTACACCGGCCAATACGTCCCTGCACCGGAGTCAGTAGGATGGCCCAGATGTTATGTCGTGAAGACTGCGATAGTGGAAGTGGCACGCGGAATATTTAACATGACGCATTGTCTAAGCATTCGCTTTGCTTTCCCAATGAACATTTGACAAGAGATGACTAACGAGGATTTCATGGCTAAGTAGCCAGCAGTTAACAGAAAATTCTTAATAGTGATTATAAGCTTAGGCGAAAAAAAAAAGGTGTTTAGAACGAAATATTCCACCAGAGTGGAGTGGCTTGTTGGGCGAGTTGGCTGATCATTATTTTTAGACAGCGCGCTAGAACACGGACAGATAGAAAGAGACTAACACACGATGACGCTCAACTTTGGCAACCATAGGAGACCAAGACTTGTGTGGTTGCCAAAGCTGAACGTCGTCACCTTCAGGCAGGGATTGAAGAATATAAGCTGACAACGAAGCGAATAGAAACCGAACTGTCTTTTTAAAATCTATTGTTGAAATTTATCGCTCTGAATGTCTTCGCCTGCATTCTGTTGGTTGCGAACGTAGAAATGTACGGAAGAAATGAGAGGCATGTCAAGTCGCAAAATCAAAAGCTTTAAATGATGAAAATTTGTGTGGCCGTCATAACCTTATTGCACAAACCAGTGCCACTGGGTCCCAGCGCCCCAGCGCCTTACATGATTATGGGCCTAGTATGACGCTGGAGACTGGGCGCACTGGGAGGCGGCATACTGGCACGCTCCGCACTGGCGGCACTGGTCACCGGGAGAAAAAAGGTCTATGATAAAAATTAAAAGCTATAAAGTAACGAAGCGCCTCAAATACATAAAAAGCAGCTAAAAAAGTAAAGCAAAATAAAAAGAGCAGCACGTAGCGCGCGTCGAACTCGGTTCCTCTTACCTGTAGCTCTCTACGCTAACTACTCGGCCAAGCTGAGAAATGGAAACCTATGAAACATTTTTGCATTTTATGTCGCGCTCGCATTTATAAGGTTGGGATTTCATGTTTCGCAGTCTATAGGCCATTGCTGCCGCCCTAACAGTTACAACTTCTTCATCATTGGAGCTTGCTGCCTGCTTTCACGACTTGCAACTAATGTTCTGGATGCCTATGCGCACTATTTTGTGCACTAGAATTATTTTAACGTGGAGTTTGACACGCTGGCAAATTTAACAACGCCGACTCTTCGGTGATGCTGCCACCATGGGCGTCATTTTCAGTGAACACGGAGCTTTAGTAGAAACCTTCAAGGAAAAAAGTGCGACCAAGCTTCAATACCGGCAAGCGCAGCAGCGACGACACTTTTTTGCGTGTAACTAAACCTTATTTGTATGTAAACATTTCGGGGAGCGTTGCGATGACCGAGGGCTCGGCTGCTTTATACGCAGAGCAAGAAGGAGCACAAAAGATTGAGAAACATGCAAAATATTATGCATTACAAGCGCTGTATGGTTTCTTTTTTCTCTCATGAGCCCATCGCTCGGTAAACTAATCTCTCCCTCGTTTTATGTTTTTCTTTCGGCTGTTTATACTGTACCGCGGTGCAGGCTACGCTCACCTGAGATTGAGCCCGCATTGAACATTTTGGCAGTAATCATTGTGTTAGAGTTCCCTTATGATCAGCTATGAAGTTTGTTATGCATAGTAGCTCACATTATTCAATTCCAGGTATAGTTGTATGTTAATTGTCAGTGTACAATGAGATATCAGAGGAGCGGTGATCGTGGTCTCTGTCGAAAGGCTCGAAACGAATTATCGAAACATGGAAACTAGAAAAAATCTACTGCCTTTGTTTGTTACAGGTGGGCAACGACTTCGCAGCAAAAAGCGCTTACTTGAGCCATATTTTTCATAAGCGCCCCGATGGTCGATTTCGAGTACGCTGTTGCCATGTTGGCCCCTGAGGGATGCTAACCGGGACCAGTGCGGCACAAGCGCACATCCAGCACTTCTCCCAGTGCATAGCGGATGCCTGCGACACAACCAGCGTCAAAAAAATAATCCCATGCGTTTTTCTCCCATCGTACCAGTGCAACCAGTGTCTTCCCGTCACTGCTGCAGTGAATATCGCAGACATCCAGCGTCCCCAGCAGACCGAGTGCAAAACCAGCGCGAAAATTTTACTGGTTTCGCACTGGAAGACGCTGGGAAACGCTGGTTTTTGGCAACAGGGAAGAGCCACACAAAGAAACTGGACCCATCCGCAGCAAATGTACTCAGCCGAGGTTTAAATTTCAACAAGCGAAGGTAACGGACCCACTAAATGTTGCCTGCGCCGTAGAAGGAACAGTACGACTTCTGCAACGATACATTTAGGAAGAAGTTCAAACGAAGGCATTAGGAGTGTTGCCACGCATGAAGACGTCATCGAACCACCCTCTTGGTCAAGACTATCGCTCAGCAATCCGAAGCCTCGGCTGACAAGGATATAGCCATCCTACCAGCAAATAAAGGTAATGTTACTATTATCCTTGACCCGTGTTCATACAAGGAAAAAATGGAGGCCATGCTTCAAGACAAGACCACTTACGGCCGGATCCCGAAAGACCAAATACCTAAACTGGAACATCTCTTCAAAAGTCTCACATAAATCTTCAAAGGGCTCCTTCTGTCTATGAATGGGCTTTATTATCAGTTGTTATGTATAAACTGTTCATCGCCTGCCATATGCGAACTGATAAGGGTGCATAAACCCAAGAGTGGATTTTAAAATTCTGCATTTTCACTGCGCCTTCATGGTCGCGATTCATCCTACTTCAACGACAAAGTCTCAGCGGTTGTCCTAGAAGCCACAAACGAGATCGTGCCCTTCGTTGCTGCTCGCTATTTACAAGCTCATCTCGCAGTTGAGAGATGTAAAAAGCATCTCGAGAAGAAGCCTCGTAGAAAGATTGGACGCCGTTTGTAGCAGCGGAACTTTGCAACTTTTGCATTTTTGTCTAGTCAACAGGTATTCTACATATAGTAGCAAATTTTAACAGCAGCCTTTTGGCACAGCAGTGGTGGTAGCCACTTTGGGCACAGCGGCATCGCGACCAAAAGTATTTCTAAGGTATGTCGATATCTGCTTCTTCGTCATTGACCGAAAGCACACGAGCACTTCCCTCGATCATCTCAACGCCTTTGAGCCCTCAATCAATTTTCTAGTTGAGGAAGAGACTGACAGCTGCCTTCCGTCTGTGGTAGCAGGGATCAGCGAGGGGCTAGCGCGGATGTTCCGAAAGCACGCCATCCATGTTGCACATGTCCGAACCAGCAAGATCACAAATGAGCTTGGAAACGTGAAAGACCAGCTCGCTCGGGCCACGTTTCCCGGCGTGGCTTAGGAAATTGCCTGCGCTTCCTATTCGTCAGTTTACGTAGGCAAAATACAAGATTTTAGAGATGCCTGAAAGACCATAAGTACGATGCAAATATTAACCCTACAATATTTGCCTGGATCGAAAGCTATCTTCCCGCCGACAGTGCGTTGTATTACATGGAACAAAATCTAATTTGGCAGATATAACATCAGGTGCCCCGCAGGGCTTAGTTTTTGGACCCCTCTTGTTCTTAATATATGTAAATGATATTTGTTGCGGAATCAATTCTAGCTTACAGTTGTTTGCCGATGACTGTGTTTTATATAGACAAATTCGAAATCAAGGCGACGTCGCCCAGTTACAAAGTGACTTATCATGTGTTCTTGAATTGTGTTCAAAATGGAAAATTAAGGTAAACACTAAAAAATGTATTCATATTACCTTACTTACTCGTAAAAAAATAAGTTAGCCTCAGAGTATAGGATCACCAGTGTTACAGTGACGCAAAAAGTGGTGAACAAATTTTTAGGTGTGGCGTTTACACGCGACTGTTCATGAAATACAGATGTGGATACCCTAGTTGCAAAGGCCGCCTGGACCTTAAACATTATACAGCGAAATCGGAAACACGTGCCTCCTTGTGTGAAATCAACAGCCTACTTAGCATGCGTTCGCCCACTGCTCGGATACGCTTGCGCCGTATGGGAACCTTGGAAATCAATACTGAGCAACAGAATTGAAAAAATCCAAAACAGAGCAGGAAGGTTTGTCCTGTGTCAGTAC
This sequence comes from Amblyomma maculatum, assembly GCF_055883805.1. Classification (NCBI taxonomy): domain Eukaryota; kingdom Metazoa; phylum Arthropoda; class Arachnida; order Ixodida; family Ixodidae; genus Amblyomma; species Amblyomma maculatum. Next base: position 221,602,619 of record NC_139345.1, read on the forward strand.
TCGAGAACTGATAGCTGTACCGTCATAAAGAATGATTTAGGGTGGGAAACCCTTTCCTCTCGACGAAGGAAATTGCGACTTAAACTCTTGTACCAAATATATCACAACAAAACAGGCATTTGAAAGCAAATATACTTAGTTAGGCCACATTATGTCTCTGCTCGCACAGATCATTGTTTTAAAATTTTGGAATACCGCCCAGAACTAACATGCATGCCAGTTCCTTTTTGTTCGATCTATCAGTGAATGGAATCGGCTTTCAGGTCATCAAGTGTGCTCCATAAATGAAGATGTTTTTTTCCCACTCGTCTAACCCTTCTGCTGTAGCGCCCTCAGGCTAAGCGGGGTAATCATCGAATAAAAAAAAAGAATAAAGAAAAAGTGACAACTAACGCAATCGCGCTGCATGAGCAGGAGACTGGCCACGAAATTAACTTCAATGAAGCAGATATAGGGACAACGGAAAAGAATGTCCGTCGAAACCTTGAGTCACCAGTCATCATGTCTTACACCTAACAGGATAACCAAGAATGACTGCATATTGCACCCTATCTGCGCGAAATCTCTAAGAACAATACTAACCGCTACAAAAAGCCCGGTACCTCCAGCCGATTGCTAACTGTGAGCAAGGGAGCCGTAGCCCTCCCTCATTTTTGTTTCACCATGCTATGTGACCATGCAGTGAACCAGATCAAAGTACAATAATATTTAAAATACAACAGACATCCTTGGCGCATGATAGCTTCAGTTGCTTATGCGCCATAAAACCCCAATACAATACAACAGACATCCATTGAGGGTAGATAGCGAAAACAAAACGAGGGCGTATGAAGAACACAAAAGAGCGCTGACTTTCAACTGATGCTTTATTGTTTGTCCCGCGAAAATATATACATAGGAAACAATCACCAAAAGCAAACGTAGTGACATTGATATAAACAGATACAAAATATCTTCAGCTGCGGATGACAACAGCGGCGTCATTGCCTTGTGTTCAAAAACCTCAATACCTTCGCTGTTAGTGCCACCGAAGCACTACTAACGCAATCTTTATCTAACCTCGCGATTTCAACGGCTTCCAGAATATCTCGGGTTAGCTGATTGCGGTGTTTCTTTATCCCTCTAGTTTGGACGAATTGTGGCGTTCAATATCACAGTCCCTACAGTGAATGCCAAGGTTCCCTTTCACTGCTTCGTACACATTGTAGTGATGCTCTCTGAGGCGCTCTTTGAGGCATCGTCCCGTCTGGCCAATATATTGTTTCCCACAAGAAAGCTGAATGGAACATACAACGCCTTCCTGACAGGGCACACATTGATTTTTGTGTCCTACTGAGCACCGTTGCGCAATGAACGCAGCATTGTTTACCTTCTTGCAAATCATCCCCAGCTTGTTAGGTGCCGCCAGGACGGCTCTGATATTAAATCGGCTTCCTATTTTCTTCAATTTGTGTGAAAGGCCGTGAATGTATGGTACCACTGTAACTTTTTCTTTTTTCTGAATGGTTGCAGGTGGAGCCTCATCCTCGTTCCTTTTCTTCGACTTTAAACCTGAAAGAATTGATTCCGCGCTTCTGACAAACAGCTGCTTGGGATACCCTGCACTCACTATAGGCGTTGAGTTTGACAATTGAAGCTGTCTTTCATGGAATGGAAACATGACTTTTTAAGTGCATTGATATAACAGGACTTGACAACAGCTCTTTTTACTAGTTCAGAATGAGATGATGCAAATGGAAGTAATGGTTTACTGTTTCGTGATTCGTACATCCAGCATGTATGACTAGGCGAAAACGACAGCTTGAGGTCAAGAAATCTGATCGCGTTATCTATAGGAAATTCACCAGTTAACTGCAAGACACTGTTTTTTTTTTTGTAGTTTTGGACCATGACCTCGAGCTCCAAGAAAGTCGCGTGTGCTGGGAATACCAGCCTCGCGCAAAGAAGGAACTTCTATCTTTTAAGTCTGCACACTTAAAAATTGTTAAAAGAGGCATTGCGTCTCCATGCGTGGAATCGTCCCTCAGAAAGTCGTGTGCGCATAAAATGCAAGCACGTTTTGATATTCAGGCGCGCCGGCTTTTGGCAGCAGAATTCCCTTTGTCACTCTTGACAGCCGTTCCCGAGACATTGATACAGAAGCAAAAAAACCAGAACTTCAAGGCAGAAGGCGGCGGAACGTGAAATGTTCAGGCCAGTGGTAATGCCCTAAATCTTCATAAGGTGTCACACCATCTCAAGAAAGTTGCCACCAGGCATTGTGTCCCTCTGGCATTTTCTGCCCCAAACAAGCTGTCTAAGCTGTGCTCCCGCACGTGCGGTGATGGAAGGCATGGTTTCCAAATAAGGCACGAGACCAGCTACGTCCCATGCAATATTGGAGTGGTTTATGCCATCCCTCTTACTAGTGGAAAAACCTACATCGGGCAGACAGGCCGATGTTTTAATGAGCGACTCAGGGAGCATGCGCGAAATGTAAAAATCAAAGGTGACAAATTTTTCACCTCGTGTCGCACATTCTTGACTGCAGGTATGCACCGCGAATTTCTGATACGTCGATTCTGGGCAGAAGCAGTAAGGAACGCGCAAGGTTGGCACTGGAAGCATATCACATAAAAAAGAAAGTAGAAGACTGCATTAGCGATACCTCCACTTCACTTTACGCAGCCGAATATAAGTTCATGTGCTCGCGTCGTTGTTAACTTGCATTGAATGACTTGTTGTCTTGCATTGAAGAAGCTGTCGATTTTTGCTTGTTTTGCTCTGCTTTGCAATTGTGGCCGAGGGCATATATATGCGTTATCATGAAGAATAAAGCAATTGTTAGTTAGCACCTGTCCTTGTGTTTGCCTCTTTTTTGTGGACCCTCTATCGTTCGCGCTTCAATTTACCTTGGGAATAATGCCCCAACTAGCCCCAACAGAAATTTTATTGAATTAATACACAGTCATAGCATTTGTTATAATTTCCTCTAACCTTCCAGTGAAGGCTTCTTTGCATGCCTCCTCCATATGCTTTTGAAATACTGTCCAGTTGATGTGCATGTGCTTACCTGGGGCGGACGCACCGACTCCAGTTAATTAGTAACAAAGAATACAATTTTTCTTTGAGTGGTACTGACTGGATTTGCTATGGACATGTGACTGAATGGTACCTGCCCTATAGTCTGTTAAATAAACAATTTCTAAACCAGTCTCTGTCCTTCCCTGTTTTCTGTGCTCGCCTTTTCGATCGGCAAGAACCTGTTTTTCAGAGAATAAAGCAAAAAGTTATTTTAGGCTGACATCCCGGCTTATGTTATTCAGTACCACATTTTGAAATTGCATATTTCGCTATTTTTGTGTGTCACAGGAAGACTGTGGACAAAGACATGGAGTACCTGGATTCCGTCATGATGGGCATCCGAGGCCTCGACTGCCGTAACATGTACCGCGGCTGTACTGACTTCCAGTGAGGCAACCTGTCCTCCACGCCATTTGCAGGACTGCTTTCAAAGTGGAAATAAAGTCTTACGTGCCAGATGTGGCGCTTCTGGCTTTTATGATTAAACTTGGCAAATCAGTCAGTAGAATACGAACACATAGAAGAGATACACGTGCGGTACAATCGCTGGTGTCCCTTTACTTTTAAACATCACGCTTAGTCTTGCACGGCTCAACACAGCAAGAAATTAGCACTGGCGTTCCAAAAGCCTTCTATATGAACTTTTTATTGACTCTCTCAGCTCAACAAGAACGACAAAGAGACAACCAAGGTGAGCTCAGGAACACAGTTGTCATCAAAAGTGCACCTGCCGGGTGTACATGGTAACCCCACATCGGAGTTACGAGTGCAGAAACAGGGAACACGAGCTGATTCGTAGGCGGAGCCGGCTAGTTCTCTTGCGCTTTGAGAAAAAAATATTTCCATCAGTTTAAAAAACATCTCGAAACTGCGACACCCACTGCCTACAACGAGTGCCTCTCGAGGCTTTTTCTTTCGATGTGTCAACACGATTTGAAATGAAAATGGCAAGGCAAACATTTTCACCGCGCTCAAATTATAATGTTACGCGTTCTCTAAGCCCCAGGAGAATAACTGGCTGTTCTCCACTTCCGAACGACCAGCGAAAAGTGCGTTCTGCGTTCTCTAAGCTCCAGGAGAATAACTGGCGGTTCTCCACTACCGAACGACCAGCGAAAAGTGACTGAACAAGTTTCCAGGTCTTGCGTGAGTTGAGGTGACGGTCCCCAGTCGGATGTCCCCGGTTGCAACTTTGTATATATGCCTCGGCGCACACTGCATCATCTTGAATCAATGATTAGAGAAAATGCGGTACACCAACCCCTAATCTAACCAACGGCATATCATATGCCGTCATGTAGCGCTCCTCAGAGTATTTTTAGGTTTCGCTTAATAAGCGAAAAAACTAAGGTGGGCATATTGTAAAATTTTTAATATTCACTTTGTGACCAATTGACTTTCATCTAGTTCTGGAGGGGTCTCGGAAAAAGCCTATTTAGATTTTTCTACCAATGTAGCTCCAACTTGGTCGCTTTCTGACATTCGAAGAAAGCCCGCGAAATATTAGAAAAAAACGCGTGACCACGGGGCATTGCAGCGTTCCCAACTGCGTTTGGACGAACGAAACGTGCGCACTCACCTCGCCCAAGCAAGCGGCTGCAGCTAGTTTCGACGGGATGCACCATGACACAAAGAAAACTGAGCCTGCCTTGAATATCGCGACTTCAATGATTTTGTGATAGCCCGATAAAAGCTTGTCCGAGTTGATTCACAGGGGCTTCCAAACATCATATTGTCACGTAGTGGTGACAAGCCCGGCAGCCACAAATGAAGACACTGGCGTTGCATATGAATAAAACACTCTATTAGGCTGACTTGCGCCCGCAAAAGAACTAAGCGAATATGCGACGGCGATAACATCAAACTTGCTCGTCGGTCGTCGAAGAATACCCGTCTCACCCGTCAACGCTCAATTTAAAGGCGGCACAGAAACATGTAAATAAAGGCGCAAACAGCGACTAGTGCAACCTAGAACAATGCAAAAACATGCGCGAATGGTCGGAATCTTCGAGACACATCTCGGCGCGTCTTTCGCGACAATAAAACTGATAAAGCGGCGTATCGCGACAGTGAGCATGAACAAGCAAAGGATACAGATCGATATGTGCGCTACAATCACACTGATAAGGCCGTATGCCAGCCGCTGTAATAAATACAGATTTGAATGGTCAGCGGCATTTCTTCTTCAATAAAAAACATCACCCCGATGTTAAAAAAAAGAACCAAATAAGCAGAGAAAGGTAAGCATATACATTGGAAAGTTTAAAAATCACGGATTCTTTAACGCGCATAATACGGCTTCAGGCTTACAACATGTACGACTTCTGGGCGCGCGTCGCCGCTGGGAGGCTGTCATACCGTTAGAAATGACTTCTTAGTCCAGCTTTTCGACGCGGCGAAGAATTTTGTATGGCTGGAAGTATCTACGTAACAAATTTTCACTTCGTCCCAACGGCGAGTCGGCTTCCATACCCAGACTGTCTCTCCCGGCTTGAACTCAGCGTGGAATCGTCGCAATCTGTATTGATGGGCGTCGGTGCATTGTTGGTCCTTATGCGCAGCCGAGCGAGTCGTCGGGTTTCCTCTGCACGCAATAAATCACTGTGAAATAAAATGGTCAAAATGACGGAAAATTCCTGGCAGCTCTATTTCCAAGCATTACGCGTCATTTCAACTCATGGTGCTTTTAGTCATTTTGAGGTTTACTTAAACTGGAATACATTTAAGCCGCCAATATGGCAGTTGATCATCATTTCCATATGATGGTGCATTTTATCATTATGATATAATGTACTTAAGTTGTAAATATGACAGTTGATTGACATTCTCAAATGACTGTTCATTTCATTATTTGGTATAATACACTTAGGCCGTCAGGATGATGGCTGGCTGTCATTTTCACATGATGGTGTTGTTAATCATTTTGACGTACTGTTTGTGAACCAGGAATACAACGGAGTCTTCAATGTGCCATTGTACAATGTGCCGGCATATTGACGGTTGTTGTGTCAGTTTGAAATATATTTAAAGCGTCAATATGACAAATTGACATGTTTTCATTTCACTGTCCAATGACATTAAGCACTTTTTTGTACAGTACAGCACCAGCTAAACATTTTTTATAATTTACATAAATGCTATATGAATCCATCAATATCATTTAAGCTATGTGAATCTGTAACACATTTATTTAGAATTTCCTACAGCCTCGGTTGTAAGACGCTAAGCAAAATTTAAGTTGAACTTTGTGCCGCTCTGAAATCGAGCCTCAAGAACAAAGTTCAACTGCTTCTCTCTGTCATTTGGATCTGTTTCTTTTTATTTTTAATCAAAGGCTTCCACTGCTGCTTCTGTCAAGCTGCAGTCTGACTTGAAGAATATCTCTAAAGAAGTCACAATAATTTGCACTTTTAAAAAGCCCTTTATTGTTTTAAATGCGCTAAAATGTAATGTAAAAATACATTTTGAACTTGCAGCTTGCTGCTTGCAAATTCTTCCCAAAATCATGCATGGTGTATCTAGAAAACAGAATATGACGTATACTCATACTAGATACACGACCATGTTAATATGGGGTCATAAGAAAAGCATCCAACATAGGCTGAAACTAACTTCGGATGTAAAAAATACAAACATTCAAAATTTGGGCAACTTCTGTACCATCATTGCATACCAGTAATTTCTATAAAATGAGACAACAGAAATCTCTCCAACTCGTATTTATGAACTTTGGGTCATTTTGTCCAGCCTCTTACCTGACTCTGCGAGAGATAGGGATTTTGTCAAGCTAGCATGACATTACAGTTTCCAAGTCCACTTTTCCCAGCTGTTATTTCCCAAAGCCTTAGAAAATAAATAGAAAATAAACAATTTGTAGGACAAGTGGGCAGATGCTTGAGTGATAAGCTTTGGGACCATGGGCTGGGCGTAAAGAGCATGTGCGGGAAAGGTTTATCGACCCACTTCCATGTGTGCGAATGCATTCCCCATCTCAGAAAACGTGTGATTTTAAAAGTGCATAAAACAGGTTAACACGTGAAATAATTGAAGCCCAGTGGATCGTCCCTTTTGAAAGAAAATTATACAAGGAACGCTTCGGTCGCACTGTTAAGGGAACTTGTGTACCTGTCAGATACGCTTTGCTAGCGCATGGCTGATGGTCCTTTGTGATATGAAGGTATAAAAAAAACTTCCTTTATTAAAATAAACATTTGTTTGCACTGCATGTCTCTCCTACTTGTCTCCATGTCTTTTTGCGCTAAATATTTTTTTTTGAGCTCACTAAACGACCACATTTTGTGGGACACTTCCCGGCATGATCTTGTAGTTCATGTGGCAAACTACTTTCTAAATACGGCAGTTGTAGCTGCGACAAGCCACCACTGCTACTGTGTTGCACTGCAGAAGGGTGTGCGAAGGCACTCACAATTCTGAATCATTTCTTGAAAATTTCCAAGAATGTGTGCAAAAGCAGAACACTAGATGAAATGAAAAAAAAAATGGTCCTTGGCGCATGGTTTTGAATAATATTCAGAGCGTTCATTAGGCAAAAGTACTGTGATGCTGCATGTTCTTGGCAGTTTTGCCAGATTCATAGGGTCATTCAAAAATTCTAAACATTTACCTTGTCTCTTATTGATGAATTAATCAGGATTGTTGTATTTGCAAAGAAAGCAAGCACATGTGAGCTCTGCGAACTTTGAGCAGTGCAAGCTTTGGTAGTAGACGAAATCTCAGAACAGTAAGAGCTTGCAGCCATTCGCATGCACTGAATGAACCCTTTTAATAGGCTCCTTTCTGGATTAAATTTTCTGTCTGATCCCATTTTTGGCCCCCTTGAATTCTGAATTATTGACTTTCCACTGTGCATAAAATATAGTGGTTCGGCTTTTTGCAGCAGCACTTCGACGAATATAAAAGGTATGAAAAACTGAGAACATTGGCTCTATAACTACTGCTGTGGTTCCATGAAAATGTCCAAATAATCGAGAGTCGGAAAACTCACAGGTCCGAAATTTCGCCTTTGACTGTACATAGTTGGTCGTTTTGCACATTGCCTTCTTCGTCTCAGTAGTTCAACTACTGATATTGAAATTTTTGGAGCTGGAAGAAGTAATCATAGTAAAGGGTTTTTTTCAATTTACTTTAACTACTACAGCAACTACCAGCTGCCGCCGAATATTTCCTTGTCTTATTCTCAGACGAATTTATAATACAAATGAATTCTTTCTTAATGCACCACACAATTTGCAACTTAGCCTTTCATGTCTAATGGTGCATCAATCAAGGCACACTGAACACTTTCTTTAAAAAGCCTTTCATGCAACAATGAGGTTCCTTGAATTAAGAGGAGTGAAGGAAATCCCAATGCATTAACTCTAGCCACTGCTATAAGCTATCACAGTAGCATGACTGTGATCAATTCAAATGTCAACTCACCAGTGTAAAAACATCCGTAGCAGGCTCAACAACCTCGGTTAAATACCGCTGGCCCTTTACCCTTTTCCTCGGCCCTTAAAAGGATTTATTTATCCAAAGCACCTGTAAGATATGAATAGTAAAATAAATTCGATTGATTTGGTGAGCGACGCTGCTAACAATGGTGCATTAGAAAGCAGGGGGGTGGGAGAAGCAAGAAAGTAAAGATATGGCATGAAGTAGTTCCAGCATATACTCAATAATTTGTCTAAAAATGGCAAGGCCAGTGATGGCATGAAGGAGCAATGAACAAGGGTAAAGGGGGTACTCCTCAGTTCGCAGGTCGAGCCTACATTTTATCAAGCGGACTTGTCTTCGTCTGGCCTAGACGAAGACAAGTCCACTTGTCAAAACGTTGGCTCAACCTGCGAACTGAGGAGTACCTCCTTTACCCTTGTTAAGCGCTCCTTCATACCGTGCAAACCATCTTCCTCTCGTTCTACCAAGGCCAGTGATGGAGATATTTGCGGCAACAGGTGCTACCCTAATCAAAAGTAATGCGTGGTATAAATAAATCAATATTTTTGTTGAGCAGCATATTGTTTAAAGTTTGATTACGCATGGATACAGGCTACTAAAATGTCGTTGGAAAGGTGAAAAAAATTTTGGCTCAGTTTATAACAATATATGGAATATGTGCCCATAAGATAACTGCAAAATAATGGCAAGCTAGGTTTAACAATTATTTCATTTTTGCAACACTAACAAAGAAAGAGTAATTAGAATGGAGGAGCAAGAAAAATAATTCTTGACATACTCGAAATTCATTTCCAAGTCGTATACTGTGACTCATATATTTTGGCATATAGTTGTGGAGAATGCCTTGAATGTTAATATTGCATAATCTTGTTTGAGGCTGCGTATACTGAAGTGGTGGAGAAACATTTTTGAACATGGTAATGGAAGACATGTTCACACTCTTATTATGCTCAACTATACACAATCATTTCTTTCTAGACATGCTTCAAGAGTAAACGAGGTTAATCTTCAATAGTAGTAGGTTGCAGTTAGGGCAAAAGACTAAACTTACATCAAGATGCAGCTTACAAAATTGTCTATGATCACTTTATGCGTTGTCTTTAGAAAATATGATTATAGAAGCTATCGGCCATCAAAAGAATGTCTTTAGAACACATATGATCTATGTATGACCACCCTTCCGACAATTGGCCACCGTGATTCAAAACGACGTATTTTCATAGAATGCATTTATACTTCCTATGATTGGCTTATTGACAATGTATATGGACACCGTAACGACTGTGTTCCGATGATTGGCCACCGTTATTTTAAAGTATCGTGTTTATACAAAGTACTAATATCTTGTGTTATCATGCTAATCAAATTTCAAGTGTTCAATAATAATGTGTATTTTACTCACTGTTCACATGTTTGTAATATTTCGTGAAAAGTGAGACTGGTCAAAGAGAAAGATCAAAACTCATACCTTCATTTATTGCACAAACCCTTGACACAGAAACGCTTGGTTTCCTACAGCAACAATGACATTGTGTGTTCGATGAAGCAGCCATATCCAAATTTATCATGTGTCACCTAGAAAAGAAATATACATGCTCAAAACGTTTTTGCCAATTTCACATGCTTTGTGCTAGCATCAGACACATCTCTCTTCACTCAGATGCCCCCTTTTCCTAAAATATATGATAACTGGTTTCCGACCAGTTTCTGTACAAGCAAGTACCTGCAAAACATCCTTAGGAGAAAGAAACTACTGCTCTCTTTAGTTGTATTCCTTTTCATCCTCTACATCATTCGACATTGGTTAACCACAAAAAGGGCCCAAGAAACAAAGGAGTGAAATTTACTTGCCAGAGTGCTTGGTCAGAAGACTATTAATAGTAAACTCTCCCCTCTGCCATTTGTTACATCAAGCAAAGAGACATGTTGAGTAGCAACTTATCAGTATGTATGCATTCATTTTGGTGCATGCTACCAGCAAGTGATGCCACTATGCCTGTTTGCTCCCATTTTTCCTAATGAGTGATGTCTGTTTGCTGTAGCAGATAACATACACACCTAAGTAATTATTGAAGAAAATCAGCTCACCAAGTTTCTAGGTGAATACCAGAGCAATAATAAGGAATGATGAAGTATATTATAGATACCTGGGAACATGCAGTCACATATACTTTTTGCTACATATGCAGGTAACAAGCCTCAATAGTGTATTCCCGAGAGTAAGAAAATAGGGAAAGTGCCACTCATGCCCATCTTTTCCTTTCAGCAGCTTGTCACCAAGGTAAATCTTGATCACATATGACAGAAAAATTTAGGAAAAATACCTTTCTTTTATAAGAATTCCACATGGATGCTGAAGAAACCACACTGCAACGTCCCACTGCTACTGGTCCCGGAAGTCAGGTTGCTTCGTTTTTACTTGTCGGCACGACAACGGCAACAGGGAGTCTCCAGATATGGCCGAATGAAGCAACAAGAGGACTGCACGTACATACGAGAACACTAGTCAGAACAGCAGGAATAGTTTTTTAATAATAAAAAAAAGAAAAGTCAAATGCACAAGTAAAAAAAAACACAAGAGGAGTATTTCATATGGTTCCTGAGTAACAGCATAAAAAGAGGCCCAGAATAGGAAATGCAATGCTCCACTAAGGAAAAAAAACATAATCATAAAATATATAATAATCAAAGTATACTTAGGAATAGTGGCAAGTCTTATGTAGGCACTATCTTTTGGTGATATGCGGAAAGAAAGAAAGTCAGATGGGCTGGTAAAAAATGGCTGGTTTTGTTTTTGTGGTTTAACGTCGCAAAGTAGCCCAGGCTATGAGAGACGCCGTAGGGGAGGACTTGGGAAAGTTCGACGAGTTGAGGCTCTTTAACGTGCACTGACATCGCACAGCACATGGATGCCTTTTTGCTTCCATCAAAAAGCAGCCACCGCATACTTGGGCATAGAAGTCGAGCGTAACCACGGCACTACTGTGGCAGGTAATAAAGAATGACTGCCTCTCCTATAATTTAAAATGGATGCTAGCATGAATCTGTATGGGCTCTGTGGTGGTCATTCCATTTGGAAGTGGCTGCATAATTAGAGGCCCTAATTTAGTCCGACGTTTTCGACACGACAGGCAGAGCCGGCAACGTCGGCCAAGGTACGTCGGCTACGATGGGCGCGTCAAAAAACTGCCGTCACTACAGTCTGGCGCGGCAGGCGTACACGGTGCCACGGCGCGCATGCGCAAAAGAAGCTCTTGAGGGCTGGCACGTTTTCGGTGTGCAGTTCCTCCCTGCAGGGCATCTGCAGGGAGTAACCGGCTGCCTATCGAGGCACTAATTACTGTTGTGATCAAGGTAATGATAGGATGTGTTTACTGCGAATGTTCAAATGGCACAAAGCATTTACAGCCAGCCTTGGAGACATCCAGCCCAGCAATGGCCTGAGCCCGCGTCGAAGACTGCTACTGATGGAACTATGATTGTGCACGTACGTGTTTTACTGAAAACTAATCATAATTTAAGTATCTGTACAATTACAGAAGAGTTAGAGACTACACAGTAATGAGGATCACTTTCTCAGTCGGCCGCAGTTCTTGTAGAATTCCATCAATTTCGCGAATTCCCTGGTGGTTGAGCCACTGACGTTCCGTGTGGCCAAATCTGGTATGGCCTTCGATTCCGGCGTATATACCGGTCACAACTCTATGCGAAGCCGCTTCCGCAGTTTATGGTATTCTTCTACTGAATGTACTGCAGATTTGAGAAACAACATCATTGTTACATCTCCTAGAGCACAACAACAAAACGGGTATGGGCCACGCACTGCAGCGAAGAACTACCAGCTGTGCCCGGCCGCACTGCTCACAGATTGCATCCCAGGCATTTTTTTTTTTCCTCTGAACGTCTCTGTAGTCCAGTTTGGTATCATAGAGTCAGGGTTGCCCTCGAATTCTTTCTAGCAGCTTTTCCGCAACAGTGTCTGAAACGCGCGCGCGGTTGCAGTCTACATAGCAGGCCGCCATCTTCACTGCACGTGAGGACTGCTGGGATGCGTAGCCGACGCGGCGGACGCGGTCGGCGAGAAATAGGCGAGATTCTAATTGCGCGGCGGCAACGTTGGGTCGCGTCGGCTCGAGCGCGCTACTTCCATCACGCCGTGACGTTGGATTTTGCCGACGTCACGTCGTGGAGGCGGACGTGCGCGCGCGAGTTACGTCGGACTGTATTGGGACCTTAAGGCATTGTTGGCCAGGGTGGCCAGCCTTCTGCTGTGGCATGTAACTCACTTTCCACAACCTGCTTTCTTCCTCATGTGATCAGGCTAAATAGCTGCAGGCATGGGGATTTCACAAGCATGCTAAATCATGTGGTGACTCAACTAATTCGAAGTCACTACTGATCTGGTAACACTCAAGTTGGGTTGGATGCCAGTTTTGACAAATTTAGGCAAAGTCAAATTTTGAGCATCCAGTAGGGGAAGCTTTAGTGGTCGACCGATCTAAATTTGATGGTTTTGCTTGGTTTAGGAAATTTAACCTTCCAAAGCAACTCAGGTTATGAGATGGTGTAGTGAAGGGCTGAAATTTTGACCACCTGTGATTCGTTACGTGCATTGACGTCGTACACCCCATGGGCCCCTTGGATTTTGTTTCCCCTCTCTCCCCCCCCCCCCCCTTAAAAAAAAAGGAGCCGCTGATGTCAGGATTTGATCCCGCAACCTTAACCACAGTAGTCGAGCACCCTAAACACTGCATCACCCCGATGGGTACCACCTAAATTTGATAAGCATCGCTGAGTTGGTCTTATAGAAATTGCAATGAACACTTGTTTTGGTAAATATGAATGAAGCCATATTTTGAGGGTGCAGGGACGAAGTTTGGGAGATAGTGCATCTGAATATTGAAGGCACCACTGAATTGGTCATATTAAAAAGAAGCAGGACACCAATTTTGGTCAAATTTGAATGAGCTCAAAAGTCAAGTGTTCAGAAGGGCAAATTTGGGGGGTGGTCCATTTAAACATAAATATCACCGCTGAATTTGACGTGCTAAATTTAAGTTGGACACTAATTTGGTGAAAGGAGGATGACATCAATTTTCGGGGCACCAGAGTGCAATATTTTAGGGGTTACACTTCTAAATTTTGAGCTCACTGCTGAACTGGCCATACTCAAAATAGGTTGCCGCTACTTTTGTTCAAATTTAGACGAGGTCCTTTTCAGGATACCAGACTGGCATGTGTCCGAGACACATTCTGGGAGACATGTTGGCCCTATACAAAGGCTTAAAAAGTGGAGGGCTTGTCTCATTAAAACCCACTCGGCCCCCGCATAATCACTTTTTGGTGCCTGGTATTGCCTGTTTTGGCTATTCAATTCTAGGTTACTGACAATAGAGCTAAAGCGTTTCATTAAAAAAAAATCATGCAGCTTACAGCTGGAATATGCAGTCACACATACTTTTTGGTACATATGCAGGTAACAAGTCCTAATAGTGTATTCCTGAGAGTAAGGAATTAAGAAAATGCCACTCATGCCCATCATTTCCTTTCAAGAGCTTGTCACCGAGGTAAAATCTTGATCGCATATGAAAGTACAGTTCAGGAAAAATACCTGTCTTTTATAAGAAGTCCACATGAATGCTGAGGAAACCAGGCTGCTACGTCCCACTGGTTCTTGTCCCAGAAGTCAGGTTGCCTCGTTTTTCTTGTCGGCACAGAGCACGGCAACAGGGAGTCTCCAGATATAGCCGAATGAAGCATAAAGAGGACTGTATATACATACGTGAACACTAGTCATAACAGCAGGAAGAAAGTTCTTTTGAATTATAAAAAAAGGAAAAGTCAAATGCACAAGTAAATGAAACATATGAGGAATTTTTAATATGCTTGCTGAGTAACATCATAAAAAGAGAAGCCCGAATTGGAAATACAATGCTCCACTGAATAAAACTACAGTAACATGCTCGTGCACAAAATTCTCTTCCATAGTGGAAGATTCAGTGATATAGGCAAGGGATTACATTTATTATGCATGCGTACGGTACTAAATGAGAGCATTACTGTCTGGGAAGTCAACCTCCACACCACCAGGTATCAAACTATTTCACAAGTTTCTGAAAGATTTGTATGCAATGACAGGAAGATCTTTCACTATCAAACACAGTAGAAAACAACACTAAAATCTAATGAGTCCACGTATGTTTCTCATAAAAATGTGTGGACAAAGGAAATGTAGTTGCTGCTCGTTGTATTTATTTACTTGTAACTAATACTGCATCATTTCCAGCTATAGCATGCGTGGTGAACATAATGCAAACACACACAGTATAGGTGAACAAGCTTATCTAAAGCTTTAGAATGACTTCTATGCAATAAAATGCACAAAAATCATTTAACTAGCCATGTGCAGGAGACAATGCATGTACTAAAGGAGAGCTGCACAGATTTAAGAGCCTTAAAAGCTCTAGAAAAACACCCTTTTTTGTTATTGTTTCCTTTTTCACAAATACTAAAGGCTGGCCGAGAGCTAGTTTACATACAATACCTCTAATTATCAAACATTCAAACTTATCACTTTTTCAAATACATTGATAAGCTCAGGTACACATGACTCAGCTTTCAAAACATCATCTTTTGGACTGAACCCTCAATATAGTCTTGGATAGGACTGATAATAAAGATCAGCATGGCGAACAGCCATTTGGCGCTTCCATGCGCTATGCAAGCTTAATAGCATTATCATATCTTACAGAACACTGTCGTCGTATTCCACAGCTGAGAATCAAATTTCATGGGGGTTTAAAGGGACATCTTTGAGCAAAGTTCACTGTAATATATTGCCCCCCAAAAACCCAATCACAACAATCTATAAACACATGTTCGACAGCCTCTGGCTTTCTACTCAAAATACTGTTCACACCCCATGGCAGAAAGATCATTCTCCGCCATCCATGTTTACCCAGGCAGACCGCAACATGCAATTTAAAAAAGAATGTTTTTTGCTGACTGTAAAGGCATTCGTTTTGCACGTTACAATACATTATTATTTGATACCCATAAAAGGGCAGCCACACTGATACTTTTTTCGTCTTGCAGCCCACCCCTTCTGCAACAAGCCCACTAATGTTCGTAGAACTCAAAAACACAAATTAAACAAAAAATGTTCTCCAAAAAAGATAAATATGAAAAAATTAGTTCTGTGAAAAAATTAGTAGCTGTTTGGCTCTAGGGTTAACGATGCATTTATTTAGGTTGTGTATAAAATGAGTTGGAAAGTTATTTGTAGATCTTGGTGGCTAGGAAGAAAGTAAATATTTGTGGCAATATGTTGCTTTGAGCAAAGTAAATATTCTCATTTAGTTACAGAAATACAGTAGACTACCACTTGGATGAACGTAACTTAAGGTCCTCGGAAACGGTCCCCAAGAAACCACTGATAAACGTGTTCAGTGTGTAGAACACATCCTTTTGAGCATTAACGCAAAGTATAACTCCTTGGAACAAAGCCAGCGATTTATTATTAATTTTTAAAAACAGCGTTTTTTGAAATTCGCGGGCAGAGAGAATGTCGCTTCGCGGTTTCGCATGGAACTATTTCTTAGTCCCGTGACGTCACGGGTCGGTTGACTGGCAACGCTAGCTTGAAGCTGCCATTCGCTGCGGTCACTGCAACCATGACGTCACGGACACACTTCCGGTAGCTGCGAAAGTCGTCTGCTCGTGCGCTGCTCGAACTCTGTGCGGGCTGTTACACAGCCCGCCGCCCTTATCGGTCAGGTGGCCATTGCCCATTAAGTGCAACAATCGAAGCGACGCAGGGATCGGCAGAACGAAGCTGCATTTACAAATATCTTATTTATATAACGTGGTTTCAGAAGTATCGGAGTGTCGTCCGACGAGGCGTCAACCGCACGGTCAAGCACCGCCCGATGGCAGCACCTCCTCGACCGCCGTAAACACCGCCGCTGTGGCCCCTCCTCCCGCATACCGTTCGCGAACGACACGGCGGATCGTTAGCACCGATGTCCGAAATAAAGCGTGCTAAAATTTGTTGGTGTCTGGAATACTGAGCCGAATATCAAGTATGAAGCCCTCGTGAGGATTGCTGACCAGCAGCAAATTGCTGGTAAGAGCGATAGCCGTGATACAAGCTAGTTTCTGCTCAAGCCAGCTGCCGCTGGTGCATTTCGGCTGATCCGATCTGCTCGTACTAGCTCTGCGATTAATGCGTCGGCAGAGTTAATCCTATAATTATTTTACTATGGCAGGATAGGAATCACTATAAGGCAGTTTCATAAGTAAACGATTTACGACAGCGTTGATCATGTTCCAAAGCGTCGACAGCCGCGGCTTCGAAGCAAAACAATGTAGGCCTAGCGACGACTAGGGACGGTCACGCACGGCGCCGACGTTCGCAAGCGTTGCAAACTCGTGTACTTTCATAGCTAAGGCCGCGTATTTTTTGACGTTCTGCTTAGCAACAAGCCGTTCAAACGATACTGTAGGCAAGACAAGGCTTCAGTACGCAGTCGCTGCGCTGTCGGCCGTAATCGAAGACGTCGGGCGGCACCATAATCTATACATCGATCTTTAAACGTGAAACAGTGGGCAAATGAATAACTTTGTGAAGCAGACCCGCTGGTACGTTTCGCGCACTCGGGCGCCGACGAGTAGCTTCCGTCAACAGACGCCGTCATAACCTCGGTTAACGCCGCAAACCGAGGTCGTCAAGCTCGGTTTGCGGTAACCGCGGTTAGCGGTGCAACCATGGTTTGGTCCGCCGTGTAACATAGCATAACCACGGGTTCGCGGTTACACTAACCGTCGCTGCGCGAACTGGCGAACTCCTCAGGCGTGTGCGAGCGAGGACGGGTTGGCGCGAGTACGCCAGCGAGCGAGCGCGCGGCAACCGGAAGTTCGTCGAAGTGACGTATGTCTGGGCGGAGCTTTGAACTTGCTTGTATTCTTTGTTTTTTTTTTATAGCTCCCTTCGGCGTACGAGTTGAGCGGGAAAATTGGAAGGGTCATTTTTAATCGCCGATATCTCTGGTGTTGCAGAAGCTAGATCGAAAATTTTTGCGGGAGAATGATGGGTGGTTCAATAACTATCAGTGTTATGGCGTTGTTTACCCTTCTTTGTGACCCCTTTCAGGGGACCTTTAAATGAAGTATTCAGTTTTACGAACTTTATTAAACCCCCCCACCAAACCTCCATTGAGCACTATGCAAATGCCTTTCATTTTAACTAACTTCAATTATTGCTCATTACAGTTCTACAAACATTTTCCGCGGCGCTATCCTGTGTCTTCAACATCATATGAGCACTTAAAAAAGCACAATCTGCACTCTTTGTTCCATATTTTTATGTTGAAAACCACTCTTCATTATCGCGGGAAGAAAAGTGGCCGTTATTTAGCTTTAAAGTGAATTGGCTGTCTAAACTAGCTTGTAACCAGCCGAATGCATAGCTGTCTTTGCACGCCTAATTAGATGTACAGTCGCAGCCAGTCAAAGCCAGATCTTCAGTCCTACTAGCCCATTGAGCTCCAAGAATTGCGTACATGTGCATTTTGGTTAACCACGATCTGTTTGGGGCAAATGAAAGCCTTTTCTCCTCAGCCAGCCATTGCGATTGGCAAGGCTCTCAGGAGCTTGCACACTGTGACGGAGTTAAAGACCACTGTAGTCCTTGCAAAAGTGCTGCAAAAGGTTACGCATTCCTCACTTGCAATTGAGCGCAGTGACAAATAAATGGGCTCATATAAGATTTTAACAACCTACGTTTTTTGGAGCTAATGGAAATAATCTTCCACACATTTATTTCAGATCAATGAAATTTCATTTTTTAAGGTCTCTTGAACATCATTCAAATGAAGCTTCACTGTAAGTGTACATATGCTTAGACAGTCTAAATAACCAGTAATTGAATGTCAGCATCAACACACACACATATACACAGTGCAGTTAGCTATATTATGAAGCCATGCCTGTGCTTGAGCTATTAAAACATAGGTTTACTCCATTTTGCCTCAACCAGAAATAGTAGGTATTGCTGCAATAAAACAGCTAAGTATATCTCCCGTTTTAAAGCACTGAAGAGGCCAGGAAAAGTTTTCTTTAGCGCAGACTATCAGCCAGATACACCAACAGGCCAGTCCTGAGTTGAAAACACAGCAAGAATCACATAACAACACCCAGCTAATTTCAAGCTTTGCTTTGCCTGTTACACATACACCCTTTATGCTCCCAAAGGAAAACAGTACACGCAACAGAGCATGAACCAGTAAAGCTTTGACAGTCATAAAGCAAACACAAGAATGCAAAAAATATCAGCATGTGATACCTACCAATCCAATGTCTCCTTTACAAGAAGGATGCTTTTGGGCAAGGCACCAATTGCTAATAGATTAAACTGTTCCAACAGATTCATGACGTTGTCTGTCTCATATTCAGGCAGCACTCCCTCGATGGCGGATGAAATATGCAGCAAAAGCAGTGTGACAATACAATTGTATCAGCTGGACTGCGAGCACTATTGACAAATAGCCATAAACGCAGTAAAAGAAAGACTTCATTAAATCAATGTTTCTAAAAATCCGTGATATATCATTACTTTCCCTATACTTCTAAAGAAAAGCGACGAAAAGCTGTCTCAGAAAATAAACTCCAAGCAGCTCTAGGTCACACACGCCATAAGCCCCCAGCAAACTCGATCCTATCATCTGTTTCAATTCTGACCCTTGTCAGTAATGTCAAACATTTATAAAAGGAAGAATTTCCATAGTTGAAATTCACTTTTCAAAATATGTTGCTTCTCTGTGAAGCTTAAAGGTTCTTAGAAATTAAACAAAACAGGAGACTAATTTTCAAAGCTCGAATCCCTTAATTCACAGCCAATTTTTAGCTTGACCCACAAAACATGCCACGCCTCCGTAAAAAAAAAAACAAACTTTGTGTCTGTACTACATGAACAATGCATACTGACCTACTGAGGATATAAATATAACTATTACTGCATTGGAGTCTGCGAAATGTAATGAATAAAATTAAATATCACTATCTCTGCTTACTCTAAAGTAAAGCTTAAAAAATAGTATAGCTTTACGCGCAAACGTCGTTGCTTATGGACTATTCTAATAAACCTCCAATTACTGGCTCTATGTGCAAATAGCTCAACAAAGAAACGCTATAAATAAAAAAGATAGGTAGCGAGCGATCGCACACATCTGATGGAATATAAAATGACAGGTTTTATACGCCTACACAGCTTTCACGCAGTACAAGGCCTCTCTCAATATTTGAAGTATGACAGTTCTGGCTTCGAGGCCAAGCGATTGTTTACCTTTGAATAATTAGTAATAGCTCGGCAAAAAAAAACGCCTTAAAGATCTGAACTATGTTGCAAAATGATCGGAAAGAGGCCGCGGACAATCGAGGATCACTTTTTAAAACTGAACTAGGTGATTAAAACGCTAAACGACAAAACATCTTCCTAGAACATCAGTCGTGCAGTATGCAGCAAATTAGAAAATGGGTAAAAGCTTGTAATTTAAAAACTGCTCAGTTCAGAAACAAAATTTTCCGTGAGTATGCGCAAAGGGTTTATAAGAAAAGAATGAAAAAGATTGGTAATTTACATTTAAGGTTTCTGGCAGAAAGAACTATTTTCCACGCTCGACATCGCCAAACGCCGCCTCCCCGTCACGGGAGAAGTTTTTTGCAGATCTTCGGTGCACAATCGCGTGACATTGAGCGACGTCACGCATGCATAACGTAGCCTCTTCGTCGTCGCGGCCATGGTTACCATGGTCGCGGGAGAATATTTTTGCAGATGTTCGGTGAGCAATCACGTGACACATGGCGCCTTGCGTCCCGTGTCTCGTGGAGTTTGCTTGTTGTTTTTCCAGTCGCGCAGCCGCGCTGCTAAGACGAAAGGCCGGATGAGTGAAATTCCGAGCGAGCGCCAGTTCTGTGCGTTCGCAATCTTTTGCTTTCGTTCTTTTATTGCGGAAGCAATACTACTTTCACTTCAGTTCTTCGCGTAGCGAGGCGGTAGCTGCCATTAACCTTTAGCGTGACCTTTGGCGCGCCGCCAAGCACAGCTGCGCAAAAACAGGGCGCCAACTCGCGCCGTAAACTCGCGAGGCGGTAGCTACCAACCGCGGCCTAACTCCCGCTCCCTCCGTGAGGGAGCGCTACAGGCGGAGTGACGTCATTCTATCTGCCGCAAAAACAGGGGCCCCAACTCGCGCTATCGGCTCGCGAGGGTAGCTACCACCGCGGCCTAACTCCCGCTCCCTCCGTGAGAGAGCGCTACAGGCGCAGTGACGTCATCCCATCTGCGGCAAAAACAGGGGCCCCAACTCGCGCCGTCGGCTCGCGAAGCGGTAGCTAGCAACCGCGGAGCTGCAGTTGTGCCACATGCTCCTAAAGTTAAGAAGAATTATGGGGCTGCAGCCGCAGCTACCGCCGGGGGTGCAACTTTGGATTCTATAGAAGGTGGCCTAGCGGCAGGTAGAACCAACACAGTCTCCAGCGATGCTTTCATTTCTGCTGGCGTAAAGAATGCCGTTGCAGCCGGGGCCGGAGCGGCAGTTGTACATTCTGTCTTAACTTCAACCACAACCAAGTATATCGTTGCAGCCACGGCACATCTTGCCTCGTTACTAGTTATACATAGAATAACCAGGTAGCACCCCGCAATAAACAATTGTTGAACCATATGCCGTGGCCACAGTGAATAACTGCATAACCATAAGCATAACCACAAGCACCACAACCAGCTGAACCTAGGCGTAGCCATAGCTATTGCTTTCGCAATTACCAGGCTTAACCAAGCTAAGCCACTGCCAATTTTTCGTCCGGTGGTTTTGTGGGGTGGCTGGTATTCGAGGCGACGCAGAGACTCGAAGTGGCGAGCCCACTTCTTCACAGCGGGCTGCATGGATCATGTGTTTGCTTTCCTCATTGTAATGAAAACTTTTTACCGTATGCAGGGCCGCACATATTGAGTACCTGCGCATGAGTTATTTGCACACACGCGCGTTCACACACATGCAGCTTTGCAGCGGAGGAAAAGAAATAGCTCTCAAGGCTCAGAGCATCATACATTTGTGCTAAATACACGCGAAAAACTGATTGCTGATTTCGTTACTTTCAGTCGGAGACAACTTGGTGAATATTTTATGAAACTTTAAACCCATCCTTTTTGCTATATTGATGACATCCCTGCGGTAATACCGTGAAATTGCGCTGTTATTCGGTAAATAACACATATCTATTTTGCTTTCTTTTTCCTTCTTTTGCTTGTTATGCTGTTGATCTCAGCAATGCCTGCAATGTTTATGCCTGTAATGTGTTCTATGTAAACTGGCTTGCGGTTGGACTGTCACCTGCTGATGTATGCGGGGGTCCTTGGCACTCTCAAGCAGCGCGCAACTGCTTTTTCGCTGAGGTGCCCTCCCCCTCCCCCCCTGCCGTCCTCTGGATTTGAAAATAAAAGATTGACTGGTTGATTGAAGGGCGCGTAAATATTGACGTAGCAGTCAAATCGTCAGCTTTACCTAGCGGCCGCTCAGGATAAAGCAGTCCATGCCTATGTAGGGGAAAAAAATAAACGAAAGGAAGAAAGCGTGCAACCTGCTCTGTGCTTTGCCGAGGGAAGCTACATTTTTCTCTGCGCCACCCAAGACGTCACCGCGGCCAACAAGATGGCCCGGGAATTCATCCTGAAATCAAGTGAGGGCCCACGTCCTCTCGTTGGCCGCGCAAAACTCAACGGGGAGGTGTGTCGGGGTGTCATCACCGTCCACGAGGGGAAGACCTCGGCTACTCTTCGCAACAAACTCATCTGGTGCGACGGAGAAATCGCTTTCGTCCGCAAGCTCGGATCCTCGTCTGTTGCGCTGGCACCTTCGTGGGCAGGAAGGGGCCACGCTTTCTCCTCTACAACTCAACCGTCACGCCGGTGCGGGAGTACAAGAGCACAATCCCTGCTTGTTACCGGTGTGGAACCTCGCCCGGTAGAAGAACGCTGCGGCCATTGCGGTCAAAACGTGGGGACGGTTGCCGATGGCATGGCGCTCCACGAGTGCAAGCTGGCCTGCATGGTCTGCGGGGAAGCCCATCTCACGGGCTCGCAGGCCTGCAAAGGAAAATTTCGAAGGCTTCAGCAAGCCCGGAGCCCCAAAGGGCCCCAGCAAAACGACATCTCCAGTCGCTGGGCAAGGTTTCTGGAGGTGATCCCGGCGGCAACGCTGACGGCGCGCCGGTCAATCAGAAGCTACCTCCATCCTCCAAGAAGCCGTCATCGAGGACGTCACCGAAATAGATTTCACAGGACCAGGGCGATCTGGTTATCCACGCTGAGGACTTTCCGGAGCTCGGAGGCAGTGGGTCATCAACCTATGCAGCTTCCAAGAAGTTGTTGAGTTGAGTTGGGGTCTTTGGGTTATTCTTAGGGGGGGGGGGGGATACCGGACACGGGTTATGTCGGCCTTAATTTGCGGCGGCACTCTTGGTGTCCGGGGGAAGGGGAGATGGGATGTTGGGAGGGGGAGGGGGGTCATCATCGTCGTCGTGGAGTCACTCTCGTCGTCCTTGTCATCGGCCCCGTCGCCAGAGCTGTGGCCAGCAGGTCAGCAGGCCCGGTGGTGGGCTACAGTCTTGCAGCCAGGCCGGACTCCTCCAGGAAGGCCAGCAGGAGCCGGTGGGCTGCCAGGGGGCTCCTGGCCGGGAAGAGCAGGTGCTCCTCGGTGGCAGCAGGAAGTCCGAGGGCCCGGTAGCCTGCCTCCATCTTGCGACGGTGGTGGGCGTGTGCCGGGCACACACAGAGGAGGTGCTCCAACGTTCCTGCATCACCGCAGGAGGGGCATGCTGGGGTGGGGGCCCGGCCACGGACATACATCTCCGTGGGCGTCCAGGAACCTCCGGTGCGGAGGCGTAGGAGGAGAGCTCGTTCCCTGCGGGCGAGCTTGTCGGACAGGCGGTGGAAAGTCCTCCCCTCGGCGATCCGCCGATCGGGGTGCAGGGCCCTCACGGCCTTCTTGAGGGGGAGCCTGGAAAAGTCAAAGGCAGATACATGATTAGTCATACTTACCTGGTCGGAGTGGGCCGCTTTGGCAAGTGCGTCGGCCTCATCGTTGCCCTGGATGCCCGCATGGCCCGGGATCCAGTGCAGTAAGATGACGAAGCCGGCATCCTCCAGGGCCTGGAGTCGCGCTCGTAGGTGGCAAGCCGATAGCTGGAAGCAGGACGGCTTGCGCAGGAGCTGCAGTGCCGGCCTCGAGTCGCACAGGATGGTGTAGAAGCCTGGGGGCTGACCAGTCTCCAGGAAGTCCGCTGCCAGATGGAGGCCCGCCAGCTCAGCTGCAGTAGAGCTACCTGGAAAGGAGAGCCTGCAAGAGCTGGACACCCCCACCTGTGGGGTCCAAGAAGTCAATGAATAAGGTAGGCAGCTGGGCTGGGGTCGCCTCCTCTCCCCCCTCTCGCGCTCCTTCCTCTCTTTCCCTCGAAATCGTAGAAATGCGCCGCAAAATGGCAGCGCTTCGTGCGCAGGTAGCTCAGCTAGCTGCAGAAAAGAAAATTTTACGCTCTGCACACGAAGCCCCACCTTCCCAGCCGTCATCGCCGGCGAACCCAGTGGTGCTCCCTGCGGAACCCGGGCCTATGTGCGAGGGCCTGAGGGGCCTCGCAGATAGACTCAGGTGTTTTCTACAGCCCATAACGGCTGTAGAAAACACTAGCTGAGTTGGTAGGCCAGCTTTCCAACTTTGGTAAAGTCCTAGAAGACATCACTCAGAAGGTGACCATTGCAGTAGTCACCAGTAACATCAAAACCTGGTTGAACGAGAATGGTTCGCGCCTTGGCCGCAGGCTTAAGTCACCGAAGGAAGTTAGGCGCCCGTCAAAATGTATGCGCAAAATTGACCTGGATGAAATCGCCGTAGATTCTGCGGAGCTCCTCCCAGCTGCTCAGGGACTGGGAGACGTAGCTGCGCAGTCTAACTAGGCCCAACTCGAAATTCAACATGGCGGTGGGAACTAATCCATACTGCAGCCCCCCGAAACATGAGGCTTTTTCTCTCATGCAATGGAACTACCGGGCTAATAAAAACTCTAAAAAGAGAGCTAAAGTAAGATTATATCTCGAGACTTTTGAGCACCCATCAGCACTCCAAGAACCTGGGACTGCGCCGAAGCTGTCGGGCTATAACACATTTCTACGGGATCCGCCCACCTGTCTTCTTGTCCACAAAGGCTTTACCGCGCAGGAGGACGATCTTGAACTCAATTTATCTTATTTGTATGTGATGGCGACCGTTCTCCCTCTGCGCCGTACTGATTCACCCGTACACATCTCAAATATATACTGCCTCCCTGAACTTAAGAACATTACGTTCTCGGACATCTTTAGCAAGGCAGGTCGCGATCCCCTTCTGATTGGGGGGGGGGGGGATTTCAACACCCCCAGTCGGTTATGGGGCTATCGCGAGGAAGAGTCGCGTGGCAGAAAGCTTACGGAACTAATCTCCACGCTGGGCATTGCTCTTCATACTGACCCCGTCCATCCAACACGTGTGGGTAATTCCGTAACCAGGGACATCTGTCCCGATCTTACCCTCACCCGCAACATAAGACACGCTGACTGGATCAACACCGAGGAAACCCTTGTCAGTGACCACTGCATCATCAACACAATCATTTACACTCGTCCCTTACGCCGCACCATAACACAGGCCCTTCTGCCAGACTGTACGGCTTTCCGTAGATCCCTGACAACCTCCTGTATGCCTGGATACGACTATTCTGCCTGGGCCCAGAACCTCATTCAAACACTACACAAACGCGAGAAGCAGATACAACTCACAGATAAGGTAACGGATGTGGACAACCATCTCCTTCATCTTTGGAAGCGTGGCGCCGTCTCGCTAAGAGTTGGCGCCGTCAGAAACATAACAAGGAACTCCGCTTGAGGATTCGCCATCTCAACCAAAAGGAGGCTGAGTATGCTTCCCAGCTCACCGACTCTGAGTGGATCGCTGTAACTCTGCTGCTAGACAAATGTCTAGTCGCAATACTTGGAGGCTATTCCGTAGGCTCATAGATCCCACTCAGACCCGCACAGAAACACAGAAACATCTGCAACGAGCAATTCATAATTTCAACGGCAATACGGAGCAGCTTGCACAGACTCTACGGGATCAGTATCTGTGTCAAGTTCAAGACACCCGTGGACAGGAATATCTTTATGCAGGCAGAGATAATCCGGACATGGATCGTCCGTTCCAGCTCCATTATCTGCGGGCAGCTCTTGCTCCCGGCAGGGACAAAGTTACGGTCAAACTTTTGGCCAACCGTCCTGATCCGGCATATGAGTCCCTGCTAAAATATATGAACGCTATCTGGAAAAAGGAAACACCCCTCCTCCTAGAATGGAAAACAGCGCTTGTCACCTTCTGCCCTAAGCCGGGTAAGCCGATCAATACCGATCACCTCCGACCTATCTCCCTAACTTCTTGCGCAGCCAAGCTCATGGAGGCCATGATTCGAAATCGCCTCTCTGAATATCTTTCGCAGACACGATTTTCGGATTCTGACCTCACAAGTCAGCACAGGACATTCTGCTTCAGTTCAGCCACAAGCTACTCACGCCTGTCGAGCACCCTCACAATGACAAGGTGGTTCTCACCCAGGATTTGAAGGGTGCTTTAGACAACGTGAAACACAGTGTCATCCTCGCTTGCCTCAGCGAGACACAATGCGGACACAACACGTTTAATTACGTAAAACAGTTCTTAACGGACCGTGAAGCCTTTTTCCGCATTCAGGGCAAGGAGCACGGCCCTTACATTATGGGTACGCGGGGCACGCCACAAGGTGCAGTGCTGTCCCCACTACTCTTTAATTTGGCAATGCTTCATCTCCCTGTCCAACTAGGTGAGGTTCAGGGTATACAGCATGCGCTGTATGCCGACGCCATCACCATTTGGGCTACAGAGGGCAACATTGGTTAAGTGGAGGACTGCCTGCAAACAGCGGCGGGCATAGTGGATCGCTATGCTTTGTACTGTGGTCTCCAGTGCTCTCCTCAAAAGTCAAAATTCGTGTATCTACGCCCCTCGCCGAGATGCAAAACACCAATCTGTCTGGCTAGTGGACCCATACGCGAAGCCACAAAGATTAGAGTCCTCGGACTCTATTCACCAAATTTGTCGCGCTGACACAACACTAGCCAAGCTTCGCAAGGTTGGCGACCAAGTGGGCCGCATGGTCCGCCGCGTATCCCACAAGCGTGCGGGCCTCAGAAGCAGGGATGCGATGCGACTTGCCCATGCTTTTGTGACAAGTCGAATTCTTTATTCAACTCCTTACCTCCACTTGCACAAGCATGATGAACACATCCTGGAGGTCACTCTCCGCAAGATGCTCAAGAGGGCGCTCGACCTCCCGATCTCTACCTCCAATGCGAGGCTCCTTGCAATGGGAGTGGTGAACACCTATCGGGAGCTACGCGAGCCGCACTTCACTAATCAATACACGCGTCTTGCCCAGTCCGTGTCCGGTCGTCGCCTTTTGGACCGGCTACATATACAACACTTCTCACAAATGCTGCGCTGATTAGTTTTACACGAACAAAGGAACTGGACAAACGCTGAGGTTAAGCGCAATCTACCAACTGAAGTTTTATTTCTTAGAAAAGGAAAAAGGAAACACAAGCACGCGACGTAATCTGAGGATCGTGAATAAACATAAATCATAACAGTGCACTGTAACAGCAAGAACAACTAAGGAATGAAACCATGAAAATGTGAAAAATAAACACCTTATCTAAGCCGAAGATGAACCCCCCCCCCCCCCCCGCGCATCTAAGTACAGCGGGAATACTAACCTGTAGATACTAACCTGCAAGGGCGCTAAGTAAGCCTGTTTTGCTTTGTTGAGACCCTGCAAATGCCAAATTGGCCCTGTCAAGGGAACGTCTAGAAAAAAAATACAAAGAAATGTCGCCCTGTGGGAAAAGGCCGGAAGTGCTTTCGTTCAATTGTTCACCCTTCCCGTCGAGAAGCGCTATCGTCCAGTGAGGAATGCCTACTGTCCAAAGGAGACGACAGAGTGACACGTCCGCTGACGTACAGGACAAGAAAGGAACATGACGAATACGGCCATTAGAGAAATTCCCGGGAATGCAGGAAAGAGTTGCAATTGCCGGAAAGGGACAATGCTGTGAGCAGTATTCGTGGCGCGCACTTACACTTGGATTTCTGAGAAGGAAATCCACTTGCCGGAACCACCATATCGAATATTTGCAAAATGTACCTCCTCGCCGTTCCCAAGCTCTACCCGCCAACAAGTGACCCCGCCCGACGAAACAATACCGGACCAGTCAGTGCATCAGACCATCAGTGCAGTGATGTGTTCGATTGGATGCCGATATCTGAGGGGCGTGCCCTGGAACTGGTTGGTCAGCATCTTCAGAGAGGGGCTGGACATAGGGGGTTTTAAGGACGTTGCAGAGCACGAAATGACGCTCTGAGCCCTGGGTAAACGGCTCATCCAAACGCTTCTCGCTATGAGCTCTTAACGCTTGCCATTTTGCTGATATACCCTTTTTTCATGTAAATAAGTTTTCTCAAAGTGCCATTAAACCTGCTTGTATATATTTTGCCAACTTTGAAGATTCAATCCTTCATGAACCCGGAGTATCTGCACGCTACCAAGTGAAGGCCGGGTCGACTTAGTCCCAGCCTCACGACAACTGGTGACCAGCGGTGGGATCTGAATCTACAAGCCACAACATCAGGTGATTGGAGGTGGATCAGAATCTACAAGCCACAACATCTTGTGATCGGAGGTGGCATTTGAAGCTACAAGCCACAACATCTAGTGATTAGAGGTGGCATCTCAAGCAACAAGCAGGAGCAACAATCGGCCAACAAGACAGCAGCTCGGAACATCGATCGCATGTGTCGGTGAGCGCTTGGCTTTTCTACTGACATGTGGACCAGGTTCTAGAACAGGGTTAGATTTTAGAACTGGTAAAGTGTGTTGAAACGCCTTTAGGTTTGGTAGTTTGCACAGTTGTTTTGGAAGTAGCCGACACTCGGAGCGATCATGGACCTACAAAAGCTGCAGAAACCGGAACTGTTGCTATTGTGTGAGGAATTGGGAATTGATACAAGTGGTTTGGCACGAAAACCCTTGATTTTAAAGGCAAACACTGATTTGGGAACCGATGATGAGGAGCTCAGTGAAGCATGGAACCTCATCTGACAAAAGAAGGAGGAGCAGCTCAGTCAGCAGAAAGAGCGGGAAAAAGAGGAAAAGAGGCGTGAGCGTGAAATTGAGAGAAGCAAAAAGGCTGGAGCAAGAAATTGAGCTCCGGAAATTAGAAGTAGAGTTGATCAGGAGATCGGGCAATTTTCCCCAGCTAGCGGTACCTCTTCTCAACAAGGAGGCAGATTTGAAGATGTCAAAGTACATGCAGCTATATGTGATATCAGGGGATATCTGTCTGTATTTGGCTAACTTTGAGCGAACCTGCGAAAAACTGTCCTTCCAGCGAGACACTTGGTCTCAGAGAGGTTCTGCCCTGCAAAGCAGCGGAGGTTGTCGCGCGGCTAAGCAAGGAGGACGCGGACAACTACGAGAAGGTCAAGGCTTGCCTCCTGAGAAAGTATAGGCTTAGCGCCGAGGCGTTCAGACAACGTTTTCGGAACGCTACTAAGTCCAGGGACGAGAGTTACCCCGAATTCCTGCACAATTTAAGAGTCAATTTGGGCGAGTGGCTAAAGAGCACTGATTCTTACAGTGATAGGGACGTTGTAGTCGAGCGAATTCTTTTGGAGCAGTTTTGTAACAGCCTCCCAGAAAAAGAAATTGGTTACAGGACCGAGGCGACATTAAGTCGGCAACTGAAGCTGCCGAACCCATTGAGGAGTACGCTTCGCGCCGACAATTCAGCAACCCAGCAGTGGATAGGCCCCACAATCCCAAGTTGAGTGTGAATATTCGTCAGGAAAGGCACTTTGCTAGAGTTGCAAACGAAGAAAGGAAGGCTTCTTCAGGCAAACTCCCTAGAAAGGACGGCAGTGAGAAAAGTGGGGAAGTGACTAACGCGCAGAACAGAAAGAACAAGCTTGAGGCTAGGAAGCCGCTCACATGCTTTAGGTGTAATGAGTAGGGTCACATTACCGTCAACTGCCGGAAAGAAAAGATTGCTTTCTCGTATGGCAGTGACTGCGATGAAAACATGAAGCTTTTGGAACTCTACATGCATGACCTAGTAGACAACGGGAAGCCTTGCAAGGTACTGCGCGATTCGGCCGCAACGATGGATGTCGTCCATCCGGCGTATGTGTCGCCTTCCGACTATACAGGACAGTGTGCATGGATCCACCAGGTAGTGGAGGAACAGAGTGTGTGCTTGCCAATCGCGAACGTGGTCATCGAGGGCCCTTTCGGCGAGTGAACAACCGAGTCTGCCGTTTCAGGAAAGCTTCCTAAGTGCTATCTGTATTTGTTTTCCAACAAGTCGGACATGCTGCTGCGAAAGAGGGGCATCCTTTTCGGAGACAGAGTTGTGCAAGCCTTAACACGTTCAAAGGCGCGAGAACTAGCTACACTGCTCATTCCAGAAAATTCCACAGCGGAGGAAACGGCAGTTAAAACAGTGGTCGATGCTGAAGATAGCGGGTCAGAAAACTTTGAGAGCAAGGCATCTCAGATAAGTCAACTTGAAAGTGAGCTTGATGAGACGCGGAATGAGGACGTTCTTGAGAGTAACCTCTTGCTGCCAGTGTCTAGTAATCTCACGACACGTCTAAATGGAACCCGAGAGGACTTAGCTATGGAGCAAGCCAATGATCCCAAGATACAGGAGATAAGGGAGCGCCACCGCGCCACTAAGACAGCAAAGAATATTTCTTTCGAGATGAGAAAGGGAGTGCTGTATCGCTTATTCAAGGATAAGCGCGGAGTTGAGCGGGACCAATTTGTCGTTCCCCAATAGTACCGCGAAGACTTACTGCGACTTTCCCATGGCAGCTCGTGGTCATGTCACCTTGGAATAAGGAAAACAAAGCAGAGGCTGTTGCAAGATACTATTGGCCTGGATGTTTTAAGGACACAGAAAATTTTGTACGGTCATGCGACGCGTGCCAGCGGTTTGGAAAGGCGCAAGATAAGTGGAAAGCTCCGATGGCGTTAGTACCAATCATTACCGAACCGGATCATTCCCGAAGAGGAAAGTATACAACAGTTGCATCTTGCCTGTACTCACCTATGGGGCTGAAACATGGAGGCTAACCAAGACAGTTCTACTTAAGTTGAGGACAACCCAGAGGGCTATGGAACGAAAAATGGTAGGGGTAACATTAAGAGATAGAAAGCGTGCAGAGTGGGTCAGAGAAATAACTCAAGTTACCGACATTCTAGTAGAAATTAAGAAGAAGAAATGGATTTGGGCAGGACATATAGTGCGAAGAGAGGATAACCGATGGTCGCTGAGGGTAACAAACTGGATTCCAAGGGAGGGAAAGCGTAGCAGGGGGCGGCAGAAAGTTAGGTGGGCGGATGAGATTAAGAAGTTCGCAGGGGTCAAGTGGATGCAGCTAGCACAGAACCGGGTTAAGTGGAGAAATATGGGAGAGGCCTTCGCCCTGCAGTGGGTATAATCAGGCTGGTGATGATGATTACCGAACCGCTTCACCGGTTAGTAATAGATGTAGTTGGGTCACTTCCTGTGACAGAGTCAGGGCACCGTTATATCCTTACTATGTTATGCCCAGCCACAAAGTTTCCAGAGGCTGTTCCGCTGCGCGAGGTGACATCCGAGAGTGTAGTGGATTCGCTGCTGTCAGAGTTTGCACGAGTTGGATTCCCTTCCGAGGTCCAAAGTGATCAGGGTAGCGTTTTCACAAGTGTCCTGACCACCTCATTTCTCCAGCGATGCGGCATTAAGTTAGTGCACAGCTGGATCCACCATCCGCAGAGCAACAGTATAGAAAGATGGCATTCTGGTCTCAAACGCGTCCTGAGGGGACTGTGCTATGAAAACAAGCGCGAATGGGAAACCTGCCTGCCTGCAGCACTTTTCGCTTTGCGGTCAGTGCCGCACGAATCCACTGGATTTAGCCCAGCCGAGTTGGTGTACTTAAGGTCACTGCGCTCACCTTTGCGAATGGTGCGCGAAGCCTGGGAGGGGCGCGGAGAAAACCCAACAGTAGTAGAATTCATTCTGAACCTGTGAATAGCTTACAAAGCACTAAGGAACTCGTTGAAGCCAGCATGAAGTCAGCCCAGGCTCGTTCCAAAGTGTACTATGATAAGTCAGCCCGTCAAAGGACGTTTCGTATCGGGGACCAGGTCATGTTGCTGAGAGGTTCAAGGCAGAATAAGCTCGAAGTACAGTGGGAAGGACCTGCTGAAGTCGTTGCGAAGCTTTCTAACACTAACTACGCAGTGAAAATCCCCGGTAGGTGTAAAGAAGATCGCATTTTTCATTGCGCGTCAGAGAAAGAGTGCGCTTGCATTGTATGGCCCATTCCAAAATTGCAGTGCTATCTTGGAGGGAGCAAATTCACCGTAGAGACGGACCATTGTCCCTGGCTTGGCTGCAAACTGCGACATCGAATAACAGTCGCCTTCTGAGGTGGAGCTTGATTTTACAGCAGTACAATTTTGAAATTGGATAAAAAAAAAGGGGAAGTTAAATGGGAATGCGGACGCGCTTAGCCGCTGTTTCTAAGCGGTTCGAGGTTCTCCTCACCATGCATCCAAATTGATACTCAGGTTCTTTTTTTTCGTGCGCTTGTATATATGTGACTATGTAAAGCAGCACATTTGGTTTTCTAGGCATACGTGGGTCCTGAGCGTCTTGAGTGTGGGCTTTTCTCGGACAACGATGGCAGTTTTCTTTTGATCTGGTCTCTTCAGGTTGGAGCCGAGCGCTTGCTTAGACATGTGGTTGAGTTTCAGAGATAGCTCAAGCAATTTGGCCTACGACAGTCAAGTCAACGCGACAAGCGACAGCGAGCTTCAAGCGTTCATGTGCAGGCCATTAAGTCGTATCTTCATGCAGCAGCTGCGACTGCGGCCCTCCGTGACTCTTCTGGCGGGGGAGGAGGCTGTTGTGACCGTGCATGGTCCGCGCTTGCGCGCACTATTGTGCGCCTGTGGGCATGGTATTGATATGTGCTGTTGGTGCAAGGGCTCTAAGTGAGCCTGTTCCCATGAATCGTTTTGTGTGAGCATGCTTTGCTTTGTCGTGACCTTGCAACTGCCAAGTTGGCCCTGTCAAGGGAACGTCAAGAAAAATACAAAGAAATGTCACCCTGTGGGAAATAGAAGGAAGTGCTTTTGTTCAACTGTTCACCCTTCCCGTCGAGAGGCGCTATTGTGAAGTGAGGAATGCCTATTGTCCAAAGGAGGCGATTGGAATGACACGTCAGCTGACTTACAGGAGAAGAAAGGAGCATGACGAATACGGCCATTAGAGGATTTCCCGGGAATGCAGGAAAGAGTTGCAATTGCCGGAAAGGAACAATGCTGGGAGCAGTATTCGTGGCGCGCACGTACACTTGGGTTTCTGAGAAGGAAATCCACTTGCCGGAACCACCATATCGGATCTTTGCAGAAGAATAGAAATGTACCTCCTCGCCGTTCCCAAGCTCTACCCGCCAACAAGTGATCCCGCCCGACGAAACAATACCGTACCAGTCAGTGCATCAGACCATCAATGCAGTGATGTGTTCGATTGGATGCCGATATCTGAGGGGCGTGCCCTGGAACTGGTTGGTCAGCATCTTCAGAGAGGGGCTGGACATAGGGGGTTTTAAGGACGTTGCAGAGCACGAAATGACGCTCTGAGCCCTGGGTAAACGGCTCATCCAGACGCTTCTCGCTATGAACTCTTAACGCTTGTCATTGTGCTGATATACCCTTTTTTTCATGTAAATAAGTTTTCTCAAAGTGCCATTTAAACCTTCTTGTATATATTGTTACGGGAGATATTCACAGTACTACAGTTGTCTACACCACTGAGGATGATCCCAGCACAGCACTAGCACAGCACAGCCCTCGTCTGCGTCTTCTTCTTCTGGGAGTCAGCAACACTTCTTTTTCGTCAGCACGGCCAGCGAATACCGCTCAGTAACAATATTTTACCAACTTTGAAGATTCAATACTTCATGAACCCGGAGTCTCTGCACGCTACCAAGTGAAGGCCGGGTCGACTTAGTCTCAGCGTCATGACAACGGCAACAGGGAGTCTCTAGACATCGCCTAATAAAGCAACAAGAGGACTGCATATACATACGATAACAATAGCCAGAACAGCAGGAAGAATGTTCTTTTGAATAATAAAAAACGAAAAGTCAAATGCACAAGTAAAAGACAGATACGAGTGTTATTTCATATCGTTTCTGAGCAACAGCATGAAAAGAGAAGCCCAGAATTGGAAATGCAATGCTCCACTCAGAAAAAATGCATAATCATAAAATACATTAATACATAATAATCTAGATATTCTTAGGAATAGCGGCAAGTCTTATGTAGGCACTCTCTTTTGGTGATATGCGGAAAGAGACAAGTCAGATGGGCTGGTAAAAAATGACTGGTTTGGTTTATGTGGTTTAACATCCCAAAGCAACCCAGGCTATGAGAGACGCCGTAGGGATGGACTTCGGAACGTTCGACGAGCTGGGGCTCTTTAACGTGCACTGACATCGCACAGCTCATGGATGCCTTTTTGCTTCCATCAAAAAGCAGACACCGATATTTGGCATAGGAGTCGAGTGTAACCACGGCACTACTGTAGCAGGAAAAAAGAATTACTGCCTCTCCCGTAATTTAGAATGAATGCAACCATGAACCTGTATGGGCTCTGTGGTTGTCATTCCATTTGGGAGTGGCTGCATAATTAAGGTATTGTTGGCCAGGGTGACCAGTCTTCTGCTGTGGCATGTAACTCACAAAGCGATTGTTTTCCACAACCTGCTTTCTTCCTCATTAGATCAGGCTCAATAGCTGTAGGCATGGGGATTCCATAAGCATGCTAAATCATAGGGTGATCAACTAATGCGAAATCACTACTGATCTGGTCACAATCAAGTTAGATTGGATGCCAATTTTCACAAATATAGGTAAAGTCAGATTTTGAGCACCCGGTGGGGAAGCTTTAGTGGTTGGCCCAATATATTTGATGGTTTTGCTTGGTTTATGGGGTTTAACATTCCAAACCAACTCAGGCTATGAGATGCTGCAGTGGAGGGCTGAACTTTTGACCACCTGGTATTCGTTACAAGTACTGACATCTTACAGCACATGGGCGCCTTGAATTTTGCTTCCACCCCCCGAAAAAAGCATCCGCTGATGTCAGGATTCGATCCCGCATCCTTAACCACAGCAGTCGAGCACGCTAACCACCGCACCACCCCGATGCGTTCCACATAAATTTGATAAGCATGGCTAAGTTGGCCTTAGAGAAATTGCAATGAACACTTGTTTCAGTCGAATATGGATGAAGCCATATTTTGAGAGTCCAGGGACAAAATTTGCGAGATAGTGCATCTGAATATTGAAGTCACCACTGAATTGGTCATATTAAAAATAAGCAAGACACCAATTTTGGTCAAATTTGAATGAGCTAAAACTTCAAGGGTTCAGAAGGTTAAATTTCGGGGTGGCCCGGGCATACAAACCTAAAGATCGCCGCTGAATTTTATATACTAAACTTAAATTGGGCACTAATTTTGGTGAAATGAAGATGACATCAAATTTTGGGGAGCCAGAGTGCAATATTTTGGGGGTTACACATCTAAATTTTCAGGTGACTGCTTAGTTGGTCGTAATCAAAATAGGTTAGCACTACTTTTGTTCAAATTTAGACGAGGTCATTTTGAGGATACCAGACTGGCATGTGTCCGAGACACATTCTGGGAGACATGTTGGCCCTATACAAAGGCTTAAAAAGTGGAGGGCTTGTGTCATTAAAACCCACTCGGCCCCCGCATAATCACTTTTTGGTGCCTGGTATTGCCTGTTTTGGCTCGTCAATTCAAGGTTACCGTAAATAGGAGCTAAAAATTTCATCCTTAAAAACTCCTGCAGCATACTGCTGGAATATGTAGTCTGTCATGCCTTTTGCTACATATGCAGGTAACAAGTCCCAATTGTGTATTCCCGAGAGTAAAAAAATATGAAAGTACCACTCATGCCACCTTTTCCTTTCAAGAGCTTGTCACCAAGGTAAAATACTGATCACACATGAAAGTAAAATTTAAGAAAAATATCTCTATTTTATAAGGAGTCCACATGAATGTTGAAGAAACCACGCTGCTACGTCCCACTGGCCCGGAAGTCAGGTTGCCTTGTTTTTACTTGTCGGCACAGACCACGGCAACAGGGAGTCTCCAGATATGGCCGAATGAAGTAACAAGAGTACTGCATATACATACGAGAACACTAGTCAGAACAGCAGGAAGAAAGTTTGAATAATAAAAAAGGAAAAGTCAAATGCACAAGTGAAAGAAACATACGAGGAGTATTTCATATCGTTGCTGAGTAACAGCATAAAACGAGAAGCCTAGTATTTGAAATGCAATGCTACCGGGTTAAGTGGAGAAATATGGTAGAGGCCTTCGCCCTGCAGTGGGTATAATCAGGCTGATGATGATGATGATGATGATGCTCCACTGAGGAAAAATACAGTAACATGCTTGTGCACAAAATATTCTTCCATAGTGGAAGATTCAGTGATATAGGCAAGGGATTACATTTATCTATTATGCATGAGTGCGGTACTAAAGAAATGCATTACTGTCCGGGCAGTCAACCTCCACACCACCAGGTATCAAACTATTTCAGAAGTTTCTTAAAGATTTGTATGCAATGAAAGGAAGATCATTACCTATCCAACACAGTAGCAAACTACACTAAAATCTAATGTGCCCATGTATGTTTCTCTTAAATTTGTGCGGACAAAGGAAATGTAGTTGCGTCTCCTTTTATTTATTTACTTGTAACTAGTACTGCTTCGTAGTATTAGTTACAAGTAAATAAATAAAAGGAGCCGCAACTGCATTTTCCTTGTCCTCACATATCATTGTCAGCTATAGACATTGTTTTAAACATAATTCAAACACACACACAATAGTGTTGAGCAAGCTTATTTAAAGCCTTAGAATGACTTTTATGTGCTAAAATGAACAAAAATCATTCAACTAGCCATGTACAGGAGACAATTCATCTATTAAAGCAAGCTGCACAGATTTAAGAGCCTTAAAAGCTCTAGCAAAACACCCTTTTTTTTGTCATTGTTGACTTTTTCACGAACACTACAGGCTGGCCGAGAGCTAGTTTACATATAATACCTCTAATTGTCTAAAATTCAAACTGATCACATTTTCAAATACATTGATAAGCTCAGGTACACATGACTGAGCTTTCAAAACATCACCTGTTAGACAGAACCCTCAATATGCTCTTGGATAGGTCTGATAATAAAGATCAGCACGGCGAACAGCCATTCAGCGCTTCTATGCGCTATACAAGCCTAATAGCATTATCGTATCTTACAGAACACTGTCGTCCTTTTCCGCAGCAAACAACAAAATCCCATGGGGGAGGTACATATTTGAGCAAACTTCACTGTAGGATTTTCCACAAAAATATCTGAATCACAAGTCTAAAAACACCTGTTCGACAGCCTTTGTCCTTCTGCACAAAATACAGTTCACAACACAGTTACCTGGGTAGAACCACAACCCACAATTAAAAAAATAACGTTTACCCATCATGCTGT
This sequence comes from Amblyomma maculatum, assembly GCF_055883805.1. Taxonomy (NCBI): domain Eukaryota; kingdom Metazoa; phylum Arthropoda; class Arachnida; order Ixodida; family Ixodidae; genus Amblyomma; species Amblyomma maculatum. Next base: position 221,639,940 of record NC_139345.1, read on the forward strand.
AAAGGCATTCGTTTCACAAGTTACAATACATTATTATTTGATACCCATAAAAGGGCTGCCACACTGATACTTCCCTTCGTCTTGCAGCCAGCCCCTTCTGCAACAAGCCCACACATGTTTGCAGAACTCGAAAACACACAAAAGAAAAAGAAAACAAAAAGTGTTCTCCAAAAAAATAAATATCGAAATATTACTTCATGAAGTTACTGCTGTAGTGTGGTATTCTTCATCGTTATAGCCACTGACATACGTCTCGTGCTGGCGCTCTCAAGAACGAAGAAGTTGGTCGTTGTCTTTGTGATTCGCCACGCCTTACGCTCCGCTGCGAGTTCATCCCGAGCAGATGGATCCATCTGCGTCGACTGAATAAACACACCCCTACACTGCTATTTCCTGTTTGGCTCTAGGGTTAACGATGCATTTATTTAGTTTCTGAATAAAATTAGTTGGGTATCTAATTGCAAATTGGAACGTACCCAGCAGCACCTGCACCCCTACAATTGGTGCAGGTGCTGCTGGGTACGTTCCCGTCCACCCTGGAACTAAGAAGCCGCACATTACCCTCTGCTTCCAACATGCCGGACGATACTGCCTGGACATAGTCGCCCCTCCCAACCACCGTGCTGTGTTCTGGAGCTGTACGGCAGCGTGATCCGTGCCTCTTCAGTGGCACAGCCTACCAAGACGTCGACGATTGGTTGTCGGCGTATGAGCGCGTCACTAGTTAGAAAAGATGGGACGACACTATCAATCTAAGTAACGTAATCTTTTATCAGACTCACGTGGCGAACCTGTTGTTTCGCAACCATGAGGCAGACCTGCCGTCTTGGTCTGCGTTTAAAAAGAGTTTTGCGGAAGTGTTCGGCCACCCTGCAATTCGCAAGCTCCGGGAAGAGCGCTTGCGTGAGCGCACTCAGCATTCCCGAAGAGTCGGTAACCAGTTATATAGAAGACATCGTTGACCGGTGCAAGCGTGTCGATCCGCTAATGTCCGAAGCGGATAAGATCGAATACATCATGAAAGGCAGCTCTGATGACGCGTGCCAGATGCTCTGGGTGAAAAATCCTGCCACGATCAGTGACGTTATCAAACTTTGCCAGAGCTACGACGTGCTTCATAAGAAGCGCGCTTCTACCCGGCGGTCCGGTGCTAGAGACGACCCCATCTCTACACTAGCGTTGGGCGGTTGTACACCATCAATGGACAGCCCATTGCTTCAACAAATCAAAGCCTTCGTTCGAGAAGAGGTCGCCCGCCAGCTATCACAGTATCCGGTAACTACCGGATACTGGCCGCCTTGCTCCTGACATGGCTCCGTCTTTGGCCCCTACCATACCGCGTGCCGTACAAGATCACATCGCTGATGTCCTTCCGTCTAGCTCCATGCTCCCGCCCAGCCCTGTGCTGCCGCCCAGCCCCGTGCCGGCGCAAGTAACGGCACCACTCACGCCCAAGTGGCGGCCAGGGCGCTAATGCCATCAGCATCTCTTTCCCACCAGGCCACTCCTTCCAACCTTCCTTCGCCTTTGCCTGGGTCTGCATTCCACGTCCCTACTCCAGTAGTACGCCAACGCCCTACGAACCCCTGGCGTACCGCGGACAACCGGCCAATCTGCTACTCTTGCGGGATGCCGGGTCATGTCGCACGCCTTTGCCGCCAACGACTTCCACCTTCTCGACCTGATCTCTGGAACTACTCCTACGATACAGACCAGCCCTCGCCGAGAACTCCGTCTGGTTCCGACTTTGTATCTCGTGACAATCAAACGTATGCCACCGTTCCCGCTTCTCCGACGTTCTACCGGCGCTGTTGAGGGAAACTAACAGTCGCAGTTCCCGGGGCAAGAACTGCGCTTGGTTAGAACTCTTCAAGTCTTCCGTGTTCTCCCGCTTACGCAATACAAGTGTTTGTCGATGGCGTCGCAATACTCGCTCTTGTCGACACAGGCGTTGCCGTATCCGTCATCAGTGAAGCTCTTTGCCGTCGTCTTCGTAAGGTGACTACCGCGCTTTCCGACTTTTCGGTTCGCACCGCCTCATCACAGCGCATTCATCCCTCAGCGGTGTGCACGGCCCGTGTTCTCATCGAAGACGTCTTACACACCATTGAGTTTATTGTACTGTCTCACTGCTCACACGACATCATCCTGGGCTACGATTTCCTTTTCACTCATCGTGCTGTTGTTATTGACTGCGCCCGCGCGGAAGTTTCCTTTTTACCTCTTTGTGATACCGTCTTGAGTGACATCCCTACCCGGTCTGCAAAACTCCTTGTCGCCAATGACACAGACATTCCTCCATTTTCTGCTGCCCTCGTTCCACTCTCCTGTGAAAGCGTTACTACTCCGATTGTCTTCTTCACACCTCCGACGCCGCTTCACGCCATCCCTGCCTCCTGCTTCAATTTGCTGTTCTCAAGTTCGAAGATGGCCTTAGTGCAATGTACGTCTCAAATCCATTTTCGTGCCCGTCCGTCTTGCTACGCGGCGAGTGTCTCGGTCGTATTGAAGAACTTGATCCCGCGCTTCTGAATACTCTTCCTGCCACGCCTACTTCATTAGACGTTAATGTTCTCAGCTCTTGCGACATAGCGACCGCTTCGACACCACCCGATGTTCTTCGACAAGCTATTGACGCAGATCTTCCACCCGCACAACGCGATCAACTCGCTGCTCTTCTACAGAACTTCACTTCTGCCTTCAACCTTCCTTACACTGCTCTGGATCGCACGTCTGCCGTTACGCACACAATCGACACTGGTACAAACGCACCTTTATGACAGCGTCCTTATCGCGTGTCGGCCTCTGAGCGCCAAGTCATTCCTGTTAACGTGGACGACATGCTTCGCCGGGGCGTCATACAGCCAACAGTTCATGGGCTTCTCCGGTTGTTTTGGTCACCAAGAAAGATGGTTCCATCCGGTTTTTTGTCGATTACCGTACGCTAACCAAAATCACGCGCAAACACGTCTATCCTCTGCTGCGAATCGACGACGACTTGGACTGTTTACAGGGAGCTGACTATTTCTCCTCTTTGGATTTGCGCTCTGGCTACTGGCAGGTACCGATGGCTGATGATGACCTGCTCGAAAACTGCCTTTATAACACCGGATGGCTTATACGAGTTCAACGTTATGCCCTTTGGCCTTTGCAATGCCCCAGCTACTTTCGAGCACCTGATGGACACTGTTCTGCGTGGACTCAAGTGGCAGACCTGTCTTTGTTATCTGGATGACATCGTATTTTTTTCTACCGACTTTTCTTCTCACCTTCTCAGCCTAAAGCATCTTCTCAAGTGTCTCGCCGATGCTGGGCTTCAGTTGAATTTGAAGTGCCACTTTGCCGCTCGAAAACTCACAATTTTAGGCCACTTATCACCGTATTCAAGAACGGAACTTACACTACCACTTAAGCCTGCATTCTTAAGAATGCGGAAAGTATAAGTGTAACTTTTCTGTGACGAACGTTTCAAAAACAGCACTTATACTCAACTTATCCAAGTAGCCCTTTTAGAAATACGTGAGCGCCATGGGAGCGAGGGCAAGCAAATATTATTGCATACACAATAAGTTTTTAAATTAATAAGAAACGTAAACGGTCGGACATTGTCGAAAATAGGTAGCAAATGTCTTAACTTGCAATTTGACAAAAAAAAAAAGAAGTTTATTGGGGCTAGATTTACCGAATTATTGTTGCTTGTCTGGCCACAAATGGAGCCGTCACAATAGTAGCGCGTCTAGGAAAGCTCCCGTCGAAATTGCAACCACACTTTTTGTTCGCCCGCATTCATCGCTCGCAACGTTCTTCTTTCGTCTCGCTCCCCTGCCCTTTTATTGTAGCTGTTTCTGTTTTTATTGTATATATTTCGAGTTTTGTATTCATTGGTAGTGTATTGACGTTTGTAGTGTGTTTTATGTTCTCTCATTAACGTAGTTTGCTACGTGTTCTGTGCTGTGTCACGCGTGGTCACGATGAAAAAGAGAAAAGCGAACTTTTCAGAAGAGGAGCGGTCCATCCTCCTGAGCATCATTGAAAAACACCGGCTAGTGATAGAAAACAAGAAGACTGACGCAGTGAGCGTGGCGAGAAAGCGAAAAGAGTGGGAAATGATGGAACGAGAGTTCAACTCCCACCATAACGTGCGCCCGCGTACATGGCTCCAACTCAAAAAGTGTTGGGAGAACTTGAAAGAGAAGTGGCGGAAAGGAAAAGCGGACGATACAAGGGAAATTTTTTGGGCTGGTAAGTCCTGTTTTCTTTTATCCTGCGTTTTTTCGTTTTCTTTTTTTGTCTTTGTTGCTGTACCACTGCTCCAATTGCTTGCTGCGTGTACGTCCCGCCTAGCATTCAGCGAAAAGCTGCCATGCAGTCTCCTGCTTCATCTCACAAGCTCGAAGCTAGAGTATTAAAGGCGTTGTGCAACAGCATGGAACCTCACAAACTACATGAGGAACTATTTTGCTGCGATGTAATGCTTAAAGTGGTGAGCACAGTAACTTAGCACAGCGTTTGAAAACAGCTGTAATCTGGATTTTCCTAGCTCTTACTCAGCTGAATAGGGGTTGAAATTTTTGGCGCAGCTTGCAGCAAGCTTCCACACACCCGCTTTTGGAACGAGTGCTGTGTTTTACCCCACGAATTACTATGAAACGCACACAAGCATCGTGTGCCTGCTGTAGAGAAAGAATAGAAAGTGAATAGTAAACTTGCATGAATAAACAATTTGCGATTTTATATGTTTTGAGCGTGCCCCAAAGTAACAGCATCACAGTACAAGCGCTGTGAAAACCGCTTCATTTCTAAACCTTCTTATCGCTTAAGGATTTTCTGTGTAGAATTGCTCCAACTCTACTAACAGCGGTTTCTGCGATTTCCCAGGCGGTCGTTCAGCACCACCGAGCCAGCTGACAGATGAACTTCAGCGGGTCGGCGCTGTCGCCTCCCACATGGGAGTTCGATTGCCAAACCCATTTGACAGCGACCGGGAGCGTCACCAGCAGGCTACTGAATCTACAGCAGTAACACCATCTGTGGCCACCTTGCTGTTGCAGACACAAGAAACTCCACTAGCAGGACCTAGTGGTATGCCTTTTCATTTTTTTTGTACTCGTACTGCAGGAACGGAAAATAAATGCGCCACTAAAATTCGAAATATATTTTTGCTGAGATAACAAAGCTGGTGGGCATGCACTGGTATGCATAACTTTTTCAGCCATTTCCTTTATATAGTAAAATAGGCTGTCCAGAAAAACAAATTGTAGCATATCCCTGCCTTTCGTGTCTCCCCAGATCTCCTCAGAGCTGGGGAGCTGCTGCTGTAGCTTCACATTTTATTTTTTAGAGCGCAGCTCTTTGGCGTCCGTTCCTGGGTTTCGCGTCGGCGTCGGCGTCGGCCTCGTAACCAGCTCCGCCCCCCTTTCATCCCCCCAGCGCTAGCAGCGACCGACTGATACCGCTGGATGCCGCTGACGCCGCTAGAGAGTCAAGATAACGTGACTGCATAGAACACCGTCGCCGCCATGCAGAAAGAGGAGGGGAGGGTCCCCCCCCTGTTCCTGTGTGGCGGATAGGGTGCTCTTCAGTTGCCGACGCGCCGGTTATTTCACGTAGGCCCCGGCACGTCGACGAATACGTGACCACCTTCCCACGGCTAGACCTGGTTCTTGGCTCTGCGGAAGCGAGGGTATCATATTGATTGCGTCGGCATCGGCGGCGTTGTCCTTGAAACCAACTCCGCAGCTGGGGTTGACTCACTATCGGCGTCAGCAGCATCAGTCAGTCGCTGCTATCTCTTCCCTCCTCCCTTTATCGCGTTGTCCGCTTGCTGCGCGCGCTTCTGCCCCCATCGTTTGCCGCTGGGTGTACACGCCGCCCCCCTCCCCCCTCTTCCTGCGAGTCTGCGGTTGTCAAAGCGCCGGCTCGAACTTAATTCTTTTCTTCGCTCCTCCTCCAATGCAACCCCTGTGCGGTGGCAATCAGAGAGCCAGATCGGTGGCGGCGGATCTGTATATGTGCACCGCCCGAGCCGAAATTGCCGCTGCCGTTTGCCACTGCGAAATTATCTGCCAGTTCTTTCTAAGCCATGAGCGAGACAACCGGTGGAAGTCTTTGTTAAAGGAATACGTGTGAAAATTAAAAAAAAAATTCTGTGATAGCGCATACATGTGTTGCTTGATTTCTTTGCCTCAATCTCTCGAAAAGGTGAAACAGCTTATTTGCTGCGCTCAAATTTCGCATTAGGAAGTAACGTAATCGTTGGTAATTTTTTTCTTTGCATAAACTTTTCTTATCAAAGTGTGTAAAGCTGCTCTAACATTCACAGTGCACACCCATGAGCATTTTTACTGTGGCATCTGTGTGGTCTTATAGTATACCTGTGTGACCTTTATAACAAAAGATACATCTAAGTTTCAGATGCTTTACAATAATGGCCTGTGGTCCGAGCTGGTTCATGACTTGAAAATCATTACGGCGCAAAAAAACAACGCAAAACAGAGCATGTGATGTCCTTCTGCATATTGTGTTGTTTTCTTTGCACCGTAGTGGTTTTCAAGTTGCAGATGCACTACATAAACGTATCTGCCAAACCATTGTCGGTCATATATGTATATATATATATATATATATATATATATATATATATATATATATATATATATATATATATATGAGAACCGTATTCTAGAATTGACTCCCTCCAAAGTATAGACAATATGCCTGGTTTATTTCCATTGATATGTCGTATAAATTGCCTCTAACTGAAACATTGCTTGAGTTACTGCACAATGTAAATGATAAAATGTCTTCTGTAGAACACTGCATCATTGTAAACATGAAACACACTCTCAGGCTGTCAATGCATTTATTACGAAACCATTGAAAGGTTTAAGTGAACTGCTGTGAGAATTGAAGTGTTTCTTGATCCAAAGTATGCACCCTCACTGCGACATCTAATCCCAAGCACTTCTGCCCACGATGATGCAGAGGACCCACACTGGTCCTGGCATTTCCATCAGGATGAGGTGCCAGAAATGGAGGAGGAGCTGGCGAATGCAGCTACGAGTACCTCTGCTGCTTCTGCCGAGCAACCGAGCCAGGCTGCGTCAAGCATTCTCCCAGCCATCCCACCTACCCCAAGGGCCGTGCCAGCAACATCTGCTGCTCCGCTAGCTGCACCACCTATGACAGCAGCAGCATCCGCTTCCTCAGAAGTGAGGGTAGGAGCGACCAGTCGCTCTGCCAATGCACACAGGCAAACACTGATTGAGCGAGAGCTAATGGCTCGCCTCGCAGCCATTGAAAGTGACAAAAAAGAAAAGACGCGAGAGCACTGCTTCAGGGTTCGGCTTCTGAAAGCTGAGCACAAAGATCGGTTAGCGAAACGAGCCCAAGCTCATGACATTGAGATGGAGAATTTAAACTTGGATAGAGAATTGAAAAGGAAAAAAAAACTCCTCCTTGACCTACAAATCAAAAAGCTTAATGGAAAGGAAAACTGAAAAGATCGGGTCAGAAATGGGGTAAGTATACAGAAAGTTTTCAATGAAAGCAGTCAACAGTCTATGAGGATACCTTTTATGAGGAGGGGATACCTTTTTTATGCTTTTCTAGTTTATATTGAGAATATTGGTTGGTTTGTGGGGTTTAAAGTCCCAAAGCGACTCAGGCTACGAGAGACGCCGTAGTGGAGGACTCCGAAAAGTTTGACCACCTGGGCTTCTTTGGCGTGCACTGACAGTATAAGGAAAAACAATGCGCAAATGGTGGGCTCATTTACAATCAACGCATTGTTTTTCTTTCCACTTTGCATTTAATAATCTTTCTCCCTGAAATCATCACATGACTAATTCAGGTAAATATCAGCTACAAACATAAAAAATATATATCCCCTTGTTGACTTCGGACTTGCAGACTGTTGAATCTTTTAATTGTATCATAACGAGTTTCTTTTTTTCCGCTAAAGAGTTTTTTAGTAAAAAGATATCACCGCAACAATGGCGACAAGAGAGAATATTGAACCCGCGCTGACTAGCAACTGAAGATTTTATTGCAAAGAGCACAAATTGCACTTCATCTACAACCAAGAACACGTATGAGCAGTACTAACATCACATTACTAACACCACACTTGTGGCACAAGGAACAAACTTCATTATTGATTTATCTGGCATGCCTTTTTTGTTATTACTCTTTTTCGTCTTTGTTCTTTTTCTGCCTTGGATATTCTATCAACCATGTTGTAAAGTTTGCCTAGCTTATTAGATGCAGAAAAAAAAACATTACACCATATTTGCGGCCTGGTGCGGGTGCGATGTATAATTTTTCCTTCACGTGTGGAAAAAGATGTATAGGTCATACGGGAAGGTGCGTGAATACCCGCATATGTGAGCACAATACTTCTTTGGATGGGGCCCCTCCCTCGAACTTGGCCTTGCACTACTGGGAATGCCACCGTAAAACTCCTAATTCTAACAACAAACCATGCTGTGTGCTCTTTAAAGATAATATAATCTTTACAAGCACCACAATGATTAACCAGAGAAACAGGGAACACCCCCCCCCCTTCCCATTTTGCATTCATAAAAACCGCGACACATGCATTAGCACTCCATCTGTTCTCGTTCATGACTGTGAACTGCGGTATCTTGATAGTTCAGATTCAAGTTTTTAGGTATCGGTGCTGTTAGGACTACTCATGCATGCTCTTGGTTGTAGATGGAGAGTATATTTGTGTTCTTTACAATAAAATCTTCAGTTGGTAATCAGCGCTGGTCAAGTTTTCTATCTTGTCTCCATTGTTGTGCTCTTCTTTATGTCTAAATATGCACCAACTCGCTCAACTCGCCATTTTACTGGAGTTTTTCAGTGTTTTGTATAATGATTTTGTCAACTTAGCCTGATTTATAATGTCCATTTTTCTTCATCTTAATTTCTTGCCCACGGTTTGTTTGATATTTTGCATATTGAAGAGTTCAATGGATTTGGACCATGCATTGCAGTGACAAAATGCTGTTACAGATTCCTTTGCAGTTGTTTGGCTGACATGTATGCGAGTGTTTAGAAGTGATTTTGACCTTACCTGAGATGCACTCTACAAAAGGGTTCTCATCAAGTAAATTGGGTCAAATTACCACTTAATAAGCCACATTCTGAATGTGTATATACTTTTAATGTTCAGATAATGACAGTGATGCGTAAAAATGCGTACATGCATAGTATACACATGAGGTGTGTCAAGTCTGTTAGAGGCCCCTCAGTGGATAAATTGCAGATCTACAACAACAAAAAAAAACTGAGAACATAAGTTAGTATACAGAAAAGTGCGTGAATAAGAGAATGAACCATGATACAGTGTTCACAGTACAGTAATATATACTATGAAACCAGAAAATGTGTTGTCACAAGAAAATCATTCTTAATAAGGGTACAAATGCAAGCAGCACAGAAATCCAGTACAATGCCTATGAGATGCTAATTTTTTCAGCGTAGTGTACAATTTCAGTCAGTGTTAAAACATTCCAGGTGGGCAAAATTACTGCACATAGCATGAAGGGCTTTATGGCTTTAAATGCGTCAAACAGGCATGATAAACAATCTCCAGGTAACCTAAATTCATATGATGCCTTCCACTAAGAAATTCCTCATAACACGCTGTCATTTGAAAAGGCATCAGACAGCACATTTTGCTATTTTTTAAATAACACATGTACCATGCAATAAAACCAAAATGGTGTAATCTTAAAATGAACAATGATATGTAGTAATTACTCTGCATTAACAGTAAAACAGCAAAGGTATAGGCAATCTTCTCTTTATACATCAAGTCGCCAAGGGGCTACATGTTGAACATGTTGATGCCACTCATTGAAAATACTGTGCAATTATCCTGCCCCTGGTTCTAAAACCACTCGTTGTATCTTTCAGTGGCAGTGCGGGCAGCGGTAGGGCTCCTACAGAGGCAGGATCAGGTAGAGTATAGTTACGAGTGGCATCATACTGAGCAGCAGGTGGGACAGGGTCCTTGAGAATGCGGCTGAGGTTGTGAAGTGCAGCACATGCCGTTATGACGATGGGCACTGTGGACGCTTTAATCTGAAGGGTCATGTCGAGGCACGGAAACCTTCGCTTCCGCACCCTGAACGTTCTTTCAATGGTGCAGCGAGTCCTTGTCTGAGATTTATCGTATCTGCAGAAAATAAAGTTGTTTTTTTTGTATGAGTGCGGCATTTGTGAACACTGCAGCGTCTGCTTACTTGTGCTGCGGGCTTCCTGATGGTACATCATCTCTCAGAGGTGTCAACAAGTAGGACCTACATGCGTAGCCCATGTCACCAAGTAGGAAACCGGGCATGATTCCTTGCTCATATTGGACCATGGCTCGACTATTATCAAAAATGCGGCTATCATGAGCCGAACCAGGCCAGCTGAAAACCAGGTCCAGGAATTGGAGGTTGGGCCCCGTGATTGCCCGCAAGAATAATAAATTAGGCTTATAAGACAGACGACCTGCATTACTGCAAGTAATGTTCTTGGCATTTGAAAGTAAATAGTGTTTGACAGATCAATAATTGCACTGACTACTGTCAATCAACATACATTTGCTCACCGCACAAAATTATTGCAACAATTAAATATACATCTGTCTCACTTTCATTTTTTATACCTATGTTGACAATATAACTGAACAGCCTATCATATTGTTTAAGGGACGTGGTATGCATGTAAGGTCAGTATTACAACAATTGTAGTTTGACGAACAAAAAGACATTATTGCGAAGAAACAGGCCAGGGAATTGTGGTAAATCCTGGCTCTGCCTTAAAGAATTATGTTTGAGTAGGACACAAAAGGGCTTTAGGGTATATAGTTTTGTGCTTTGAAGCAAATTACCAGATTTGAGGATCTGATTACTAGTAACATTTCTATGTTTGCTTCCTAATGTTATGGGCATCGGCAGTAACTGCAGAAAGTTGGGAAAGTGACTGATTATCTTATTTCCGTAAATACACCGAAAAAAAGATGCTCTTAAGAGATCAGAAGAATTTTAAAGCAAACACTACAATCATTGCAATCAAACTACATTGGTTTCCTTCCGACTAGTTATTGCTCGGTAGATAGCTGATGCTTCCCCTAAAAATAAAATGCAAAAATATGAATGCGCCTCTACTCTTCCAGAGCTAGGTGCACTTCACTTGCGCGCTCCAGAACCAATCGAAGAAAAGGTTTCGAAATGTAATGCTCGCAGTTATCGCCGCAACCAACCTATAATCTCGAGGTTTCAGGCTGCGCAGCACTACACCAGTTTGCTATTCCTTTCCTTGTCTACTTCTTTGCAAAATTCTTGTGTTTCTCGATCAGCGGCACGCACCGCATTTTTCTCATATTCATTGAAGCTGTATGCTTTTGCTCGCCGCTTGTTTTGACCCAAGTTGATTGATTGCGGAGGCTTGCGCTATATTCTGAAACCATTTTATGATGTTCCACGCAATGTATTCAAGGCACCCATTTCGCGGAATAGCAAATTTTCCGCGGCGCAGACATACCTGAACGTTGATAGAGAAGTATCCTTTCCTGAAGCGGAACACTTCTGCGTCCGCACCTCCTGGGCTCTTGCGTGCAATCGATGCAGCCGGTAACGCCAGGAAAGTTCGCTATCTCATAAAAGTCTCGCATCCGAGCCGGCGCATCGGCGGCGCTTGGGAGGTTGACGAGCGCCGGGAACAACGTCGCGGCTATCATACCTGAAATTCGCGCAATAATGCGCTACACAGTAGGCTGTGAAACATTAACCAGGTAACCGGTCACAACCTGGAAAATTCCCGCGCCATAGAAACGCAACGCCACAAGCAGCTGAAGCAGCGGTGGCACAGGATGTCCACGTTCATCAGTGTTGGCATGCAGTGGAAGCCTTGCAAGCAGTTCCACAACAGCCTGCTTGGAGAAGCGGTACCGGCCTAAGAATTCGGCGTCATTATAAATCTCCATCGGGTTCTGACGATCCCTCAGCACAGGCCTCGGTGCACGAGCGTACTTGTAAGCTCTATCCTGGGCGATCTCAGCCGTGCGAGCACAGAAATTCACGAAGTCTGCAAAGATGCGGTGTGAGTCGGCCATTTTGAATGCGAAAAAGTTGCACTTAAGCTAGATAAGGAGCTACTTTTGGAAAGTGGTCGATAAGAGCGCTTTTAAGTGCGGCGTAAGTGCAAGTGTTGTTCATGAAACGCGTTAAGGGCCGATGAGTCACTTACGTTGCAAGTTTAGTTTAAGTTGCGTTCTTGAATACGGCGGTTAGTCTCTAAGGACAGCATTGTTCCCGACCCCACCAAACTTCGTGCAGTGGCAGAGTTTCCGAATCCAACCTCCCTGAAGCAGCTCCGGAGCTTTATCGGCCTCTGCTCCTACTTTCGACGTTTCATCTTGAACTTCGCCTCAATCATCGCTCCTTTGACCCAGCTCCTTGCCGGCAGCTCCGATCCCTCCGCCTGGACTCCAGCCTATGATAAAGCCTTCGACACTCTACGCCGCCTTTCGGTTTCGCCTCCCATTCTACGCCACGTTGATCCGACTGTGCCTACGGAGATCCACACTGATGCCAGCGGTATCGGGCTTGGTGCCGTCCTTACCCAACGTAAGCCTGGTTACAGCGAGTATGTTGTGGCATATGCCAGCCGAACATTGACGAAAGCAGAATTTAATTATTCAGTCACAGAAAGGGAATGCTCGGCCATTATTTGGGCCATCGGAAAATTTCGTCCCTATGTGTATGACCGACCGTTTTACGTTGTGACCGATCACCACGCTTTGTGCTAGCTTGCCTCTCTGAAAGACCCATTCGGTCGCCTTGTTTGCTGGACTCTCCGTCTCCAAAAGTATGACATTCATTTCATTTATCGATCAGGCCTGAAGCATACGGACGCAGATGGTCTTTCCCGCTCGCCATTTCCTAGTGATATCTCGTCTGACCACGTCTGTGCTTACGTTTGTCGACTCGTGTCACTATCTACATGGCTACCGAGCAGCGCAATGACCCCTGGATCAAAGCACTTTTGGATTTTCTTTCAAGTCCTACTCCCGGTCATTCATTCAAAGCGCTCGTCCGGCAAGCCCACCACATCTCCATTCGTGACGGTCTTCTCTATCGCCGCGATTATTTGCTTGATGGACGAAAGTGGCTTCTAGTGATCCCGCGTTATCTCCGTGCCGACATTTGTGCTGCGTACCATGGTGACCCACAATGTGCTCACGGTGGCGTATTGAAAACCTACACGCGCCTACGTCTGCGATTTTACCGGCATGGAATGTACCGCTTTGAACGACATTTTATGCGCGCTCGCGAATCTTGTCAACGCCGAAAAACTCCTCAGAAGTCCCCTGTTTCGTTGCAGTCGTTACCCTGTCCTGCTCGTCCGTTACCCTGGCCCTCTTCCTACTACTCCTGCTGGAAATCGGTGGATTATCGTGGCCGTAGACCATCTTACTCGCTACACTGTAACATCATCGTTACGCTCGGCCTCCGCAAGAGACGTTGCTTTGTTCCTTCTCAACAACTTGATTCTTCGCCACGAGACTCCGAATGAACTGCTCAGTGACCGCGGACGCGTTTTCTTGTCCGACGCTCTCGAGGCCCTACTGAAAGAATGCCGCATCATTCATCGCACCGCTACTCCTTACCACCCTCAGACGAATGGCCTGACAAAACGCTTCAACCGTACTCTGAGTGACATGCTGCCATGTACGTCAACGACGCTCATTCCAACTGAGACCAGGTTCTTCCCTTCGTAACCTACGCGTACAACACTGCGATACAGACCACCACTGGATTCTCTCCCTTCATTCTTCTTTACGGGCGCGAGCCAACCTGCACAATGGACGAGCTTTTTCCCTACCGCCCTGATGTTTCTGAATCGACGCCACTCTCGGATGCCGCCCAGTACGCAGAAAAATGCCGTCCGCTCGCTCGTTCGCTTACAAAGGAAAACCAGTGGCAACAAAAACACCATCGTGACACTGGCGAGGCGCATTCATATGCACCCAACTCCCTGGTATGGCTCTATGTTCCTGCCACAACCGCCGGCCTTTCAAATAAGCTTCTTGCTCGGTATCACGGTCCATACAGAGTCCTTCAAAAAACATCTCCTGTCAACTACATATTTGAGCCCGTTACGCCTTCTGCGGACTTGCGTCACCGTGGATGAGAAATAGTTCATGTGGACCGTATCAAGCCCTACTACGATCCGTATATCCTTTCGACTCCATGAGTCGCCAGGATGGTTCCTTCTCTACCCGGGGGGAAACTGTAGTGTGGTAATCTTCATCGTTATAGCCACTGACATGCGCCGCGTGCTGGCGCTCCCAAGAACGAAGAAGTTGGTCGTTATCTTTGTGATTTGCTACGCCTTACACCCCGCTGCGAGTTCATCCCGAGCAGCTGGATCCATCTGCGTCGACTGAATAAACACACCCCTACACTGCTAGTAACTGTTTGGCTCTAGGGTTAGCGATGCATTTATTTAGGTTGTGAATGAAGTTAGTTGGGTAGTTAGTTGCAAATCCTGGTGGCTAGCAAGAAAGTAAATATTTGTGTATATGTTGCTTTGAGCAAAGTAAATATTCTCGTTTAGTCACAGACGTACTGTAGAATATCACTTGAACGAACGTCACTTAAAGGAAATATTCAGTTGTGCGAACTTTATTAACCCAACCTCATACTCTCAAAAAGAAAACAACAAATGCAAGAAAGCATGAACCAGTAAAGCTTTAACAGTCTTAAAGCAAACACAACAATGAAAAAATATCAGCATGTGATACCTACCAATCCAATGTCTCCTTTACAGGAAGGATGCTTTAGGGCAAGACACACATGGCTGATTGGTTAAACTGCCCCAACAGATTCATGACGCTGTCTGCCTCATATTAAGGCAGCGCTCCCTCGATAGGCAACCTGCAGTGCCAGGCGGCGCTAGTGGAGCGCAGCGTTCAGCGCCGCCAACGGCGGCGCCGAGTTATTTGAGGCGCCCGGCGCGGTCGAGGTGCTTCGCGTACTACGGAGAGAAGCATGTCGGCTCTCACTCTCTGCGGCTTTAAGGCAATCGAATGTCTTGAGAGCTACTTCCGAGCGTCAATATTGGCGAAAATGCACCGCCTGTTCGAGAATGGTTATGTTTAGAACGTGAACGGTGCAGACGTCACCGCGAAGTGTGCGCCGCTCGCGACAGAACAAACGCGCGCACGACATTGAATTTTTTTCTTTTATTTTTTATTCACACAATACCCGCAGCGCCACTAGGCCATTACAGTGGGGGGCACAAAACATCATAAAACAAATCCCAGTTTTGCTGCAAACTACACCCTCTGGCAATGCGTTCCAATAATTTATGGTACGCGGAAAAATGAATACTTGCAAAACAGTGCGGCATGGTATGCTCGAAGCTTCAATTTATGGTCATTTCGAGAAGGAACAATGTGGTTGCTGTAAATAATTTGAAACAGTGATTCTGGTTTGATTGTGAAAAATGCTGAAGAACAATTTAAATTTTTTCTCCGTGAGTAAACGGAGCGATTTTTTTTGTGGCGATATTTATTGGCTCAGGGCACCAGTGGGGTATGTGATGAATAATTAAGAAATAATTAAATGAATGGAAAACGTTGGCTGATGTAAACGGAGCTTTTCATTGAGCGCCAGATTGAGCGCCTGATTTTTGTTGTTGTTCTTGCTGTTTGATTATAACAATTTCCTCGCGGTTTCGCTTTACAGTTTAATACCATGACGAACACCTTTGTTCATGGTGCGCAGCTTTTGACAGGGCTGAGGAGGTTACAGGAAGGCAGGTGTGGTTCCCGCTACAGATGTCGGCGATTGCAAGCACTGTGTGGTTGTAGCGTGCGTGAGCAACGAAAACGGGCGTGCATTTCATACCTCCTTATCTCAAGCGTGGGGATATGCAGCGGGCAATGCAGGCACTCAACCACAAAGCGTCCATAAGTGACGTCATTTGAGCTGTGATTTTTTAATGTTGCTACTAATAATAGAACGTCAAGAAACTCAAGAAACTATTGAGCAGCTTGAGCAGTCGGTGCACGAAATGTTCGGCGTGAATCTACAGAAAGAAACTCCGCGTACACGGCATCACGGGCCTCCACACACCGCCAGTTCGACCTTTTCAGCACCTTAAAAACTAATTTACAGATAATTGTGCTTATATAAATCTGTAATTGGAAGTTTTGAACGATTGTGGTTTTGAAGTCCCGAATGTACACCGCATTAGACGTCCGGTTCAGAGCGCCCACGAGTATGTTTTTTTTTTTTTTTTCATTTCCCCTCGGGTAAAATGCGACTGAAATTTGATGCTCTGGCTGCACGACTTCGTTGCTTTAAAAGAAGCACATTTCCACTTGATCCTGCAAAGCATATAGTACACGCCAACTTTTACAGCGCGGAGAGCGTACTGAGGAGAGCATCCAACCAGCGTGCGGCGCCCCGAGTCAGAGGTTTATACCGTTTCCTGCGTTTCAAAGACTTCATTAAATCAATGTTTCTAAAAATCCGTGATAACATACCATTACTTTCCCTGTACTTCTGAAGAAAAGCTGTCTCAGAAAATCAACTCCTAGCAGCTCTAGGTTACACATGCCATAAGCCACCAACAAACTCGATCCTATCATCTGTTTGAATTCTGAGCCTTGCCGCCAATGTCAAACATTAATAAGACGAAGAATAGTTGAAATTCACTTTTCAAAATATGTTTTTCTCTAAAACAAAACAGGAGAGTAAGTTTCAAAGCTCGAGTCTCTTAATTCCCAGAAAAGCTTTATCTTGACCCAAAAAACCTGCCGCATTTCCGTGTCCACGCCTCCGCAAAAAAAAAAAAAAAGAAACACGTTGGGCCTCTACTACCTACATATACAATACGCGCTGACCTACTGAGGATATAAATATAACTATTACTGTTTTGGAGTCTGTGAATTGTTATGAATAAAATTGTATATGACAATCTGTGCTTACTCTAAAGGATAGCTTAAAAAAACAGTATAATTTTACGGGAAAAACTCGTTGCTTATAGACTATTCCAATAAACCTCGAATTACCGGCTCTATGTGCAAATAGCTCAACAAAGAAACGCTATAAATAAAAAAGATAGGTAGCGAGCGATCGCACACATGTGATGGAATATAAAAATGTAAGGTGTTATACGTCTACATAGCTTTTACGCAGTACAAGGCCTCTCTCAATATTTGAAGTTGACAGTTCAAGCGGTTGTTTACCTTTGAATAATTAGTAATAACTCCGGAAAAGAACGTTGCAAAATGATCGGAAAGAGGCCGCGGACAATCGAGGATCACGTTTTAAAACTTAACTAGGGGATAAAAACGCTAAACGATGAAAAATCTTCCTAGCACATTGGTCTTGAGGTGTGCAGCAAATTAAAAAATGGGTAAACGCTTGTAATTTAAAAACTCATTTCAGAAACAACATTTTTCGTGAGTATGCGCAAAGGGTTTATAAGAAAATATAATGAAAAAGTTTGTTAACTTGCATTGAAGGTTTCTGGCAGAACGAATATTGTCCACGCTCGACGGTGGCGTTGCGTTGCCAAATGCCGCCTCGCGGGAGAAGTTTTTTTCAGGTCTTCAGTGCACAATCACGTGACACATGAGCGACTTAACGTATGCGTAACGTAGCCTCTTCGTCGTCGCGGCCATGGTTACCATGGTCGCGGGAGAATACATTTGCTGGTGTTCGGTGAGCAATCACGCGACACATGGGCGCCTCTGCGTCACTCACACGTGTCTCGCGCTGCTCAGACGAAAGGCGGGATGCGTAGAATGCCAAGCGAGCGCCGGTTCTGTGTGTTCGCAGTCTTTTGCTTTAGTTCTTTCTCTTCCGATGGTTTTGTGGGGTGGCTGGTATTCGAGGCGACGCAGAGATATGGAGCCGCGAGCCCGCTTCTTCACAGCGCGTTTCATGGATCGTGTGTTTGCTTTCCTCATTGCAATGAAAACTTGAGTACTGACCGTATGCGGGGCCGCACATATTGAGTACCCGCGCATGAGTTATTTGCACACACGCGCGTTCACACACATGCTGTGGCGGAAACGAAAAAGCTCTCAAGATTGAAAGCATCGTCCATTTGTGCTAAATAAACACGAAGAACTGATTGCTGATTTCGTTACTTTTGCTCGGAGACAAGTTCGCGAATATTTTGTGAAACATTGAAGCCATCCTTTTTTGCTGTATTGATGACATCACTGCGCTAATACCGTGAAATATTCGGTAAACACATGTTTTTTCCTTCTTTTTTTCCTTTTTTTTGCTTTTGATGCTATTCATCTCTGTAAAGCCTGCAGTGTTTTTGCCTGTGTTTATGCCTGTAATGTGTTCCATATAAACTAGCTTCCTCTTGAACTGTCACCTACTGATGTATGCGGGGGTCCTGGGCACTCTCAAGCAGTGTGCAACTGCTTTTTCACTGAGGTGTCCCCCCTTCTCCCCGCTACCGTCATGCTCGGGTTTGAAAATAAAAGATTGATTGGTTGATTGATTGATTGAAGGGCGCATAAATTTTGACGTGGCATTCAAATCTGCAGCGCTACCTAGCTGCCCCTCAGGCTAAAGCAGTCCATACCTAACTTTTAGAAAAAAAAAATTAACAAAAGGAAGAAAGCGGGAACGCTGCTCTGTGCTTTGCCGAGGGCAGCTCCAAGCCGTCACTCGTTTGATGCCGCGTTGCCTACGTTGGCTAGCCCGCCCGGTTCTCCTTTCATACCTTCCGCACTTCTAGGGAAAAAAAAAAAAGAAAGCCTGCGTGCGTGCGTGCGTGCGTGCCTGCTGCTGTGTGCTTTGCTCGAAAGACGGCTAGACGCTCCCCCTCCTCCAGCTCGAAACCGCGCTCCGATGGCCAAGCGCATCCTTGCATCCTTCCCGCACATTGGATTTGAAAGACAGCTTACAGTCATCCTTTCACTCCCTCTAGTAAAATGAAAAAAATATATATATAATAATTATAAAAATACACCCACAGGGCACGCAGGAGGGACGTAGCCCTTCGTCACTTATGTGTCAGGTGATTGCGCGACCAATATCTGCGAAGCTCCGTTTTGTTTCAAAATTTTTATTAATATCTTAATTTGATCCCAAATTCATCTTTTACAAATTTATGTTTTAAGCTTTATATTATTGATGTCTCACTAGCTGTTAGCTGAAAAATATCTACGTCGTGAGCTGGGCGTGTTAAGTGACGGTCACGCACCATACTCTGTGGTCTGAAACCAAAGGGTACGGATCTTTAACATTATATTAATTCAAACAGTACGCGCTCTTGTAATGATTATAAATTTTATGACTCACGCACATGGATGCTTCGATCGTTTGTTGCACATGATTGTGCATCTGTACATAGTCTTAAACTGCCATGCATCCGTGCCACTTCCTTCATCTTCAATTATTGCGCGTATCTATTAAATTAATTTTGATGGCCCACCCTCGACATATATAGCTTCTGAAACAATGAGAACTAAAGGGCCTCCAATCCTTTCTTGAAAAGTTTTTTTCATGCCCTAATTACACGTTTATCTGATATAATTATTAGGTCTAACATTTTCAATTTATTCTCGTCAAATAAAATTGGAAAATATCAGACATATTCCTTACAAAAGTGAGTGTGTAAAGTATGTGTTCCGGTTGTTTACTTACTTAAAGTCAATCAGTAAGTGTATCCCAAAAAGGACACACATATGTTGTTGATATCCAGTCCACACCTATCAAATATTGGCACTCCGAATTGTTGACTGGATGTACTGATGTTGTTGACTTACGTCTTGTATTGAAGTTGTTGACTTGACACAGATTGTCAACACAGCATTAATTCTGCGATCAATATTCAAGTGGTTGACTGAGTGTCCCCTTCATGGATCACTGCCTTGTCGTGGCGGAGTGGCTTGCGAAACTCGATGAAGTCGTGAGCTCTGCTTTCTGAAAAATGTGATTCACTGAAGAAGGTAACGGCAACCCACTCCAGTATTTCCTGCCAAGAAAACCCTATGGCCTGTCACAATAGCATTATTGATATGGCGCCGGAAGATGAGGCCCCCAGGTTGGAAGGCGTCCCGCATGTTACTGGGGATGAACAAAGGGCGATTCCTAGTAGCTCCAGGACGAATGAAGCGGCTGGGCTAAAGCCAAAAGGACGCTCAGTTGTGGGTGTGTCGGGAAGCAACCGGAAAGTCCGATGTTGCAAGGAGATATATCACATAGCAACATGGAATGTAAGATTTATGACGCAAGGTAAACTGAATGTCGTCAAGAGAGAAATGGACAGATTGAACATTGATATCTTGGGTATCAGCGAGCTCAAGTGGACCGGAATGGGAGAATTTATTTCCGGCGACCAATATCTCTTTTATTGTGGGCACGAATCCAGGAGAAGGAATGAGGTCGCTCTCATAGTAAGCGGAAGAATGGGCAAAGCAGTGCTAGGGTACAACCCCAAAAATGAAGGAATGATTTCACTTCGGATCCAAGGTCACCGTTTGTAGGGCTCGTGGCGCGCCGCGCATTCGAAGGCCGCGCCACTTCCCAATGCTCCCTGCGCGCGTGCCTGTTTCCCTCTCCCCGCTCGCGCGGGGATAACCGGTCCCGCGCGAGGGGGCTATAAAAGAAGGCACGCGCCGCCGTCTCGCATCTCTTGGTCCACCAACCAACCCTGCCTCCTCGTTCCTGCTTGGCTCCGGGCGCTCTCCACGAAAACGACCCGCAGCCACCCGGACGACGACACCGACTTCGACGATCCCCGATCCCTGTGAGATTAAAGATGTTTATCATACGGCCCACTGTGTGTTTGTCGTGCGCATCCCTCGGGCAGAGAAATCGCCCACAACTGGCACCCAACTGGGGCTGAATTAGCACCCATGTGGACGATTTACCTGCCAACGTGGCAGCGCACGGCAACAAGACGGGCCGGTCCTTTGTATGTTAGGCGCGACGCCATTTTGAGTTTAGGGCTATCGTGTGTGCAGATGACACGGAGTGTAGTATAGTAGTGTTTGTACAGTGTTTTCGGTTATGTGTGTGTTTGTTAGTGTCGGGCGGTTTGTGTTTTAATTTTTTGTGTGCATATGTTAGTTTTATGAAGTGTTTAGCCTTTGTGACTAGCCTCTTGATGCGGGCTAGGTGGTAGTCGTGCGCGTTTAGACTCCCGGCCGGCCTTAGTTGTTGAGTGCAATGCCTCCGAGAAAAGACGTGCCAGATAGGGCCGCCGCTTCGGACGCTAGTGCGTCCGGAAGTGAGGTAAAGGACGCGGTAGAGTCTGCGCAGGTTACCGATGCGGTCGCCCTGATGAGGCAGATGAACGAAGTGTTGTCGGTGTTCACACGTCAGCTCGGTTCGGTGGCTAGCGCCAACCAAGCCACAGCTGCGGCGACAGTCTCGCGTCCGCGGATAAATGTAGAGGTTCCCTCCTTTTCCGGCTACACGGACGTGAAGTCAGTCCACGAGTTCTTGCAAGAACTCGAGGATTATCAGACGGCACTGGGTTCCCCAGACGACGTGGTGCTAGCGCAGGTAATCCCCGTGGCACTTGTTGAGAGCGCGGCGCGGTGGAGACGCTGCCAGCCGGCCTTCCAGTCAATGGCAGACTTCACAGATCGCTTCCGCGCCGAGTTCTTGCCGCCCGATTACGAGCGCCGGATGCTTGAGGAGCTAGCGTTGCGGACACAGCACCCAGAGGGGAGCCTCCTCGAGTATGTACGCGCAATGCAGGAGCTCTACAAGAGGGCAGATCCCACGGCAACCGATCTAGAACAGGTCACGCGTGTGATGAGGCAATGCCATCGGCGCTTCAAGCCGTATTTGCGGGGACGTGGTTTTGCAAACCTCGAGGCCCTAGCACAGGAAGCGAAGGTAGTACAGGCGGATTTACTCGCTGAATTGCGCTACCAGCCACCCCCCAGGCCAGCCGAATCGCTAGAGCCGCGATGCGCCTGGGCCGGAGGCCAAGACTCCGTGCCGCGCGCCAGAGGCGCAGACGTAATGACGGTAGGGCAGGAAAGGCCAGCGGAAGGCTCCGCGATTCCTCGCGCTCTTGACCCGTACGCGTTCGAGCAGTGGCGTCGAGCTGGGCTCGCCAGCGACGTCCGCACAGGCGCGGAGAGAGCGGAAAGACGTCCCCAGCCGCTTTGTGGAACGCGGCATCCCCCGACCGCGCGGCAGGTGAACGATCGGCTTTGCTGGAATTGCAACCAGCCGGACCACGTGGCACGAGAGTGTCAAGCAAGGCGTATGCAGGGAAACGCGGACCGCCGGCGGCCATAATTGGTAACACCAGCCTGTCGCCGTCGGCGGGAGAATTTCGTGGTAGCCACGGCGGAAAATGGGAAATGTACTCCAACGTCGCGTCACCGGGCGACCGCCCCGGGGCGCAGAGGCTTTTATCCCCCTCGCCTGTAGAGCGCAAGGAATGTTGTCGCGCTCGAGCCCTTTTATGTTAGTGCGGTTAGTTGGTCAAAGCTACTCGGCACTCGTTGACACGGGCTCAACTCTGTCATTGGTCGGTGATGATGTTTTCGAGGCCTGCCGTAGATGTAACATCCGTGTAAGGCCAGCAGAAACCCCCCCTTTGAGCTTAGCAGCAGGGATGACAAAAGCAGAAGGAGCGGTGCGTCTGGTCCTGCGTTTTGACGGCAGGAAGCGGAGGCATCGCTTCGTCTATCTGCCCGGCTTAGCCATACCAGTTATTCTGGGAAGAGATTTTCTTTCGTGCGAAGGCATTGTGCTTGACATGGGGGAGAACGGCTATCGCTACAGCCCCTTCACCCCCCTCATTCCCTTTGTTAGCGCACCCAAACAGGAATGCGTCGCTGAGCGAGCGAGCGTTCACGCTTTTGTGGCAGAGGGCTCCCCCGCGACACTGAATGGTAGCCCATTAGAAGCAATTATCGCGTCCTTCTCGGGAACCGGTAGTCAGCGCCGAAGGCTCGTAGAAACTTTACTCCCGTTTTCGGATTGTTTCACAGAGAAACCAGGCAGGACCGACTTGCTTCAGCACGAGATCGAAACGGGTGATGCGCGCCCTTTCAGATGTAACCCGCTGCCGTTAAGCGCACATAAGAGACAGCTTCTCGACAGCGCCCTTGACGAGATGATTGATACCGGCGCGGTGAGACCCTCACAAAGTCCCTGGGCGTCCCCAGTGGTTCTAGCGCCAAAGAAAGATGGTTCGGTCAGGCTGTGTTTTGATTATCGAAAGCTCAACTCACTGACGCCTACGGTTGCGTACCCTTTCCAGTCGATCGAGGCTGTAATGTACGCGTTAGGGAACGCAATGTTCTTCACAGTCCTGGATGCAAGCAGAGGGTACCTGCAGATTGAGGTGGCGGAAGGTGACATTCAGAAAACCGCATTCACCTGTCACCGCGGGCTCTTCGAATTTACTCGACTCCCGTTTGGTTTGTCTAATGCACCGAGCACGTTCATGCGATTGATGGACATCGTGCTGGACGATGCAAGGTTCAACTACGCGATGGCGTACCTCGACGACGTCGTGATATTCTCACAGTCGTTCGAAGAGCATCTCATTCACTTGAATTCCGTTCTTGAAATAATGAGACGTGCGAGAATAACGATCAACCCAAAGAAAGTGCAGTTGGCATCGAAGAGGGTGAACCTCTTGGGATTTGTGGTTGATGATGGCACTTTGAGACCGAACGATGACAAACTGCAGGCAATTCTGAACTACCCCTGCCCGACGGACGTGAAAAGCTTGCACAGGTTTTTGGGAATGGTTGCCTTCTACAGACAATTCATCCCTAGTTGTTCAGAGCTCGCTAGGCCGTTGAACCAGCTGTTGCGGAAAGGCTCGAAGTGTGTCTGGGGCAAGGAACAGAACGACGCTTTTGTTGCCTTGGCTCGCGCGATAGTGAACACCGCTAGTTTGCGCCTCCCCGACCTGAACAAGCCGTTTGTCTTGCAGACAGATGCTAGTGATGCCGGTGTAGGAGCTGTTTTGTTGCAGGAACACGAGGGCAAACTGCGCCCTGTCGCGTTCGCTAGCCGCACGCACACATCGGCGGAGCGGAATTACTCCGTGACCGAAAAGGAATGCCTGGCGATAATGTTCGCATTGTCAAAGTTCGACATGTACCTAGACGGAGCGGTTTTCACCGTGCAGACAGATCACCAGGCACTTTCGTGGTTAAAGAGGCTGAAAAACCCCGCAGGCAGACTCGCGAGATGGGCGCTGACGTTGCAACGTTACGCGTACGCCATTGAGTACCGCCGGGGCAGCATGAATAAGGTGGCCGATGCTTTATCGCGCGCACCGTTGAAGGCTGGCAGATGCGCAGAAGAGGCGCAAACCAGCATTGCTGAAAGCGGCGTCGCCGCTAGTGGAGAGGAGGAGAGGGCGGACACGAGTGTCGCGCCCTGCGTAGTTAAAGAGAGAAAGGAGGAGGACAGAGTTGCCGCGCTGTGCTGCGAGAGAGAGAAGGCGCAGCAGCTGGTGGCGGCGACTACTCGCCTGCCAAGAAGCGAGGCAGAGAGAAATCTGTCTTGGGGAGTAGCGGTCAGTAGGGAAGAGCTAATTGAGGCCCAGAAAGCAGATGGTCTATGCCAGCGGGTGCTGAAAGAGCTTGCGAGTAGTGCAGCTTGCACCGGGAACGCTGAGGGCAAGTACGACGCGTATCTGCTGGGCGATGATGGCTTACTGCTCCGCTACATCCCCCAACTTGACGAGGAAGAGGCGATTGCATCCCCCTTCCGAGTCGTGGTCCCGAGGAAGTTGCGGAAACGATTCCTCCAGTACTTCCATGACTCAGCGCTGGCAGGCCATGGCAGCGGCAGTAAGACTTACGACAAGTTATGCCGTGTCGCGACCTGGCCAGGTATGAGAAAGGATGTTCTGGGTTACGCCCGTACATGTCCTGTTTGCCAGGTAGCCAAGCCTCGGGCGGGGAAACCCGCTGGCATGATGAAGCCGGTAGTTAGCAACTATCCGTGGCAAGTGGTCGCGTGCAATATCATGGGACCCCTCCCTCGCTCCGCGCGCGGACACCAATATATCCTGGTAATAACGGACCACTATTCCAAGTGGGTTGAGGTTTTCCCCCTTAGGAAGCTTGTGTCAGAACGGATTTGGGAGAAACTGTTGGAGACATTCACTCGTTTCGGTTTCCCTTCCGACCTGATTACAGACAATGCCTCGTATTTCACAAGCAAAGTCTTTGTTGATTCCTGTCGGGCGCTTCAAATCCGCCACAGGAAAACGAGTCCCTACCACGCTCAGAGCAACATAACCGAGAGAGTAAATCGGAATGTTAAGAGTATGCTGGTCGCGACGACCGAGCAGCACAGAGATTGGGACGCACGGCTGTCCGAACTGGCTTTCGCCACTAGAACAACCGTGAACAGGTCGGTGGGTATGACACCTGCTTACTTGAATTTTGGGAAAGAGATCGCCTTTCCGCTAGAGAACGCCCTACTTGACGCGGCGGGGCCCGCGCCCCCTCCGCTTACACAGTACGCGGCAAAGCTCCGCGAGCGCCTTGAGGCAGCGCAGCGCGCGTCTCGTGAAAACCTCGATGTCGCGCGCATGGAGCAAGCGGATCAGTACAACAAAGGTCGTCGTCACGTCGTTTTCAACACGGGCGACTTGGTACTGAAAAGAACGCACCCGCTTAGTAACGCAGCGCGTGGTTTCGCCGCGTCGCAAGCGCACAAGTGGGTTGGACCGTTCGAAGTTACGGCACGGACTACGCCACTCACCTACCAGCTGCGGTTGTTGGCGAGCGGTGAAACCGCTGGTCCGGCGCACGTCGCAGACTTGAAAGCTTACCACCTTCGCAAGGACGATAACTGCGAAGCGGGGGAAGCTCAAAGCGATGCAGCGATCTCCCCAAAAGTAAGGCGCACAGGTAGCAACCCGGTTCGCAACCGGCGCTATAATCTGAGGCCAAGGTAGTGCGCTACTTTGTCTAACGTCTTTGCTTCTTTCAGAATGCATTCTGATAAGATTTTGCAGCAGCCAGATGAACCACCGTCGCTGGGGCGGGAAACCGCACCCAGCGCTTGGTTCAAGGAGGGGCCACTTAAACAGGGGATACCCCCCTAGTTTGTAGTGGTTTGTGGCCCATTATTGTGACCAGCGCGGCCATGCTGGCCGTCTTCAACGCGTCTGGAGTGGAGCCCGCTGCCCAGGCCTGGAGTACGGGCCTCAGGAAGCCAGGTGTGCCCGGGGCGAAAACGCCTGCTGCAATGTGCATCCAGCACGGCGCCACGTGGAAAGGGGTCAACGATGTAGAGCAGCAGCTCAGGGCCGCTGCCAGGCGTATCCGGGGCCAAGCCCAGCTGCGCTGTGACCCCGAGAATGGGGCCGCTGCCGGAGAGGGACCAGCCGGAACAGTCCCGCCATGCCTGCTGCTTCTCCCGTCCCACGGACCAGCTGAGATGGCATCCCGCCAGAGCCAGGCGACAAGCCTTCACATTTTACGCTGACCCGGGCTCGGACATGGACATGGCCCGGCTGTTGGCGGAGCCCGGGTCGGACGCTGAGGGGGGGGGGGAGATGTAGGGCTCGTGGCGCGCCGCGCATTCGAAGGCCGCGCCACTTCCCAATGCTCCCTGCGCGCGTGCCTGTTTCCCTCTCCCCGCTCGCGCGGGGATAACCAGTACCGCACGAGGGGGCTATAAAAGAAGGCACGCGCCGCCGTCTCGCCCTCTCTTGGTCCACCAACCAACCCTGCCTCCTCGTTCCTGCTTGGCTCCGGGCGCTCTCCACGAAAACGACCCGCAGCCACCCGGACGACGACACCGACTTCGACGATCCCCGATCCCTGTGAGATTAAAGATGTTTATCATACGGCCCACTGTGTGTTTGTCGTGCGCATCCCTCGGGCAGAGGAATCGCCCACACGTTCCAACATAACAGTTATCCAAATCTATGCACCAACCACTACTGCTGAAGAAGCTGACGTTGAGAGATTTTATGCTGACCTGCAATGCCTTTTAGACCGTACTCCATAATCAGACGTCCTTTTTCTCATAGGAGACTGGAATGCTAAGGTGGGGAGTGAAGAAATATCCGGAATTACAGGCAAGTTCGGTCTTGGTAGGCCAAATGAAGCTGGGCAGAGGCTAATAGAGTTGGGACCTCCTTCTGTAATACTGATAATCCATGCACATGTACCTCACAGTGAAAATAAAGATGAAAGATGATGATAAATGAAAAAAACAACCTGACCATAGCGAATACTCATTTCCAACAGCACAAGAGGCGCGGACTTCACCGGACGGTCTGTACAGGAATCAGATTAATTATATTCCTTGCCGGCAGAGATGGAGAAGCGCTATACAAGCCGTAAAAACAAGGCCTGGAGCTGATAGTGGCACCGATCATCAGCTTCTTGTTGCAAAATTTACCCTCCGATTGAGGTAAACGCAGAAAACTAGAAGGCTTTCAAGGTATGGTTTGGATCAAATTCCATCAGAATATGCTGTGGAAGTGAGGAATCGATTTCAAGAATTAGATCTAGAAGACAGAGAACCTGAAGAGATGTGGACTGGTGTTCTTGATATAATATAATACAAGAAGTTGCTTCTAAGGTAGTTCCAAAGCAAAAGAAATGCAAGAAAGCAAACTGGTTATCTGAAGAGGCTTTGCAAATAGCTGAGGAAAGCAGGATGACAAAAGTTATGGGGGAAAAAGAAAGATACAAGGTTCTCAATGCGGTTTTTCAGAAAATAGCAAGGAGAGAGAAGAATGCCTTCCTGAACATACAGTGCCAAGCAGTTGAGGACAACAGCCAATTGAGGAACACAAGAGCTCTGTATAAGACAATCAAAGATATCAAAGGAAGCTTCTGTTCTAAGCTGGGCGTGATAAAGGACAAACGAGGCAGGGACCTCGCTGAAGCCTCAGAGATAAAGAGGTGGCAGGAATACATAGAAGAACACTACAAGCAGGACCCGGATGTGCAAACCCAACATAAGATGGTTGTGATTGCTGATCTCGAGCCGGGCATCCTGAAGAGTGAAGTTGAATGAGAATTAGCCAGCCTTGCGAAGAACAAAGCTAGCGCAATTGAGGCATTCCAGCTTAGTTGCTTCAAAACCTCAACCATGACGCTGTTAACGTTTTGTATACATTATGTCAGCAAATTTGGACAACCCTGCGGTGGCCACAGGATTGGAGGAGGTCAGTTTACATCCCCAATCCAAAGAAAGGCAGTGCCAAAGATTGTTCCAACTACCGCACTATCGCGCTTTATTTTTGCATGCTAGCAAGGGGATGTTGAAAATCCTTCTAGGTAGGCTGGAGCAGTATGTGGATCGGGAGCTTCCGGACGTGCAAGCTGGGTTTCGCAAGGGCAGAGGAACTAGAGGCCAGATTGCCAACCTTCGCTGAGTTCCAAAAAGCAAGAGTTCCAAAAACCCATCTACTTCTGCTTTATCGATTATGCGAAAGCGTTTGACTGCGTAGATCACAGCAGATTGTGGCAAGCTCTCCAAGAAATGGGAGTTCCAATTCACCTCATCTGTCTCCTCAGGAACCTGCATGAAGGCCAAGAGGCCACTGTCAGAACTGGGCATGGTCTTACTGATTGGTTTCTGATTGAGAAAGGGGTGAGACAAGGCTGCATACTGTTGCCGTGCCTATTTAACGTATATGCTGAGTGCATCTTGACGAAGGCCGGTCTTGACGAGTTTTCAGCTGGAGTGAACATTGCTGGAAAACGTATCAACAACCTTAAATATGCGGATGATACCACTTTAATGGCAGAAAGTGAGGTGGAACTCAAGAGACGTATGATGCGCGTACAAGGAGAGAGTGAGAAGTTTTTGCTTAAACTGAACATTGAAAAGACAAAGATCATGGCGTCTTGCCCTATCACGTCCTGGAGCATCAAAGGACAAGAAGTGCAAACTGTGACAGATTTTCTCTCCTTGGGCTCCAAGATTACCCCGGAAGGAGACTGCAGCCATGAAATTAGTAGACGCCTGCTTCTGGGAAAGAGAGCCATGGCTAGCCTTGACCGCCTAGTAAAGAGCAGGGACATTAGACTTCCAATCAAGATCTGTATAACTCGTGCTATAACTCGTCTTTCCAGTTGTGATGTATGGATGTGAGAGTTGGACTGTGAAGAAGGCTGACCGCCGAAGAATTGACGCGTTTGAATTATGGTGCTGGCGGAGACTCTTGAGAGTTCCTTGGACTGCCATACGATCAAATCAGTCGATATTGTCGACCATAAACCCAGACTGCTCATTGGAGGGTCAAATTCTAAAGTTAGAGCTCAGCTACTTTGGTCATCTGATGCGAAGTGAGGAGTCGCTGGAGAAAGATTTGATGTTGGGAAAGGTTGAGGGTAACCGGAGAAGAGGTAGGCAGCGAAAGCAGTGGTTAGATAGTATCCTCGAGGCGCTGCAGATGAAGTTATGTGATGTTAGAAAGATAGTGAGAGACCGGAAAGCGTGGCGTGATATGTCCATAAGGTCACGAAGAGTCGGACATGACTGAACGACTGAACTGAACTGAACTGAACTTACTGAGTGTGCTGCTGTTGTGGAGTTACAAGTTGTATCATAGTGATTAACTGCACACAAAATGTCAACCTTGCTGTATATGCATTCAAGTTGAATTCTTACGTCAGTGGTTGTGCAGCAAATAACCAAGTGACACATATGCAAATGATTCAGTTTTTATGACGCAGGTCCGATTAGTTATCAGTTTTTATTTCGAAGAAAATTTATTGGAATAATGAGCCAACATTTGAACATAAAACAAAGTTCTCATTAGAGAGTCACAAAACCACACAGATGTCTGCGGGATTACTTCCGGATGCGGTAGGCCACAAGTACCGAATACAGGTGTTCGCAGTCCGCAAAGATCCGTAAATGCGTTCCTGGGATCAGGAACTACGCCTGGATTTTTCTAGGCAGCCTGACTACCACCACACCAACCACATGACCCGGAACAGTTGTAGATCGAATTTTGGTTTTAGAATATAACCCTATGGTTCCTGGTATACAAAATAAACCTACATTTAAATAAAACCTAACCATTGAATACTTCCAATTACTAGTTGAAACTTGAACATGTCGAATAATACCGGTTTCTATTGGGCGAACAGGAGCAAAAGCAACGAGCAACCAGAGCAGCGCACGACAGCACTGGGGACGCACGTTCTCGACTCCCCAACGGAACATTCACGCTGCTCGGAGAGCAGCGTAGCGTGGGGGAGGGCGTGACATCAGGCGTCATGTAATCAAACTTTTCCCGCGGTCGCGTTCCTCGTATCCCATCCCAACGTCAAAAAGGTCAGCTGACTTCCTCCGTTCTCACTGTACTTCGCCGCTGTACGTCCAGCACCGAGGACTGCTCTCGGCTGCTCTCGGGACTCTAAAGGCGCGTCTCCTCTGCCCATAGAACACAATGCTACTGCTCCTGTTCGACCATTGATAAGCGCCGAAACTCGCGAGAGCACGTTTAGTGAAGCTAAAGTGCTCCTGTTCGCCCAATGAAAATAGGTATTAGTTACCGAATCCTGGACCACCGAAAACCCTGAAATGAACCCGATTTTGGTTTGGGACGTTTACTATAGGGGGCATAACTGTGTAACAGGTAGCCATAGACAAATGGGAGTAGTACCAAACGATTTTTCATGATGAGATATATCGAATATGATGTATCGTATGTGAATCACGTGATCGTAATTTCATCACTAGGTGGCGCTAGACGGCGTATGGGTACAAAGTAACAAGATACTCGGAAAACTTGAGAACGGCTTTAGAAATGGTAGGCGCTTAAATGATAGCCTTTTCGTGCTTACCCAATGCATCGAAATATCTAGAGTGGAAGATTGACCTTTGTATTTGGCCTTCGACATAAACGGGGTGTACGACAACGTAAACAGGGAGCTCCTGTGGAACATTATAAAACAAGAAGGTATCGGTTATGAGATAATAGAGTTCCTACAGGAGATATACCGGGATAACAAAGTAGAAATTGCATGGAAGGAATAGGAAATACGGAAGATGTAAAGTATACGAAGGATTAAGACAAGGCTGTCCTCTATCACCGCTGCTGTTCACGCTTTATTTGATAAACCTGGAACGGAAGATACAAGACAGAGGTTTTAACCTGTCATATAGATTAGGTGGAAAGGCGGTAGAGCAGCGCATACCCGATTTGATGTATGCTGTTGTGCTGCAAGCTGAGAGTCTGGAAAAATTGCAAACTCTAGTTAAGTATTGCGGAGACGAAGGGGACGCTCTAGGCTTCCGTTTTAGCGCAGTTTATTTATTTATTTATTTATTTATTTATTTCAGGAATACTGCCAGCCTTCACAGAAGGCCTTAGGCAGGAGTGGGATTACATGCATTGTTAAAATACACAGCAGAAAAGAAAAACCAGCTTAACAAGAGGAAAAACCTAAGAAATAAAAAATCATCCCGGTGTCGACCTGCCACCAAAAAAAGGATTAAAATACTAACACATCAACACGCTGTTCGTACAGTGAAATTGACCACAAAAACAAAAAAAATACATTAAAAGCAGACATTGAAACCACATGCGCAAGGAAATGGTAGGAGCAATACAGGAGCAAAATACCCGAACAGATAACCAATGGCAAACCACATGTACTAGAAACGCCAACAGTAATAAGGAAGCACTACACGTGAATATATCAAGAACACTTTTTCAATTTTCCAGTGCAGTTAGGTCGAATCTGATGATTTTCAACGGCTCAACTGAACAGGGTCTTAAAACACAAGGCCATGAAATACCCAGAGTAGCGGAATATAAATATCTGAGGGTATGGGTAAACGAAGGATTGGCATACATCGCAAAGCATGAGCAATCACTTAAGGCCAAAGGGCGAAGGAATGCCAGGATAATGAAGCATAGGGCATTGTTGGGATACAACAGGTATGAGGTTTTGAGGGGTATATGGAAAGGAATTATGGTGCCCTGACTTACTTTTGGTAATGCTGTTTTGTGCCTAGAATCAGAGGTACAGTCGACATTAGAAATAAATCAGAGATCCGTTGTACGATTAGAACTAGGTGCCAACACCAAAACCACAAATGAGGCGGTACAGGGAGATATGGGCTGGGCATCGTTCGAAGTACGGGAAGCTCAGAGCAAAATAGTTTATGAGGAACGCCTGAGGAAATTGGACAGTAACAGATGGACAGCTAAAATATTTAAATACCTATGCCTAAAAAGCGTTGAGGCACAATGGAGGAAAAGAAGTAGGAAATATCCAATAAGTATGCTGGTCACTAGGACGAAGAAATAAAGAGCGTTAAGAAACAGGTGAAAAACACAGAAGGTAAAAATTGGATATATTCAATGGAAAAGAAACAGAGTGTGGACTTGTACCGAAAGTGGAAAAGGCAGATCAGGAAGGAAGCTTTCTTTGATAACTCAAGAGGCAGTGCCCTACTTTTTGAAGCTAGATCAGGGTGCTTTAGAACACGCAGCTACAAATAGAAATTTACCAACGAAGATGACGCATGTGCTGTATGTGGTAACTCCAGTTAAACAATTGACCATAATATACTCGAATGTAATGACATCATCCGGAAGTCGATGCAGGCGCAGTGACTCTTCCTGAAGCTCTGGGTTTTAGAGATACCAGTGGCCGGGTGAATAAACCTGCGGTGGGAAGCTAGCAAACGGCTGGAAGATTGGTGGCTTAAAAGCAGAAAAGTGACACATTGTTAGTAATGTAGAAACCAAAATTCAATAAATAGAACGATGGTATAGTTAAAATGGTAGGGGTAACATTAAGAGATAGGAAGCGTGCAGAGTGGGTCAGAGAAATAACTCAAGTTACCGACATTTTAGTGGAAATTGAGAAGAAGAAATGGGCATGGGCAGGACATATAGTGCGAAGAGAGGATAACCGATGGTCGCTTAGGGTAACAAACTAGATTCCAAGGGAAGGAAAGCGTAGCAGGGGGCGGCAGAAAGTTAGGTGGGCGGATGAGGTTAAGAAGTTCGCAGGGGTCAAGTGGATGCAGCTAGCACAGAACCAAGTTAAGTGGAGAAATATGGGAGAGGCCTTCGCCCTGCAGTGGGTATAGTTAGGCTGATGATGATGATATAATGGCTCTTAGTTCAACTTTCGAGCCACATGCTTTACATGGTCTCAATTTGCCAAAGTCCTTTTCTTCATTTGGATCCGCTTACGCTTGTGAGAAGAACTGCCAGCTGAACGTCTTTCAACGACGTACCGTTTCCGTGGCTCCTAAATGGAAGCGAATGAAATTCCCGATCTGCTATTTGAGAATGGTGTTAGTTCAGCGCCCGAGATAAAAGCAATTTGTAATTCGTATATTCCGCATGTAGTGTTTTGACCTTTCGTGGCAGTTTGGAGTTGGGACGCCTTCTTACCTCAGCCTCAGTACAAGCAGCGCGCGAACTACGCAAAAACAAATGAGTACGAATATATAGAAGCCAGTGGGTATAGTCAGGCTGATGATGATGATAGTTAACCAATCTAAAGCAATTATTAACATATAGGGAGAAAAATGAGCATGATAGCAACTGCTATCACCCCGTTTCAAAGGGGACGCTCATATATTCCATCCATCCATCCATCGTGAGTATATACAGCCGTCTCCTCGGCAGCTCCACTTCTGTTTTTAACATAATAAATCATAATTACTTGCTAACAGGCGACCAAATTAAAACTGATTCTATAATTTTTTGCCGAAGTAAAATGCGAGCATGCACAAACATCTGTTATTATTTGCAACGCGCTTATGGTTTTTTGTGCCGAAAGGTAAAATGAAGTAAACATGGAAGCCGACTCATCAGCAGACTAAAAAGCACTAAAGGAAGCAAGAGCAAAATCACAAGGAAGAAAAAAAACTAACGAAGTCAAGCTATGAACGGAGGTCTCCCTGGGAATTTTTGAAGGTCATTTGTATATGTTTCAGCCAGTCAACCCATAGTAAACAAAATTACCAGCCATGATAGTCAACAACTATATGTCTTTAGTTATATCAAAACATGGTTAACAAACTTTACGCAAATGTTAGTCAACGACTGAGCTGTTGACTAAAGGTAAATGTCCATTTCGTTTACTCTTGTTGACCACAGCCAACAACCTATATGGAAGCTGTTGACTTCACAAGTTGTCCACAGTCTGCCAACTCTTTGTCAATACTCATTTTTGTAAGGAATATTCGAATCAAAACTTCACTCAAACATCGATCAGTTGCTATGAATGTCAGCATGCACTAAATCGTCTAAGGGATCATTGCTCTTACGCAAAAACATAGTGTCAACTTCTGAAGCAAATTCAAGTTGAACAATTTTTTCTGGCATCTAAAATGGCTTCCAGATTTTCTAGGTGCCGTATATTGACGAGAGTACAGTTTTTTATTCGCTAAAGCACATACAGAACGGTAAGCTTCTAATATCTTCGTGTTTAATCACGTTCATACAGACTAAAAGTACGTACAACGTTGATATAGTTAATAAGAGGATCATACAGATTCTAAAGATTGTTGACTAAAGGGATAGAGGGTATTAATTGGAAATTTTTAAGAGTACCGATACGTACTCATTGTATAATGGCGGTTTATTGAAAGGTACTGGGGCTGGGAAGATCAGCGGCGAACAGAGCCCGTAGACAGTCAGGTCGAACACGCATAGCGATAGCAGGGCTACTGACTTAAATATTCCTCGCGTACTTCATCTTCACTATTACCCGCGGGCGAAGATGAGCCATCCTGGTGACCTACGGCGCAAGTAAGATGGCAGGGTCGTTATAGGGCTTGAGCCGCTATACGTCCACCGTCCACGCCGGTGTAGATCTTGAAACGGCGTGAGAGGTTTCACCACATAATTTACCGGAGAGGAGCACTCCAGATCATGGTACGAGCCATGATATTTGGTAAGACATTTCGTGGACAGTCCAGGAGTATCGGAGGGTAACCACAGCCACAAAAGAGCGCTAGACGAGACGTCCAGTGTCGAGTGTTCGATATTTTCGATATTTTACCTGCGCTGCAACAGGGGACGAGGAACGAGAAGAGATGACAAGGCAAGCGTTCGGACTAACTGAAGGTTTAATGAAACATACGAGGAAATATATTCTCACATGACAACCAGAAGCGCATGCGCTATTCCTTCCCACCAAAAAAAAGAAAAACATACAGCTATGGATACAAATATGACAGTTCACATCATTGAGGATTACTGATGGTGTGCTAACGCACGTGTCACTATTTTTATGGATGTGATAAGCTTCACTGAGTTCCCTGGTCAATTTGTTTTGACTCCTGAAAATAATCTTAGCTTTATCAAAGATCGGAGTGCATGCTTTTTGTCGCAGCGCCGGTAAAATATCAAAGATGAACCAACTAGCTCACATTTCTGTAATACTACAATTCTTTCTAGTTCGATGAGCTCTGTTTTGAGTCCTAACTCTGTTCGTCTTGACAACCAGGCTTCCCTAATAGCTATATTGTATTTAAAGCAAAGATGGCTTCGTGGCACGCTCACTTTGCTCTGTCGAGGTCCAGGTCTTGTGCGGTAGCCTGCTTCCATCAAAAAAGCATGCACTCCGATCCTTGATAAAGCTAAGATTATTTTCAGGAATCAAAACAAATTGACCAGGGAACTCAGTGAAGCTTATGACATCATAAAAATAGTGAGGCGTACGTTAGCACACCATCAATTATCATCAGTGATTATGAACTGTCAAATTTGGATCCATAGCTGTATGTTTTGTTTTTTTTTTGGTGGGAAGGGATAGCGCATGCGCTTCTGGTTGTCATATGAGAATATATTTCCTTGTATGTTTCATTAAACATTCAGTTGTTAGTCCTAGCGCTTGTTTTGTCGTCTGTTCTTGTTCCTCGTCTCCTGTCGCAGCGCCGGTAAAATATCGAAGATGAACCAACTAGCTCAAATTTCTGTGTTA
Organism: Amblyomma maculatum; assembly: GCF_055883805.1. Classification (NCBI taxonomy): domain Eukaryota; kingdom Metazoa; phylum Arthropoda; class Arachnida; order Ixodida; family Ixodidae; genus Amblyomma; species Amblyomma maculatum. The sequence goes on from NC_139345.1 coordinate 221,675,869, forward strand.
CTACAATTCGTGTCGAGTGTTGGTTGTCATTGTGGGATTCATGACGATACTAGGTGTTTGCCGTGAGTGGGCAGGCGATCTGTCGATAGCTTCCCGCATACTAAGCGTTTTGAGAAGCAAGAGTATTCTCCGATATTTCAGGTTGATCGGGAGTATGGTGTCGACTGTAGCAGAAGGGTGACGACCATAGAGGAGACAAAAAGGGAAAAAAAGCCATGACTGTGCTGCGGTATTGCAAGCGTGACATACGGAAGGACGAGGTTCCAACTTGAGTGGTTGGAGGCGACGTACATAGAGAGCATGTTTCCAAGGGTGCGGTTAAAGTGGAGGCCATTAGTCTGGGGGTGATATGCGGAGGTGGTTCTATGAATAACGTTGCACTTGGTGAGCAAGGCTCTCACAAAGCCGCCCAAGAAAACGCGTCCTCTGCCACAAGCTGCTCTCGAGGTGCGCCGTGGTGAAGAACAAATTGCTTCTAAATGAAGGAAACTACTTATGACGCAGATGGAAGGGCGGTGATCTCTGCACACCTCGTCAGATAATAGACCACTACGATAGCCTAGCGGCTGCAGTTTAGGGAAGCGGTCCTATAAATCGATGCCGACACGGTCGAAAGGGCTTGATTGGCCGGTGACGGCGGAAAGTCTCCAGCAGAACGTTGAGGAGATGGCTCGCGACGTTGAAAAGTGAGGCATAAGCGAACGTATTGAGTACGAAGGTGTACATGCGCCGCCAGTAGTAACGCAGCCGGTGACGAGTGTATATCGTGAAGACGCTCGCGTGACCGGATTGTGGGTCAGCGTAGAATTAGTCACAGATTTGCGAGCGTACCTTTACAGTATACTGCCGACCTCAATCTAGGACCTTAGGAATGAGTGGGCAGAACAAAATACGGCAACAAAATGGACAGCAGGAAAAGCATTACATGAATTCAACAAAAAATGCAGTGATACATGAGCACAAGGAGTAAGTTTGCTGAGGACAGGTGCAGAACACATTGCCAGCCTAACTCAATCAAATACCTCTTACTCTGCGCAAGTTCAGCTGACATTCTAGCTATGACGAAAAAACAATGAAAGGAAGAAATCAAGCACTAAAAATTCAGACGAAAATGAAACGCGACATAGAGAACACGGCGCATAAATGGCATCAAAAGGTAGGGATGTGAAAACCTATGCCACGCATTCTCGAACGGTTGAGCAGGAAACAAAATCTATAAAATATGACGGGTAAGAAAACAGAGCACTGGTGGGCTTGTGTATAACATCTCAAAGAGAAGAGTACACAGTCTAGATGGTGTCAAGCATGCCGCAGAATGAGTGGACTGTCGGGCATTTCACTGTACTGGCGGTGAGCGAATTCCACTCGCTCACTGTCCTTGAAAAAAAAAATAACTATTTAAATATGACAATTCTGCAAGAAAGCTCCAATTTTTTTGGATGATTTGATCGTGTTCGGCGCCCAGAAACTGAAATAATGTACACATCCTTATCTAGTACCAACATAACGTGATAAAGTAAATACATGTATTTTAGTCTGTCTTTATAACTTCGAAATGTAGGCGTTTCCAAGTTCGGTTTCTTTATAGGAACTGTCGGAGATACTTTCCAGCTATAGCAATAAAATACAAACCTAACCGATTTTCTTTGGATGCTTTCTATGTGTGTGATATTTTTATGGGTTTATGAATCGGTCTAATATATGTTTTCCACACTAAAAGACGGCTTTTTTGTGTCTACTGTAGTAGCGACCTCCTCAAGTAACCAAGCTTGCGATTTGCCTTTTTAGAAGTATAAGATATATATTCGTTTCATCTGAGGTCGAATGTAACTACAAGACCCAAGTATTTGTAGCTGCTGACCGTAGATAGATGGTTACCAGTGATACTGTAAGAAAGTTTTAATGGGTGTTGTTTTCGTATAATTGACATAGCGACTGCTTTCTTTGCATTTATAGGTATTTGCCATGTGCCGCACCACGCTTCTACCTTTGGCCAATGAGCCATTCAAATAAACCTGGATATTTAAGCTTTTGATTTCTTGATATAATATGCAGTCGTCTGCCAATACCTTATTTTTACGTTCACTTCATTTATTAAATCATTGACAAATATTAAAAAGCAAAGGGGCCCAAGGACAGACCCCTAGGAACGCCCGACTGAAGAGAACGCACAACATCAATAAACACACTCTTGCCGTAAAAATAAATACGCAAAAAGTCATGCAAGCAGTGAATCATTCTTAAACACTTTCTACCGTTTTAGTAGAGGTTTAGGGTGAGACACACGGTCCAAGGCCTTTTAAAATTAATCAATATTGATACGTGGCAAAGTTAGTTCACGAAGGTGTAGGAAATGCACGTACAGCACGTATTTTGTCTGTATCGGGTTGAACGCCATGGGCGTCGACCACGTGACCGAGCACCTTGAGTTCACGTCGGCCGAAGCTACATTTCTCCGAGTTCAGCTGAAGGCCAGCTCTTCGGAAGACGCCAAGAATGGCATCAAGGCGATGTAGAGGGCTCTCGAATGTAGAGGAAAATACAATGACATATCGAGATAGCACAAGCACGTCGTCCATTTCAAGCCGCGCAGGAGAGAGTCCATCATGAGCTCGAATGTTGCGGGCGTATTACACAAGCCGAAAGGCATCACCTTGAATTGATACAAGCCATCGGAAGTGATGAAGGCGGTCTTCTCTCGGTCCCGTTCGTCGACAGCGATCTGCCAATAACCGGAACGAAGATCAATGGAAGAGAAATAGCTGGCACCGTGCAAGCAGTCGAGGGCATCATCTATCCTAGGGAGCGGGTAAACGTCCTTCTTTGCAATTTTGTTGAGGTGTCGGTAATCAACGCAGAACCTCCAGGTATTGTCCTTTTTAACAAGCACGACAGGCGATGCCCAGGGACTGCTCGAAGGTTTTTAATGCTTTTTGCTAACATCTTGTCCACCTAATTTTGTATGACGCGACGTTAAGAAATAGCGCCTCGATAAGGTCTTCTGTGAATTGGGCTGGCATCTCCGGTATCGATGCGATGCGTAACGAGGGACGTTTGTTCTAAGGGGCGGCCACCAAAACCAAAAATATCGCTGTACGAAGTCAGAAGGCTCGTAAGTGCTGTAGCACGGTCAGGGCGCAAGTTAGGTGCGACCATTCCTGATATGCGGGCCTCCGGAGGTGGGGACGGTGCAGGTCGTGTTGACACTTTAGCAGTAGGGTAAGGTAAAATAGTGGACTCTGAGATGTTTGAAAGTGGGGTCAGTTCGGCTAGAGTAATACCCTCAAGAAGAACGTGCACAAAAATGCCGAAGTTGAAGACTGGAATATAAGCGTTGTTATTTTCTATGTGCACGATGTTATGATGGAGAGCGATTCTACGCTGCAGTGTCACGTCAGTTATGGGGCAAACAACGTAGCCGCCATCAGGAACGGAGGGGAAAGGCGGCATGAGCACATACACTGCAGCTTCTGGTGGCAGACGAGTAAATGTAGAGGAGCGGAGACGGAGCGTTGAAGTGTCAGAGGCCTGTTTGTCAGGACAGAGTGGCAGGTCCAGATGAAGCAGTCCAGAAGAACAGTCAATGAGCGCGGAATGTGCAGTTAAAAAGTCGATTCCTAATATAACGTCGTGTGGGCAACTGGTGAGGACTGTGAATAGAACAGGAATATGGCGGTCGGTAATGGTAATTCTCGCAGTACACATACCAATCACAGCAGCTGTGTTGCCATCAGCAACACGAACGGTAGATGAGGAAGCAGGTGTGAGGACTTTGTTGAGGCGTTGACGGAGTGAGGAACTGAGGGCGGAAATGTGGGCGCCAGTGTCAATAAGGGAAGAAACTGAGACTTCGTCCACAAGAATGTCAATGAAGTTACGTCTGGGTGCGAGGGTCAGTTCCTAGTTGACAGTCCGGGTCGGTAATGCAGCGTCACTCCGGGGCGCTGCGCTCGCTAGTTTCCCGAGTAGGTGCCGGCATATGATGGGGAGGAGCTACGACGAGGCCCCGGTGAACGGGATCGACGAGGCCGTGGAGATGGAGATCGGCTGGAGTTACGGACACTTGAGACGGCTTCGGTATGAGGTTGATCTGGGTGAGGAGGGAAATGTCCAGGTCCATCATATGCGGGGCGGAGCTGTTCAGGTGAGATAGGGAAGCGTCGAGGTCCGTAGTAGTACCGACGGTCAGCGTTGTAATAAGAACGAGGAGTAGGGAAGGTACGACTGCGGCAATAGCGTTAAGTGTGGCCGGCTCGAAAGCAAATAAAACAAATTGGCTTGTCATCTGACGTGCGTCACACTGCAGGATTGCAAGTACCGTAGCGACGTGGGGGAGCTTGGCTAGTGGGTCAGCAGCCACTACAAGAACAGGATGCGATGGTGACGAGGGCGGTACGGGGTTGAAGGAAAGACCGACGTTGGCAAGTTCCTGGCGGACAACAGCCTGTATCATGACCACAGTGTCGGGCAGTGGAGATGGGAGTGGTGCAGGACCTAAGGCTTCGAGTTCTCGCCTGACGATCCGAGTCATGGTTGTGGACTGAGAAGGCTGTTGCAAATGAGCCAGATCATCGCAGGATGATGTAGCTGCCGTGTTCGGAAGGCGCTCAAAGCGATGTACCAGGCGTCGTTGTTTAGCCTGTTCGAATCTTCGGCTGACTTGAAGCACCGACTCGACGGTAGAACAATCCATGCAAAAAGGATGTTGAACGCGTCATCTGCGATGCCTTTCAGGATGTGCCCTACCTTTTCACTTTCCAGCATGGAGCTGTTCGCCTTGAGACACAACGCGAGCACGTCTTGAATGTAGGCTAGGTAGGACTCCGTGGTGGATTGGGCGCGAGGCGAAAGTTGGGTTTTGGCTGCGAAAGCCCGTCCAAGTCGTGAAGCTTTTGCTTGCAAATTTCCCGAGTCACCAGCTCGCGCTCGTGATTTTGGAACCACATGCGAGCGGTTCCCACCAAATAGAAAATGAGATTGGCCAGCATGATGGTCGCGTCCCAGTGATTGTTCCTCCTGCATCGCTCGCATTCATCCAGCCAATCGTCAACATCTGTCTTGTCTTCGCCATTAAAGATGGGAAGGTGGCGGATATTTGTGAGGACGAGTGGCTGCGGCGATTTTGTTGCGGTGGTAGGAGCCGCCTCAGAGGTCATAGTGGCCGTTGTTGACGTTGAAATCCCAGGTAGGTTGCGGCCACGGCGCAAATCCAGCTTTCGGCTGCTTAAATGGATTTATGTGTGCACACGGGGATCTTTAGTCCCCTCCACCAAGACGATACGTGGCAAGGTTAGTCCACGAAGGTTAGTCCAGGATGACACAGTACACAAAACGCAGAAGCACAGCAGCGTCGACCTTCTTCTAGCACCAGCCGTTGCGACCACTTTGTCTTCTTCTGTGTCACTGTTGCTTATCGTTGTCTTCTTCAACGTCCAGCGATGCAGGGCATATATGTCACAATATTATGTCAATTTGATCCTGTCTAGGATTTTCGCGAATTCGTGAATAGTTTCGAGTAGCTCTGTCGTTGTAAATAATCCCTTCCGAAAGCCATACATTCTGTGATCTATAAAGCTGTTGTCATGCAGAAAGACTGAAATATATTTGAATATGCTCAAGAGTTTTCGCACATGTTTGCAACAATGAAGTGATAAGCGACCGGATTTCTGTTTTGGGTATTGGGCTAATATTAGCATACTTCCAGTCATTCGCAACTACTGCACACGACAAAGACAAATAGAATTCACAAATATTTCGAGCACCACTCGGCTTATCTTGCGAGAAATGCTGTTGGGATGCCGGACATTTCAAGTGATTTTTGGCGGCTAGATTTGACAAAAGAGTTAAAATGCCTTCTTCAGTCACTATGATATTGTTACGGGGAATATTCACAGTCCGATCGCTGTCCGCACCACTGATGGTGATCACAGCATAGATCTCAGCACTCGTCTGCGTCTTCTTCTTCTGGGAGTCTGTCGCACTTCTTTATCCTCAGCACGGCCAGCGACTACCCCACCCCCCTTCGGGAAAAGCACAGTCCCGGTGCGTTCTACATTAGTGAAACAGAACGTGCATAATAGGGCTTCAGGCGGGACACATGAACTATTTCAGAGGATGGCGCTCTGGACGAGGATTTCGGAGGCACAGATTCAACTTCGTATGTTACGTCGGTCACGGGGCGCAAACCTCGGTAAGGGCCTGCGTAACGGGGCAAAAGGTTTTCACACAAGCTCACGCGATGGCACCGGATCAAGAAGAAGCAAGACGAGTGACCCAGGAGTGTAGTGGACATCACGGTGGCGACTGTCGTACCGGAACTTTTGGGAGTCTTGGGATGCAGAGAGCCTGGCATGAGCTACCCGGCGGGCATCATGAGAGCGAGCTACAGCATAACTCGCGTAAGAACTGGTTGCGTCTGCCGCGGGTAGTAAGGTATCGAAGGGCAGTAACGGGTGTTGACCAAATAACATAAAATATAGTCTCCAGCAGTAGAATGGGCAGATGAATTGTAGGCGAATGTCACAAAGGGTAGATGAACGTCCCAATCTCGGTTGTCTACAGACACATACATGAACGGCATGTCTGTGAGGGTACGGTTCACACCTTCCATGAGGCCGTTAGTCTGGGGGTGATAGGCTGTGGTGAATTTGTGGCGGACTTAGCAGGAACGGAGTATTTCGTCACGTGACAGAAAGCAGCGGCCACGGTCAGTTAGTAGTTCCCGAGGGGCACCATGATGTAGAATCACGTTTTCTAGCAGGAAGCCAGCGACGTCTGTGGCGAAGCTGGTCGGGATGGCTCGGGTAATAACGTACCACGTATCATAATCGGTGGCAACGGAGATCCGTTTGCTCCCTGTGACGGAAACTGGGAAGGGCCCAAGAAGGTTAAAACCTGCACAGGAAAACGGGTCAGAGGGTATGGGGATCAGCTGCAAATGGCCTGAAGGCAAAATGTGGGCTTCTTCCGACGCTGACACAATTCACATGCGGCAATGTATTGGTGGACGGAGCGATAGTCCCGGACAGTAGAAGCGTCGGCGCAGGCTGTCGTATGTGCGAGAGACACCCAGGTGGCCAGACGTAGGAGCATCATGGAACTGGTCCAGGATTAGGGAACGCAGATGTTGAGGAACGACGAGCAAAAGGTTTGCTCCGTCTGGTCGCATATTGCGTCGGTATAGGGTGTTCTTGTGGAGTACATATCAGGCGAGATATGGATCAGGGCGGTCGGAAGTCAGAAGGAGGATAAGGGAATGGAGCAAAGGATCTAAGTGTTGTTCGTCGGCAATGTTAGAAAGGCTGAGACAGACAAAACATATGGGTCATCGTCAGAGTCGGTAGGACAAGGGAAGTCGACGGGATGAAGGGACAAGCAGTCTGCATCTTGATGAAGTCGGTCGGACTTGTACACGCCGAAAAATGTATATTCTTGTCATCGAAGCGCCCAGCACCCGGAACAGCCTGTAGGATCTTTGAGGGAGGAAAGCCAACACAAGGCATGATGGTCTGTTATAACAGTAAGAAGGCGGCCAAACAAATAAGGGCGGAATTTTGTAATAGCCCAAACAAGTGCCAGGCACTCTCACTCGGTGATAGAGTAATTTTGTTCGGACGTAGATAGGAGGTGGCTGGCATAAGCAATCACCCTTGTGCGGCCGTGTTGTCGCTGGGCAAGTATAGCTCCAATGCCTTGGCCACTTCCGTCCGTGCGAAGTTCAATATTGGCGGATGGGTTGAAATGGGCTGAGACTGGTATAGTAGTGAGAGCAGCAATAAGTTCCGAGATAGCTGCAACTTGTTCAGGCCTCCAAAAGAGTTAAACGTATTTCTTGAGGAGATTGGCGAGAGGACTAGCAAGGGCTGCGAAATTTGGGGCGAATCGTCGGAAATAAGAACATAGGCCAATACAGTTTCGAACATCGCTGGACGAACGTGGAGTAAGAAAATCTTTTATGACACGAATCTTGTCAGGGTCAGGCTGAACGCTGGCAGCATTAACGAAGTGACCAAAAACTGATTTGTCGGTGACCAAAGCTATACTTTTTGGAGTTTAGTTAAAGTCCGGCGCGGCAAAAAGCGCAAGGATTGTAGAAAGGCGAAAGAGCTGGCTTTCAAATGTAGAAGCGAAAACTATTACGTTGTCAAGATAACACAAACAAGTTATCCACTTGAAGCCTCGAAGCAAAAATTCCATTATGCGTTCGAAGGTTACTGGGGCATTGCAAAAGCCAAAAGGCATGACTGAATTGATAGAGGCCGTAACTCGCACTGTGCACATGCCAACCATGACAGCAGGGCTACCATTGGCGACGCGAACCATGGGCGAGACGGCTGGAGTAAAGACCTTTTTAAGGCGACGGCGAACTGAGGAGCTGAGAACGGACAGTTGGGCGCCGGTATCAATGACAGCACAAACGGGAACACCATCCACAAGGACGCCGATGCGATCATTTTGTAGGGCAGGGGCCAGCAGAGGTTTTTCAGTCAGGGTCACAGATGCAGAGTCACCTGCGGGAGCTGCATTGGCTAGTTTGCCGGTATGTGGCTGGAATACTAAGGTGACGAACTGCGGCGAGGAAGAGGAGAACACAAGCGTCGGGTCTGCGGGGAGGGTGAGCGGTTATCAGCACGAACAGGGACATCGGGGTCAACACGGGTCTGGTTGGGGCGAGGTGAGGAAGAGCGAGGGGCATAGTCTCCGTCGCGGTCGACGTAGGTGAACTGACGAGATGGCGTGTACGAATAGCTACGGCAGTGCTGGGAAATGTGGCCAACGCGGGAACAAGTAAAGCAGATGGGGCGAGTGTCTTGGGTACGCCATTCATGCTGATTGAATTGAGGTTTATTGGTCCACACATATTACAGTGGGAAGAGGGGGCACTGGCAAAAATCTGCATAATGCAGCTTGAGGTAGCACCCAATGCCGATATCTCGACGAGAAACCGGCGGTGGGCGAGGCAGCTGCAATACCTGGAGGGGCAGGTCCGGAATCCATGGTTTCGGTGGCGCAGGTAAAAGGGAGACCCATATTTGCAACCTCTTCGCGAACAAGCCTAAATGAGTGATATTTTAGCCAATGTGTTTCGGGGGTATGCGATAGTGAAGCTGCAAAAGACATTGTCTCAAGCTCTTTGCGGACGATGCGGGTCAAAGTACGGTCGATCGACAAAACCGGGAGCCTTGAGATCGACACAGGAGGAGCTGGCAGCCGTCTTCGGTATCCGGTTGAAACGATGAGATATGCGCCTTTGTTTCGCTTGCGCGAAACGTCGGCACATTTGTAGCACAGAGTCCGCAGTGGAACAATCCCTGCACAAAAGGAGGTTTAAGGCATCGTAGGCAATGCCTTAAACCTCCTTGGCAAGGGTGCAGCGGTGGCGTAGCGGTAGAACATCCGCCTCGCATGCAAGAGGACCGGGGTTCAAATCCCTGTGCCGCGCAATTCTCCACCGGATGAAAAAAAAAAGTCCGCGTGTTGATGGAATTGCATAGACAGGTTTGGGGTGCGACCTGATGCCGGTGAACACCTCCGGCAACGCACTCCCTCACCAGAACAGGAGTTGGCCACCCTAGTGCAGTAATTGGCCGCAAACCTCCTATGATAAGCTCCATAAAATCCCGGCCCTCAGTCACGAGCGGCTGCGGAACAACTGACCACGGCGGCGGTCAGACCTGTGAAGCAGCAGGGTGTGCTAGAAAGCCTGGCTCCGCTGGACAGGCCGCCATTGGAAACTGACCCTGGACACGTTTAATGCTAGAACCCTAGCTAGTGGAGCTAGTTTAGCAGTACAGTTAGAGGAACTAGAGGGCATGAAATGGGATGGCATAGGGCTTAGAGAGGTTAGGAGGCCGAATGAGGCATATACTGTACTGAAGGATGGGCATGTACGGTGTTATCGAGGTTTACCAGAGAGGCGACAACTAGGAGTAGGTTTCCTTGTCAATAAGTATATCGCGGGTAATATAGATGAATTCTATAGTATTAATGAGAGGGTTGCAGGCATCGCAGTTAGGCTTAATAAGCGGTATAAACTAAGGTTGTACAGGCCTATGCACCTACATGTAGTTATGATGACCAGGCAGTTGAAAGCTTCTATGAAGATGTAGAACCGGCAATGCAAAAAGTAAAGACGCAGTATACTGTACTAATGGGCGACTTCAATGCCAAGGTAGGGAAAAAACAGGCAGGAGACAAGGCAGTATGTGACTATGGCATTGGTTCTAGGAATAGCAGGGGGGAGTTACTAGTTGAGTTTGCAGAGCGTAATAACTTACGAATCATGAATACCTTCTTCAGCAAACGGAAGAACCGGAAATGGACATGGAAAAGTCCTAACGGAGAGAATAAAAATGAAATCGACTTCAAAATGTGTTCAACCCCCACCATTATGCAAGATGTAGAGTTAATCGGGAAAGTGCGATGCAGTGACCACAGGATGGTGAGGTCCCGAATTAGCCTAAATATGAAGAAGGAACGCAACAGATTAATAAGAAAGGAACCCATCAACGAATTAGCGGTGAGGGGGAGGGCAGAAGAGTTCAGGATCTCGCTACAGAATAGGTATTCAGCTCTAACTGAGGATTGCGACATTACCCTAGAGGCAAGGAACAATAATTTCAGAGATATCATTTCTGAGTGTGTGGTAGAAGTAGGCGGTAGGATAGTTAGAGAGGATACCGGTAAGCTGTCTAAGGAGACGAAAGATTTGATTAAGAAACGCCAGAGTATGAAAGCTTCCAATCCAACAGACCAGATCGAATTGGCCGAGATATCAAAGCTAATCAATAAGCGCAAGGTGGCCGATATAAGGAAGTATAACATGGAGAAAATTGAGCATGCTGTAAAGAACGGGGGAAGCCTTAAAGCGGTAAAGAAGAAATTGGGCATAGGCAAAAACCAGATGTATGCGATAAGGGACAAGGCGGGCAACTTCATCACTAATATGGAAAAGATAGTCAAAGTAGCCGAGGAGTTCTATACAGATCTCTACAGTAGCCAAAGTAGTCAGGTTCGTAATGAGATTGGCGGTAGGGAAAAACAGTCAGGCGTTACACCAGTGACGAAGGACGAGGTCAAGAAAGCACTAGAAACTATGAAAAGGGGAAAATCAGCTGGAGAGGATCAGATAACTACAGATTTGCTGAAGGATGGGGGGGATATCGTGCTAGAAAAACTGACCACCCTGTATACGCAGTGCCTGATGTCATCGACGGTACCGGAACCATGGAAGAATGCCAACATTATCCTCATTCAGAAGAAAGGGGACTCTAAGGACATTAAAAATTACATACCAATCAGCTTACTGTCTGTTACGTATAAGGTATTTACTAAGGTAATCACTAATAGAATCAGGACAACCTTAGACGGCAATCAAGCAAAGGATCAAGCAGGGTTTCGGAAACGGTATGCTACTATCGATCATATCCATACCATCAATCAGGTGATAGAAAAATGCTCGGAATATAACCAGCCCTTATACATAGCATTCATTGATTACAAAAAAGCATTTGACTCAGTTGAAACCTCGGCGGTGATGCAGGCATTGCGAAATCAGGGGGTAGACGAGCCGTACGTGAAAGTGCTGGAAGATATATATAGTGGCTGCACAGCAACCATAGTTCTGCATAAAGAAAGTAACAAAAATCTCATAAAGAAAGGTGTTAGGCAAGGAGACACAATCTCCCCAGTAGTATTCACAGCTTGTTTAGAGGAAGTATTCAGAGACTAGGAATGGGAGCAGTTAGGGATAAGGGTAGATGGAGAATACCTCAGTAATCTGCGATTTGCTGATGACATTGCCTTGCTAAGCAACTCGGGGGATGAACTGCAAATAATGATTGATGACCTAGACAGCAAAAGTAGAAAGGTAGGCTTGAAAATCAATATGCAGAAGACCAAGGTAATGTTCAACAGCCTCGGGAAGGAACAGCAGTTTGCATTAGGTAGCGAAATACTAGAAGTAGTAGGCGAATATGTCTACTTAGGACAGGTAGTAACCGCAGATCCGGACCATGAAAAGGAAATAACAAGAAGGATAAGATTGGGATGGAGCGCATTTGGCAAGCACTCTCAGATTATGACTAGCACCTTACCGGTATCGCTCAAGAGGAAAGTATACAACAGTTGCATCTTGCCTGTACTCACCTATGGGGCTGAAACGTGGAGGCTAACCAAGAGAGTTCTGCTTAAGTTGCGGACAACCGAGAGGCCTATGGAACGAAAAATGGTAGGGGAAACATTAAGAGATAGAAAGCGTGCAGAGTGGGTCAGAGAAATAACTCAAGTTACCGACATTCTAGTAGAAATTAAGAAGAAGAAATGGACATGGGCAGGACATGTAGTGCGAAGAGAGGATAACCGATGGTCGCTGAGGGTAACAAACTGGATTCCAAGGGAAGGAAAGCGTAGCATGGGGCGGCAGAAAGTTAGGTGGGCGGATGAAATTAAGAAGTTCGCAGGGGTCAAGTGGATGCAGCTAGCACAGATCCTGGTTAAGTGGAGAAATATGGGAGAGGCCTTTGCCCTGCAGTGGGTATAATCAGGCTGATGATGATGATGATGAGGCAATGCCTTTTACTATGTGGCCGACTTTATCCTCCACAGGCATGGTGTGGTCGACTTTGCGGCATAGAGATAGGACGTCCTGTATATAAGTGATGTAAGGCTCTGTAGACGTTTAGGCAAGAGAAGCGAGCGCTTTTTTGGCGGCGAGGTGATGGCCAATAGGCTTTCTGAACAGGTCGTAGAGCTTCTGCTTACAGATCTTCATGGGTTTAAAACCACACCCGCTGTCACCCGTTAATAAGTAGGGGGTATTATTAACGATGCGCTCTTAACGGTGCGCACACTCCCAGACACCCCTAGAGCGAGTGGGGGTAGATTTTCCGGTCGCAAAGGAGATGCCCTCGACCTGCGTGGCAAGCTCAGCCGGAATTCAACTACCTAGTAGTGACAGAAGGGGGTGGCCGTTTGGTGCCCAGCTGTAGCCGGTTCAAGCCAGAGTAAGGATCGGAGTCAGAAGTAACAAACAAAACAAACTTTATAGACAGCAAGAGACGATAAAGAGGAATACACAAGAACACTTAAAATGCACAGACGAGAGGTTCACAGAATACAAGCGCTAAGCATGCAACTACAGAGGTATTCAATAACATAGAGGATTTACAATACAGTTGAAACACGAGAGAGTTACATAAACAAACACCAAATTGTTCACCGGGCACTGTTGAAGTCCGACGCCTCAAGAGTCACGATGTGGCCGCCATACAAGACAAGCGCCGCTCCCTTGCAGGTCCGTGGGCTTGCCAGCAGCGGGTGATCCCCGAAAGTCCAGTTGTTGCACTTGCGAACACGTCGCAAACACTGACTGACTGTCTGCACAAGCGGCGCGGTCTCTTTAAATAAGGCGCGCCGCGTCTGTCTGTTAACACGCGCCAAAGCTAGCGCGCACGCACACTTAGCTTCGCTGGTTGGAGCGCTCTCTCCTCCTCCCGTCGAGCCGCGCGTCGTCATTGGTTAGGTCCCATAGAAAGTTCTCGAAAGGTCTGGCACATTCCAGGCCGATGAACCACCGTCCTCCCCGGGCAATGGGAAAGAGGGTGACGGCAACGCGTACAAAGCTACGCGCTGTCCCGGGTGGGGAAAGAGTCTTTCCTCTCCATGCTTTCCACGCGATGCCGCGCGGGCCTCGCGCCGTACCGGCTTGATGAAAATGTGCGCCGATTTCGTGACACTGCCCCTCCCTTAAAGAATATTGTCCCACAATATTCACAACAACCACGAACATCGCGCGCACATGCATGCGCTCACAAGTATATGGGGGAAATGTCCACATCACATACATTGCACAAATTTCACAAACTGTAATAACACATTACAAAATTCACACATCAATGCCATGAAATTCACAAACATAGCAACACACTGTTGTCGGATACACATAGGAATCAACAACACACAGCTTTTCAAATGCGAAGCGCACAAACCTAAATTACCGAGCGTAATTACAACCCGCGATCAATGCGTGACACGCTTCTGTCCGCCAGGGATTCTGCCTTCGCTCTAGGCTCTCGCATTTGAGACGCTTCTATGTTCCCCGATCGGGCTACTGAAAATTCCCTGAGACATGACTTATAGTCCCCTTGCAAATCACACAACCAATGTGTGCCGATAATTACCCCTACAACCAGTAGCGCCGACGGATACACGGGAACCTGTGCCAACGCGCACAGACCAACAAAAATAATCACTGTAGTAGTGCTCTTTCCTAGACACCGGTGTTCCTTCCGCGGAAGGTGGAATATTCCAAGTAATGCCCCCATAAGTAGGAAAAACAATTGGGCTAACTGCATCAACGACGGCCTAGGCATTCCTGGCTTAATTTCCTGAGTCGTCTCTTTCTTTTCAGTTTCCTCCTGATTGGCGTCCTTTTGTTTATTCTTGTCTCGAGGCTTTTCTTCCGGCTTCTCATGGCCTTGCTTTCCTCGCCTTGCCTTTTTCTTTTTAGAATCACTGCAGCGCACAGGCGCGGGACTTTGATCAGGATCCTCGGGAAATGTTGCGCCCTTGATATTTCCCAACACCAAATCGTAGATAGGGCGTTCCATGCAAAGGGCTGTCAGGTTTCCAGAATAATATGGCGTCTGCACTTCCAATTTTGCCTCAGGTAGCAACTGAATTGAGCCGTCAATCAGTCTCACAGGGCATTTCTCACCAGTCAGATCATTCTCCTGAATCAAACTGCGTCTAACGATTACGGCACTACTACCTGTATCTCGTAGCACTGAAACTGATTTTCTTCCTATATTTCCCCTCGAAACCGGATACGATTCACCGCAGATCCAGGTTGCGCGTGTACTACGGCGTTCACCACCCGGATTTTATTTCCTTCTTCCGATTAACCACCTTCTCTGCTTCCTCCTCCTCTAGACCGTGCACCACGCGGACTTTCCTGCCGTTCTTAAGCTCAACAAAGCCATCGGCATCTTCTTCCTCCAGGCGACATTCCGACTCTGACAGAGTCCTCGCGCATTCCGCCTGCGGAGCTGCCTTGTCAGCGTCGGGACACGACATTGCTTTGTGGCCTTTCTGTCCGCATTTCTAACACGAGGGTGGATTGTTGGTTGCGAGTTTGCGGCAGTTAGGTGCGATGTGGCCTAGTTGTCCGCAGAGATAGCACCTCGGGGGTGACTTTACGCTAGGTTTTTTCTGCCGGAATTCGGGCTTTTGAGGGGTTTCAGAATTTGCATTCCTGCTCAAATTTTCGCTGCCCTGGGCTTCCAAATATTGGTCTGCCAGATCCATCATTTCGTCCAATGTATGCGCTTTTCTTTCTTTTAAATAAAGCGACAGACCAGGGTGACAGCTGCCCAGGAATTGTTCCTTAATTAGGAGCTCACGAAGTGCGCCATACTCTGGTTTTATTTTTGATAGTTCAGTCCAGCGGTCGAAATAATAACTCAGTCGCGCAACATACTGTGTTGCTGTTTCACCGTCCATGGGTTTTCCAGTCCTGAACTTCTCACGAAACCCATCCGTCGTAAATCTAAACCTTTTAATTAATGCAGCTTTCACTTTGTTATAGCTGCCTGCATCCTCAGGAGGAAGTCTTCCAAACACACTTAATGCTTCGCCGCTAAGGAAAGTGCTCAAGATGGTAGCACATTCACTGTCTGTCCAATTTGCATTTGTAACGATCCTTTCGAAGCGCAAGAGGAATGCGTCGAGATCGTCTCTTCTCTCGTCGTACTTCGGGATCAATTTACTTGCGTCTATCCGCAAGCTGCTATGTCCTTCATTGGAGCTATGCACTTCAGCTAAACCGTTGTTGTTCCCTGAGTTTTGGAGCTGAAGTTTCATAGTAATTCCTTTTCTCGCTGAAATTCGTCTTCCCGCTCCTTTCGAGCCTTCTCTCTTTCTTCCTCGGCTTCCTTTCGAGCCCTCTCTCGTTCTTTTTCTTCTCTCTCTCTTTCTTCTTTTTCCCTCTCTTTTTCCTCTTTTTCTCTCTGGCTAACCCATTTGCGCAGTTCGGCACCGGACAGCCCCAGCTGGGTGCCAGCCTCAATAAACTCTTTCACATTCATATCTGAAGCGCGAACCGTTTGCGTGTAGCCTAAAGTCTGCTTAGCGAACCTCGCCTAAACGCTTCCGCTCGGCACAACCTCTCGCTATCGCTCTGCTGCTACACAGCTTACGACCTCTTCGTTAATAATTAGGGGGTATTATTAACGATTGGCCCTTAACGGTGCGCACACTCCCAGACACCCTTAGAGCGAGTGGGGGTAGCTGTTCCGGTCGCAAAGGAGATGCCCTCGACCTGCGTGGCAAGCTCAGCCGGAATTCTACTACCTTGTAGTGACAGAAGGGGTTGGCCGTTTGGTGCCCAGCTGTCGCCGGTTCAAGCCAGAGTAAGGGTCGGAGTCAGAAGTAACCAACAAAACAAACTTTATAAACAGCAAGAGACGATAAAGAGAAATACACAAGAACACTTAAAATGCACAGACGAGAGGTTCACAGAATACAAGCGCTAAGCATGCAACTACAGAGGTATTCAATAACATAGAGGCTTTACAACACAGATGAAACACGAGAGAGTTACATAAACAAACCCCAAATTGTTCACCGGGCACTGTTGAAGTCCGACGCCTCAAGAGTCACGATGTGGCCGCCATACAAGACGAGCGCCGCTCCCTTGCAGGCCCGTGGGCTTGCCAGCAGCGGGTGATCCCCGGGAGTCCAGTTGTCGCACTTGCGAACAGGTCGCAAACACTGACTGACTGTCTGCACAAGCGGCGCGGTCTCTTTAAATGGGGAGCGCCGCGTCTGTCTGTTCACCATCATCAGCCTGATTATACCCACTGCAGGGCGAAGGCCTCTCCCATATTTCTCCACTTAACCCGGTTCTGTGCGAGCTGCATCCACTTAACCCCTGCGAACTTCTTAATCTCATCCTCCCACCTAACTTTCTGCCGCCCCCTGCTACGCTTTCCTTCCCTTGGAATCCAGTTTGTTACCCTCAGCGACCATCGGTTATCCTCTCTTCGCACTACATGTCCTGCCCATGTCCATTTCTTCTTCTTAATTTCCACTAGAATGTCGGTAACTTGAGTTATTTCTCTGACCCACTCTGCACGCTTTCTATCTCTTAATGTTACCCCTACCATTTTTCGTTCCATAGCCCTCTGGGTTGTCCTCAACTCTAGTAGAACTCTCTTAATTAGCCTCCACGTTTCAGCCCCATAGGTGAGTACTGGCAAGATGCAACTGTTGTATACTTTCCTCTTGAGCGATACCGGTAAGCTGCTAGTCATAATCTGCGAGTGCTTGCCAAATGCGCTCCATCCCAATCTTATTCTCCTGGTTATTTCCTTTTCATGGTCCGGATCTGCGGTTACTACCTGCCCTAAGTAGACATATTCGCCTACTGCTTCCAGTAATTCGCTACTTACTGTAAACTGCTGTTCCTTCCCGAGGCTGTTGAACATTACCTTAGTCTTCTGCATATTGATTTTTAAGCCTACCTTTCTACTTTTTCTATCTAGATCATCAATCATTATTTGCAGTTCATCCCCCGAGTTGCTTAGCAAGGCAATGTCATCAGCAAATCGCAGATTACTGAGGTATTCTCCATCTACCCTTATCCCTAACTGCTCCCATTCCAAGCCTCTGAATACTTCCAAAGCTACCGCGCACACACACTTAGCTTCGCTGGTTGGAGCGCTCTCTCCTCCTCCCGTCGAGCCGCGCGTCGTCATTGGTTAGGTCCCATAGAAAGTTCTCGAAAGGTCTGGCACACTCCAGGCCGATGAACCACCGTCCTCCCCGGGCAATGGGAAAGAGGGTGATGGCAACGCGTAGAAAGCTACGCGCTCTCCCCCGCAGGGAAGGAGGCTTTTCTCTCCATGCTTTCCACTCGACGCAGCGCGGGCCTCGCGCCGTACCGGCTTGATGAAAATGTGCGCCGATTTCGTGACACCCGCGCTGTCCCAGTCAAGTAAAAGATGATATTTGCCAGTCTAAGAGGGGTTCCACATGTTGTGCTTGCTGACGCGTTCGTATAGGGCCAGCCAGTCATCTACATCAAAGTCGTCTGTCCCACAGAAGGTGTCCGGATCACGGGGATGGGCCGTGACGACAGCAGGCGCGGCGGCCGTAGATGTAGCGGTGTCAGTAGTCATAGTGGTGATACCGATGTGTCGGCCGCTGCGGAGATCCAGCTTGTGACGGGGATCGAAGGATTTACCTCCACCAAAAGATGTTACGGGGAATATTGCCGCGAACTGTTTGAACCTTTATTTGATCATGTTCGACAGCCGCTGGCATGCGGCCTTATCATTGTTACTCCGGTGCGCTTATCCATTCTATAACCCGTGTTTGTTGATGCTCGTTGTCGCGATACGACGCGTTATCATTTTCTTTGTCGCGAACGATGCGCCGAGATCTGTCTCGAAGATTCCGATCACTCGCGTATGTTTCTACAATGTTCCAGGTTGTGCTACTAGCAGTTTGCGTCGTTATCTAGATTGTTCTGAGCAGCCTTTAAATTGAGCGTTGACGAGTGCAACGGGCATTCTTTGTTCGACGATCGACGAGCACGTTTGTTGCTACGAGTTGCTTAGTTCTTTTGCGGGCGCAAGTCAGCCCAATAAAGGGTTTCTTCAGTGCCATCACCGACACTTCATTTGCGTCATCGACCTTGTCACCACCACGTGACAATATTCACAGTCCTTTTTGAAAAACCTAACTGCGCCAAAAGGACGGCACAAGAGAAGAAGAACACAGGACAAACGCAGACTAACAACTGGTTTATTGCCCCGACGCCTCCTTCCTTCAACACCAACGCGCATGTGCACCAACACAGATAGCAAAAACACAAAATGATCTGGTCAGCCCGAGAATTGCTAGCTCCTTGCAGTATAAGTGAATGGAAGCCTCGCTTAGACATTTATTAGGTCCTAATCGCGCGATTTCAAAAGTTTCAAAAACTTCCTTCTCTTGTCTTCCCCGCGCACATCCGATAATCTTAGTCTGGCCGAATAGCGGTACACATTTCCGTTCGTCACGATTACAAGCCCTAGAAGTTTAGGAAGGTGCTGTCCACGTGCTGCATCCAAGGCATTAAAGTGCTCCAACAATCTTTTGTTAATACATCGGCCCACCTGACCGACATACAGCGCCAAGAGCAACAAGTTTGAGTGCCCTTTAGGGCCATCGTTGCAGAAACGGGAACCTGGCAAGCTGTGGTAAGTCAGTACCTTCAGCCTCATTTGGAGAGATTCTCACCTGACGACCCGTACAAGGTCAGCAGCTCGGACCGAGTTGCGGAAGTGCTGGGGGATAACTTGGCTACTGTAAGCTCGGGTTTCTCCGTTGACATCGAAGTGTTGTTTTATTCCCTTCCCCACGATGACTTGCTTCGGGCGGTCCGTAACTGTACCGAAAGTTCTGGTGCAGTGATTTTCAGAATGCGTGTGGCATTTCAGTAGAGGGCTTCTTAGATTGCTTAAGGTATATCTTACCTACACAATTGTGAGTTTTCAGGATACTTTTTACGTGCAGAGGCGTGGCATCTGCATTGATTCGTGTGTTGCCCCTGTTTTATAGGAGATCCTTTTAGCAGATTTCGATAGCTCGCTTTCGCGGGTACTTACTGACGACCGTATTTTTCGGATCTTTGATACGTCGACGACTTTTTAATCATGTTAAACATTGGCGACCACTATAACTTGACACGGGTGGCGAGTTAGGTTTTAGAATCTTTTAAGTCCACCTTTGCCTCTTTTAATTTTACCATTGAACTTCCTGGTAACTCCTATTTACAATTTCTAGATTTAAAATTGTTTTTTAATGATCCTGACCACCTCTGCTAAGCGTACATGCCTAGGACAAAAAAGGCACCACTGCTGCCCTTTGACTCGTGCCATTCGAAGCTGGTTAAGAGGGGTGTAGCGTCTACTTCCTTAGAGCGTCACTAGCTAAGTCTTGTTTCTATGAGGTTCGGGATGGCTTCCAGGCTCACGTTTTGTGCCTACGGTGTGCGGGGTTTCCGCCTGCCCTTCTGCGAGCAGTGGCTGAGTTCCTGTTGAAGGCGTTACGCCCCAAACCTAAACCTTTGGAGGCTGATTTACAAGAGAGGCGGAAGATTGAAGTTCCCTATGTTCACAAGGCTGCCCACAGCTTGAGGAAGGTTGGCGGAAAATTTGGGGTTGAGGTTTTTCTTTCTGCACCCTGCAAAATGTCACATTTGTGCAGTTTAGCATGTAAAGATAAACAAAAGAAGGTTGGGTGTGGCATTAACCACAAGACTAAGTTTGTGCCTTGTAAATCTGAAGTCATATATGAGATTCCGCTCGCTGTGACATTATGTATGTCGGCCAGGCGGGCCGATGTATTAACAAAAGATTGTTGGAGCATTCAAATTCCTTGGATGCAGCACGTGGACAGTACCGTCCTCAAGATTGTAGGGCTTGTAATCGTGAGGAACAGAAATGTGTCCAGCTCTTCGGCCAGACTAGGATTGTCGGATGTGCGCGACGAAGAAAAGAGCGGGATGTTCTTGAAGCTTTTGAAATCGCGCAATAAGGCCCAGATAAATGTGTAAGCGAGGCTTCAATTCACTTATACCGCAAGGAGCTAGCATTTTTCGGGCTGACCAGATGATTTTGTATTTTGGCTTTGTGTTTTGGTGCACATGCGCGTTGGTGTTGAATTTAGGAAGGGGGCATCGGTGCAATAAACCAGTTGTTAGTCTGCGTTTGTCCTGTGTTCTTCTTTTCTTGTCTTTTTGGCGCCGTTAAGTTTTTCAAAAATGCATTACCAACTAGCCCCCATCGCACTCTATTAGAATTCACAGTCCGACAGTTGTCCGTACCACTGAGGATGATCACAGCACTGATCTCAGCACTCGTCTGCATCTTCTTCTGGGAGTCTGTCGCACTTTTTTATGCTCAGCACGACCAGCAAATACCCTTCAGTAACAATATCATCAACTGGCGGGCACTAAATTGAAAGAATAACAAGCAGCCACTTGCGGCCATCTGCGCTGTAGCTGTGGCGGCAGAGGAGGTAATTGCGAAGTCGGAAGCATGGCGTGGCAGAGCACGCGATGGAGAAGCAGCCGTGGGATTGGGGAGGAAATCGAGAAGTGATCTAAGGATCTTTCCGCTACGCTGACGGTATGTCGTTTTGATGTGAAGCAATGGCGGGAAATCGTAGGAAAGGGAAAGGCTCGCGATCTCAGCTGGGAGGGGGCATCGTGGAAGGGCACTAGATTCATGATGATTGCGGTCGGAGCGGTAAAAACGCGGACATCATATTCCTGAACGCGAAGAGTCCATCTTGCTAGTCTGCCGGACGGGTCTTTCAAGTAGTAAAATGGTAGTCCATCACTACCTCAAAATGGCGGCCATAGAGATGAGGGCGGAATTTAGTAAGAGCCCAAATGATGGCTAAGCACTCTTTTTCAGTAACAGAGTAACTTGACTCAGCCTTCGTGAGCGTACGATTAACATTGGCGACCACGTATTCAACATAGCCTGATTTTCGATGAGCGAGCTCGGCCCCGAGACCAACACCACTGGCTTCCGTATGGACCTCGGTAGGCGGCTGTGGGGTCAACGTGGCGCAGAGCTGGTGGTGCTGTGAGAATGCGGGGGAAAGTATTGGAGGCATAATCGCACATTACAGGCCATAATTAAAGGTCACAACTGGGGACAGAAGTGCTGTCAAAGGTGCAGCGATGGGCGCAAAACTAATAAAGCAAAGGAAGTAAGAGCACAGCCCAAAAAGCTACGTAGGTCTTTAATGGAAGGCGGTCTGGGAAAGGCTGCAACAGCATGAAGTTTGGCAGGGTCTGAAGACACATCTTTTTTGGAGACAACGTGGCCGAGAATGGTGAGCTGGCGGGCGGCAAAACGAGATTTTTTTTTTAAGTTCAGCTGCGGTCCGGCAGCAGAGAGACATGTCAAAACGTGCTTCCGATGGTA
This sequence comes from Amblyomma maculatum, assembly GCF_055883805.1. NCBI lineage: Eukaryota > Metazoa > Arthropoda > Arachnida > Ixodida > Ixodidae > Amblyomma > Amblyomma maculatum. The sequence goes on from NC_139345.1 coordinate 221,697,855, forward strand.
GGTGGGCGTCAAAGTCGCTAGCAAATACAACAATGTCGTCGAGTTAGCATAAGCATGTCTTTACCTTTAGGCCACCCAAAATGGCTTCTATCATCCGCTCAAATGTTGCAGGCGCATTGCAAAGTCTAAATGGCATAACTGTACATTCGTAGAAGTTGTCGGGGAGTTACAAAGGTGGTTTTTGAATGACGAGCCATTTACAGGAAAACCTTGCAGTACCCGGGATGTAAATCGTGGAAATAAAAAAAAAGAGCTCGGTGATTTGCAAATGGTCGAGAGCTTTGCCGATGTGCGGGAGAGGGCAGACGCCATTCCGTGTAATCTTATTAAGGCAGTGGTTATGGACACAGAAGCGGATTGAGCTTTTTCTTTTATGACCACAACAGGTCATGCCCATGGGCTGCTTGAGGGCGAAAACACGCTGTTCCGGAGCATCAGGTCTACTTGCTCTTCAGTAACCTGGAGTTCGGTTGCAGTCACGCGATACATTGATGAGACTCGAAGGAGGAGCAAAACTGTTCTTGTAGGTTCAAAAGCTGCGTGCGCTGCACCAGAGGGAGAGATGCGTCGATGGAACGGAGAAACAGTTCTGCAGAGGAGGTGGCGGCCTCAGATTAAGGGGGCTCTGTGGAGTGACGACAGACTGCGGCACGTCGTCAGGCTTGTCAGAGACCAGAAGAGATGCAGTTCGCTTTATGCTGCCAAGACATTCACCATGGCGCAAAGCTGTTGGGGAGATAAACAGGCTAGAGACCTATAACATGAAAATGCCAGAGGAAATAGTGAGCACAGCGTAGGGCAATGGAAGGCACTTGTGGCGCAGGAAAATATGGGCTGGTGTGAAGAGAACAGTGTCATCGCTTACAGAGCCATAAGCGACTAGAACAAGCACAGAAGAGCAAGAAGGAAAGTCGATGTTGTCGGTGACGAGGGTTTTAGTGCAGGAATTCGAACTAACAGCGTCTCGCAAGGTATCGAGCAAATTCAAGAACACTTCAGTTCGAGCACAATAGATGATAGCAGCGTGACGCTACGGGAATCCCAGCCTAAGGTAACTGCATGGAAGCAAGAAAGAAGCCCAACAAACTCGATAGTGTACAATGAGTCCTGGATCATGACTCGAGCGGAACATACTGCTAACGGCATAATGTGCTTAGTGGTGGCCGTGCGGAAGGATTCCTGAAAGGAGCATCTTCACTTCCTTTAACGAGCGACAAATATTAGCATCTATTACTGAAATCGTGGCATCGGTGTAGATAAGCCCTCGGTCGAAATTTCTATGAGGTTGGCAGGTGAACAATGAGGTTTGAAAGTTAGATGGGGACACATTTTTTCCTAAGGAAATGTGGCACCTAGTTTTCTTCTAGAGTATTCTGGCGATTTCGCACTGGAGCGATGGAGCGGCGAAGAGGAACGGACGCTTGATAGAGCGTTCTGCATAGAAAGGACGACGTTGCTCATCACATGATGAGTACGCATGCGATGCAGGCCAGTACCTGGAAACTTGTCCAGGTGGTGCTGCCGCTGAGTAACAGCGACGACAATAGCGGGCAATATGGCCAGGCAATCCGCAAATAGGACAATAATTATTCGTGGGCCGCGAGTTGCTTGCTCGTGGAGTCCGTCGACGATTTGATGCCGGTGATTGTACAGGCACTGAAATCTCTGGGTAGGTAGGAGGTAGAGGATTTGCAATGATTTCGGCCATTATTATGAGGCAGCGCACCATGAAACACACAGACAGGACGAGGGACAAGCGCTGATGCTCCTGTCTGTGTGTTTCAGTGTGCGCTGCCTCATAATCATGGCATATACCAACGGGCCCAATTATCCGCTTTTTAATGATTTCGGCCTAAGTCGGTGGAACGGTGATAGTATTTGGGGCGACGTCGGCGTAAATCAGCGAAGCAGCGACAGGTGGTGGTGGATGAGAGGACGGGAATGCATCATCATCATCATCATTCTCAGCCTGACTATACCCACTCCAGGGCGAAGGCCTCTCATAGGTTCCTAAATCAATTCGGTGCTGTGCGAGCTATATCCATTTGCCCCTGCGAACATCTTAACCTCATCCGCCCACCTAATTTTCTGCCGGCCCCTGCTACGCTTTACTTTCCTTGAAATCCAGTTTGTTGCCCTAAGCGACCATAGGTTATCTTTCCTCCACGCTAGATATCTTGCCCATGCCCACTTCTTGATTTCCACTAGAATGTCAGTGACTTGAGTTATTTACCTTACCAACTCTCCACGTTTCCTATCTCTTAACGTTATCCCTAAATTTTTCTTTGCATAGCCCTCTGCGTTGTCCTCAACTTAAGTAGAACCCTCTTTGCTAGCTTCCATGTTTCAGCCCCGTAGGAAAGTACAGGTGTGATACAACTGTTGTATACTTTCCTCTTGAGCGATACTGGCCAGCTGCTAGTCATAATCTGGGAGTGCTTGCCAAATGCGCTTCCATCCCAGTCTTATTCTCTTCGTTATGTTTCTTTCATGGTCCGGATTTACGGCTACTACCTGTCCTAAATAGCCACATTCACCTAATACTTCCAGTGCTTCGCTACCTAATTTAAACTGCTCTTCCTTCCCTAGGCTATTGAACATTACCTTAGTCTCCTGCATGTTGATTTTCAAGCCTACCTTTTTACGTTTCCTGTCTAAGCCATCAATCATTCTTTGCACTTTATCCATAGTGTTACTTAGCAAGGCAATGCCATCCGTAAATTGTAGATTACTGAGGTATTCTCCGTCTACTCGTATCCCTAACTGCTCCCATTCCAAGTCTCTGAATACTTCTTCTAAACAAGCTGTGAATAGTACTGAGGAGATCGTGTCTCCTTGGCTAACACCTTTCTTTATAAGAATTTCGTTACTTTCTTTATGCAACACTATGGTTGCTGTGTTATGATAACCTCCGATGATAAGCTCCATAAAACACCGGCCCTCAGTCACCAGCGGCTGCGGAACAACTGACCACGGCGGCGGTCAGACCTGTGACGCAGCAGGGGGTGCTAAGAAAGCCTGGCTCCGCTGGACAGGCCGCCATTGGAAACTGAGCCTGGCAACGTTTAATGCTAGAACCCTAGCTAGTGAAGCTAGTTTAGCAGTGCTGTTAGAGGAACTAGAGGGCATGAAATGGGATGGCATAGGGCTAAGAGAGGTTAGGAGGCCGGATGAGGCATATACTGTACTGAAGGATGGGCATGTACTGTGTTATCGAGGCTTACCAGAGAGGCGGCAACTAGGAGTAGGTTTCCTTGTCAATAAGTATATGGCGGGTATTATAGATGAATTCTACAATATTAATGAAAGGGTTGCAGGCATCGTAATTAGGCTTAATAAGTGGTATAAACTGAAGGTTGTGCAGGTTTATGCACTTACATGTAGTTATGATGACCAGGCAGTTGAAAGCTTCTATGAAGATGTAGAATCGCAATGCGAAAAGTAAAGACGCAGCATACTGTACTAATGGGCGACTTTAATGCCAAGGTAGGGAAAAAACAGTCAGGAGACAAGGTGACTATGGCATTGGTTCTAGGAATAGCAGGAGGGAGTTACTAGGTGAGTTTCCAGAGCGCTATAACTTACGAATCATGAATACCTTCTTCAGCAAACGGAAGAACCGGAAATGGACATGGAAAAGTCCTAACGGAGAGACTAAAAATGAAATCGACTTCATAATGTGTTCGACCCCCGCAATTATGCAAGATGTAGAGGTAATCGGGAAAGTGCGATGCAGTGACCACAGGATGGTGAGGTCTCGAATTATTTCATTTCATTTCATTTATTCATACTGTCAGCCCTAGGCGGGCTATTACAGGAGTGGACATCAAACTTGAAACGGAAAAAGAACACATCAAACAAACACTGAGATCAACACTAAATTTAATACATAATTGTGTTTGCCACTTGAACAAAACAAAAACATTGTCATAGAAATTAAGCAGAACATAAAACATTGTGCAGTTTATCTAAAAATTCGCTAAGTGATTGTGACGTGACAACATAGTTTGGTAACATATTCCATTCTTTAATGGCTCTCGGGAAAAAAACTAAATTTGAAGCAATCACTTCTGACAGGCGGCATTGGGATGTACAAACTGTGACGATGGCCTGATGTTTCCCCTGTTTTAATTTCAAAGTATTTTGTTTGATCGATTTTCAAGTAGTGGTTAGCGATCTGGAAAAGAAACTTGAGTCTGTCGCATTTGGTTCTAATGTCAAGTGTTTGCAAATCAGCAGATTTACACAAAGAAGTTGGAGAATCAGAATAACGATACCTATTAAATATAAACCTTGCTCCGAGACGCTGGATTCTTTCCAGCTTAGAACAGTTGGAAGCAGTGTACGGGTCTCAGACAACTTTTGCATATTCGAGGATAGGCCTAACTAGGCTTTTGAAAACGAGAGATTTTATTTCAGGAGTTGCACTGCACATATTGCGTCTCAAGCTCCAGACTGCCTTGGAAGCCTTAGTATATACATTATCTATGTGTGAATTCCAGCGTAAGTCAGATGTGAGTGTTACTTCAAGGTATTTAAAATTACTTACTCTAGTTAGTAATCTACCATTAATGCTGTAACTGTAATCAAGGACAGTTTTCTTTCTTGTATTGGTCATAAAAACTGTTTTGTTTGAATTTAATACCATCTGCCACACCTTACACCATTCATGTATTTTCTGCAAGTTTTGATTGAGTTCTGCCTGATCTTCTGGAGTATTAATTTTTTTATAAACGATGCAGTCATCTGCATACAGTCTAACTGGAACGCTCAAACCAACAGGCAAGTCGTTGATGAAGATCAAAAACAAGAGAGGGCCCAGAACACCGGAATGGGGAACACCGGAATCGACTGGCATGATGTTGGATTTATAATCTTGAACCTGAACATACTGTACTCTAGACGAAAGATATGACCTGAACAACTTAGTTATAGTTTCATTTTCAAAATATGGCACAAATATTTAGTAATAGTTTAGGGTGCGAAACCTTATCAAACGCCTTTGCAAAGTCCAAAATTACGATGTCTGTTTGCATGCGGGAAATAATTGACTGGGAAAGATCATGTACGGTTTCCGTGAGTTGTCTGATGGTAGAAAGCCCCTTGCGGAAGCCATGCTGGTTTACAAATAGGTGATTGTTACTCTCAAGAAAAGTTGATAAGTGAGCGTACATAATATGTTCGAGTAACTTGGAACACGTGCTAATGAGGGGAATGGGTCTATAATTTTCAACGTTAGAAGTGGGACCATTTTTATGCACAGGCACTATTTTCGCACATTTCCAGGCAACGGGAACACAACTACTGTCGATAGACGATTGAAAGATTTTGGTAAGAAATTTAGAATTCAACTCAGCATATCTATATAAGAATTAGCCTAAATATGAAGAAGGAACGCAACAGATTAATAAGAAAGGAACCCATCAACGAATTAGCGGTGAGGGGGAGGGCAGAAGAGTTCAGGATCTCGCTACAGAATAGGTTTTCAGCTCTAACTGAGGATGGCGACATTACCCTAGAGGCAAGGAACAATAACTTCAGAGATATCATTACTAAGTGCGCGGTAGAAGTAGGCGGTAGGATAGTTAGAGTGGATACCGGTAACCTGTCTAAGGAGACGAAAGTTTTGATTAAGAAACGCCAGAGTATGAAAGCTTCCAATCCAACAGACCAGATCGAATTGCCCGAGATATCAAAGCTAATCAATAAGAGCAAGATGGCCGATATAAGGAAGTATAACATGGAGAAAATTGAGCATGCTGTAAAGAACGGGGGAAGACTTAAAGCGGTAAAGAAGAAATTGGGCATAGGCAAAAACCAGATGTATGCGATAAGGGACAAGGCGGGCAACGTCATCACTAATATGGAAAATATAGTCAAAGTAGCCGAGGAGTTATATACAGATCTCTACAGTAGCCAAAGTAGTCAGGGCCGTAATGAGATTGGCGGTAGGGAAAAACAGTTAGACGTTCCACCAGTGACGAAGGACGAGGTCAAGAAAGCACTAGAAACTATGAAAAGGGGGAAATCAGCTGGAGATGATCAGATAACTACAGATTTGCTGAAGGGTGGGTGGATATCGTGCTAGAAAAACCGGCCACCCTGTATACGCAGTGCCTGGTGTCATCGACGGTACCGGAACCATGGAAGAATGCAAACATTATCCTCATTCACAAGAAAGGGGACTCTAAGGACCTTAAAAATTACAGGCCAATCAGCTTACTGTCTGTTACATATAAGGTATTTACTAAGGTAATCGCTAATAGAATCAGGACAACGTTAGACTGCAATCAAGCAAAGGATCAAGCAGGGTTTCGGAAACGGTACTCTACTACCGATCATATCCATACCATCAATCAGGTGATAGAAAAATGCTCGGAATAACCCCAGCCCTTATACATAGCATTCATTGATTACGAAAAAGTATTTGACTCAGTTGAAACCTCGGCGGTGATGCAGGCATTGCGAAATATGGGGGTAGACGAGCCGTACGTGAAAGTGCTGGAAGATATACGTATATAGTGGCTGCGCAGTAACCATAGTTCTGCATAAAGAAAGTGAGAAAATTCCCATAAAGAAAGGTGTTAGGCAAGGAGACACAATCTCCCCAGTACTATTCACAGCTTGTTTAGAGGAAGGTTTCAGAGACTTGGAATGGGAGGAGTTAGGGATAAGGGTAGATGGAGAATACCTCAGTAATCTGCGATTTGCTGATGACATTGCCTTGCTAAGCAAATCGGGGGATGAACTGCAAATAATGATTGATGACCTAGACAGGAAAAGTAGAAAGGTAGGCTTGAAAATCAATATGCAGAAGACTAAGGTAATGTTCAACAGCCTCGGGAAGGAACAGCAGTTTACATTAGGTAGCGAAATAATGGAAGTAGTAGGCGAATATGTCTACTTAGGACAGGTAGTAACCGCAGATCCGGACCACGAAAAGGAAATAAGAAGAATACGATTGGGATGGAGCGCATTTGGCAAGCACTCGCAGATTATGACTAGCAGCTTACCGGTATCGCTCAAGACGAAAGTATACAACAATTGCATCTTGCCTGTACTCACCTATGGGGCTGAAACGTGAAGGCTAGCCAAGAGAGTTCTACTTAAGTTGAGGACAACCCAGAGGGATATGGAACGAAAAATAGTAGGAGTAACAATAAGAGATAGAAAGCGTGCAGTGTGGGTTACAGAAATAACTCAAGTTACCGACATTCTAGTAGAAATTAAGAAGAAATGGACATGGGCAGGATATGTAGTGCGAAGATAGGATAACCGTTGGTCGCTGAGGGTAACAAACTGGATTCCAAGGGAAGGAAAGCGTAGCAGGGGGCGGCAGAAAGTTAGGTGGGCCAATGAGATTAAGAAGTTCGCAGGGGTCAAGTGGATGCAGCTAGCACAGAACCAGGTTAAGTGGAGAAATATTGGAGAGGCCTTCGCCCTGCAGTGGGTATAATCAGGCTGATGATGATGATGGTTGCTGCTAGCTCTCTCTCTCTCTATATATATATATATATATATATATATATATATATATATATATATATATATTGCGAGCCCTCCATGGATCTTTCATTTGTACATACCATGATCTTCTTCCTCTTGCACATACCATCATCATCGTCCCGCGGCGCCGGCTCCGGCACGCGTTTGGGTTTTTCTCCATTGGAATAAACGCTGACACGGCATACCTTGCCTTGCCTTGCCTTCACGACCTTGCCGTCTTGACCTGGCCTTCTTTCACAAGTGGTGGAGGTGAAATTCGATCCCTTTGCTGCCTTGTGCCCTGTCTCTCGCTGGAGCTACGTTCCGGTCACCGTTTAACAACTACCATCGTCATGTCAACCGAGAGCAGTCCCGACCCGGCCGGACTCTCTACCGCGGCTACACCGCCGCCTCCGATGGGGCCCACACGACCACGCGACCTGCCCCTGTTCGCTGCTCGTCGCGACGAAGACGTCGGCGACTGGCTTTACACTTATGAGCGCTGCAGTGCCTACAACCGGTGGGATGATGCTTTAAAATTCCTGAAAGGTTCTACCTTATTCATGTCGGCAGGAATTTGTTTATCAACCGCGAGCCCCGCACCACAAACTGGCCCACCTTCAAGCAGTAGTTCCGACAGTACTCTGCCGACCCGGCTGTTCGGATGGAGATCGTAAGGAACAAGCTGGCTTCCCGCCATCAAGGTCCCGATGAGTCCTATGCGTCATACATAAAGGCCGTGCTTGCACTCTGTCGGCGTATCAGTATCACCATGCCGGAATCTGAACGTGTACATCATGTCTTGAAAGGAATCAATTCTATGGCTTATAACACTCTAGTTGCCCGGAATCCATCAAGTTGATTCCATTATTACGACCTGCCAACGCCTCCACCAGCTACAGTCCTCCTGATTGCAGCCCGGCTTCGCTACTGCTCCGACCTCTACTGACCTCGATCTACGAGCCATGATTCGAGCGATAATCCGCGAGGAGTTCCAAGCCCTCAGCCCTTTCTGCCGGCACGGGCGCGATCCTTCGTCTCCTTCTAACGATGCCGGCCTCCGCCACATCATTAAAGAGGAGTTGGCCACTATCAACCACCCTGTCACACCTGAGCCTCCTGCACCTCACCCAGCACCTACTTACGCTCACGTCGCTGCATCCCCTCCTCCTTCCCCCCCCCCCCCAAACGCCGCCCTACAACCACATCAACGCCATGACGACGGCTCAACCAACGCTACCCTATTACGCACCTTGGCGTCCCTCTCGGCCAGTGTGCTATTATTGTGGAATAGGAGAACATATATCCCGCTTTTGTCGCCGACGCATTCAGAACGAGCGACGTGGTTATGACGCCTTCGAAAGTGACATACCTGCGTATTATCAGCGACGACCAATTCCCAGCCAACCTCGTCGATTCCCTCCACCGTCGGGATCGTCGTTTGAACTAAGTGGGGCTCATGTATCCCGACGCCAGTGTCTTTCCCAATACCGCCGCTCTGTTTCGCCACTTCGACCAGCAACAACTCTCAACTGTCCGTCATTCGGAAAACTAAGCGATGCAGTTTCAGGAGGTGAAACTGCACGTTGCGAACCTACAAAGCGTCCTCCTCATCGCCCGTATAATATGATTTCCGTTTTAGCTGAAGGATTACCGGTCGAAGCTTTGATTGACACAGGGGCTGCACTTTCTGTTATTCACGCTGATTTGTGCCACCGTTTGCGGAGCATAACGACTCCATATGATGGACATGAACTTCGTGGAGCAAATGGCGTCCCTCTGCACCTTTCAGCAAACTGTACAGTTCGAGTTGTTATAGACGGCGTCCGCCACCATGTGCAGTTTGCTGTGCTTTCACCGTGAGCGCATTTGATGATTTTTGGATGGAATTTTTTTGTCAACTGCTTCAGCGTTAATGTGTTGTGGCGACCGTGTCATCCATAAGGCAGACAGCGATTTTTCATCTGACATTTCTGCACGGCATCATTCCCTCTTTGCCGAAGCTGATACTATATTGCCTCCACTGTGCGAAACACTTCTTGCCGTTGTTTCTGAACACATCACTGACGGGGATGTACTCATCGTACCATCTCATCGTCATCTTCCAAGTGGAATCGCCTTCCCATCAAGTCGCGTACGATTCCGCAGCAGCTCAGCGATAGTAGCTGCCACGAACACTTCCCGCGAATCCCTCGTGCTGACTAAAGGAGCTTCGCTGCCATATCAGCCGTATGACGTTTCACGCCCCTTATCACAAGTTCAATCGAACTGAACTAAATCATCTGAACATCTTTTTACGATCGACAGTAAAGACAGCCCTCGGACTTCCCCCGTACACCTCGACGCATCGCCTGCTTCAGCTTGGCCTCCACAATACCGCAGAAGAGCTGATAGAAGCCCAAAGGAATGGCCAACTCACGCGCCTTCGAGACACTAGAGTGGGCCGGACTGTTCTCCGTAGACTAGGCTACCCGGAGCCGACAACACCGCTGCAACAGAGGCACCATGCCATCTCGCCCAAACTGGCAGCTAAGATCAGGGTCGCGCCAGTTCCAAAGAATATGGACCCCGCACTCCACACTGGTCGTAGGACCGCTAGAGTCAAGGCACTCCTGCGCCAGTACAGAGGTGTCCAAACTGTTTTATATGTCGACGCGGCGAGATATCCATCGGGCACAGACGCTATGGCGCTAGCTGTTACGGACGCCAACGGCTCAATTAAGATTACGGGCTCCGTTCGTGGCAGGAACTCGAGCACGACGGCTGAGGAGACTGCCATAGCGGTAGCACTCACCTTCATACACCCCATGGACACATGTTACAAACATCCCACCAGTCCGACATACACAATAATCACAGATTCACAAGCTGCGTGTCGCGCCTTCGCGAAGTATACATTACCTTTCGAGGCTTCACGCGTGCTCTCAACTATAAACTATCATACCTTTCCCATTGTTAAAATTGTTTAGACTCCTGGTCACTCCTCCCTTCCTGGCAACGAGAGTGCGCACGCGCTCGCCCGAGCAGCAACCTTCCGGGCGCTGTCGACGGAAGCGGAGGAGGAAGTAGACACAGAGGACGCCAGCAGCACAGTTCCACAGTCTTACACCCACATTACACTATATTACCGCACACAAAGAAGAACTCTGCCACCGCCGCACCCAACACTCACCAAGGCCGAAGCCGTGGCATGGCGACAATTGCAGACTCACACGTATACAAATTTGTACCACAAACATTTGTTCTTCCCCACCCGCTGCCCAGATAAATGCCCCACCTGCCAACAACACCGACCTACACTATACCATTCTGTTTGGGCCTGCCCAAAGCCACCCGACGGCATTCCACCTGTACCTCACCCCACCCTCTCATCTTGGGAAGATGCCTTGTCCCGCACGCAGCTGGCCGAAAAACGCCGGCTAATCGAGCGGGCCGAGAGGATTGCCGTGGCCCATGGGCTTATGGACTGACGTGTATTTATTTCTTCTGAGACCGCTTCATCAGCACCAAACAGCAAGACCAGCGACAGCTGTTCTGGCGGGCCTGCAGGATTGAGGCGGCACATGGAGTCCTGGACTGAGGGCTCCACTCAGGAAGAAAAGGAAGTTTACATAGTAAATGTTTTTCCTCCTCCTCCTCCTCGCTACCATGCATAGTGTATGCCCACCCTGTGTGCATGATAGTGCTCACTACCCCGCTACGTACGCAACGTGATTCATCGCAAGTCTCTCTTTCCATGCTGTCCGAGACAATCAATCCGAACCTCATGCCGCAACAACGCCAAGAATTGCTGCAATTGCTTCAAGCCCACCAAGCCATTTTTAATGCCACTTCCCCATCACTGGGACCGACTAGTGTTGCACATCACCGCATCCTTACTGAAGGTGACTCAATTGTACGCCGACGGCCTTATCGGGTTTCTCTCTCGGAACGAAAAGTAATTGAAGAGATGTCAATGACATGCTCCGTCGTTATATTATTCGTCCATCAACAAGCCCTTGGTCCTCCCCAGTAGTATTAGTTAAAAAAGGACGGATCGTACGATTTTGTGCTGATTATCGCGCACTCAACAAAATTACCCGCAAAGATCTACCCGATGCCGCGCATTGATGATGCCCTTGACTCTCTCCAAGGCGCCGAACATTTCTCGAACTTGGACCTAAGCTCAGGTTATTGGCAAGAAGCTATGCACGAAGACGATAAAGAAAAAACCGCTTTCGCAACTCTTGATGGACTTTGCGAGTTTAATATTATGCCCTTCGGCCTTTGTAACGCACCCGCAGTATTTGAAAGAATGGTCGATACTGTACTTCGTGGCCTCAATTGAAGAACCTGTTTATGTTACTTGGATGACATCGTTATCTTTTCGTCAACATATACCGACCATCTCACGCGCCTGAATGAAGTCCTTACGTGACTTGCTTCAGCGGGCTTTCACCTCAACACCAAGAAGTGCCACTTTGCAGAGAAGGAAACCAAAATATTGGGACATCTGATTAGCCATGACGGCATTCGCCCAGACCCTGATAAAATCATCGCGGGTCTTGAACTTTCCTCGTCGGCAACGGACTATAGATTTGCGCAGTTTCCTCGGCCTGGCGTCATATTTCCGGCAATTTATAAGACATTTTGCAACTATTGCTGCTCCACTTCATGAACTACTTAATGCGCGCAGCCCTTTCATGTGGACTAAACAGTGCAACACTGCTTTTAACGATTTAGGCACGCCCTCAGATCAGATCCCGTTCTTGGCCACTTCAGCGACAGCGCTCCTACCATCTTGTACACTGATGACAGTGGTCACGACGGTCTTGGCGCTGTCCTTCTGCAGCGCGATGCAACTTCACATGAGAAAGTGATTGCCTTCGCCAGTCGGACCATGACTCCAGCTGTGAACCATTACCGAGCAGGAATGTCTTGCCGTCGTCTGGGCTGTTCAAAAGTTTCGCCCTTACCTATATGGTCGGCATTTAACAGTTGTGACCGATCACTATGTTCTTTGCTGGTTATCTTCACTGAAACATTTGACAGGCCGACTTGGCCGTAGGATTCTACGCCTGCAAGAATACCATTTCAACGTCGTTGATAAATCGGGTCACCAACATCAAGACACTGACGCCCTATCTCGCTGCTCAGTTTCGGAATCGGCCTGCTGTTTTTCTTCACAATGCATTTCCACCTATGACCACAGCCGACCATCGCTTCCACCGACGCATATCACAACCGTTTCTTTTGACGGCTCTGAGAACAAACACGCTTTCCGCTCGCAACAATTACCTGATACCTACTGCCGACCCATCATCCCCCGGCTTATCGGCGCTTCGAGCCCACCCAACGCTAGGGTTCGCCGACAGCTTCGCAATTTCAAGCTTGAAGATGGCATACTACGCCGCTACGTGTATTATCCTGATGGAACTCGCTGGCTCCCAGTCGTACAGCGTGTGCTTCGCCCACGTATACTAGCGGCTTTCCACGATGACGCTACTGCAGGTCACCTTGGTTTTGACAAAACATACGACCGCGTAAAAAGACGATTCTTTTGGCCTGGCCTGTCTACCACCTTAGCTAAATACGTTGCTTCCTGCCACCTGGTCCAATGTCGCAAGCGGCCGACTTCTTTCCCGCTGGCCTCCTACAGCCCCTTCCCCGTCCTGCTACACCATTCGACGTAATCGGCATCGACTTATATGGTCCCCTACCTCTCTCCGATAGGGGTAACCATTGGATTATAACAGCTGTCGACCACCTTACACGCTATGCTGAGACGGCCCTGTACCGACTGGTTCCGCTGAAGAGGTAGCTAATTTCTTTTTGCGATCAATAGTATTGCGTCATGGCGCTCCTCGGGTACTCCTAAGTGACCGCGGGACGGCCTTCTTATCGACAGTCGTATCCGAAGTTCTTCGTGCGCCATCCACCCTCCATAAGACCTCAAGCTACCATCCCCATACTAACGGTCTGACTGAGCGATTTCATCGCACCGTATTGGATATGATATCCATGTACATCACACCGGATCATCGAAATTGGGATGCTGTTGTACCATTCGTCAAATACGCCTATAATACTGCAGTACAGCGGACTATAGTGCCTAGAATATACTGGCTAGTGTGACAAGCGCCCGCGCTTCCCTATGGGCGAGGATGGCGCTATTTGCAATGAAAGCCAATCGTTAGCGGCAGAGGGCGCTGCTTGTCGGGAGGGTGCCACCTGAGCAGACGACGCAGTTTTCTCTCTTCAGAATACGGCAATCTGGTGGTGTTGTGCGTGCGTGTTAAACCTGCTTCTGCGCGTCTTTTGCTTTCACGAAGGTGCAGTAGTTTATTTACGGTGTAGGTGTTTGCTCATGCGAGTCGTCCCGCACTTCTACCTGCTCGGCGACGATTGCATCGGTTTTTTTTTCTCGTTTTGTGCGCGCGTTCTGTGCTCGCCTGTATCCCTTCTTTTTTTACTGTGTCGCCAGTGGTGAAGCGCGGTTCCCGATTGTTGTTTCCCCAGTGCCTCTCACTAGACTGCAGAGAAAAATGCCAAAGAGAAAGCGGTGGTGCACAGAGAATACTTGCTTTTTTGGCAAACGCGGCTACCGCTAGAACAAGGAGCGTACGTATTACTGCGCTATCTGATGCTACGTAAGTACGCATTCTGTACAATGGGAACGAAGCATCGATAGAAATGACGGAAGGTAAACGGCAACTGCTTTTGTTGGCGAGAAACATTTTTAGAGCATGCAGTTATATTCACAAGGATGCAAACCTGGGCGAGTCGGTAACGGTGCTCTATGGCAGTGTGTAGCACAGAGTGTACACAGGCGCTACAGACAGCACCTGTGTTGCGTACCGTTCTGTGTCCCTCGACTGTCCTTTCGCGGTACACATATGTCATATGGATGCAGTTGTATATTAGGCGCATGTTTCACCGTAAGCGCGGCATTACCAACGAGCTTCATCGCGATTAGCCGGCCGCGTCTCGTGCATATTGTGTATCTGAGAAAAAAAAAACATCGTCAGCTTTTTCATTCAAAAGATGGTGACTTCGGCAAAACCTTGTGCAATCGCAGGCCGCGATGTACCTTGTAGTTCTGCTGTTTTTTAATTTTTTTTTATTCAAATACCTCACGGGCTCCGATTGGAGTATTACGTGAGGGGGGTTACATAACTGGGGTGCGAAACAGAAGCATGTAGAAGATGGTTATTTTAACATCGTTATTTTTAAAACGTTAACATTATACCCTCCACACCTTGTGCCCAAAACGGCACCAAAAAGGAAGGACAGAAACATATGCGAGCAGCAACCAGCTCGTAAACGCCATAAGCGGAACGCAGGGACTGGACCCGGCGATTCGGGCTCGGAAATCAACGAGGGCTCCTGTTTTCTCGAAGCTGGCTTTCAAGACTGCAACGACTCCTCCGGCTCCAGTGAAGCAGGCATTGTGGGTGAACAGAGTGGCAGCCAGACTACACTGCAGACACCTAACCACCACTGAGGCCGTCATCCGTTTGAGGACATTCTCATTCCGGTTACATGGATGCGGATACCTTCCGTGAATGACAGCCTAGCTTATGCTTAAGACCCAATAACTTTGAAAAGATGAAGGTTGACCTTGCATTCCAACTTTTTGGAGATGAGGTTATTAAAGGACTTTTTTTGCACCGGCGGCATGTGGAGACTATATACACTCGGGTGCAACCAACAGAAGACTTCGTCAAGCTAATCAATCGCCTGATACGAGTAATGACCTCCAGGATAACCAAGCGTGCACTTAAGCCGGGTAGCCCAGACATGCGTTTCTTGGAAGACTCTTTAGGATATCTGGACAAGTGGGAAGAACATGCCAGCATTGCCTTCCACTCGCATTGTCACCTTTGATTAAACATGCTGCCTTCGTTCTATTAAACCGAATCTGTGTTTCGTGACTTGTATTCTTTGAGTTTGAATTCCTCCAAACGCGAAAGCTCTCATGTGCGTTTACCGGGTTAGCGTGTGGCTCACGTACCGATTGAGCTTTCAAGTTCGAGCAATCTGCACAAAGCAATTCGATATTAACATTAGCATGTTAAAACGTTATATCAATCCTAAGCTTCTGAAAGAGCTCTAAAACAAAGTATTAAACGTGAGCCAAAGCAACGCGCAGCTCCCTTTCCAACTCTCAGCAGCGCGGCGCAATGTGCGCGAGAAACCGGCTCGCACCCTCTCGCACCACAGCGCCGCTATGCGGCCGCCGGCGGCTTTCATTGCTGTCCGAGCCATCCCAGCCGGCGCGCTCGACACACTAGTCGGTATATTCTAGGCACTATAAGCGGACTACCGGTTACTCTCCATTTTTCCTCGTTTTCGGCCGTACTCTCACTACAGTCCTCGACACTTCCTTCTTCTCTACGCCCGACTACTCCTCATCATTACCAGCCCAGTTCTTATCCCATATGGCCAGATGCCGTCATCTTGCCCGCCTCAACACAGAAGCGTGCCAGGAAGACCGCAAGAGTCGCTACGATTCTACGCATCGTGCGGTCTCTTTTCGTCCTGGTGACGAAGTACTGCTCTATACACCACTGCGCGCCCCTGGCCTTAGTGATAAATTTCAGCGCCGCTATCTTGGTCCCTAGAAGGTCATCAACCAAACTTCCCAGTAAACTACCAAGTCAAACCTGTTGATCCCTCAGCCGACCGACGCCACCGTTGGACTGAAATTGTTCTTGTATCTCGCTTTTAGCCGTTTGTGCGCTGCGGTACATCGGTTGGTTAGGAGTGGCCAGGCCTGCGGTTTCCGACCCCCCGGGCAGATTTTGTGAGCCCTCCACGGATCTTCTTTCATTTCTACATACCATGATCTTCCTCTTCCTCTTGTACATACCAATGCCATCATCATCGTCCCGCGGCGCCGGCTCCGGCACGCGCTTGAGTTTTTCTCCATCGGATTCAACGCTGACACTGCATACCTTGCCTTGCTTTTACGACCTTGCCGTCTCGACCTGGCCTTCTTTCACAATATCTTCCAGCACTTTCACGTACGGTTCGTCTACACCCTGATTTCGCAATGCCTGTATGACCGCCGAGGTTTCTACTGAGTCGTATGCTTTTTCGTAATGAATGAATGCTATGTAAAAGGGTTGGTGATATGCCGGGCATTTTCCATCACCTGGTTGATGGTATGAATATGATCGATAGTAGAGTATCCTTTAAGAAAACCTGCTTGATCTTTTGCTTGGCTGCAGTCTTAAGTTACCCTGATTCTATTAGCGATTACTTTGGTAAATACCTTATACGTAACAGACAGTAAGCTGATCGGTCTGTAATTTTTCAAGTCCTTAGCGTCCCCTTTCTTATGAATAAAGATAATGTTTGCGTTCTTCCATGGTTCCAGTATCGTCGATGACACCAGCCATTGCGTATACAGGGTGCTGACGATATCCTCACGATTTCTAGCACGATATCCTCCTTCAACAAATCTATAGTTACTTGATCCCCTCCAGCTGCTTTTCCCCTTTTCATAGTTTCTAAGGCTTTCTTAACTTCGTCCTTCGTCCCTGCATCAGCAACTTGCTCCTAAATGGTAGAGCAGGACCCTACTACGGTGGTTGTTCTTGGGGGCTAGAGAGAAGTGAAAACTTCACGAACAAGGTCTATTATATGCTGGAACAAGGAGCTGGCGGTGGCAGGCGTCATACAGTAAGTGATGAAACTTGCTTTGGGTGCTGACAAGTGAGTGCCCTTCGTTTGCGCAGCCCCTCAAAGCTCTGAAAAAGACTGAAGACTTCGGAAAATGTGCGAGAGTCACGGACTAACAACCACGTATCATAAGCGTCGTCGTCTATGCCTTTCAAGATGTGTTTGACCCTGTCTGCTTCCGACATGTTGGGTTCACCCCCTTGAATATGTTGACAACCCCGTCTATTCAGCCCGCCAAGCTTTTGCGTATCTGCTGCGACCGGTGGCACGAACGCTGTTCTGCGTAGAGGTTTCTATTTTAGGGCGGACAAACGCTTCTTACAAAGTCGTTTTGAAGGGGGCTTAACTTCGGATGTCCCCCTCGTGGTTCCGGTACTACAAATTAGCCACACCGGTATGACAAAATATGCCGTTGTTCAGCTTTGTGTCGTCATCCCACTTGTTGTAAAGGCTAACGCGTTCGTAGGAGCTGAGCTAATCTTCTACGTCATGGTCATCGACGCTGCTGAAGATAGCTGTGACCCGCTGTCGAAGCGAGCCCGCACAGATGACAGCCGGGCCCGCCTGCACTCCTTGGTGTCTAACGTCCTCAGGCATTGTGGATGTCAAGATAGAGCGGCTGCGGAGCTCCAGGATCGATGTTCTTAGCCAGCGATCCCACCAAATGTAGGATGGGGGTTTATTGAAAGGTAATTGGACTGGAAAGATCAGCGGCTAACAAAACCCATAGAGAGTGAGGTTGAGTATGCGCAGCGATAGCAGTGCCACTGACTGAAATTTTTCCCGTGTTCTTATTCCTCTTGACATCACCTACAACACTGTGTAAACGCTTTCACAATCTTTAATTCTTCAGTGTTAATAAGCAAGTGGAAAGCGGCAATATGGCTCCGTTATTTTAAGACATCGTTCACCTGCTAAATATACATCAATTTCCTTTAGTAAGTTGTCATGCAAAATTTTTGAGCATATAATTTATTCCAATATGGCAAAATTGTTTTTGATATAACGCATTCTATAGGTCACATCAGCATAGTTTTCATAATTTTTTTTCATGTCAGGCTGAACATTTCCTTCACTGATGACCTTCTTGCAACCGTACACTCTGGATCGTACATCGTCTGCATATTCCTTAATTTCTCCAAGGCATTAGATCTTGTTAACCATTAACTACTTGTTTGAAGCTTAGCAGACTAAACATATATTGCAACATTTTAGTGTAGACTGAAAATTTTCTTCGCTACAAAACACAGTGTGTATGTGCCAATAACCCTCCCTTCTCGCGCTTACTCTGGTGTTGCTTCTGTGCTCGGAGAATTACCTTTTCTTATCAGCAATGTAATCACTTGCATCACCCCAATAATTGCATTATCTTGTTCGCCGATGACTGCGTACGTATAGAAAAATTTATTTTCTTTCCTACTTGGAACCAGCATACGTCTGACATTAACAATATATCAGAATGGTGCAACATCTGGACAATGCGCTTTAATCCTTATTGCTTTGCACTTATTAGTGCAAAGCAATCCAAAAGCCCCGGAACACACCTCCTGTTTACACGGACTCTTTTAACTACCAGTTCGAAGGTATTTCACTAGAACATGTAACATATCTTATAAATTTCTAAGTATTTACACGACCAACAATCTGTCCTGGCAAAGCCATATAAACGTCTTTTGCAGCAATGACAATCGCATGGTTGGATGTTCAAAGTGTCTGTATGGCACCTTCCGCTTTACCTGTTCCTTTATAAAGAGCCCATATGTCCCAAAATTGGAATGTGCATGCTCGGTGTGGGATCCCAGTCCTGAGTTTCTCAACCAAACATTGAAGTCAGCGCAAACTCGCCGCGCACGCTTCATACTTCATAACTACTCGCGTTATCCAGAGCATAAAATATGAAAACTACATTGAACCTTCTACATCGTTGTTTAAGAAGAAAGGTCTCTCGCTTATCTGAGTTTCCCGAATCTTAATCATCACTACCATTATCTGATCTGACCACTACTGATCTCTGAGTTTAGGTACTTTTCATCCTGTAGGCACCACCCACATAAACTAGGTCTCCCCTTCTGTCGCACTAACACATACTTTCACTTATTTGTACTGAATACCAGCAATGAATAGAACCACCTGTCCACCTAATTGCTACTGTTACAGACCTTGTTTTGTTCAGATCTGATTTTAAACAACACAATTATTCCCTGTAATCTATTTTCCACCCTTTTGTTATTCCTTTTTCTGTATTGCCGCACTTGTCGTGTTACATATTTTTCTCAAGCACTCCAATTCCTTCTGTAACACCCCGGCAGGCCATAAACGTATTATTAAAAGTAAACAAATAAATCCTGTCCAGCCGAGCACAGGAGGAGTAGCGAAATTATTAAAACAAATATTGCCCCCCTTATCACGTCCAACAAGCACAAGTCTTTATACAGACGCTAAATCAGTAAGCAAAGTCGCCCTAGGGTCATACTGCTTACCTGACACAGCTCATTTCTACTCTACAAAAACAATTTTGATCCCCCAAAAAGTATAATTTAATAATTATATTTATAATTATTATAATTATAAGTGTAAATTTTAAAAGGCCTTGGACCGTGTGTCTCACCCTAAACCTCTACTGAAACGGTAGAAAGCTATGGACATATGCAAACTAGAAATACGGAATTAGCAAGAATGCAGGCAGTCGATTGCAAGGAATAAAACTGCTTACAAATTTGTAACTGGGGGTGTCTGGGTTTCTAAATAAAGTCTTGAACGGTTCGCCCTCTCCTGTTATAACTCTACCTGGCAAATTTAAACCAGGCTGCCCAACATTGTACACACAGTCCACTAATACAATGCTTCAAATAATGTTTTGTACCTCTCATTCCTCGACTATCATGCGGCTTGAATAACGAGCTTCATATGCATTTTAACATCCACCAATTGCTGTGTACAAGAAATCGGGCGGTGCAATAATAAATGCATGCACAAGTATATGAAAGACCGCAATGAACTAGGTTGCATTTATGCGTCAATGGGCCCAAGAAATTTCTTGGTCCCGAAGCAGCACTTAAACATGCTTTTATATAAGCAGGAGAGCCTAGTAGCAGAGACGGCACATTAAAGCTGATGGTTAGATCGAAATTACAGCTGGAAGCAGTTTTGCATCGTAGTTTTGAGTCTAGATGCATACACAAATCTGGGAGCTCAGACACGCCTGATACTGATCAGAAAGCTCCGCATCTTAGCTAAGTGCCGCTTGTAGCTGGTGTTCGTGGCATATAAGGTCACATAAAACTTCAATTATCGCAGAGCGCAACCATGAAGACAAAAACGCCTCAAAATGTACGCAACATTTACGTTCTGGCTTCCGTGACTGATTAAAGCACCCGACCAACCTAAAGTGCTGCTCTATACCGGAAACAGCAAAATAACCTTATGTTATATAGCTAAATATACCATTCTCCTGAGACAAGTATTTTTCTACAAGCGTATATATGCTTAGAATTTTTTCTCGGCTCACGAAAAGATTGGGAAATTGCGCAATCTTGTTGACACTGAATATATACGTGAAAAGTGCTCTATAAAACAGGAAAATCAATTTGTCCCACGCAAAGATGGTGTTATCTACTCCATCCCATTATCTTGCGGCAAACAGTACACCGGTCAGATGGGCAGATGCCTTAACAAGCGCGTAAGAGAACACAATAACAATGTTTTTAACTCCGGTAAAGGGCATCTCGGCATCCATTGCAGGGATTGTAAAAGTAAAGACTGCCAGCCAAATTTATAAAACAAAAGTGTTAAATAGGCATCGGGACAAGATAACCCGTGAAGCCGCACAAATCGCTTGGTCAAATGACGCCCGTGTAAGCAGCCCGTCCTTGGCGCTGTGAGCCAAGGAAATAAGACATTTAAGCACAGGGAATTGGCGTGGTGGCATCGAAAGTGTTTTTCAGGGCATAATCAAATGTGTTTCGCTTCTATGTCTTCTTTTGTTGTTTGGAGCCTAATGTACTTATTACCACGTTCCGAGCAAACAATATCAGTTGTAAGTCAGCGCCTGTCAGTGTACGTCTTCCATCCGTCCTGGTCAAAGTCGCGCTGTTCTACAAAACGTGTCGAATTCAAGCTGAGAGCACTACACGCTTTATAGCGCATGCTGTGAATGCCGTAGTAGATTTGGCCGGTATTTCAATGAAACTTGCCGCGGAAGAATCCAGGTGGGTGGACGGAGCTTCATTCTGTAGCCTGTTCGGTGGCAGTGCGAAGCAGTCGACGCATGACGCTTCATTCCTGGCCAGTGTGCCGAGGAAAACCTGGTGATCCGCGATGATACCTCAGGAATTAGCCAGCATCAAGCCGGGAAGGTCCTGGAGCAGAAAGACGAATAGCATGATGAGGCGTATGCTGGATTCGATGCTGCCGTTCCCAATGTCGTTGGTAAGAACGCTACACGGTTTAATAGCGCATGCTGTGGATGCCGTTGCGGATTTTGCCGGTATTAAAATAAATCTTGCGGCGGAAAAATGCACGTGGGTGGGCGGAGCATCATTCTGCACCCTGTCAGATGGTAGTGCGCAGCAGTCGACGCATGCCGTTTGATTCGGTCAGGGTGCCGAGGAAAACCGGCTGGTCCGCGTAGGTACTTCAGGCATCAGCCAGCATGGAAGGACGTGGAAGATAAAGACGAATGGGGTGGTGACGCGCATGCTTCCTTTGATGCCACCGTGACCAATGCCGTGGCTAAAAGCGCTACACGCTTTAATAGCGCATACTGTGGATGCCGTTGTCGATTTGGCAGGTAATCCAGTGTATCTTGCCGCATAAAAATCCAGGTGTGTGTACGAAGCTTCATTCTGTAGCCTCTTCGGTGGTACTGCGCAGCAGTCGACGCATGCCGCTTCAATCCTGACCAGGGTGCCGAGGTAAACCGGGTGGTCCGCGTTGATACAACAGGAATTAGCCAGCCCCAATCCGCGAAGGGCCTGCAGCAGAAAGACAAATGGGATGATGACGCACGTGTTCCCCTCGATGCCGCCGGGCCCAATGCCGTAGCTGAGAGCGCTACACGCTTTAATAGCGTACGTTGTCGATGCCGTTGTTAAATTGGCGGGTATTCCTATGAATCGTGAAGCAGAAGAATCCAGATGGGTGCACGGATATTCATTCTGTAGCCTGTTCGATGGTAGTGCACAGCAGTCGAAGCATGCCGCTTCATTCACGGCCAGATTGCCAAGGAAACTCGGTTGGTCCGCTTTGGCACAGCAGGAATCAGCCAGCTTCAATCCGGGAAGAGCTTGAAGCATAACGACTGATAGCTTGGTGAAGCGCATGTTCGCTCTGATGCTGCCACGCCCAATGCCATGACTGAGAAAGCTATACGTTTTAATAGTGCATGCTGTGGATGCTTTTGTGGATTTGTCCGGTATTCAAATGAATCCTGCCGCGGGAGAATCCAGGTGGGTGGACGGAGCCTCATTCTGTAGCCTGTTTGGTGATAGTGTGCAGCAGTCGACGCATACTGTTTCATTCCTGGCCAGGGTGCCGAAGAGACCCCGGTGGTCCGCGTGAGTAAAGCAGGATGCAGAATGCATCAATCCGGGAAGGGCCAACAGGTGAAAGAGGAATGGGTTGGTGACGCGCATGTTTGCTTCGATGCCACCGTGCCCTATGCCGCAGCTGACAGCGCTACACGCATTAATAGCACATCCTTTGTATGCCGTTGTGGATTTGGCGGGAATTCCAATAAAACTTGAAGCGGAAGAATCCAGGTGGGTGGACGGAGCCTCATTCTGAAACCTGTTCGATGGTACTGCGCAGGAGTCGACGCATTCCGCACCATTCGGCCAGGGTGCCGAGGAAAAACGGATGGTCTGCGGTTTTACCACAGGAATCAGCCAGCATTAACCCGAGAAGGGCCTGGACGTATGGAATAATGACGCGCATGTTCGCTTCGATGCCGCCGGGCCCAATGCAGTAGCTGAGAGTGCTACGCGCTTTAACAGCGCATGCTGTCGACGCCGTTGTGAGTTTGGCGGGTATTCTACTGAATCTTGAAGCGGAAGAATCCAGGTCGGTGGACGGAGCCTCATTCTGCAACCTGTTCGTTGGTACTGCGCAGCAGTCGACGCTTGCCACTTCATTCGTGGCCAGGGTGCCAAGGAAACTCGGTTGGTCCGCATTGGCACCGCAAGAGTCATTCAGCATCAATCCGGGAAGAGCCTGGAGCATAAATACTGATGGGTTGGTGATGCGCATGTTCGCTTTCATGCTGCCGTGCCCAATGCCGTGGCTGAGAGCGCTACACGCTTTAATAGCGCATGCTGTGGATGCCGTTGTGGAATTTGCCGGTATTCCAAAGAATTTTGAAGCGGAAAAATCCAGGTGGGTGCAAGGAGCTTCATTCTGTCGCCTCTGCGGCGATAGTGCGCAGCTGTGGAAGCCATAGAGTTCCTTACACTAACTAGAGGGAAGGCTGAGGGCGCTGCACTTCAGCCACCATGGGCGCGCTAAGAATCATGGGCCGGTGTGCTACTTGTTGCGGGACAGTCGGTTTTTCTCGGGTACGTGGAGTGGCGTTACTGCAATGTTTCTTTTTTGTTATCATCATCATCTGAAGGTGCGTACATAGACCGCGAAAGCCATAGTAGCGAAGGCGCAAAAGCAGACATCGCCATAAATGGTTTCTGTTTCCCGAAATGCCGCTAAAAACTTCCTTAAGTGATTGCACAACGATAAATATTTTCATAACACTTTTTTGTTTCAAAGTGTGCCTATTAAGTGCGAAATATTGGTATTTGTGCTGCTCAAAACTAAGCCAATAGGAGAAAGAGTCATCGCTTATATTGGATAAATCTCACACTGGCATGCTTTTTCTCTCTCTTTTTGTAATTTACAGTCACAATATTCAATCTTAGGACATTATTTATGGTAGAACAACGTTTATCTTTGCATTAGTTTTGGCCAAAAGTTGTAGTTCTGCACTCGGTAGCTCTCCGGCCCATGATGCTTTGAGCGCCCATGGTGGCTGAACTGGCCGTTTGGAAACTCCATGTAAACGCCCATAGACGGCAGCACAGCTTTCCCTCTAGGTAAGAGTAAGAAACTCTATGGTGGAAGCATGCCGCTTCATTGCTGGCCAGGGTGGGAAGGAATACCAAGTGGTCCGCGTTGGTACCGCAGGAATTAGCCAGCATTGAAGCGGGCAGGGCCGGGAGGAGAAAGAAGAATGGGATGATGACGCACATGTTCCGTTCGATGCCGCCGGGAACAATGCCGTGGCTGCGAATGCTACACGCTTTAATAGCACATGCTGTGGATGCCGTTGTGGATTTGGCAGGTATTCCAATGAATCTTGAAGCGGAAGAGTCCAGCTGGGTGGACGGAGGCTCAGTCTATAGCCGGTGCGGTAGTAGTGCGCAGCGGTCGACGCATGCCGCTTCATTCGGCCAGAGTGCCGAGTAAAAGCGGTTGGTCCACGTAGGTACTGCAGGAATTAGCCAGCATCGATGCGGGAAGGATCTGCGGGAAGAAGACGAATGGGTTTTTGAAACGCATGTTCACTTCGATTCCATCATGTCCAATGTCGTGGCTGAGAATGCGAATGCTTCACTCTCTAATACCACATGCTCTTGATGCCGTTGTGGATTTGGCCGGTTTTGCAATTAATCTTGCCGCGGAAGAATCGAGGTGGGTGGACGGAGCCTCAATCTGTAGCCTGTTTGGTGGTAGTGCGCAACAAACGACGCCTGCCACTTCATTCCAGGCCAGGGTGCCAAGGTAAACCGGGTGGTCAGCGTTGATACCAAAGGAATCAGCCAGCATCAATCCACGAAGGGCTTGGAGCAGAATGAAAATGGGATGATGACGCTCGTGTTCGCTTCGATTCCGCCGGGCCCAATGCCGTAGCTGAGAGAACAATATGCTTTAATAGCGCATGCCGTCGATACCGTGCGTATTTGGGGGTATTCCAATGAATCTTGAAGCGGAAGCAACCAGGTGAGGGGACGGAGCCTCATTCTGCAGCCTGTTCGATGGTTGTGCGTAGTAGTGAGACATATACCGCTTCATTCGGCCAGGGTGCCGAGGTCCGCCTCAGTACCGAAGGAACCAGAAAGCATCAATACGGGAAGGGCCTAGAGGAGAACGACGAATGGGTTGGTGACACGCATATTCGCTTCGATGCTGCCATGCCCAATGGCGTGGCTAAGAGCGCCACACCCATTTACAGCGCATGCGGTGGATGCCGTTGTGGATCTGGCCGGTATTCCAGTGAATCTTGCCGGTAAAAATTCCAGGTGGCTAGATGAAGCCTCATTCTGCATCCTTATCGGTGGTAGTTCTCAGCAGTCGACGCATTCCGCTTCATTCCTGGCCAGGTTGCCAAAGTAAACCGGGTGGTCCGTGTTGATACCACAGGGATCAGCCAGCATTAACCCGCGAAGGGCCTGTAGCAAAAATACGAATGGGATGATAACGCACATGTGCCCTTCGATGCCGCCGGGACCAATGCCGTGACTGAGAATGCTACACACTTTAATAACCGCATGCTGTCGATGCCATGTTGGATTTGGCGGGTATTCCAATGAGTCTTGAAGCGGAAGAATCCAGGTGGGTAGAAGAAGCCTCATTTGGTAGCCTGTTCGGTGGAAGTGCGCAGCAGGCGACGCATGCCGCTTTATTCCTGGCCAGGGTGCCGAGGTAAATCAGTTGGTCCACGTAGGTAGCGCAGGAATTAGCCAGCATTGATGCGGGAAGGGCCTGGAGGAGAAAGACAAATAGGTTGGTGACACGCATGTTCGCTTCGAAGCCACCGTAGCCAATGTCGTGGCGGAGAATGCTAAACGCTTTATTAGCGCATGCTGTGGATACCGTTGTGGATTTGGAGGGTATTCCAATGAATCTTGAAGCGGGAGAATCCAGGTGGGTTGACGAAGCTTCATTTTGTAGGCTTCTTGGGGGTATTGCGCAGCAGGAGACGCACGCCGCTTAATTCCTGGCGAGGCCGCCGAACTAAACCGGGTGGTCCGCGTTGATACCAGAGCAATCAGACAGCATGAATCCGCGAAGGGCCTGGAGCAGAAAGACGAATAGGATGATAACACGCATGTTCGCTTCAATACAGCCGGGTCCAATGCCGTAGCTGAGAGCGCTACACGCTTTAATAGCGCGTGTTGTAGATGCCATTTGGGATTTGGCGGGTATTTCAATGAATTTTGAAGCGGAATAATCCAGGTTGGTAGACAGAGCCTCATTCTGTATCCTGTTCGGTGGCAGTGCGCAGCGGTCGACCCATGCTGCTTCATGCCTGGCCAGGGTGCCGAAGAGCACCGCTTGGTCCGCGTTAGTACCGCAGGCATAAGAATGCTTCAATACCGGAAGGGCCTAGAAAAGAAAGACGAATGGGTTGGTAAAGGTAATGATCGCCTAGATGCAACATGCCCAATGGCGTGGCTGAGAGCGCTACACGCTTTAATAGCGCATGCTGTGGATGCCATTGTGGATTTGGCCGATATTCCTGTGAATCTTACCTCGGAAAAATCTAGGTGGGTAGACAGAGCTTCATTCTGTAGCCTCTTCGGTGGTAGTGGGCAGCAGTCGACGCATGCCGCTTCATTCCTGGCCAGGGTGCCGAGGTAAACGGGGTTGTCCGTGTTGATACCACAGGAATCAGCCAGCATGATTCCGCGAAAGGCCTGGAGCAGAAAGACGATTTGGATGATGACGCACATGTTCACTTCGATGCCGCCGGGACAAATGCCATGGCTGAGAATGCTGCACGCTTTATTAGCGCATGCTGTGGATGCCGTTGTGGATTCGGCCGGTATTTCGATTATTCTTGCCGCGGAAAAATCCAGGTGGATGGACGGAGCCTCATTCTGTAGCCTTTTCGGTGGTAGTACGCAGAAAACGATGCATGGCACTTCATTCCGGCACATGGTGCCGAAGATAACCGAGTGGTCCGCCTCAGTACCGCAGGAACCAGAAAGCATCAATCCGCGAAGGGCCTGGAGCAGAAAGACGAATGGGTTGGTGAAGCGCATGTTAAATTCAATGCCACCGTGCCCAGTGTCGTAGCTGAGAGCGCTACAAGCTTTAATAGCGCATGCTGTAGATGTCATTGTGGATTTGGCGAGTATTCCAATGAATCTTGAAGCGGAAGAATCCAGGTGGGTGGACGGAGATACATTCTGTAGTCTGTTCGGTGGAGGTGCACTGCTAACAACGCATGGCACTTCTTTCCTGGCCAGGGTGCCGAGCACAACTGGTTGGTCCGCGTTGATACCGGAGGAATGAGCCAGCAATAATGCGGGCAGGGCCTGGGGCAGTACCACGAATGGGATGATGGCGCACATGTTCCCTACGATGCCGCCGAGACCAATGCCGTGGCTGAGAATGCTACACGCTTTAATAGCGCATGCTGTGGATGCCGTTGCGGATTTGGCCGGTATTCCAATGAAACTTGGCGCGTAAGAATCCAGTTGGTTGGACAGAGCCTCATTCTGTAGCCTTTCGTAGCATTCTGTAGCAGGCGACGCATGCCGCTTCATTCCTGGCTAGGGTGCCGAACTAAACCGGGTGGTCCGCGTTGATACCATAGGAATCTGCCAGCATCAATCCTGGAAGAGCCTGGAGGAGAAAGACGAATGGGATGATGACGCACATGTTCCCTTCGAGGCCGCCGGGCCCAATGCCGTAGCTGAGAGCGCTACACGTTTTATTAGCGCATGTTGTCGATGCCATGTTGGATTTATTTATTTATTTATTTATTTTCGATACCCTCAAGCGCCGAGGCATTACAGAGGGGAATGGGCAAGCAAACAACGCAAGAAAAAAATTATTTTTTGTTAAAGGCGGCACAACAACGTAGTTAAAATGTAGCAACACACAGTATTCGAAAAAGTACAGAAACAACAACTGTAACAAATGCAACGCAAGAAACTGAACAAGCATAGCAGAAAAAAAGTAATAAAAAACAAAGAAAATAACATGAAACAGAGAAACTAACTATTCGCATCAGATAAAAGCATCGTCATCAGAGACTGACGATAAGCAGTATAATCCTGTATACAAGCCACGGCAGCGGGAAGGTGGTTCCACTCTTTCGATGTGCGAGGAATGAAAGAATGCAAAAAAGTGTCAGTACGGCAAAAAATAGATCCAGTCTTATGTCGATGGTCGACACGAGAAGAGCGATGGGGGGTGTAGTGATAAAACGAGAGTGCAGTAACTGGTGATGATAAATTTTATGAAAAAAGCATAGGCGTAAAAATTTTCTAGGTTGTGCGATAGACGGTAAGGAAAGGTTAGATTTCATAGCTGTGACACTCGCGGTCCGGTTAAAATTAGAAAGTATAAAACGAACTGCATTATTCTGAACAAGTTCCAGTGAAGTACAAAGCGAGACATGGTGAGGGTCGCAAAGAGGGGCAGCATATTCTAGTTTAGGAAGAACAAGTGTTTTATAAAGAAGTAATTTTAAGGAGACAGGTGCTTTGATGAAGCTACGACGTAAATACCCTAGCATGCGGTTAGCGCTGCTAATAATTAGTTCGATATGCGGTTTCCAGGATAATGACGAACTGATGATAACACCCAAGTACCGGTATGATGTTACAGGTGCAATCTGAATATTATCCAAAGCGTAAGCGGAGGTAGTAGTATTTTGTCTGGAAACTCTCATTAAAGCACGCTTGCGAGGGTTTAGTTGCATTTGCCATTTTTACACCAAAGAGAAATGTTATCGAGATCAGTCTGAAGGCAGTGTTTGTCTTCTTCGGTGCAAATTTCACGATATAAAACACAGTCATCCGCGTATAAGCGTATGTTAGAAGAAACGCAATTAGGCAAGTCATTGATGTATATCAAAAAAAGAAGTGGGCCTAGTGCAGAACCTTGGGGGACACCTGATGTTACTTCAGTTAAAGGGGAATCGTAGTCATTAAGCGTTACATATTGTGAACGATTAGCAAGAAAACATTCAAGCCAGGCTAAAACATTATGATCTAGGGTTAGAGCAGAAAGCTTAAGCATGAGTAGTTTGTGGTTCACCTTATCAAATGCCTTTGGAAAATCTAGAAATATGCAGTCGGCCTGTGAATTTTTATCGATAATTACAAGCAGGGAATGTGAGAAGAGAATGAGTTGCGTTTCACAAGAATAAGTTCGCCGGAGGCCACGCTGGGCCGAAGTAAAAAATGAGTTTGATTCCAGGAAGTTGAATATGTTAGAATAGAGAATATGTTTCATTAGTTTGCAGGGAATGCTTGTTAGTGAAATGGGTCTGTAGTTCAAAGGTGAATATTTGTTACCTGATTTGTGTAAGGGAACCACCTTCCCTATTTGGCCGGTATTCCACTGAATCTTGCCACGGGAGAATCCAGGCGGCTAGACGGTGCCTCCTTCTGTAGCCTCTTTGGTGGTAGTGCGGAGCAGTCGACGCATGCCGCTTCATTCCTGGCCAGGGTGCCGAATAAAGCCGGCTGGTACACGCAGGTACCGCAGGATTCATCCAGTATTGATGCGGGCAGGGCCTGGAGGATAAAGACGGATGCTTTTGTGACGCGCATGTTCGCTTCGATGCCACCGTGCCCAATGTCGTGGCTGAGAATGCTCCACGTTTTAATAGCGCATGCTGTGCATGTCGTTGTGGATTTGGCCGGTATTCCAATGAATCTATCCGCAGAAGAATCCAGATGGGTGAACGGAGCCTCAATCTGTAGCCTGTTCGGTGGTAGTGCGCAGCAAACGACCCATGCCACTTCGTTCCTGGCCAGCATGCCGAGGACAACCGGTTGGTCCGCGTAAGTACCGCAGGAATCAGCCAGTATTGATGCGGGCAGGGCTGGAGGAGAAAGACGAAAGGGTTGGTGACGCGCATGTTCTCTTCGATGCCACCGTGCCCAATACCGTAGCTGAGAGTGCTACACGTTTTAATGGCGCATGCGGCGGATGCCGTTATGGATTTGGCCGATATTCCAATGAATCTAGCCGCAGAAGAATCCAAATGGGTGGACGGAGCCTGAATCTGTAGCCTGTTTGGTGGTAGTGCGCAGGAAACGACGCATTCCGCTTCATTCCTAGTCAGGGTGCCGAGGTAAACCGGGTGGTCCGTGTTGATACCACAGGAATCAGCCAGCATCAGTCCGCGAAGGACCTGGAGCAGAAAGACGATTTTGATGATGACACGCTTGTTCGCTTCGATGCCGCCGGGCTCAATGCCATAGCTTAGAGGGCTACACGCTTTAATAGCACATGCTGTCGATGCCGTTGTGGATTTTGCGGGTATTCCAATGAATCTTGCCGCGGAAGAATTCATATGGGTGGACGTAAGCCTCATTCTGCAGCCTGTTCGGTGGCAGTGTGCAGCAGTCGACTCATGCCGCTTTATCCTGGCCAGGGTGCCGATGTAAACCGGGTGGTCCGCGTTGATACCACAGGAATCAGCCAGCATCAATCTGGGAAGGGCATGGAGCAGATATGACGAATGGCATGATAAGATGCTCGCTCGCTTCGATGCCGCCGTTCACAATGCCGTGGTTGAGAGCGCTACAAGCTTTAATCGCGCATGCTGTGGATGCCATTGTGGATTTGGCCGGTATTCAAATGAATCTTACCGCGGAAGAATCCATGTGGATGGAGGGAGCCTAATTCTGCAGCCTGTCTTTTGGTAGTGCGCAGCAGTCGATGCATGCCGCATCATCGGCCAGGGTCCCGAAGAAAAACGGCTGGTCCGCGTAGGTACCCCAGGAATCAGTCAGCATCGATATGGGGAAGGGCATGAAGGAGAAAGACGAATGGGATGATGACGCGCATGTTCGCTTTGATGCCGTCGGGCCTAATGCCGTAGCTGATGGCGCTACACGCTTTAATAGCGCATGCTGTGTATGCCGTTGTGGATTTGGCCGGTTATTCCAATGAATCTTGAAGCGGAACAATCCAGGTGTGTAGACGAATCCCCATTCTGTCGCCTGTTCGGTGGTAGTGCGCAGCAGTCGACGCATGCCGCTTCATTCCTGGCCAGGGTGTGAAGGAATATCGGGTGGTCCGCGTTGGTACCGCAGGAATCAGCCAGCATTGATGCGGGTAGGGCCTAGAGGAGAAAGACGAATGAGGTGGTGACCCGCATGTTCGCTTCGATGCCACAATGCCCAAGGCCGTAGCTGAGAGCGCTACACACTCTATCAGTGCTTGCTGTGGATGCGTTTGTGGATTTGGCCGTTATTCCAGTGAATCTTGCCGCGGAAAATGCCGGTTTGGCAGATGAAGCCTCATTCTGTAGCCTGTTCGTTTGTAGTGCGTAGCAGTCGACGCATGCCGCTTCATTCCTGGCCAGGGTGTAAAGGAATATCGGGTGGTCCGCGTTGGTACCGCAGGAATCAGCCAGCATTGATGCGGGTAGGGCCTAGAGGAGAAAGACGAATGAGGTGGTGACGCGCATGTTCGCTTCGATGCCTCAATGCCCAAGGCCGTAGCTGAGAGCGCTACACACTCTATCAGTGCTTGCTGTGGATGAGTTTGTGGATTTGGCCGGTATTCCAGTGAATCTTGCCGCGGAAAATGCCGGTTTGGCAGATGAAGCCTCATTCTGTAGCCTGTTCGTTTGTAGTGCGTAACAGTCGACGCATGCCGCTTCATTCCTGGCCAGGGTGTAAAGGAATACAGGGCGGACCGACTTGGTACCGCAGGAATCAGCCAGCATCAATCCGCGAAATGCCTGGAGCCGAAAGACGAATGGGACGACGACGCACATGTTCCCTTCGATGCCGCCGTGACCAATGCCGTGGCTGAGAATGCTACACGCTTAAATAGCACATGCTGTGGATGCCGTTGTGGATTTTCCGGAATTCCAAAGAATCTTGCCGCGTAAGAAGCCAGGTGGTTGTACGGAGCCTCATTCTGTAGCCTGCTCGGTGGCAGTGCGCAGCAGGCGACGCATGCCGCTTTATTCTTGGCCAGGGTGTCGAGAAATACTGGGTGGTCCGCGTTAGTACCGCAGGAATTAGCCAGCTTCAATCCGAGAAGAGCCTGCAGCTTAAAGGCTGATGCTTTGTTCCCTTACAAAAATAAATATTGAATTTCTGTTACGCACGTAATGTTTTGCAGAATGAGGCTCCGTCCACCCATATGGATTCTCCGGCAGCAATATTCTTTGAAATACCGGCCAAATCCACAACGGCATCCAGAACATGCGCTAATAAATCGTGTTGCATTCTCAGCCACGGCATTGGCACCGGCGGCATCGAACGCAGCATGCGCGTCATCATCCCATTCGTCTGTTTGCACCCGGCCCTTCGCGGAGTTATGCTGGCTGATTCCTGCGGTACTAACACGGACCACTCGGTTCTCTTCGACAGCCTGGTAATGAATGAAGCGGCATACGTCGACTGCTGCGCACTACCACCGAACAGGCTACAGAATGAGGCTGCGTCCACCCACCTCGATTCTTCCGCTATAAGATTCACTGGAATCCCGGCCAAATCCACAAGGGCATCAACAGCATGCGCTATAAAAGCATGCAGCATTCTCAGCCACGGCATTGGGCCAGGCAGCATCGAAGCAAACATACGCGTCATCAAACCATCAGTCTTTATCATCCAGGCGCT
This sequence comes from Amblyomma maculatum, assembly GCF_055883805.1. NCBI lineage: Eukaryota > Metazoa > Arthropoda > Arachnida > Ixodida > Ixodidae > Amblyomma > Amblyomma maculatum. The sequence continues at coordinate 221,730,599 of NC_139345.1, forward strand.
TCCCGGATTGATGCTGGCAGATTCCTTCGGTGCCAACGCGGACCAACCGGTTTTCCTAATAACCCTGGCCACGAATGAAGCGGCATGCGTCGACTACTGTCCACTACCTCCGTACAGGCTGCATAATGAAGCTCCATCCATCAAAGTGGATTCTTCTGCTTCAGGATTCATACGAATACCGGCCAAATCGAAACGGCATCCACAACATGCGCTATTAAAAAGTGCAGTGCTGCCAGCTCAGCAATTTGGCACGGTAGCAACGAAGCGAACATGTCCGTCACCATCCCATTCGTCTTTTAGCTCCAGGCACTTCCCGGATGATGCAGGCTGATTCCTGCGGTGCTAACGCGGACCACTCGGTATTCCTCGGCACCGTTGCCAGGAATAAAGCTGCATGGATCGACTGCTGCGCATTAAACTCCGACAGGCTGCAGTCTGAGGCTTCGACCACCCACGTGAATTCTTCCGCGCCAAGAATAATTTGAATATCGGCCACATCCACAACAGCATCCATAAGATGCGCTCTTAAAGCGTGTAGCATTCTCAGCCATGGAAATTGTGCCCGGCGGTATCGAAGCGAACATGCGCGTCACCATCCCATTCGTCTGTCCCCTCTAGGCCCTTCCCGGAATGACGCTGGGTGATTCTTGCGGTGCCAACGCTTCCCAGCCGATTTTCCTTAGCACACCGGCCGCGAATGAAGCGGCAAGCGTCGACTGCTGCGCAGTACCAACGAACAGGTTGCAGAATGCGGCGCCGTCCACCCACCTGGATTCTTCCGCTTCAAGATTCATTGGAATACCCACCAAATTCACAACGGCACCGACAGCATGCGCTATTAAAGCGCGTAGCACTCTTAGCTACTGCATTGGGCCCGGTGGCATCGAAGCGAACATGCGCGTCATCCTCCCATACGTCCGGTCCTTTCGTGGATTAATGCTGGCTGATTCCTGTTGTAAAAACGTGGACCACCCGGTTTACCTCGGCACCTTGGCCAGGAAGTGAAGCGGCATGCGTCGGCTGCTGCGCACTACCACCGAAGAGGCTACAGAATGAGGCTCCATCCACCCCTCTGAATACTTCCGCTTCAAATTCATTGAAAAACTCGCCAAATCCACAACGGCGTCGCCAGGCACTATTAAACAGTGTAGCGCTCCCAGCTATGGCATTGGGCCCGGCGGCATCGAAGCGAACATGCGCGCCATCCTCCCATTCGTATTTCTGCTCCAGGCCCTTCCCGTATCGACGCTGGCTGATTCCTGCAGTACCTATAGCGGACCAACCGGTTTTCCTCGGCAACCTGGCCGAATGAAGCGGCATGCGTCGACTGCTGCGCAGTACCATCGAACAGTTTGCAGAATGAGGCTCCGTCCACCCACCTGGATTCTTACGCTTCAAGATTCATTGGAATAGCCGCCAAATCCACAACGGCATCCACAGCGTGCGCTATTAAAGTGTGTAGTGCTCTCAACTGCGGCATAGGCACGGTGGCATCGAAGCAAACATGCGCGTCACCAAACCATTCGTCTTTCTTCTCTAGGCCCTTCCCGGATTGATGCCTTCTGATTCCTGCTGCACTCACGCGGACCACCCGGGTCTCTTCGGCACCCTGGCCATGAATGAAGCGGTATGAGTCCACTCCTACACACTATCACCAAACAGGCTACAGAATGAGGCTCCGTCCACCCACCTGGATTCTCCCGCGGCAAGATTCATTTGAATACCGGATAAATCCACAACAGCATGCACAGCATGCACTATTAAAGCGATAGCATTCTCAGCCATGGCATTGGGCATGGCAGCATCAAAGCGAACATGCGCTTCACCAAGCCATCAGTCTTTATGCTCTAGGCTCTTCCCGGATTGATGCTGGCTGATTCCTGCGGTGCCGAAGCGGACCAACTGAGTTTCCTTGGCAACCTGGCCGCAAATGAAGCGGCGTGCGTCGACTACTGCGCACTACCACCGAAGACTCTACAGAATGAGTCTCCGTGTACCTTTCTGGATTCTTCTGCTTCACGATTCATAGGAATACCCGCCAATTCAACAACGGCATCGACAGCGTACGCTATTAAAGCGTGTAGCGCTCTCACCTATGGCATTGGGCCCGGCGGCATTGAAGGGAACATGTGCGTCATCATCCCATTCGTCTTTCTGCTGCAGGCCCTTCGCGGATTGGGGCTGGCTGATTCCTGTTGTATCAACGCGGACCACCCGATTTACCTCGGCACCCTGGTCAGGAATGAAGGGCATGCCTCGACTGCTGCGCACTACTACCGAAGAGGCTACAGAATGAAGCTCCTACCACACAACTGGATTTTTCTGCAGCAAGATACACTGGAATACCGGCCAAATCGACAACGGTACCCACAGTATGCGCTATTAAAGCGTGTAGCGCTTTTAACCACGGCATTGGTCACGGTGGCATCGAAGGAAACATGCGCGTCACCAACCCATTCCTCTTTCTCCTCCACGCCCTTCCCGTATCGATGCTGGCTGATGCCTGCGGTACCTACGCGGACAAACCGGTTTTCCTCGGCACCCTGACCGAATAAAGCGGCATGCGTCGACTGCTGCGCACTACCATCGAACAGGCTGCAGAATAATGCTCCGTCCACCCACGTGCGTAATTCCGCCGCAAGATTCATTTGAATACCGGCAAAACCGCAACGGCATCCACAGCATGCGCTTTTAAAGGGTGTAGCGCTCTTAGCCATGGCATTGGGAACGGTATCATCGAATCGAGCATACTCGTCATTATGCCATTTGTCTTTCTGCTCCAGGACCTTCCCGGCTTGATGCTGGCTAGTTCCTGATGTATCATCGCGGACCACCAGCTTTTCCTCGGCACTCTGGTCAGGAATGAAGCGTCATGCGTCGACTGCTTCGCACTACCACCGACAGGCTACAGGATGAAGCAACATCCACCCACCTGGATTTTTCCGCTGCAAGTTTTATTGGAATACCGGCCAAATCTACAACGGCATTCACAGCAGGCGCTATAAAGCGTGTCGCGCTCTCAGCTTGAATTCGACACGTTTTGTAGAACAGCGCGACTTTGACCAGGACGTATGGAAGACGTACACTGACAGGCGCTGACTTTCAACTGATATTTTTTGCTCGAAACGTGGTAATAAGTACATTAGGCTCCAAACAACAAAAGAAGACATAGAAGCGAAACACATTTGATTATGCCCTGAAAAACTCTTTCGATGCCACCACGCCAATTCCCTGTGCCTAGATGTCTTATTTCCTTGGCTCACAGCGCCAAGGACGGGCTGCTTACACGGGCGTCATTTGACCAAGCGATTTGTGCGGCTTCACGGGTTATCTTGTCCCGATGCCTATTTAACACTTTTGTTTTATAAATTTGGCTGGCAGTCTTTACTTTTACAATCCCTCCAATGGATGCCGAGATGCCCGTTAACGGAGTTAAAAACATTGTTATTGTGTTCTCTTAGGCGCTCGCTAAGGCATCTGCCCATCTGACCGGCGTACTGTTTGCCGCAAGATAATGGGATGGAGTAGATAACACCATCTTTGCATGGGACATTGATTTTCCTGTTTTATAGAACACTTTTCACGTATATATTCAGGGTTAGTAAGCGTGCACAATTTCCCAATCTTTTCGTGAGCCGAGAGAAAACAACTCTAAGCATATATAAGCTTGTTGTAGAAAAATACTTGCGTCAGGAGAATGGTATATTTAGCTATATAACATAAGGTTATTATGCTGTTTCCTGTATAGAGCAGCACTTTAGGTTGGTCGGATGCTGAAATTAGTCACGGAAGCCAGAACGTAAATGTTGCGTACATTTAGAGGCGTTTTTGTCTTCATGGTTGCGCTCTGCGATTATTAAAGTTTTATGTGACCTTATATGCCACGAAAACTAAACTACGTAGCCAAGCCATGGCCCAAAACCGATAATGCCACCTGGTTTTATACAGCTCCCATCGGCACTTAGCTAAGATGTGGAGCTTTCTGATCAGTATCAGGCGTGTCGGAGCTCCCAGATTTGTGTATGCATCTAGACTCAAAACTATGATGCAAAACTGCTTCCAGCTGTAATTTAGATCTAACCATAAGCTTTAATGGGCCATCTCTGCTACGAGGCTCTCCTGCTTATATAAGAGCATCTTTAAGTGCTGCTTCGGGACCAAGAAATTTCTTAGGCCCACTGATGCATAAATGCAACCTAGTTCATTGCGGTCTTTCATATACTTGTGCATGCATTTATTATTGCACCGCCCGATTTCTTGTACACAGCAATTGGTGGATGTTAAAATGCATATGAAGCTCCTTGTTCAAGCCGCATGATAATCGAGGAATATGAGGTAAAAAAAACTATTTGAAGCATTGTATTAGTGGATTGTGTGTGAAATGTTGGGCAGCCTGGTTTAAATTTGCCAGGTAGAATTATAACAGGAGAAAGCGAATCGTTCAAGAGCTTATTTACAAACCCAGACACCCCCAGTTACAAATTTGTAAGCAGTTTTAATCCTTGCAATCGACTGTCTGCATTCTTGCTACTTCCGTATTTCTAGTTTGCTTATGTCCTTAGCTTTTGCATATCTGGTACATATTTCCTGCATTCGTGTTTTTCAAGTCTGGAAGGTTTCATAATATTAGATTAAAGATATTTAAAGCTTAGGTTTCTTAGTTTATTTGAAAAAAAAAATTATTATGGGCATGCCAAGTTTGAATAGGCTCAAACAGGCAGCTTATAATAATTTGAAATATTTTCGATACTTATAGAGCATAATGTTACTGTAAAGCACTAATATTTTGCTATAGAGAACTGAAGAAGGGTTGAGGGGGAGCTTCATTTCACAGGCAAGCCAGCGTTTCAACAAGGGGACTTCTTAGTCTGCTCCCACACAAAGAGAAGCACATTTGTCCAAACGTTGGCTTTTTTTAAGAACTGAGGACAATGCTTGTTCAGTTCTATCATTCTGTGTAACCATCTTCCGCTCGTTCTAATTTTTGTTCAATATTTTGCAAATTTGGCTCGAGACGCTCCTTCGGAATATCTCGTCGTAAATTGCGTGAGACATATGGGGGAATGCTTAATGATCACCTATTTCTTACATCCTTTGCGAGCGTTTGGACTGAGTAAAGGCTGAAATCGGGCCTATTGTTCTATCTTGTGTGACTTATTGTGGTTTAAATGGTAGAGCGAATGCAGCAGGGCATAAAAGCGCATAAAGGGCAGACTGATGGCTGTTTGAAAAAGCTGTGAATGTATGAAATAATTTGTAACATGCCGTTATTTGATCCTTAGTGAGGACCATAAACTCATGTTGCTTATGAAGTGGATACAGAAATAGCAAACTTACCACGACCTCTCAGGGCTTATATGCTTTTTCCTGGCTTCTAGATTTAGGAAAAGGAAGAAGAAGTGGAGGTTTCCGCACGTCTGAAGCTAGCGCTCTTCCACTTTTATGGATTTTCTATCGCTGTGAGCTATTTGTGATCTTTTCATCCTTCGGGATGGCGGTATCCTGCCGTCGACGCGGCGGTACGCATCCTCATGACACATGCCAGATTGAGACTGTCAAGTGTGCGAACTGCTCGGGTGCCCATGAAGCGACGACTAAGGACTGTCCTAAAATTAGGAACGTAAGACGTATACTAAAGAAGATGGTGCGAGATAACTCGACTCATCAAGAAGTGGCTGCGTCTATTCATCGTCGGAAGCACCGTTTCCGACCGGCACAAGGAATTGGAAGGCAAGCCTAGCCTGCATAAATCATCATCATTATCATCAGCCTGACTATACCCACTGCAGGGCGAAGGCTTTTCCCATATTTCTCCACTTAACCCGGTTCTGTGCTAGCTGCATCCACTTGACCCCTGGGAACGTCTTAACCTCATCCGCCCACCTAACTTTCTGCCGCCCCCTGCTACGCTTTCCTTCATAACTTCGAGGAACTTTACTACTGTGTGCCCCATGCAGTTCGGGACATGAGGCAGTTCGGGACATGATCGTAAAATCTGGTGCAGTTCAGTTCCGAAACCTGTGTGGATGCTCTGTGAGTGGTTTTTTGGAACTTCTCAGGGCCTATCTGTCTTCTACGATGATGGACGTTAATAGTGACGTGATTGTACGAAAGAGGGGAATATGTATAGGATGCATTGTAGCGCCCGTTTTAACCAACATTTATCTAGCCCGTTTTGAGACCCTACTTCAACGACGATTCGAAGTCACCTGTGTGACTAAAGTCTTCAGGTATGTTGATGACTTCTTGGTACTTTTAAATATTCCTCCCGGTGACAATCTGCATGTTGCAGCCGCCGATATTTTGGACCGCTTTAGATCTTGTTCTAAAGCTCTAACATTCACTCACGAACTACCAGACCGCAACAGTATTAGGTTTTTAGACATTGTTCTGACATATCATAACAACGGGCACCTTTACTGGCCTATGCACCACGTACAAAGAAGACCTTGCTACCATACAGCTCATGTCATTCAAAGTTAACTAAAAGGAGTATAGCTAACATGCGTTTTAAGAACGCGTTGCAGAAAAGTTGCTCTCACACCTTGCAAGATAGCTTTCCGCAACAAGAGAAACGTTTAATCGAGTCGGGGTTTCCTGTGCATCAAATTAAAGGGATCTCTGAAAAACTCCTGAAGGCAGTAAAGACAAAGCAAACGAAGCTGACAGATAAAATAAAAGAAGCAAGATCGAAATCATGCCTTACGTGCACGCACTTTCACACAACATAAAGAAGGTGGCCAATCGTCAAGGTGTGCAACTGGTTTTTTCCGCTCCACTTAAATTGGCTAGTTTCTGCAGGAGAATTAGCAATAAAGCAAAGCCACAGTGCACGGTGAACCACGAGAGGTTTGTACCCTGTGAAACTCAAGTCGTTTGTTGCATTTCATTATCATGCGGGAATATGTACGTCGGACAGACAGGTCGGTGCTTAAATGCCCCACTTCGTGAGCATGAAAGATCCCTACTTTCCGACGAACGGGCCAATTAGCCGAAACACTGCCGGGAGCATAAATGCATGCCGCTGCTTAAGGAAACAGTCATTCTGGGGCGGGGAAAAACAAAAAGCCAACGCGAAATTCTGGAGGCTTTTCACATTATTCAAAATGATGAGACTTGTGTAAGCAAAACTTCTGTTACCTTTTACGATAAGGAATTTCAGTTTCTAAGCTCTTTACAGCGCACATAGCGTGCTCTGAAGGTAATTTTCCCCGTGATTGTCTTTTGATTATTTCTCTTGCCACGTCAGCGTTGTGTGCTTCTCTGTCTGCGTCTTTCCACTCGTTTTAATCCTTACCGCTCTGTTTACATGACTACGCCTGAAGGAGATACTACCCGCTTTCAGGTCGGTCGTGGAGTTCCACAGGGAGGAGTCCTCAGCCCAACTTAATTTAACGTTGCGCTAATTGGCCTGGTGAGTGAACTGCCAAATAACATCCACATAAGTGCATATGCTGAAGACATCTGCATCTGGGCCTCTGGTTCGACGCGCCCACAACTACGTGCGAGATTACAACGAACTGTGTCATCGACATCGATGTACTTACGGCGTCAAGGTTTATTCTTAGCGGCAGAAAAGTGTGCAGTGATCGCGTTTACGGGAAAATGTGTCAGCCGCTACCCGATTACCTTTCATGTAGTAGTAATACCATATGTCTCCAGGAACAGATTCTTGGGAGTAATTATTGACCACCGACTATCTTGGTCGAAACATATTGCACACAGAAGCCAGTGAAACTGGTTCAGCAGGTTTACTCACAGCTAAGTAAAAGCACCGGCAAGATAAGGCACGGAACCGACTGGTGGGCTAGCACCGAGAGCGAAGAACACGAGTGCGTGCCAGTCTCCACAGCTCGCCACATGGCGGCGCCAGTAAGATAGCATTGCGGCATTGCCCCTCCCGGTGGAAAAGGCATCGTCCCGATGCCGAGAGGCGAGGTCGAGGATAACGGTAGTCGGCGAGGATGCCGCGTTCACATCATCATCATCATCATCAGCCTGATTATACCCACTGCAGGGCGAAGGCCTCTCCCATATTTCTCCACTTAACCCGGTTCTGTGCTAGCTGCATCCACTTGACCCCTGCGAACTTCTTAATCTCATCCGCCCACCTAACTTTCTGCCGCCCCTTGCTACGCTTTCCTTCTCTTGGAATCCAGTTTGTTACCCTCAGCGACCATCGGTTATCCTCTCTTCGCACTACATGTCCTGCCTATGTCCATTTCTTCTTCTTAATTTCTACTAGAATGTCGGTAAATTGAGTTATTTCTCTGACCCACTCTGCACGCTTTCTATCTCTTAATGTTACCCCTACCATTTTTCGTTCCATAGCCCTCTGGGTTGTCCTCAACTTAAGTAGAACTCTCTTGGTTAGCCTCCACGTTTCAGCCCCACAGGTGAGTACAGGCAAGATGCAACTGTTGTATACTTTCCTCTTGAGCGATACCGGTAAGCTGCTAGTCATAATCTGCGAGTGCTTGCCAAATGCGCTCCATCCCAATCTTATTCTTCTTGTTATTTCCTTTTCATGGTCCGGATCTGCGGTTACTACCTGGCCTAAGTAGACATATTCGTCCACTACTTCCAGTATTCGCGTTCACATAAAGCAGTTAAAGGAAGCAAAAAAAAAAAACTCATGCAGCTTGACCTAGCGGGAGTAGAAGGGCTTCATCCTGGCGACATGTACGACTTCCGATTGTGCTTGCCGTCGGGATGAGCGAACAGTTCCTTGCGTGATAACTTCGTAGGTGACGTCGCTGAGGTTGCGTTGTACTTCGTACGGGCCGAAGTAGCGGCGCAGAAGCTTCTCGGAGCGGCCCCGCTGGCGAACAGGTGTCCACACCCAAACCTGATCGCCAGGGTTGTAAATTACCTCCGTGTGACGAAGGTTATAAGGTCGAGCATCTTTAACTTGCCGTGTCCGGACTATAAGTCTAGCCAGCTGGCGAGCGGCCTCGGCATGCTGCACGAATTGGTCGGCACCGGCAATCGATGGGTGGGCATCATCTGGCAGTAGCATTGCGCCCAGCATGGTGACAGCCTCGCGACCGTACATCAAGCGAAACGGTGTGAAGAGGGTCGTTTCCTGGACTGCGGTGTTATACGCAAATGTAGCATACGGTAGTATCTGGTCCCAGTTCTTATGGTCTTCGTCGACGTACATAGAAAGCATATTGGCGATGGTCTTATTGAGTCGCTCAGTAAGGCCATTCGTTTGAGGGTGGTAAGCTGTTCTTCTGCGATGACAAGTGCCACTGAGCCGCACCACTTCCTGGGTTAGAGCAGAAGTAAATGTCATGCCTCTGTCAGGTAAAACGATCGCTGGGGCACCATGACGAAGGACTAGATTAAAGAAGAAAAAGTTCGCAATATCAGTAGACGTGCCGCTGGGAAGAGCTTTCGTCTCACAATAGCGGGTTAGATAATCTGTACGACTATAATGTACCGGTTGCCCATTGATGACGTAGGAAATGGGCCAAGCAGGTCTATACCGACTTGGTGAAAAGGTACTCGCGGAGGAACAATTGGCTGTAGCCGGCCGGCCGGCTTGACAGGTGGTATCTTCCGACGTTGGCAATCCCGGCATGTCCTAACATAGCGCTGAACCATGGCGGCAAGCTTGGGCCAGTAGTACTTTTGTCGTACTCGTGCCAAGGTGCGAGAAAAACCGAGATGTCCGGCAGAAAGCTCGTCGTGGCATGCCTGCAAAACGTCGGTACGGAGCGGCGTTGCGACAACCAGTAGATACTGCATGTCTGTGGAAGCGTAGTTTTTCTTGTAGAGGACGCCGTCACGCAAGCAGAATGACGACAGGCCACGCGTGAAAAGGCGAGGCGGAGATGAGGCGGTTCCTTCGAGGTAATCAATGAGGGGCTGCAGTTCGGTGTCGTCTCGCTGCTGTTGAGCGAGATCTAGCGTCGTGAGAGCGCCGGGAAAAACGGAGTCATCTGCTTCAATTGAAGAACATGGGATAGGGTCTCTAAATAGACAGTCAGCGTCACTGTGCTTCTTGCCGGACTTGTACACAATAGTGATGTTGAACTCCTGTAAGCGGAGACTCTAGCGGGCTAACTGGCCTGAAGGATCTTTAAGGTTCGCTAACCAACAGAGTGAGTGGTGGTCGCTGACCACTCTAAATGACCGACCATACAAATACGGCCGAAATGTTGTTACCGCCCACACAACTGGAAGGTCCTCCTTTTCGGTAGTAGAATAATTCGCTTCGGAATGAGACAGGGTGCGACTGGCGTAAGCAATTACCCACTCAACGCCTTCTTGCCACTGAACGAGAACTCCACCGAGGCCAACGTTACTGGCGTCGGCATGCAATTCTGTGTCGGCCTCCTCATCGAAGTTGCCAAGTACGGCCGTTGTTTGATGGCGCTTGCGAAGCTCCTCGAATGCCCTTTGCTGCTCGTCGGCCCAGATGAATTGTTGGTCGTCCTTTGTTAGACGAGTCAGTGGTTCCGCTATTCGGGAGAAGTTGTGCACAAATCTCCTGTTATATGCACAGAGGCCCAAAAACCGACGCACGGAACTTTTGTCAGTGGGGGTCGGAAAAGCAGCTACGGCAGCCGTCTTCTCTGGATCAGGGCTAATTGCATCAGCACTCACGACGTGACCCAGAAACTTGAGCTGCTCGATTGCAAAGTGGCATTTTTCTGATTTTAGCGAGAGTCCGGCCCGCGGAGGTCCCGGAGAAAATGACAACGTCGTCAAGGTAGACGAGGCACGTCTGCCATTTCAGGCCGGCTAGGACAGTGTCCATCATTCTTTGAAAGGTTGCGGGAGCGGAACACAAATCGAAGGAAAGCACATTAAATTCATACAGTCCGTCAGGAGTAATGAATCCGGTCTTCTCTCGATCACGTTCGTCGACTTCGATCTGCCAGTACCCACTGCATAGATCGAGCGATGAAAAGTATCGGGCGTGGCGGAGTCGGTCGAACGAGTCATCGATTCGAGGGACTGGGTAGACGTCCTTTTTCGTAATTTTGTTAAGCCTCCTATAGTCGACGAAAAATCTGAGTGTTCCGTCCTTTTTAGCGACCAGCATGACTGGTGAGGCCCATGGGCTTGTAGACGGCTGGATCACATCATCGCGGAGCGTTTCATAAATCTGCGCCCGAATAGCCTCCTGCACTTTCGCCGATACTCGGTAGGGGTGTTGGCTGATAGGGCGCTCGGTGGAATCAACTATAATTCGATGTTTAGCTACTGACGTCTGTTTCACTTTGGAAGTGACGGCAAAGCAGTCACGGTAAGTGTCCAGAATTGCTTGAAGGCGGCGTTTCTGGGTAAGAGACAAAGCAGGATTCACGTCAGTTTCAACGGTATGTCCAGTGCTCTCGGGAGGGTTCTCGTTGGCCAGCGAAAGGGCGCAATGGGCGGATGGAGCACTGACTTCGTCAAAATAAGCGATAGCTGTACCTAGCGGTAAATGGCGGTATTCGGTACTAAACTTCGTTAAAAGCAGTTCAGTTCGATTATTTCGCAAGGCAAAGACCACCCGAGCGACGCAGACTTGTAGGCTTAGCAATAAATTCACGTTCGTTTCCGCGAGGCCTTCGCGAGGATTAGAAAGGCGGGGGGGTTGTCGCACTGCACTGTAACAAACAAGCTGATGCGTGGAGGTAGAGTGACATGGTCGTCGCACACTCGCAAAACTGGCCTGCCTGTGTAGTCGTCGCTGTGCTGTGTGTACTCGTCGGAAATTGCGCGGTGAGTGGAAAAAGTCACCATGAAGTCACGAAGTCGACGATTGCGTCGCACTTCTTTTTCTTAGTGTGTGCAGCCATCTCAATAGGTTGTTTTTCATAAGTTTTTCATAAGTTCATGTGCATTCATATCAGTTTTATTTTCTAAGATTGTTCCATGTAGATGAACATTTTTGTGCGAAATGTATGATTTTGAGATGAAAACTTTTGTATAGCCATCTCAGTAGGTTGTTTTTCATAAGTTATAGGGACTGTTCATGTGTATTCATATCGGTTTTACTTTCCTAAATTGTTCCATATAGATGAAAATGTTTTGTGCGAAATGTATGATTTTGAGATAAAAATTTTTCTTGTGTAATTAGTATCGTAGAAGTAATTGCAATCATTTTTCACTGTCGGTATTCATCATCATCATCATCATCATCAGCCTGATTATACCCACCGCAGGGTGAAGGCCTCTCCCATATTTCTCCACTTAACTCGGTTCTGTGCTAGCTGCATCCACTTGACCCCTGCGAACTTCTTAATCTCATCCGCCCACCTAACTTTCTGCCGCCCCCTGCTACGCTTTCCTTCCCTTGGAATCCAGTTTGTTACCCTCAGCGACCATCGGTTATCCTCTCTTCGCACTACATGTCCTGCCTATGTCCATTTCTTCTTCTTAATTTCTACTAGAATGTCGGTAAATTGAGTTATTTCTCTGACCCACTCTGCACGCTTTCTATCTCTTAATGTTACCCCTACCATTTTTCGTTCCATAGCCCTCTGGGTTGTCCTCAACTTAAGTAGAACTCTCTTGGTTCTCCACGTTTCAGCCCCATAGGTGAGTACAGGCAAGATGCAACTGTTGTATACTTTCCTCTTGAGCGATACCGGTAAGCTGCTAGTCATAATCTACGAGTGCTTGCCAAATGCGCTCCGTCCCAATCGTATTGTTCTTGTTATTTCCTTTTCGTGGTCCGGATCTGCGGTTACTACCTGTCCTAAGTAGACATATTCGCCTACTACTTACAGTATTTCGCTACCTAATGTAAACTGCTGTTTTTATTATGTGCGTTTTTAACCTAACTGGGTGTGAATTGACAAACTGCTACTGATACATGTGATACATGTTTTTCAATTTTAATGCCAGAATCTGTGTGGTGGGCAGGACCTCTATCACCTCTATTCCTCTCTATTCCTCTACGAGGAATCAATAAACCAATTCCAATTCCAATTCCAAAATCAAGGCCGAGAATCAGGTCCTTGGAGCACTCTGCTTGCAGAACGAAGCAACACGAGAAAGTTACGTGGTGAATCTAGACGCGAGCGGCGCACACTCCGAGCGGCGTTACCACATGCCCTCCGGCTGTCCTTATCGGGGCTCCGTGCCAAGGAGTCAGGACGTTTCGCAGAATGGTAGCAAGGCCATGACTCATAACGCAAAAATCAGCGCCGGTATCTACAAGGGCAGTCGTGTTGTGGTTATATCAACGACGATCGGTATCTCGGCGGAATGTAGCTCACCGTCGACAAAGTGCGGCGTGTCAGGGATCGTCGGGCTGACGGGTCGTTCGTTGCGTCGAATTGCGGCGTCGAAGGTAAGCTTCTGTGATCGTCGGGCGGTCGTCGGACTCGTTGGTCGTGCGGTGCGTCGATTGGGGGCGTCAGAGGAAAGCTTCGGCGATCGTCGAAAATTGGTCGGACTATTGGTCGGAGCGAAGGGTCGGAGGTAGGTCTGTTTGATCGAATCGGTGAGCGGAGGATGTAGGTCGTAGTGTCCATCGATGGCGGCCCTACCCCCGAGGGTTGCCGTCTTCAGTTTTCCCGGTGCTGACTTGGGGACTGCCTGAAGGAAGAACGGCGGCTGGTGGAAAACTGTCTCGGCGGTGGTGACCTGGGCTGGCGTCGCTGGAGGGACGCAGGTGGGACGTGGTCGCTGAGGTATTGGTCGATGTCCCGAGGTCGTTCGCTATAGCGCGGCCGAAGGGCCCCAGGGGAAAATCCGCGCAAGCCCATCCGACAGTACGGGCAGTGGCACAGAACGTGACCGGCTTTGCCGCACTGAAAGCACAAAGGCAGATTGTTCGGTGGAACTTCTGGGTAGATCCCATGTGCGAAGAGCCTCTGGCTGCACCCTACGCCCATCTATACACCGTGGACACACCTGTGCACAAGGCGAGCCGTCGCTTGAGAGGCTTAGCTCCCGAGTGTGGTCCTCTTGTTTCCCCACTGCGAACCACGATGACTACAGCGGCAATCCAGACCATTCAGATTCCCGTGAGTACCCAGCACCTCCACTAAAAATGTCACCGAAGCCAGTGAAACTGGTTCAGCAGGTTTACTCACAGCTAAGTAAAAGCACCGGCAAGATAAGGCACGGAACCGAATGGCGGGCGAGCACCGAGAGCGAAGACGAGAGCGTGCCAGTCTCCCGAGCACGCCACATGGCGGCGCCAGTAAGATAACATTGCGCATTATTACTATGGCGAAGAAAAGGCTAATTAATTTTTGCAATGCACTTCGTTAAATAGCTGGCATCAAATGGGGTCCAACTGAGCGCTCCTCAATACGGCTTTACAAGATTGTTTGTTGGCTACACCCGGTACAGTCTCCCAGTACTCTCTAGTATGAGCATTTCATGCTTGCGGACTTTAGAAAGCGTGCAATCGCAGGCACTGAAAATATGCCTTGGACTGCCCAGATGCACCTCTAACAAAGGCACAATTGAAGGGGCACATGCTTGCTAAATATCCATATACTTGTCACACGAACCACTTAGTGTATATTTACGAGCACTTACAAGACACCATTTTCACCCACTCAGCAAGATTCTGGATGAGTGGCCGGACTACAGTTTTACAAGTGCACTCCGCTGCCATCAGTCGCAAGTACCGACAGGATATGCCCTCCCATATCGTCCCGCCCAACCTTCGTGTTCCCGGAATACCAAAGAAATCAATGGTGCCAATTAGTGGACTGAAACAACTTACTCTGGCGCACATCTTGTCAGAATATCCTAATTAAATTCACGCATACACCGATGGATCTGTGTCAGCACAGGCATCCGCTGCAGCTGTGGTCATACCAGCTCAGAAAACGACTCTGCATTTCCTACTAGGACATACCTCTACATCAACCGCTGCTAAACTTGTAGCCATCCGGGAATCTATTCGCTACATATGTGGAGACCACCTCAAAAATGGTGTATATTCACGGACTCAAAAACTGCATTACAAATTTTGAAAAAATTCTTACGCCACACTGCATATCAGTCCCTGGCACTAAACATTATGGAGCTCCTAACACTTGCCCAGCTGCAAGGCCACAGGATAATGTTTCAATGGATCCCTGCCCACTGCGGGCTCCACGGGAATGACCAGGCCGATGTTGAAGAGAAAAGCGCACTCATTAATGGCCTCCAAACAGCTGTGCCTTTTTCGAGAGCGGATACGACATGCCTTCTTACGAGGTGTATGAATAATGCTACAGCAGCATACTGGGCCCAGCCAGACGCCCGACCTATTCGTCTAAGAAGGCTCGATCAAACATTGAAATTTTATGTTCCGCGTGATATTCCGCGTCATCAGGCTTGCTTGCTACATAGACTTCGTTTAAACGTGGCTTTCACGCACAAGTACTTACATTTAATTGGACAGATGGACTCGCCGGAATGTTCAACTTGTGGCATCCCAGAGACTGTGCACAATATATTAGTGGTGTGCCCAGTGTATGCGTGCGAAAGAAGTGTGCTAGCCGCTTCCTTGAAGCGTTTGGACATGAGGCCTCTGTCGGAGGAACTGTTGCTGGGCGCTTGGCAGGACAAGGGGAAGGGTGTCCAGGCAATGCGTACTCTTTGCCGTTTTTTGAGCGCCAGCGGACTTGATTCGCGCTTGTAAAGCAAGCTACCGTATCTGTACATATATTTCATATGCCTTCTCCCACATCGTCACCCATCATGACCTTCTTTCTTCTCTCCTTCCCTTTCCCCAGTGCACAGTAGCAGGCCAGATTTGAATTATTCCGGCCAACCTCTCTGCTTTTTCCTTTCAATAAATCCATCTATCTATATATCTAGATATTTAACGGAGAGGGCAAAGTCTTAATGGCAAAGCAAGTTTGGGTTGCGAGTTCAGAAGATTAGTGTTCAAATGGTCGATGGGCACCCGGTGAGGCAAGAGAAGTTTTGCAGTAAAACATGCACTAAGGCCAAGGAGCAAAGAAAGCATATGAGAAAGGTGTTTCAAGGAGGCCTCATAAGAGCTTTTAGTGTAAGCAAACGTAGCGGGTATCCGTTTCTTTCTGTGTGCTTACTTTTCTAATGGCCATTCCTCTTATTTTACGGCCCAGGGGGGTGAGGTCCTTCTTCGTGTGAGAGTCACTGTGCGGGAGGGACCCGACGAAGTGTTGCCAATTCCGAGGAAGCGACCTTGGCTCGGACGCGGGACGGCTCCCACCCCGACGTTTCTCGGAAGAGGACATTTGCACGTGTGCGTTCCTTCTCTCTGTGTGTTTCTGTGTTTTCGGGGCGTGTTCGTGTTTCTTTCAATTTTTAAGTGCGAGACTGTCAACTTTGACGAAGAGCAGAGAAACCTCTTTGTGCGGAGCGAGGAGTGCGGAAAACGGGCGAAGCGGGCAGTGTGTGTCCGACAGTCCGAGCATGTGCGCGAGCGGTTCGTTGTGTGTAATCGTGCCTAGTATTTTACCCTTGTACATTGTGTGTATTGTGAAAGAAGACCAGGTTGAGACGGCAAAGTCATGACGGCAAGGCAAGGTACGCCGTGTCAGCGTTGAACCTGATGGTGAATCCAGGCGCGCGCTGGAGCCGGCGCCGCGGAACGATGACGATGGTATGTACAAAAGAAAGAAAAGATTATGGTATGTACAAATGAAAGATCAGTGGAAGGCTCACACAAACTTTCCGGGGGGTCGGAAGCGGCCAGCCTGGCTGCTCCTAACCAACCGATGCACTGCAGCGCACAAACGGCTTCAAGCGAGAGACATGAACAATTTCAGTTCCATGGCGGCGTAGATCGGCTAGAGGATCAACAGGTGTGACTTGGTAGTTCACAGGGGAAGTTTGGTTGATGACCTTGTAGGGACTAAGATAGTGGCGCTGAAATTTATCACTAAGGCCAGGGGTGCGCAGTGGTGTATAGAGCAGTACTTCGTCACCAGAACGAAAAGAGACCGCACGATGCGTAGAATCGTAGCGACTCTAGCGGTCTTACTGGCACGCTTCTGTGTTGAGGGGGGCAAGATGACGGCATCTGGCCACACGGGATAAGGACTGAACTGGTACTGATGAGGAGTAGTCGGACTTAGAGAAGAGGGAAATGTCGAGGATTGAAGTGAGAGGACGGCCAAAAATGAGGAGGGATGGAGAGCAACAGGTAGTCCGCTGTACTGCTGTATTATAGGCGAATGTGACGAATGGTAGAATAGTGTTCCAATTTCGATGACCCGGTGTGATGTAAATGGCTATCATATCCGATAGAGTGCGATGAAATCGCTCAGTTAGACCGTTAGTCTGGGTATGGTAGCTTGAGGTTGTCTTATGAAGGGTGGATGACGCATGAAGAACTTCGGCAACGACTGTCGATAAGAAGGCCGTTCCGCGGTCACTTAGAAGCACCCGAGGAGCGCCATGACGCAGTACAATTGATCTAAAAAAATTAGCTACCTCTTCAGCGGAACCGGTCGGTGCAGAGACTGTCTCAGCGTAGCGTGTAAGGCGGTCCAAAGCTGTTATAATCCAATGGTTACCACCCTCGGAGAGAGGTAGGGGACCATATAGATCGATGCCGACTACGTCGAATGGCGTGGTGGGTTATGGAAGGGGCTGTAGGAGGCCAGCGGGTGATGAAGTCGGACGCTTGCGACGTTGGCCCAGATGGCAGGAAGCGACGTATTTAGCTACGGTAGAGGATAGGCCAGGGAAAAAGAATCGTCTTTTCACGCGGTAATATGTTTTGTCAAAACCAAGGTGACCTGCAGTAGCGTCATCGTGAAAAGCCGTCAGTATACGTGGGCGAAGCACACGTGACACGACTGTGAGCCAACGAGTTCCACCAGGGAAATACACGTAGCGGCGTAGTATGCCATCTTCTAGCTTGAAATTGCGAAGCTGTCGGCAAATCCTAGCATTGGGCGGGTTCGAAGCGCCAATAAGGCGGTCGATGATGGGCCGGCAGTAGGCATCAGCTAATTGCCGCGAGCGAAGTGCGTGTTTGTGCTCAGAATTGTCAAACGAAACTGTTGTGATATGCGTCGGGGGAAGAGATTGTCGGCTGTGGCCAGAGGTGGAAATGCGCTGCGAAGAAAAACAGCAGGCTGATTCCGTAAGTGGACAGCGAGAAAGAGCGTCGGCGTCTTGGTGTTGGCGACCCGATTTATAAACGACGTCGAAATTGTATTCTTGCAGGCGTAGAATCGAGCGGCCAAGTCGGCCTGTCAAATTTTTCAGTGAAGACAACCAGCAAAGAGCATGTTGATCGGTCACAACTGTGAAGTGCCGACCATAGAGGTAAGGGCGAAACGTTTGAACAGCACAGACGACGGCAAGACATTCCTGCTCGGTAATGGCGTAGTTTTTCTCAGCTGGAGTCAAGGTCCAACTGGTGAAGGCAATGATTTTCTCGTGCGAAGTTGCATCGCGCTGCAGAAGGACAGCGCCAAGACCGTGACCACTGGCATCAGTGTGCAGATGGTAGAAGCGCTGTCGCTGAAGTGGCCAAGAACGGGATCTGATGTGAGGGCGTGTTTTAGGTTGGTGAAAGCAGTGTTGCACTGTTCAGTCCACACGAAAGAGCCGCGCGCTTTAAGTAGTTCATGAAGCGGCTCCGCAATGGTTGCAAAATGCCTTATGAAACGCCGGAAATATGACGCCAGGCTGAGGAAACTGCGCAAATCTGTAGTCCGTTGCAGACGAGGAAAGTTCAAGACCCGCGATGATTTTATCAGGGTCTAGACGAATGCCGTCATGGCTAACCAGATGTCCCGATATTTTAATTTCCTTCTGTGCAAAGTGGCACTGCTTGGTGTTGACCTGAAGGCCCGCTGAAGGCCCGCTGAAGGCCCGCTGAAGCAAGGCACGTCAGGACTTCATTCAGGCACGTGAGATGGTCGTTCAAAGTTGCCGAAAAGATAACAATGTCGTCCAAGTGCCATAAACAGGTTCTTTATTTTAAGCCACGAAGTACCGGATCGATCATTGTTTCAAATGTCGCTGGTGCGTTACACAGGCCGAAGGGCATAACATTAAACTAGTAAAGTCCATCGGAAGTTGCGAAAGCGGTTTTTTCTTCGTCGCCCTCATGCATTGGTATTTGCCAGTAACCTGAGCGGAGGTACAAGGTCGAGAATATTCGGCGCCTTGGAGAGAGTCAAGGGCGTCATCTATTCGCGGCATCGGGTAGACATCTTTACGGGTAATTTTGTGTAGTGCGCGATTCATATTAACATCGCATCCCGATAATCTCTCTTCCCTCAGTTATCTTGACGCCGTTAACGACCACATAGTAATCCACGGAACATTTAACTGCATGCGCAAACGTCCGAACGCTAGAACTAAAAAAATATCATTATACGACAAAGGTGATTACATATCTATCAACACTGAGCTCGAAGAATTCTGCGTCATATTCCTTTCCGAGTTTAAAGAACGTTCAGTTGATGTAAACTGGTCAATGTTTAAAACTAAAATGCAGTACCTAATCAAAAAGTACATACCTGTGAAGATTATTCGCGACCGTCCTTTATCATCATGGTTTACATCATCTCTTAAACGATTAAAAAACAAAACAAAACGACACTTCAGAGCGGCAAAATCTGCTAACACCCCACGTGCATGGCAGAAGTATCAGTCTACATTAAATCTTTTTCGCTCGCTCCTAGTACAGTCTAAACGATTATTCTTTTCATCGACACTACCTTTATTAATCCGCAACAACCCTAAACATTTCTGGAGGATTAATAACCCAAAACGTTCAAATACACGCGTCTTCTTAACTAACGAGTCAGGCATTCCTTTATCTGATGGCGACATTGCTGAGGCCCTCAATCGTACTTTCAGTGCGGTTTTCACTCGAGAGACTAACGCAGACCTCCCTCCCTTTCCCATTTTAACTCATCCGAACATGACGGACATCACATTTACACCTCATGGCATAGCAAAAATTATCGACTCTTTGAAGCTCACATCATCGTCAGGAGTTGACGGCATGAACGCAAAGGTTTTGAAGAACACCAAGCATATAACTAGCATAATCCTAACGCACATTTTTCAGCAGTCTTTATCATCTGGCACACTCCCTCAAGACTGGAAAGTGGGCAAGATCGTTCCAGTTCCTAAGAAGGGCTCAGGTAACA
This sequence comes from Amblyomma maculatum, assembly GCF_055883805.1. Taxonomy (NCBI): domain Eukaryota; kingdom Metazoa; phylum Arthropoda; class Arachnida; order Ixodida; family Ixodidae; genus Amblyomma; species Amblyomma maculatum. The sequence continues at coordinate 221,750,665 of NC_139345.1, forward strand.
CTTTTCGCCCCATTTCTCTCACAAGCGTATGTTCTAAAATCATGGAACACGTTATTTACTCACATGTCGTCAACTTCCTAACATCCATCATATTTTTCCATCCCAATCAGCACGGTTTTCAGAAAGGTCTCTCTTGGGACACTCAACTTGCATTGTTTTTAAACGACATTATTTCCAACTTAGACCTTAATATTCCTACTGATGCACTCTTCTTAGATTTCGAAAAAGCATTTGATAAGGTTCCCCACAAGCGACTATTACTAAAACTGTCAAGAATTAACTTAAATGCATCTGTATTTAATTGGATCGAAGATTTCCTTACTAACCGCTCCCAGTTTGTTCTCGCTAACTATTACGCTTCCAGCCTCACCCCTGTTCTCTCCGGTGTAACCCAAGGTACCGTACTTGGTCCTGTTCTTTTCCTTATTTATATTAATGACCTACCCAACTCCATCTCTTCTAATATCCGCCTTTTTGCCGATGACTGTGTCATTTACCGTCTTATACATAACCCTACTGATAATTTGGCTCTTCAGGCCGATCTGGCAAAAGTCGAGGAATGGTGTCGAAATTGGTTAATGACCCTAAATGTTAACAAAACGGCCCTAATTACCTTCCACAGACGCCAACACTATTCTTCGTACAACTACTTACTAAACGGAACCACTATCTCCTCGGTATCTTTTTTGAAGTATTTAGGTGTCACAATTTCTAGTGACTTTACATGGCATTCTCACGTTACATCCGTTACTAACGATGCTAACCGCACACTTGGCTTTCTTCGGCGTAACCTGGCTCAGGTACCTTCTTCTGTTAAACATCTAGCTTATGTAACCCTTGTAAGGCCCAAATTGGAGTACGCATGCGCATTGTGGGACCCGCATCTTCAAAACTTGATATCTATCATTGAATTAACACAAAACCGTGCCGCTAGATTTATCTTCTCTGACTATCTCGTAATACTAGCGCCACTAATCTAAAAGCTAATGCCGGTCTCCCAAGCTGCAAGCACGCCGTAAAATATCTAGACTCTGTTTATTTCATAAATTTTATCATGCCTTATCATCTAGCACAGCAGTCATCATGCCGATTCATCGAACATCCAGTCGCATCAGCCACACCTTGGCCGTTTATCCGCCACAAGCCCGAACGACAACGCACCCCAACTCCTTTTTTGTAAGGACAGCCATTGACTGGAACGATCTTCCCGCTGACATCGTCGCTCACTCTAACCCAAGCCATTTGAGAACCGCCATTGAAAACTTTTTTTGTTAATCTCGACAATACTGTCAAGCCTACCCCTCATGTAAAACCCCGTACTCCTGGGGTCTTTGAGGTAGTGGAAATAAATAAATTAATAATCAACACAAAATCGTACCGATCCGTCATTTTTTTAACTAATACTACTGGGGAAGACCATGGGGTTATTGATGGACGAATAATATCGCGACGGAGCATGTCATTCACACTTTCTCCGATTACTTTTCGTTCCGAGAGAGAAACCCGATAAGGTCGTCGGCGTACGATTGAATTACCTTCAGTAATTATGCGGTGGTGTGCAACACTAGTCCGTCCCAGTGGTGGGGAAGTGGCATCAAAAATGGCTTGATGGGCTTGAAGCAATTTAGCAATTCTTGGCGTTGGTGCGGCATGAGGTCTGGACTGATTGTCTTCGACAGCATAGGAAGAGAGACGTGCGATGAATCACGTTGCTGAGGTAGCGGGGCTGCGAACATCATCATGGACATAGGGTGAGCATACACAATGCATGGCAGGAAAGTTCCTTTAGTCAACACGAGGGATTCACGGGATGTGTTCGTGGCAGCTAATATCACTGAGCCACTGCGGAATCGTACAAGACTTGATGGGAAGGCGATTCCACGCGCAAGATGACGACTGAGATGGTGCGATGAGTACACCCCCGTCTGTGACGTGTTCAGAAGCAACGTTGACAAGGTTTTCTCAATGTGGAGGCAATACAGTATCAACTGCGGGAATAAGGGAATGACATCCTTCAGAAATGTCAGATGAAAAATCACTCTTTCATATGAATGACACGGTTGCCACAAGAAATTAACGCTGAAGCGGTCGACAAAAAATCCCATCCAAAAATCATCTGATGCGCACACGGTGAAAGCACAGCAAACTGCACAGGGTGGCGGACGCCGTCTGTAACAATTCGAACTGTACAGTTTGCTGAAGGATGTAGAGGGACATCATTTGCTCCACGAAGCTCAGGTTTACCAATGGTGTCGTTAATTTCCGCAAACGGTGGCACAAATCAGCGCGAACAACAGAAATTGCAGCCCCTGTGTCAATCAAAGCTCCGACCGGTAATCCTTATGATAAAACGGAAATCATATTGTACGGGCGATGAGGAGGACTTTTGTAAGTTCGCAATGTGCTGTTTCACCTCCGGAAACTGCATCGCTTAGTTTTCTGAATGACGGACAGGGAGAGTTGTTGCTGGTCGAAGTGGAGAAACAGAACGGCGGTATGGGGAAGAGGACCGACGACGGGATAGATGGGCCCCACTTGGTTCAGACGAGGATACCGGCGGTGGAGAGGATCGACGAGGTGGGCTGGCAATAGGTAGTCGCTGATAATATGAGGGTATGTCACTTTCGAAGGCGTAGTAACCACGCCGCTAGTTATGAATGCGTCGACGACAGAAGCGGGATATATGTCCTCGGATTCCACAATAGTAGCACACTGGGCGAGAGGGGCGCCAAGGTGCGTAATAGAGTGGCGTAGGATGAGCCGTGGTCACGGCGTTGATGTGGTTGTAAGGCGGTGCTTGTCGTGGGGGGGGGGGGGGCAAAAATGAAGAAAAGGAAGAGGAGATGCAGCAACGTGAGCATAAGTCGGCGCTGGGCGAGGTGCAGGAGGGTCAGGTGCGACAGGGTGGGTGATAGTTGCCAACTCTTCTTTAGTGATGGTGCGGAGGCTGGCGTCATTAGAAGAAGAGTGATCACACCCATGTCGGCAGAAAGGGCTGAGGGCTTGGAGCTCCTCGCGGATTATCGCTCGAATAAGGGCTCGTAGATCGAGGTAAGTAGAGGGCGGGCCAATAGAGAAGCCGGGCTGCAATCAGACGACTGCAGCGGTTCGAGGCATTGGCAGGTCGTAATAATGGAATCAACACTTGATGGATTCTGGGCAAGTAGGGTGTTATAAGCCACAGAATTGACACCTTTCATGACATGGTGTACGCGTTCAGGTTCCGGCATGATGGGATTATGACGCCGGCAAAGTGCAAGTATGGCCTCTATGTAAGACGCATACGACTCATCGGGACCTTGAAGACGGGAAGCGAGCTTGTTCTTCGCGATCTCAGTCTGAACTGCCGGGTCGGCGAAGTATTGTCGGAACTGCTGTTTGAAGGTGGGCCAGTTAGTGGTGTGGGGCTCGCGGTTGATACACCAATTCCTGGCGACCTCAATAATTAAGGTAGAAAGAAATGTTGAGGAATTTTAAAGCATCATCCCACAGGTTGTAGGCACTGCAGCGTTCATAAGTGTAAAGCCAGTCATCCACGTCTTCGTCGCGACTACCAGCAAACAGCGGCAGGTCGCGTTGTCGTGTGGGTACAGTGGGCGCAATGGGAGGCGGCGGTGTAGCCGAGGTAGAGGGTCCGGCTGGGTCGGGACTGCTCTCGGTTGACATAACGATGGTGGCTGTTGCCGAACGGCGACCGGAACGTAACTCCAGCGAGAGGCAGGGTGCAAGGCAGCAAGGGGATCAAATTTCCCCTCCACCACATATGAAAGAAGACCAGGTCGAGACGGCAAAGTCGTGGCGGCAAGGCAAGGTACGCAGTGTCAGCGTTTAATCTCATGGTGAACCCAGGCGAGAGCTGGGATGGTATGTACAAAAGAAGAAGATTATGGTATGTACAAATGAAAGATCCGTGGAAGGCTCACAGTATTTATATATTAAATTTCATTAAGTGTAACTTGTAGTCCGTCTTTCTATCATTTTGTACATTCTTTTCCGCGTTGGCAACTGTAAAAGCTAACATTACCTCAGAAGCGGGATCGATCGTTAACCTGCTCAGCATCTTCAACCTTCCGGCGAACCATTAGAAAGCGTGAAGAACGACGAGAGCGACAAGAACCGAAATCGACTAACGGCAGAACAAGACGTGAGTGTGCGAACTGAGCGACCTACCAAGAGTGGACTAATCCTATTCGACGAAAGTTTGAACAATTTCAAGCGCTTAACGAAATATCTGTACTTAGCATAGCTGTGTAGATGTTTCACTGTACCTATTTTGTTTGAGCTGTCGAGTGTCTTGTTCAGGATTGTAACCTTTCACATGTGTTTTGTGTATTGCCTCATTATATATAGTGCTCTTTGTGTCGTTCTCGTCGAGCCGTAGCTCATCATTTGTTCGTGTGTGTGTGTGTAATGAGTGTTTTGAGAGGTCTCTCGATGAAAATTGATCATTGCTGAGCTATAAGTTAAAGGCAACCTATGGCTGTAGGGGAGAGCACACCTACTATGGCCGATTTGCTGAAAATGGTCAATGAGAAGAAAGAAATTATTAATAAGCTGCTTAGGAAATTAAGCATACCGCCTCAGCCAACCATCTCGACGTTTCAGATAATGCCCGACATGAGCAAATCGATCAAGGATTTTTCCGCAGATGGAGATTTAGAATCAGCAAGTGATTGGCTCGAACATCTAAAGGGGCAGCGACTCTACACAATTGGCCTCCGGAATTTAAGCTGAAAACCGCTAAATCACACATCTTTGGACCGGCTTTGGATTGGTACCGGAGTTGTCGTGCGCGCATAAAGTCATTGAAGGATTTCGAGATCTTTTCCGCCGGACTTCGTCAGCCAGTCGAGCGAGGCAGATCAATACCAGCGAATGAAGGAGCGCCTGCAACAGAGGAATGAGAGTTCCAGTACGTATTTTCATGCTATAAGTACATTTGTGCTCAGAGGCTCTTTTGGGCTTTAATGAAACTTGACTCTTGAGCAGGTGTTGATAGGCCTGAGGTCGAGCCAGCTGTGCTCAACGTTGATGGGGCGTACGCATGATGATGAGGGACGACACATCATTCATGATATCCAGGATTATGGTTATGAATAGTGGAAAGACAGAGGCAGGAGCGGCGCGGTACACGAAAGAGGGTTCGAGGGCGAGCTACACGTATCCGAAGCGCATTGGCAAGGACAAAGGACCAATTATGTTTGACAAGGCCTATGATGCGTGACGCAAGACTACCCTTACGGAACGAAGAGGGGGAGCTGAAATGCTACAAACTTTGGACACATTTATAGGGATTGCCCAAGACCGAAGCGCGAGGTAACATGCCTACGCTGTGGACGGGCTGGACACACGCAAAGGGCCTGCGGGGAACAAATCAGCGTGGTTTGACGACAGTCTGCAGCACGGCGAGGGCTTCTGCTAAAATACGTGACCATCAACGGCCAAATAAAATAATTTGGAAGGTGGACACTGGAAGCTCAAGTTGCATTATGCGTGCTTCTCGCTGCTTCCCGTTGCGGCGTTGAACTAAGGGCGGAAACGAACGCTTACGGGTTTGGGAAATTCAAGCTCACCCGCTGCGTGCATAACTGGTACCTGCAAGGCAGACTTGGAAGTAGATGGCTAGTTGCGAGAGCTGTCCCCGCCCCTTTGTAGTTGCGGACGCGGCACCTCTCAATGACGTGATTAGACGAAGAACACTCACGAAACTTTCCGCATGTCACCTATGGAGAGCGCATGGTTGTTTCCTCTTTGTTGGCCGACAAACGAATGCCTCTTCATCCAACAAGAGGCAGCGCCGAGAGAGCTGCGGCTAGTGCATCCGAAGAGCACCCAGCTAGAAGGTGAATTCGTGAACTAGACTCACTCTCACAACTAGAAAGCGACTTTACAGGACCAGCTGTCATGAGCTGTTTGGGACGCGATGTCTTTGTTGATATTGTCACGTGGTGGTGATAAGGTCCATGACACAAATGAAGAGTCGATGATTGGTCTGAAGAAACTCTTT